>NC_135037.1:5000000-5625000 GCF_051020975.1 Osmia lignaria lignaria | reverse complement strand
ACCGCAGTTTACTGTGATCGCGATAAAAAAAAGAGAAATAAAAGGCGGAAGAGAGTTACGAGGGGAGCTAGGCAACTGCGTAAATTCGCATTACCAAGGATCCCATTGCGCGAAATTGCCTGGCCGTAAAAGTGTGAAAGCTGCGTCAACCGTCGAAATATGGAATCCCTACGGAACCCGGTGTAATATCGGTATCGTGTGAAATCGAATATACGATGTTCAGAATCTTGTTTCGTAAATAGAAGCTTATATTATAGAAAATGTCCTCTCCTTTTGTAATATCTTTCGTACGCCTATGCTTTATAAAGAGTATCCCATAATCGATGATATAACACGTATTTAAAGTAAACTCATGTGAAAAGGAAAATAAATCAAAGTAATTCGAAATTATACAAATTCGTACTCACAGAAGTAACATGGAAAGAATTATTGCTCCTTTTAATCACTTACCTGAAACATAAAGAATAAAATAAAATGAATGAAGGAATGAATAAAAATATTGTAAAATTGATTGGTAGATCTACGAGAGGTTAGGACCTCCTGATTTACCTTGCAGCGACCCATCTCGTGTTTCGAAGGGGTCCTGGCAAGTGGCAAGGGGTCCTCTTGGAGCACTATTCGCGGTAAAGAATAACACTTTTGCTAAGGGCAACACTTTTATTAACCTTATTTATGTATTTCACAAAGTAAAAACGTAACGCGTGGAGACAACGCAATAACGAAGTAATGGCGACGCAACCACCTTCAGTACGATCCGGCGGGGGATCGGTTGCCGCGCGCTGATTGGCTCCCGGCTACGGACCCGAAGTAGCCACCGGATATAAAATAACTTGCCGTTCGACCAATCCGAACGGTCGATCCAAAATTTGAAATTTTATAAAAATGATTACATTTTGTTTCAATACCTACTATAACAAATACTATAAATTATAGTCTATAATGCATCCACTAAAAGTAAAAACTCTAATTTTTAAACAAATTTTATTATACATAAAAATATAATATCCGAAGAAAAAGTCTAATTCCATTCCCTTTTTTAAACAATACACCCTACATTTCTTTTTACTACCTGAAATGGTAAAAATCGAAAACGAAACGCGTTCACGCGAGTTTCCCATTACCCCCTGCCGACCAATAAACGACACTTTTAATTACGATAACCCCGGCTAGAAAAGAAGCTCCCGGAGCACAGTAAAATTATATAGCCTACGTTTCCTTTACACCGAAGAACAGTGATTTCAAACGAGCGGACGACCATTTCTGATAACGACAGATAAGAGACCGGGTACAAACCAGGTGCAACGGTCGTTATCGAGAAATGCAAAAAGCACGGCAACGGGGAGGCGGAATGTAAATCAGAAAAAAATTTACATGACGGAAAGGCGTAGCAGAGCCCGCGTTCGAATAGGAGTACCAATTAGAAGAAGGTTCGCGTGGCACCGATTAAAGGAACTTTTATTCCGCGTTACGATTTAAAAGGTACATAGAGTTTGGTTAAGATTTCGTATCTCCGTGCTTTCCGCTTTTATTATGCAGATCAGCCGCGCCTTTATTCCGTGATATCGCGCCGTTTAACTTCCAAGTCAGATGTGTGTCTAGCGGGAAAACCAAAAAAAAACGAAAAGAAAATAATACGAGGAGACAAATAAAACAAGTGATGAAAAAGAAGAGCTAGAGAATAGAGATAGATAATCTAATTTGCAATCCGGTCTGGGATCACGCGCGTCGAACGCGGAATTAATGCCGTCTGAGCTGATCCGATTTAAAATTCATTATCCGTCGATAAAGCTTGAAACCATTATTTCATTTGCGCAAGATTAACGGATGCACTCAGCTGGACAAATACACCGATCGATGAGATTACGAGTGCGCATTCCAGAATCTAATAAATTAGCAAACCTCTGCTCGCTCGCTCGTTCCCTCGTGTAACTCCATTTTCGAGCCCTACGAACAACCCCGCCGATATCACGGTCACCGTTTTCTGTTTTACGATACCGTTGATTCGCTATAAATTACCGCTGATACCCACCCACCCTCCATATACTCGCGCAACCCTCCGCAATAGAATATTCAGGTAACCCCGCTGTGTAATAAGTGGTAGAGGTTTTAAACGTATGCATTCAATTAATCCTTAGATCGTTTCAGTGAACACAGGTAAAAAGAGAATTTTTACAGCAGGCCTTGACTTATGGAGATTTCAAGGCAGTGTTAGACGACTACCGCATTGTGTCGTAATATGAGTGTTTCTCATTATTATTCTAATCTTCTGAGAAATTAATCAACGTTACATGTATCATTTTTAAACGAAAGGATTTTACATATTGGAAGAATAATTTTTAAAGGAACAGTGTAAAATTTAGAAAATTAGAATAATATGATATATAGAGTTAAATTAAAATTGGGGCTCTCTCCATGGTCCGCCGTCCGAGAGCTACGTTGAATACGAGGGAAGTCACTGATAACAGAAGTTTTAAATTTAATATAATCACTGAATGATTAAATTAAATGGGGGAAAAACTGAAAGAAAAGTGTGCGTATTAATTTCATAGGATACCAAGTGGAAAATTTAAATAGGGAAAATAAAATTAGGGTTGCAAAGTGTTTTAATATAAAAATAACATTCAACATTTTCTCGATTAAATACTCTATCGCTACTTTTCAAAGCCCTACATCCCCGTTGAAATTCGTTTGGGTAAATATCGCGGAAATTATCAGCGGGAGTG
This sequence comes from Osmia lignaria lignaria, assembly GCF_051020975.1. Lineage (NCBI taxonomy): Eukaryota > Metazoa > Arthropoda > Insecta > Hymenoptera > Megachilidae > Osmia > Osmia lignaria. The sequence goes on along the minus strand of NC_135037.1, from coordinate 5,622,277 downwards.
TAATCCCGCTGAAAATCTGACACGTTTGAAAAGCATCCGAAAGTCGTATCGTCAGCAAGAAACCTAGTCTCGGTGATGTTCACAATGCGAATCATCCCCGTGGTCGTTTTATGGGGTTACAGGCAGGGTTCTTTGGTTAGAGGCGGAAGAACGAGAGGGTGACTCCGTCGCGAGGAGTTATTGATTCCCTCGGCTTGGGCCAACCTCGAGAAGAAGAGATGAGGGAGCGAGAGACGTATGCGAGCAGGCGTGAGAGCTCATTGCGAGCTTCAGTCAAAGTCACCTCCTCTTGTCTCACCGTTTCTCGAAGAATATGAAAGGGGAGCGGCAAGATTTACGGTATATATTCTGAAATTGCCGCGTACTTTAAGCGCGGTTTGAAAAAGGAAAAACGCCCGCGCTTTTCGAGGACTTTTCAAATTCGGCTCCACACAAACGCCGCGAATTAATTTGATCGTCACCTCCATTCGGGGAAATTGAAATCTCCAAACGGAGAAGAAATTCTCATCGACAATTTCAGAACAAAGATTTATATAAAGATTGCGGCGGAAAAATTACAGAATATAAAACAGAATTTTATTTAACAACCATCAAAACTTTTCATCCTCTAATAATGATTGCCGCAGACGTTTATCTCTTCTTAAATTAAATCGCGCTAACATAAATATACTCGAGTCGTAAACAGGGAAAGATTTAGATTACTTCGAAACTGCAGACCAAATACCTTTAGAATTTACGACCCCAGTATCGCTTGGAAATATCAGCGCACTTACAATTTTCAATTGTGAATTATATATTCGGGTAAGTAGGGGTTCGTTTATGCTCAGATCGAATTAATTAGAAATATAAAGAAAATTTTATGCAGCTATAATTCTCGGTGCAGAAATTTTAAGAGCAGAAAGCAACGGTCGAAGAAGAATCAGAACAGTCAGTCGCGAATGGGTCGTTTCGGCAAACGGGATAAAAATTCTGCCCGTCGAATCAGGAAAACTATTTGCCAGCCGGCTATAGGCATGATTGCCGACTGAACATTTGCCTGGCGAAACGCTGCCATGGAATAGGGAGGGAAATGGCGGGAAGGAAAGGAACAGTGGAAAGAGCGGAAGGGTAGAAGGTGGTGCAATTTTAGCCTTTTACCCTTTTATGAATTCTAGAACTACCCCGACGGGAGCCGGGGTCCGGGTTATGCGGTTATGCAAAAGCTGAGTCAAGCGCGATCGGAATTACGCTCGACGGCGGCCAGTGATAAAGGTATACAGAAATTGCAGTTTCTAAAAGTTCCGACCACGAGGGGAAGGGGTTTAGTCACCGGCTGCCCGATCCACCTTCTCTACGTCTTTCTTTGTGTAAGCTTACACGCTCCGCCGGTAAAAGACTCCGGAAATGCGACTGCGACGTTAAGAAGAGGGTGAGTTCGAAAGCGGAGGGGTGAACCGACTCTTCGCTGTTTTCGTATTCCAACATTGATCCCGATATACCAGCGAGGAACGTCTCCAGGCCCTGTCGGATGTCACGGAAAAGCGTTCGCCGCATTTCCTGTGCACCGATACGACGGGATTGCAAAGATTACGCGTTGGAATCTCTGATTTCCGAGAAATTGGCGCCTAGCCAACTGATTTGTAAAATGGTACGCACGATCGGTCTTTTATTCGCAAACTTTTAAGTCAACAACGAAGGTAGGGTCATTTGACCAGTGAATGAACAAGAGTTGACTTTCTGGTGTATGACAGAAATACTATTTTATTAAAAATAATGATTTTAAATTCAAAAGAAAAGAAAAGTCACCCTACGTTCAAAAAAAGATGAAAGGTGATTAGTTAATTTTAATAAAGTACACCATTTTCAATTAAAAAATAAGTGTGCATTAAACATCAGTAGTTCTAGCGTTAAAATAAATTTCCCACTCTTCCCATCTCTGATCCTCCGAAAAGGATTCTATAAATAAATCACGTATCAGGATAATCATTCGGGTGAAATTAGTCAAGTTGGCAAAAAGGTAACGAAGCGTGGAAAACCCGTGTCAATTATCATCGAGACTGAAGCCATTTCGCATCTCGTTACGGGCTGGCAGATTAAGGGACTAATGTTGATTTGCGCCGAAAACCCTGCCTAACAGTAGCTACCCTAGCGAATACAAGGCGTGTACCAGGCAGGAGGAAGATATACAGAGTTTCCTTCCTGTTCTCGTTTTACCTCGTCTTGCCAAACGTATACATCCCCGGAACTCGAGGTTTATCGACGAGGTTGCTTGGTTTCGGTTAAAGGGTCCGCCCTCGAGGCAAAGGGAAAGATAAGCTCGCCCTGTTTACAGCCACCCTTCGCGAAGAAACGATCAGGGACGAGATTTTCATCGTGACGCGTCTATCGGATCCTCCGTAACACCGTGAGAAGGCCATAGCGAAGACTGCTGGTAATTTTTCTTCGCGATCCCTTTGTTACGGATGAAAAGAAAGAATTTCAATTTTCGAATACCATATTGGTCGCGCGAAAAGGAAAGCCAGCGAATGAAAAATTTCTCCAAGGAAAAGAGAAAATATACAACGTCTTCTTCTTCGTTTATGAGGATAATATTTGTCAGGCGGAAGGAGAAATTTAAATTTCAAGATGGGCACCGCTTCAGGACCTCTCCACCGTCTCGAGTATAATCCACTTATCCCCTTTAAATTTCACCCACGAAAGAAAAGCGATGCTTGCAATTTTCGAAGGTAAGTAAATCGTGAATACGACATTATAATTTTTAACGAACAGCGTCTCCGCGCTGTGCTATTCAGCGAGACGAGAACCGTGGCCAATTAGATGGCGAGATTTCTATCCAATCTAACGTAACATCGCGAGCGGAATAAGGATTCTTTACGTAAAGGAAGAAATTCAATTTTAAGATTTCCTTGAAACCTCTTTATACTAATAATGCAAACTACCCCGCTAGAAAATTTCCTTCTCGCAAACAAAATCGAAAGAGGTGGATGGTTTGCGTTGAGGGATCAAAAGGCGGTAGAATTTTAACACCGAAACTATCGCATCGGTTAATTTTATTAGAATCCAATTTTAAGGTCAATAAGATTCCTCTCATCGTGCTTCTTAAGTTACTACCGGTTCGCTAAGTTGCCCGGTGGAAATCTAATTTACGGGGTTGGAAGGAAAGGAAAAATAAAAATGAAGCGTCCGGGACGTACAAACGAGGGTAATCGAGCGTCCAAATATTATCATTTTTAATGGACGCCGTTCCATTCGCCGGCATTCCACTTAAATCCAGCGAAATTAATCTTCCAGCAATTCAGGCCAATAAAATCAGCCAGCCACTCGAGAGGAGCTTCTCCCGTTCCCCGGGGCCGTACTGTTCCTCTGTTTATTTTACCTTTTCACCTCTCTATTCCGCTTCTTCTTCGCGTCCAACCCCTCCAACGTACCGGGAACTCGAACCACTCGAGATACGCCACTAACCCTAATACTATTACCCTCATCCCCTGGTTAACAGAATCTGCGGCTGAGTGTCCCCGATTCCAGCAACAACAATTTCCAGCTTTCCTTTATACCGGGGAATCACTGGAGAATACAGTCGGCTCTCCTTCTGTTTGAAAACTTTTAAACGGCCCCCGTCGTAAGTGAATAACAATCGCGAAGCGAATCCGTGGTTAGAAGACCCTCTTCCGACGGTACTATTCCCTGGTCGACGGGGTCGAATAAGCGAGGACCAGCCTCGGAAGATCGAATCTCGTACGCGACCGGAAGGGGTACAATTTCCTTTGGTTCGACGGTAATTTCACCGCGATACCTTGCGACGATCTTATCAAGGGTAACGGAATGATCAACAACCTTGCCGAGCCCCATGAGGAACACCGAAACGCTCTTAACAATAGAGGAGAGAAGGCAGTTTCGGTGATCCTTTTAACAGTTAATCAGTCCATCCAGTTGTTTGTGATTCCTTGGCCTAGTGATGAACACCATTACAGTAGGTGGTAGATAATTCATCGTTTTAAGGGTAATGGGCATTTTTAGGAGTCAAGAAAAGAATTCAAAAAATTTTTTGATTTTGGTTGAAACAATTTTTCTCCACTATTCATTTGGATATTTAGGAGATCTCTTAAGTGAGCATTCCTAATATTTCAAATTAGGGAGGGAATTACCAAATGGATACTGTATTGTTAAGTGCAATGCAACCTACACCAATATTCGAGGCTTATCTAGAATATTAATTGCAAATCATTCAGAAAATATTACTCTATCAAAAACAGAGTATTTAATTTTTAAAAAGTGCTAAAGGTCATAGATCATTTTTCACCTTTCAAATTTGATCATTCACTTAAATTAATCAGTATAAACAGAAAAATAAATCCGGTTTCTAGAGAGGATCTTATAATAAAATTCCAGCTTTGAATCGGTCAGAAAAGAATCATCTTTTCGAAGTCCGTCAAGCAGCTGGCGAACGCGCGTTTCCCGCGCTCCTCGGCGTCGACTGCTTTTCATTCGAAACGGACAGGAACCCGTCGAACGAGTATCTCGAATCGATACGATCGAGAAGAAACAATGGCGCGTTCCGCGGAGCGAAACGAGGGGAAAGACGAGAACGCCGCCGGTTCACGATGGAACGGATAATTGCGTTAAATAATCGACCGTCGCTCGAAAGAGCCCAGCAGCAAACCGTACAATGGTTACGCGTGTTTCTCTGTCTGAGTGTATACACACACACAGGGGACTTTAGCTAGGACAGATCTAACGCAAAGACAATGAGGGTGGCAATGGGTACGGTTCCCTCCATTGTGCTTTGTTAATTAAAGCCCCGCGCAATTACCAACGAGGCAACTGTTTCTTTCGGTCCTCGTAAGGCGCCTGTGCCGCCGCTCTGCTCGGCTCCCCATAGTTTCGTCCTCCCCTTTACCTTCCCTATACACCGGGACACCATGAGAAGCCATCCTCCAGGAATCGTGAAATGCCACCGTTTCGCCTTCCGGCGAAATTTACCTTCCCGATGCACGATTACGCGTCAATCAGCATAGATACACAATGCTTCATAGAAAGTGTTCACATCGTGTTTAAAATAATTAATAGGTGAACTATAAGGTCTATTAAATTGAAGATTTTTAAGCAATAATCGTAATAAGATTTGCTTATTGTATATTATACAGAAAATTAATTATTCTGATTATTAATGAATTATTGTACTATCAATCTACTAATTATTATTACTATGGTAACAATACAGTTTTGGAGAATAATTAAAATTTTCGAGGGATTCGATAATAATTCCATATTTCGTAACATGTAGGTAAAAGGGAATTAATCAATTTATAGGAACTATTCCGGTGATAGGTGATTGTGTTAAATACCGCATAATATGTCCTGGCTTAATTGCCTTATTAAAGCAGTGAATCGATCGAAATAATTGAACCATCCAATGAATAAATGCCCGGCCAAATAATACCAAGCTGATAATAATCGATCTATCAATAACATTAACGTTTCCAATAATAGTAATTTCGATGAATTCCATTACATCATCTTGTTCACTAACATGTTGAAATTTCAACGTAATGAATTACCCTGCAAAAGCTGTGAAAATTATAAAAATCCTAAATTCCATAACAGGTATAGCCATGAAAGAATTAATTAGCAAACTGTAATATTATTAAAATAAATAAAAAAAATAGGAAATTAAGATTAATTTATGATCTAAAAAATTACAGCTTCGAAGCTGTTAGATTATTTTCCTCTTAGCAGACCCCAACGATCGTTTATTCAAAACGTATTCCAAGCTGACAACCCTCTGCTATTTTTTCTCAGCCCCGGAGGAAGCTCGTAAAACGTTATCAGTCGAGGGTAAGCGTCAAAGATACGTCCGAACATCCACGATGGATAGACGTGTAGAGATGCGGCAAAGGGAAACTCGGAACGAAGGTTGCACGCAATCTTATTCGAACGAGGCAGCAACCTCTCAGGGATGAAGATAAGACACGAAGCGCCACGTAGGTAGGTGCCGACTGATTTGCATACAGAAGAACGAAACCCTTGATAGAGACAAGGAAAGCACCAGGTGCGGGTGTACGTTCGCTCGGAAACCGTTCTACCGGAAAAGCTCATTACCTTTTGCCATTGCAAACATAGTTTCGACAAAAATATACCAAAACATTTTTCCCTATATTTTATAGTTCGTTAAATTAATACAGAACACTTCAAAAAGTTGCAGTTAAATTTCAAGAATTTATACCATGAATTTGCATTTATAAAATTTATAAATATTTCCAAAAACAAATTTTCAATACTCTAAATTGTGTCAAGAGTACAATTTAATATTACAATGCAAATGATTAAAAAAGTGTTTGAAAAACAATTCATTTCTCTAATTAGATCCACGCGAACGATTCGATTTACCCGTACAATTCGAAAGATTAATTCCAAGTGGCGAAGGGGAGCAGACTGATGAGCATACGAACAGAGCAGAGCAAACACGTACTAAGTGCAACGTGGTGTGGGTGGATAGGAAGATTAGTTTGCATGCGAAATGATTGCATTGTGCAGCGCTGCAAGTGACCCGGTTTCGCTAATCATGCCGCGGACAATGAGATCGCGTACAACCAAGCGTGACCACACACGTCAGCTCGTTGCTTGTATACATTCAAGCCCGTGCACACGTGTAATACGTGTCAATTGAAATGGCTTTATTGTTATTGAACAAGTTGACACGCTCGCATAGAAAGTCTAAGGGGGAAGAATCGAATCAGCCTATAAGATGCATATAAATTTCGTTCGATTTTACGTTACGCGAATCGAGTAAATGCACAATAATTCTTCTCACTCTAGGAATCTTCTTTTCACAATTCTATACTTCTGGATTCAGTGCCAAGAACTGTAGACTTTTCCAAGATTTTATCCAATCGTATTAAATTTTTTTAAATTAATTTTAATATTGATATCTTCATATATACATGATATAAATCTTTAATATTTCAAAGATTTAATAAAAAATAAAAATTTCACCCTTGGATCATAAATTCAGGAACCATCTGTGTCACCCTAACATTTCCAAAAGCACGTTTTACTCAACAATAGAGAAGAGAAATATTAGAAGAAAGAAACAAAGAAAAAATAGTCTATTCTAGAAATCCCTCTTCCTCCACTTTCACATTTATTCAACCCTTTGCATCGGTGCATCCTCTGTGGCGCGTATGCATATTTCTCCCTCGCTCTCGGTAAACACTGGGGCGAGTATATTACAAGGATCGTCGGGGCTCGATCGCTTGCACTTTTTCACGCGTGCCGTTGTTTGAAAAAACTCTGTTCCTCGAATGGGGGCTACGATACGCTTGCTTTGCCGGTTGATCCGCGAGAAGGGGTGAAACAAACTAACGGATACACTGGTCGAAGGCAAACGTAGGCCGAGGGAGACGGGTGAAAGAGCAACGTTTACTATACGTATAGGAAAAACAAGGGATGAAAGGGAACCCACGCGACAGAGAGAGAAATGATACGGTGAAAAATGTTGGATAGATGGAAAAGAGACGAGAGGCGAACAACGCGTTAGGGTAAACGGAGAAAATAGAAAGAGACGGCTGGCGTCTGACAGCATTGTTGCCCTTCTTGGCGCCAGCACCCTTTCGCGCCCCCGCATGACACAGGCGTACATAATGGAAATACGCCACGCAAGGTGAGGAAGGGCGATCTACCCTTTGCTCTATGGCTCGGCAGGTCGACTACGTCGGGGATCGACGTCTATCACGCTCGAATAGATCTTTATGTCGAGCCAGTGATCCATAAACAAAATTCTACACAGGGATACATTTGCGTGTGATCAAACTGCCGTGCTTTTTACGCAATGCAAAAACTAAACACTCGTATGTAAATTAGTGACGAGCTAAATCGCTGCAAGTCATGGAAAACTATAATTTGCAGGAACGTAATTAATAACGATGCCATGATTCACGATTCTTACTACGAAAAACATATTTTTAACTGTGCTATAAAAAGTATTCTTCCATTTAATTTTGGAACGGAACGATGGAAATGAAATCGTAACGAGGGCAGTATCTATAATTGCAATTTCCTATAATTAAGCATTGCGATTTAATTAAGCATGGAAATTCTAAGCGGCGCTACTCGACTTTTAAACACGAAAGGGGAGCTATGGATAATTAACGTGGTGTTAAGGTAAGGTACACACGATGTACCTGAGAAGTTTTAAGGACTGTTTCAACGACGTAAAGCAAAAAAAAAATGAACAGTACAATGTGTACATGCCAATTATAGTTATGCGCTCGTTACAACGATCCGCTAATTACTGGCAGCATTTTTTCAGCCGTTTTCACTTTTCTCGCCAGCTCGCTTTGAATATATCGTTAATTTGAGGGTAGATTGAATTTCAAATGAGACAAGGTGAAGATGAAGGCCGCGTTAGATGACTCGAGATAGCTGCACACGCGATGAAAGGATTAAGAAAGAACGCGTTATAAACGCATAAATTTACTAAGAAGGAGATGTTTCCAGGAACTGTTGAATATTAAGATGTTGCCACTTGTATTCGTTGAAATTATTTAGATTCTTTTAAATAGGATATCGTATACAGCTATTAATCCCTGTATAATAATTGACCCTTTTCCTAAAAAAGAAGAAAATATAATATAATGCCTTTCTTACATAACAAACTATGATTCTATTTGGAATAAAAAGTATTCGGGCTATGAAAGATAATTGTACTTTATTATTCAACCCTTGACCAGCGGAGCCTGGAACAATCGTGACCTACATTTACGAAACGTATACAACGATATTAACCCAAAATTAAATATATAATTTTTAAACAAAAGAAAAATAATATAAGATACAAAATTAAATTAAAATTCTTGGTCCGCCGTTTTGGGTCTCTCTCCATGGTCCGCCGTCCAAAGGGTTAAGAAACGCATTATATATTTCTTATCTTTTTTTTAGGAAAAGGGTCAATCATTGTATACAGGTTAAAAACAGTATAAGTTATCCTATACACTTTTATTAAAAGCCATAGATAAACGGTTAATATTTATGTTTCTATAATCCATTCCATATAACATTTTTACATCTTCATAACCGAACGAATCAATTGAAAAACTTTCAACGAACACCATCGCTCGTAAAATAATTCTCCAGCCCAAAGGCATCCTGAGAAAGACCATAAAAAAGACATCTCCTCAGAGCACATTCGAGAGGTGGGTCTTGGCTGTCCAAGCGAAGGATCAACTCGGTTGTTCGGGAATTTAGAGAGGTCATCGATCTGGCGATACGGCCAGTAAGCAATCACCGATGTTCACGCAGCAATAACGCGGTTGTAAACCGTAAATAATATACTTTATAGTATGTATAGCAATAAAGCAACGTGGCCTAGCATCTGGTTTTGCCCGGCCGGTTTGTCATCTTGCACGCGGGACAACTTCCTTCTTCTTCAGACTTTTCGCTTCGCCCCTTGTACTCCTTCCTCGATCTAAGTCCTGGTTTTTTGCCAACGAGATCGCGCGACCCACGCTTCATTCCCACGCTTGTACTCTCGCAAATCATCTCTTGCCAGCCTTTGATTTCGTACGCGTCCGGGACACGTTTGAATACAGCTGATCATGAGAATGAGACAGCAGGAAGGCGACGAATCAACCGATTGAAGTATTAGATTTTCTCTTCCTCTTTTTTTTTCCCCTTGTTTTTTTATATAAATGATTAACACATTGACTGTCAGGTCATTTGTACGTGGATGACTCTTGAATTTCTATACAAGTCCATCACTCATAGCATTAGGAATTTGTCTTATTAGAAATATTGATGTTAGAAAATCATCTCCCAATTTATTAGGAATTTATTTAATTAAAAATACTGATATTAGAAAATCGTCTCTCAATTTTTTATTTTTTAGAGAAATTCATCAGGTGATTGCAAGCTAATTACACATTCGATGCTTCTTAATTATGTACTATTTTAAATTTAAATATTTTCCCGCGTTTTTAAGTATTTGAAAAGTGGCGCGAAAATATGACAACAATAAAAATTACTTCAATAATTTGATTAAAAACAAATTTTTAATTAAAAAAAGGAAAATTCACAGAATTAATTTGAACGCCTAATTACCCTGTGAATATTACATTTTATTTCTCACGTGCGATAATGAGAAACTACACATGAATCTAAACGACTTTTTAAATTGCTTCGTGACTTCTAACCCAGTCAGTATTTTAACGAGCCAAAGGAACCGTTCGGTTTCACGAATCGCTCCTTTAAATTACATTGCAATGAAATCTGCTCTCTGTTCGTGAAACTCGTACTCGCAAGTCAAGAGACAAACATCTCTATTAACGAGCCAATATCTCCAGGAAACGAGGCCCGATTCCTATCTCAATCGTGGAGAAATCGTAATTACAAAACGAAGAAACCGCGAATGAATCCGTGTTCAGTCGCGTGGTGTACATCGACGATCGTACAATGTTGGTTCACGATTGTGCAATCGCTAAACCGACTATATTCCCAGAGGCACGCAAGTAACAACGTCGAGAAGAAGGATTGACATTTGCGTGAAACAGCTGTGTGTTGCGGTGTCCGATAGAAAGTAAAGAAAAGCTTTCTAACGGATCCGACACGATCTCCCCCCCTGGCTAAATTGAAATTAGATGGTTGATCGTGATGATCAAAGACCGCCTGGTACTGGAAAACGTTCTAACAAGATTATATTTTTATAGCAATGAATAGGTATTCTTGTTTAATCTATCGTTCTCCGATTTTTTACTATAATCGAAGAGGATGAAGTCAGCAGTTTTAGAAAATAGAAAATAAAATAATATTAAAAGGAAAGTACATAGAATATTTTAATAATAATATTTATAGAACTTACAGAATAATGGAATATTTAATAGTAAATTCACAGTTTTATTACTGAATATAAAGCTTGTATTATCATAGTATGTACAAATTGAAAGCGTATCATAGATTTCAGCAATCGAATAAATTCGTCTTCGTTCCGAATTACGAAATTCTAAAATAAACAGGCCCTCGTTCGTGTCCAAACGAGAATTTCTATCAGAGCTTGCGAAATTCTCGTCGACGCGTTTGCAAGTATCTGTAGAGTAACAGATGGTAATACAGCTATTGAATACAATTTGAATAACTTAGAATGGAAGGAGACTAACAGAGAAATATTCCAAGGAATGTGCGAGTAGAATTATAGTAATTGGAAACGACTGAATTTTGAGAAAGCATCAAATAATGTGTTGAGATAAATCACCTTTAAATTAGACATACAGGAATGTGATCGTTTGAAAGTAGTTATATTAGACATCTACACAATTATTAAAAATATTAGTCTCTTTAGTTTTATAGGTAAATTAATTTTCAGATGTAATACAAATGTTCATGATAAAATTATTAGATTCAATTTTAATATTCTTGGCATAGGATGCACTGATATGAAAAGTATAGCAAATTATCGCAGAACTGAAAGTCGCATTTATTTGACGAATATCATTAAATTTGTCCTGGCCGTGTGTTTTCCGAAAACTTCGAAAGTTGACGTGATTTTCTACGATTAAAAATTCATTTTTTCATTGGCATGTATTCACGTTTCAATGTGTGCAGAAACGGCATCACTTTATAGAGGCAAAGTCACCGAAAGTGGGCTGCATAGTTAATACCTTGGCTCTTTGGCGTTGCTCGTCGTCATTGGAACGATTAATTCGATGTGTCGTTAAAAAAACGAGTATCGTCGTGACTAAAATACCACCGGGAGATCCGCGTCCGACGTTCAACCTTCGATTTTATTTTTAAGCCAACCGCTGACATTGCCATGGATCACTCTGAGAACCGTTTTAGCGATGAAATCCGTATCCAACGATTTTGTTATGAACACATTCTTTGCTTAATGTCTACTAGAAAAGACGATTGAAATTGTTGAAATTTTTCTATATTTCATCATTTTTTAAATACGTATATTTTCACAAACTATCATCCTAATATTTTCTGAGAACTGATACCAAGCCTTGAACTATCATTTGAGAAACTCTGATATATTCCATTTGATTGTTTTCATTGGACATTTCGATTCCTATTAACCACTTCGAGGCACACACCATGTGTAACACCTCGATTCGAAATTGCTTAGACACATAAGAAGTTGTATCAGTTCCAACTAATTTCCACATGTTTCATATGAAATACAGTTATTATCTTGGCGTTAAAATGATCAATTTATGTTACAGAGGATATAATAAATCAGATTTCACATAAAAACATCTTGGTGTATATTTAGAGGAGAATTATTTATAATAGTTAGTATTTAAATTTACACGAATAATTCTTCCAAAGGAATTCATTTTTATAAACCTATTAGGAAGTAATAAAATGAAATTATTTATTGGCCTCGTAAAATTTCACTTTACATTACTATTATTGATAAACGATCCCATACTTTTACCGGTAGTGTATCTACATATACTCATTTCCCGTTTTTAAATCAAGGAAATTACACGTTTCATTCGAAGCGCATTTCTACTCGTAAAACTAATCGTAATTACATAGAAGCAGCGAAAAACTATGAGAACGATCATCGTCGTGTTTTTTTTAGTGCATCTGAAAGCAATCTGCACCGGTTTCGTGAAATACTTGCATCAACGTGGAATCATATTCGACACGTGCTCGCGCTTTTACCATAGCCTGGCATTTCGAGGGAGGCAAGAATCGCGTAACTACCGTTTCCAATGCGCAGTATTCCGATAAATTGGATTCCAAAGTATTAAAGGACGCGTGTATCTGGCTTCCTCCGTTTGCAATCTTCGTTTAAGCTTCACTGAACGCGCGAAATTATTTAACGAACCTTACCACCTTCCATCGGTATGCAATTTCTCGCAAAAATATTTTACACGATATCGATAACTAACGTTGCACAATTTTGCAATTATCTTATCTGTTTTCCACCTTATTAAACGTTTCTAAGTGCTCCGCGGGATATTATTCTAATTGTGATTGAAAGCAAACATTGCAAATATTATGCACATGCCATTGCAAGTAAACGTTTTATGCGCTGAATAGCTGTCGGTTTTCCTTTTAATAACTCGACTGGATACAAGTGTTCTCGTGGATTTTGTATCAGCATTAGGAAATATTTGTTATGTAAATGTTAGAGTGAAGTTATAATTAAGACTGATAGATTGCGTGCCTTGGCTTGTATACAGGATGTCCCATGCAAGTGGGCCAAATTAAAATTCTATTTTATTTTAATAATTTTTTATTTTATTTCATGAATCTACTATCATAAATAGCCATCAGAGTAAAAGATTGTGTTTCAAATAATTCTAGAGTCACTTCCATCACTCTGTACCAACAGTACTTTTTCTTCTGTTAAAGATAATATAAAACAATCTACCAAATTTCAAATGACTCTGTCCACTAATTTTTCACCAAAAAATTCCCCCAAAATTACCTAAGTACTTGACCCAATAAATATTAAAAGATACTGTGAGATAATTATTGCATTAATTATTGAAAAAGTTAAATTACTTTAATACCTTTTCATGTAAAATTGTACAAAAGAATGAACACGTTCGATAACATTCAACAAGTGCATTGAAATTATTCCTACTCTGTATTGTTAGCTTTTCCTTCTTTCAACGATCCATACAAACGTGTAGGAAGTACTGACACGAAACTTTTGTTAGAGAGAGTACGTATGAAATATACGATCACCGTTTTCATCGTACGAACACGGTGAAATCACGATCGGCACAGAGAAAGCTACAGTCTTCAGTACGCTCGTTTATGGCCGGTCATAGACAGCTGGTTACCTCAAACCGTCCCTCAAACAACGATCATTCGAACTTCTACAATACGTCAAGTTTTCTCGCTCTCTATTGTTCTTTTACAACCTGGAAAAATTGCGAAACTCATCCTTCTTCCGAAGAAGTCAAATTTTTTAATCGACTTCGAAAAAGGAGGAGGTTACTCAATTCGATCAGTATATATTTTTTCACCGAACATGATTGAATAAGTCTCGAAGACAATTGTAGAGTTAACTGGTAAAAGGATAAAAAATAATTTTTAATGGAAAATGTGAACTTTATGCCATTAGAAAAAAAATAGATTCATTTTGAAAAACTCATGGTAATTGCAATTATTGCAGTAATTTGTATTGTTATTATATTTTCGCGCCACTTTTCAAGTCCACAGAGGCGCAGGAAAATATTTAAATTTAAAACAGCGATTAGAAATCGTAATGCTAAAGGCACTGCATGAAGCAATAATTCTTTTCTCCATTCTCCCTGTATGACAAATAAACAGAAATCAGTGCAATATCCCACTACATTTACATTATCTTTTATCACCAGTTGCACGATACCTTGTATAATAACGATAACTTATAATTAGATAAAACAACACCTGATCATTACGTTCGATCGGATATTTAACGATGAAAATTTGATTATATAAATTGCAGGAAATATGTGAGATAACGTTGCAATTCTAATGCAAAATTGAATAGATAAGAGAGAATTTCCTATGATGCTAATTACGCTCATTCCGTGTCATTGATTACCCGCGTATCAGACCTTCGTTTTGTTATCGATACAATTGATTTACATACTAACGTATCGATGCTCTAATATATACATTTCGATAGGATAGTTGTCCGATGCAAAGAATTGAGTTGCACCTGTCCGCAAATGTGCAGATAATGAGAACAACGATTAACACAGTTTGCATGGAACATCGTATACTATCTTGGGAAGATAATGACACGTAAAAAAGCAAGGAGTGGTCTTTTATGATCGAAAGGACGTTTTTTACTCACTTTCCATCGATTACGAACAGAAAAGTACCGATGGCAATTGATGGTTTTTCAAGAAATGAAACTTTTATAGACCTTGGGGAAAGGTTTCAGGAACCTTGAGAAATTGCAAATGCATGATTATTTATGCCAACTGTAATTAAAAATCTATGCAAAGGAGTCTTATAATTCTAAAAATAGATAAAGTTGAGCAAAAAAAAATTGAAATATTAATAAAAATTGATCCATTCTTTTACTGATTTTTATTAAATTTAAATCAAATAATGTCAGAATTGTTATGTTTAACAAGTCTAATGTTAAAACTCTACTGGCGAAGTATTGAATGATTGAATTAATTAAAATTCAGCAACGATCGAGAATAAACGAACTCGTTCTCTTTAAGCAGAACTTTTAATTTCGGAGAAAGTAGGCTGTGGGTGAAGGGACTAGGAGGTCACGATTCTGTATGAAAGAAAAGAAGGGGAACCGAAAAGTAAAACCTTCGACCAGGGATACTGCAATACTGGCAAGATTCCATTTTGCGACGCGTACTTACTTTCAACAAAAACACTCGGAAGCATTAATTAAAGAGAATGCAAAACACTGAGAATCTTGAAAGAATACAATACAAAAACGAAATCTGCATAAAAGAAATGGCAATTTAAATAAACTTAAAAAAAAACAAAGTTAATTAATATTAACAAATATTGTCATTTAATATTTTCTAGTTAAAAAAAGGCACCTGCGAACATTTTGATCATTGATACAAAAGGGCACAATCTGTCTCCCACTCGACCAAATCATTCTCTTATCATCGGTTGAACTTTAGATTTAACAAGAGCGTAAATGCATGGTATTAACGGTGTGTTCGACGTTACTAAGACGTCATTACAAAGCATGGTGCAGCGTGCTGAGGCCCCGACAGCGCAGCGATATGTAATTAAGATAGGTGCTCGTCAGGACCAAGATAAAGTACGCTAAGTCGTAAAACCGACTCGTGTGTTCCATATCTCCTGAAGGATTCGAAGAGTGTTCGGCCAGGTGCAACGCACTCGGCATAGATGCAACGAAATCTTTCGTGAAATCTCTTGTCGCGAACTTTCACGTGTCCACGCCTGTCCCAATTACCTACCCGTCAAAAGTGCAACAAGCGCATCGGCTCCTACAATTTATCATCATCAGGTACAAGAAAATATAACAAATTATTTGTTCGTTAAAGTATGCAACTCGAATTGAAAAATATACTGGAAAAGAAAATTGATAAATATGCAAATCAATTTGATCACAACGCACTAGTGGGTGCTTAACAAGATTATTATCGTTTCTCTTAATAAAGAAGACTGGTTTTACTTCCTCTACAATGAATGGGTTCGTGAAAGTTGCGGAGGAGGATGAAAAATACGAGATCTATTGAGACTTACAAAATGAATCTGAATAATTTTAGTCTATTTCCTTCGTTTTAGTTCGAATATATGAACTTATTTTGAAAAAAATAGTTGGATTCGAATGAGATCGATCAATGTTCAAATCTACTCGCGAGACACTCGAGTCCATCGCTAGCTCCAAAATATCATCATAATTCATATCTGATAATTTAAAATCGTTCGAGATTGAACGCGATTACATTGAAAGCGTGATGTATTGAAATCGTAATCGAGCGATTGAAAGAGAAAAAGCCGGTTTCAAGCGATCCGTTCCTGCAATAGAGTCCAGCTCGGTACCTGTGCACCGAGTGTGTGCACCATGCACTTCTCTCCCTTCCGCCTCATCTCTCGCTCGTCTCTACCCGTTCTCTTCGTTCTATTCCACAGCTCGTTATTGAATTTGTGCGTCGGCCGAGCGAACCGACGATATCGCCTTTCAATATCGCTTCATTTGGCTCACGTTCATTCGATTTGCAGGAATATCACTGACTGTCCTCTCATCCCAGTTCGTTGAACGACAGCGGGAGCCCTCTTCAGAGTTGCTCTTCCTCCTCGTCATCGTACACCTCAGACTAATCCTTTTTAAATATTCCATTCGGAATCAAGCGGAAATTAATCGGATCTTCGGCTCACCGTCGTCGTCGTCGCTTCCCCTCCGCCTCCTCCGCCTCCACCGCCTCATCGACCAACCCGCTTAAAGCTTTGTTCCAGCTTCAATTTGTTCGGACTCTCGTAGCGACGCCGATACGTTCGTTGAATCGTCAGTTAATTAAACGGTTTGTTACCGATCACGCCGATACGTTTGCTGCAGATAGAAGTAAATTGGATTTGCATAACCGAAATAAAACGATACGTTTGTATTGGCTCGTTTAATAATCGGTAATTGACAGATGGATTAATCTTCCATGGATGGATTAATGTGCGAGATTTTATACAAATATTCAGCGTGACGTCTTATGACGACACCCGGGCCAAAGTACTAAACTTCAAATTTAGTTTTCAAGTACTTTTATCTGACGTTTCCAACTTTGTCGTTTGAGACGACGAAAGAAAATTTCGTATTTCTGTCGAACTGAATATTTCTTCGATCGAAGAGAAAGCGAGAAAAGAAAGAACACAGCGCGGCGAGGTATTCGATGCGTCCCTGTAGCTCCGGATCAGTATGGTATCGAGCATTTTGTTGGTCGTTTTGTTTGCCTTCAGAAGGTATTGGTGAATGCGAGCGAGCTCTCTCGCATCCCGTTGCATCGCGTCCTACCCACAATGCTTTGTGTCTATCGGCCGGTTTATCCGACGATCGATCCGCGCAGCCCCGGCTGCGACTCGCTTAAAACCTTCCGGAGAAAATATCGTAAGCGATCTCGTGTCGCCGCCAGCAACGACGTCGCTGCTATTAGCGATGATATCGTATTCGACGTGCAGAGTCAGGAGAGAGAGAGAGAGAGAGAGAGACAGACCGAAGAACGAAAGGGTTCGACGAACGAGAGGGAAAAAGAGATGGAACAGAGATGGTGAAGAAGGGGGAAAAAAGGCTGGGAGGGCGAGGAGAGCGTGCGAATATTGGATCGATTGAACGAGCCACGTACATGCTTCCATTAATCGAGCAACAAATCACGGGAATTGTGTCGCGTTTCTATTCGGAAACCGGCAGATACGATGCTCGCTCGAGCGGAAATTGATAATGAAGAGGAGAAGAAAGAGAAAAAAAAAAGGAGTACCGCGGTGTTAATAAACACCGGGTCTCGTTTTAATCACCGTATTAAACGGACTGATACAACGAACAGTAATTACGCGTCGTCCCTCACCGAATAACGTTCACGCTGTTACGATTCGTAGCCGGTAACGAATGTTATTATCGTATACCGTGTACCACCGAAATTACCGCCGGAATAATCCGCTCTGAAAGTTTCGCCGGAACGTTTATCAGACTCCATTTGTTGCGCGGATGAAGATTATTGACACTGTTCTGGTTTTCAGATTTATTCATTATTCTAAGAGAAAGATTATCACTTCATTTTTCTATGTACTAAATAGCAGCTATCGACCTAATTTTATTTTTTAATTAAATGATGTGGTGTATATAAAATTTTTCTAAAATGACTACCACAGAGACAGAATAAACTGGTGTCTTTTTTAAATGGAATGCTATACTAACCTATTTTATTCAAATAGCTTTCTTCAAATTGAATAACATTTACTTGAACTATTTTTTGATATTTTTCATAGTTAACGATTTATGACAAAGAGAATATTTAAAGAGCGAATGCACTAAATTCTGAAAATAATAATTTGTAGCACTTTATTTGACTCATCCTCAATGTCCCTACATGAAAAGTAATTTATTTATAAAAAACCTTTTGGATGCTTTAAAATTTCTTTCAGTTCTTCAATTACATTATACTTATAATACTGATCACTGATGAGCCCGCGGTATTCAATAGATTAATATCTGTGCGAGACTATTGTGAGGCTTTGCAAACAATCAAAGAGCAGCCGGGAAACAGTGTTAACATTGAAATAAAAGAGAAATCTGTAGGAACGGTATCATAAATTTCACGGGATCCCTAAACAATTGGTAAATGTGACGGATTCGATACGGTGATCAATAGAACGTTCCCGATACACGGGGGCGATCGGAGCTGAAAATTTACGATGAATACGAGCGAACAATTGGACCGTTCGCGGCGCACAATGGATCTCTCGATATATGTATAACAGCACGTGAAACCGTATCTCCAGAAATCGCTATTTGAGTCGTTTCCGGTCGCGGTCGATCGTGACTCACCGCGACACGATTTTTAGTCGCGAGCAAACGAGGCTGACGAGAGACGCGTGTCACTGGCCGCGGAGTTCCGACTTTCTCCTTCGGAACGAATCATTAGCTTTCACTCACACGAGTTATCCCCGTTTCCACTCGATAGGCGCTTATTAGAGAGGCAAATTCCCGGTAGCGCAACCATCCAACTCCGACCGATTCATGAAATATTACTCTCTGATATTTGGATTTTCCTACAAACCACGGTTCGCTGTGTCGATTAAAATCATTATTTGCACCGTGGAGGAATATTTATGTATACGAGCATCCTGATAAGCTTTTATTTAACGTTTCACAGTAAACAGGACATACATGACACGCTAATATCCTACTGGTATTCTACATTGTATCTCAATAATTATATTGAGTTATTCAAAATATTAATTAAATGAGCAATGAGGTATATAAACAATGATTTTGTAAAATCAATGTGGCGTCGAACTGACCTCAAAAGTATGGTAAAAATACTCAATATTATGCACGTCACACTTTTTAACTGATGGATTTCTGAAATTAAAACTTATATTTCTGAAATTTTCTCATCGAATACTATTAGAATATATCAATAATTTTGTGTGCCCCAGAATAAAGTTCAGGCTTTAAAGGAATAGTTTAAGATTGAAAATAATTGATTTTTGCAAATATAAATAATTTGGGGAAATAATTCCCGGAGTTGAAACTAGTTGAAAATTTAAATCAATTTTGTTTATCCCTAGAATTAAATATTTCGCTACATCTTTTCATAAACTCTTTCAAACCTTCAAGGTAAGAAATAAAATAAAACTACGTTGAAAAATATGTATAAACTTAACCCGTGACTTCGCTGCGATAATAATCAAATATCTAACGCGTTGCCAAGTACTTTGGTGCACGTACAAGCACGATCAGCAACGAGAATCATAAACGCGGCCCGTGATAGCGGATAAACGCGTGAATTTCACCGCTTACGCTAAAATCTGCAAACGCGCCCATCTGGCGTGCAGAAACGGTAATTGACGGATATACAAATGGCGCATCCACGGTCTCGTAGTCGTAAGGTGAGAGTAGCATAACTGTCAGCCCGTTGATGCATCATCGCGACGCGTTTGCTGCAGCACGCCTCTCTCGGGTACTGTAAAACCCTCTCGACCGCGGTTGTTTGACTTCCATTTTCGATTGTACCTAGCGCCCGTAGCCTGTCGCGCTGCGTTCGCTAAGTTTATCGCTCGTTTTATTGCCGATCGTAAGACGTCAACGATTCATGGTAAAAGCGCCGGTAAATAACGTAGTCGGCGCAAAAGCGAAGCTTCGGAGTCCTGTAACCCGCACGCTTACGCTGCCTTTCGCAGCCCGGCCCGCTTCATTTGTGGGAAAGTCAAGCCGGCCGACGTTACAGGAAATTGTAATTCACGGTAATCGATATCCGGATGAGGGGAGCGCGACGATAAACCCGGCCACGGCTGTAATCTCTGCGCCGTTGATGAATTATTCGAACGGGGCTTGCGTTATTTCGTTTTCGATGCTCTGCTAGGCTTGGCCAATTCGTGGCCGAGCATATCAAAGCTCTTCCTTAAGCTGAGCTTTGGGCAACGCTCGAGGGAAGTGACGTCAGAAGATATTTAGAATATTAACGAGAATAAACTTTGTTCGTTACTCGCGTGCTAATTGGCATAATGATTGCTTCGGACAATTATTATGCGCATTAAGATGATTGATAGAACCAATATTATGCCAATTAAGATGATTCGTAGAACCAACATTATTTTTAATTTTAACCAATTTATGAATTATGTAAGTACATACTTTGAGGCAGGTTTTCATCGGGCTTTAGCGAATCTCTATGTAGACTTATGCTTACCTGAAAATAAAAAAGAAAACAAGTTAGATTTAATGGCGAATTACAAAAATAAAAAGAATAAATATACAATTATAGAAATAAAAAGGATAGATGAGCCGTTTAATGCAAGAGTGGTGCAAGTCAATTTTTTGCCTCTTTAAATTAACACCACATTTCAAAAGCTTGATCATTATTTTGCTTTTTGCAAAAGTGATGTAAGCATGTTTTCTAAGTAAATAAGAACAGTCTATCTGAATGCTATGGAAATTATGTATACCCAAAAATTACATTACAAAAGAAAATTGTGTTAATATCACAAATTTGTTGTACACCATGAATTTTCCGTTGAAAATCTGCTGCAACGAAAGGATTAAATGAGGCTGACTCGTCGGGAGACGTTTTACATGAAACGTTCAACAATCTCGCGGTCTCTGCTGAATCACAGCGAAGCAGAAGATGAAGCATTCCCTTCGATAGGACAGAATCAGCGGGTTAAAGCGTACCCGAGCTGTCTTGATTCATCAGCGAACAGAGTCGAGAATAGCGAGGTCTGTTTGCAACTGGCACGACTGCTGCGCCAGTCGCGGCCAAGCACCAATAACACCAAGTTAATGATGTTTGGTTGACGGATTTATGAGGGCAGTGCATGCGGTGCACTGCTGGAGTAAAGGAGTCATTGCACGCGCTATAAAGATACGACCTCGGGCGATCCTTCGATCGTATCGCGGAAACCATTAGCCAGACCGCAAAAACGTCCCGGCGAATCGCCTACGTTTTCCTCTGACGTGCCAGGACACCGGGAAAATAAGATTGATGCGAGCGAACGATTGATAAGAAAGAAAATATTTGCCCCGCACGCTCCAAGAAGATTGCCTGCTGCCTCGTAAACACCGTCCAGAGGCTAGGATATATTTTTCTGCTCGTAAACACGGATCCTTAGGTGAAATAGAAAATATACGATCGATATGAAACTTAAATTCAAGAAATTCATATTTTTTTCTGTTATAAGATTCGCTATGTTTGCTTTTGAGATAAATTATTGTTTGTGAAGAATCTATTTTTATTTGAACACTTTAACAACAGAACTATCGATGTTCAATGTACATTGATTTTTAAATTGAGAATGAAATGAAAAAATAAATAGTTAAAGAGTGAAACATAAATCAGCCTAGTATTGAATATAAAAATACACAATAATTTTGAAATTTACAATGAAAGCTAAGAAACTCAAAAGAAGTGATAATACAAAAGATCAAATCTCCTCGAATCTATTGGAACAATCAATAAAATAAAAAGTCTGGTCAGTCCAGCTGACCATTACGTCATGCTATAACGATATTACGAGAGAAATAACGTCGGTGTTTCCTGTTGGTAGATAAAGGTTCGTTAAAAGCAACGAGGAAAAGTGGCGGAAAATCACAAAGGAGCAGAAGGAAGGGCAGGATTTTCGCAGCGTCCCAGAATACACGGCGACGATATACCTGGAAACACGTGCAAAAGCGACCGAGCACACCTTTATAAACGTCGCCGGTTAAAAGCGAACGAGAACAAGCAACAATGGAGCTTATCGTGGTGGCCCGTGAGCGGTCTAATCTCGTTCTGCCAATCGCGCGTCGGCTCGAGGGGGCTGCAACGCCACGATAAACAGAGTGGAACGCAAATCGTTGCCCTCGTTAGCATAACTCTGCGTTCGTCCTCTTACATTCTCGAGTGGTTTCCGCACTCGCGACGTGTATTACGCCGATCCATTCCCATTCGAGGCTGATTTCCGGAACGGCTACCCGTAACAACCCTTTGAAAGAACGTTCAACCGCGATCTTTTCCATTCGAAGCTTATGAATTTGGGAAAAAGATCGTTCAGAACCGTGTGGAAAAATTTTTCGCGACTGTAAGTTTAATTTTTATTTTCAGGAAACTACCCCCTACTCATTTATGATGAGTATAGATTGAAAATTTCATAATTAACCCATTGCACACCTAGGACCTAAAAAGGGTGAAGATAAGAGAATCTGTTAAATAAATTTTCTGATATTTTATATAGTTTTCTGTAGTATTAGAATGTACTAACGCGTGCAAGGTTAATAAAGATTTAAGTACAATAAATTATCTGAAATGTAAAAATATTATTTATTTCTTCTCAAAATATTCATGCGAATTCCATTTTTGAATATATGAGACTGTGAGGCCCAAGGTATAATTTTAATTTAGGTGTGCATCGTGTAGTTAATAATTAATTGCCTCTTAAACTATAATAAAATAGTCGTATAATTATAACCAGATTTAGCTTTCTTATTAATAATAAAATGATGTCAGTGGTTCAATTTCGCTACTCACTGTACACTCGTCTAATATTACACTACGTGTAATAACCCCTATTAACCTAGTGCCATAAAAGGGACAAAGAGGCCAACGATAGTAATTGAAACAGGATACCATAATACGATCGCATCACCTTGTCCCTAATAAACCTGAGCATGAAAAATCAGATTACATATCATCCTTCGATCACCGGTATCTGTATTCAAACGAGCTAAGGCGACGAGCTAAGCTGCCAAAGGGCAAATACGTGTCGCCTATCGACTCGTCTCTCGGGTCCATTTTCTGCCCGCCCGCTGGGTGAACATCTTGCAAGCTGGTAATGTAACTCCATACGCGATATCGTCGTTACGACTAATCGACGCTTTGTAGGATAATGTCAATAAAATTATTCTAAATCGAGTAATTCGTATCGCGCGTTATGGAGTAAAATTCCTGAGGTCATCATGAAAATTATTAACCCTCTAACCTTCTTCCAAATAACAAGAGAAAATCTGAGAGCACGCGATGCACCGAAACAAAGGTAGAGAACAATAAGGTAAAGAAAAATAGGATAAAGATTGCAGGATCCACGTGAGGTAGACGTTACGAGCAAGCCAATTTATTTAATGATGACGCGTTTAGCAATAATAAGAATGCCAGGAGCCCGGAGATATTTTCCCGCGTGAGCAGCGCTCGCGAACGCCACCACGTGTGCAACACGTGCGCAGAGTGCACACACTCGGCTGTGCCAGATCGTTATTGTATAGGTAAACTCGTGGTCGAAGCGGTACGAGCATCAAGGTGAGCAAATTGCTCCGACGAAGAATCGCGATGAGAATAACGTTGTTTCGTGATACAAAAGGAGGAGAGGGGAATCCGCTCGCGGATGCGTTAGGGGAGGTCGACGAGTCCTTCTTCTTGGTGGATTTTTATCAAAGAACGCGAAGCAGCACGGGAAAGGGGAATAAAAAAAAAAAAAAAGGAATAAACAATTGCGAAGCTCCAGGAGCCGTGAACTGCAAGGTGATTTACCGGCGGTTTCAAGGCGAGCAAATTGCTTTTGCCGCGAGCTCGTACGAGTTTCTCGAAGACGCGCACGGATAATGATTCCTTCTTTCTTTTTCTACGAACCATCTCGAGAGCAGACCTTGGCAATGAGATTGATCCGATCTGGACGGCGTGTTATTAATTTGTACCGCAAGATTTACGGCTAACGTACACCGGGAATAGATAATGGCATCGGGATTAATGACGCGGATAACGCACTTTTTGTTTCTACTCCAGCAAAACCATCAATTATTTTGTACGCGACTGTAAAAATGAATCAGGTGAATCGTATATCAGTGTACACTCGCGATCAGATCAGGATTCTACAGGGGAAATGGTAGTTTCCGCCCTTCCCCAAAGGCTTCCTCTCCCGTTCGCATCCCCCGGGAAAATGACAATGCAGCGAAGGGAGATGGCCTCCTACCACTAGCGTATAAACGTTTTCGCGGGAAAATTTCAATCAGTATTTAATTTGTTATTTTTACTTTTCAGTTATGCACTGAATTTTATAAAAATCATATTTTGTTTCTGAATCGCTTTTAATATTATTATCGTTAAAATTACAATTTAGAGATTTCTTGCTTATTCTATATCACCATTTTTAACTTTGCTATTTCTAATAATACACAAATCTCTACAGTGTTATACAAGAGCAAAATTTAATATTCAACGTAAATAGAAATTCTGTTTTACTCATTTTGTAATGTTTGAATTCCAAATAAAAAATAAAAATAAAATAGTATGAAAACCTACAAAAATTTTGAAGAAAACATTACTAATTTTCATCTTTATTACCATAGAACCCGAAAATGCATTATCAATCAACAAATGAAGTAATAGAAATTTTAATTCAAAATGAAAAAAAATTCTTAATTAATTCCTTTCAGTTATTAGATCACATTAGATTTATGATGACTATCACCGATGACCCCCCACTGGCATTCAACGTGTTAACATTCAATCGTTCCATTACGCGAAACAACGAGGGTCTCTCATAAACATTCAGGAAGTAAAATCCATCTAATAAATCGTACTCGAACGATCAATGTGATAATTCACCGTCGATAGATGCACAATTGTGTATCAACGACGATGCATGGGTTGCATGCACCAAGAGGAGAGAGACTGCATTACGAGTTGACGCCTGATCCGGGCAACGTGCCGGCCACGACATTGCGCGCGTGCTATGAATAGTTAGAGCCAAGTTAGCACTGATTATCGTGGTGTTTGAGCGTCTACTATAGACCGGCGACGTTACAGGGCATGGCGCTGAAATTTTCTGATCAGAGACGGCCCTGTACGAACAGCTAATATTAGAATCGAGCGCATACCGGCGTTTCTGACTCTGTTCTTTGTTGGTCACGCATCTGTGCCACGAACAGGCGATTGTGAATTCGTCGAGGGCAAAGGTCAGAATCGTACCGACCAGTCAGTTGGTTAACGAGCCTTCTTCCTTTCCAAGTGATTTAAAATCTGTTCCGAGGAGGGTACCGTCGTTCACCGTGTAAACCCGATTAAATGAAAATTAACCGTGGAACAAACTAATGCATCAGGATGATAGATGATAGGTTTAATAAAAAATATTTAACCCTTTCAGTGTTCACTGAAATATTAAAAGGTGGTAGAAGAATGTCTACCATTTCTATCTACTAGTTTTATAATTTTATGTTATTTCTGGTACAGAATTATTGATTTTCAAATTGCAATTAGAGATTGATATAAGAGATAAAAATAGAGTGAATAATAACAACATATCAAAACCAGAAATATGAAATAACCAATTTTCCATGACTTATTTATGTATTTTTTTAATTAATTATCAATCCTGAACAAGTTGTTCTATCGTTAAATATCAGCTACTAAGATATATAACCTGTGATTAAATCATTTATTTTTTCGGATTCCACCTATTGGTTTCGAGATAAGGTAATTAAAGAGTAGTAAACGTTTTATCGTATTACAGTAAAAACTGGAATCTTTTTATGTGACGTTTCACGTTTGAGTCAGTCTTTAAACGAGATCAGATTAAACAAGGTGCTTAAAGTGGGTTTAATTAATGACTGTAAGAAGGTCGTAGTAATTTATCAACGCGAAGCAGATTCACATTACAGGCTGGTGCAACCTGATATGATGAACAACAGATGGTTGCAATTGGATCTTAGATCGGGCATACTGTAACTCGAAAAAACCGATGATGCAATGAGAGCGATATCAGCATATGCAAATAACTAATCAAATTAAAGTACACCTGTTTTCACGCTTCAGAAGTTTTTGAAACATTTTTGATTTATTAAAAAAACAAAATTCATGGTAAAGAACTAAAATTTCAAATTTTTATTCACCCCAAATTTATGATTAATAATTTTAAAGCATTAATAGCTCTATATAATTTTGATTAAAAATGTGAACATTTTAAAATGCTAATAAATTGTGCCAACGCAATGCTTTAAGAGATGAGAATATTTAAAGTTGTTCGTTCGCGATAAGAGTTTTATAATTCTGAGGTCATCAGACTTTACGGTAAACAAACTATAATTTATTCCTTATGTTAGATGACGATATCGTAATTAATTAGTAATAATGTTTGCCTAGTTGTGTGCCAATTGAAACGAAGTCACGGGATGTTATGTTTGTTCAGATTACTTTGGACAATCGTGTATACGTAAAATTAATCACCATCGGAAAAGTACAACGATTTATCAACCGAAGGGTGATTTGTTCGAGGTTAGCTCGATTCAATACGATGAACAACGGATCGGCATGATTGGATTTGGGTCAAGGAGAAACCTGATAGAGCGACTGCAATCACGGCGTGCCAAACGTTTGGCATCGTTTGCATTGATCACGCGACAACACCAAGGAACTATGTACGATCAATACAAAAGAACGACATAGTAGATCTAACCTTCTATCTTTGTACCAATACGACTGATATCATTTCTTAACTCTTTACAATCCAAATTATTTATATTTGCAAAAATGTATTATTTGTATCAAGATTAATTTTTCAATTTTATAATATTTCTTCAAAGACTAGACTTTACTTTGAGGGACACAAAATTATTAATTTTATTTTATATATTCTAATAGTATTCGACGAGAAAATTTCAAAAATCCAAGTTTTAACTCTAGGAATTTATAAGTTAAGGTCAGGTTAGTTTGACGCCATATTAATTTCTACCCATAATTCATCCAATATGTCAGGTTAGGTTACCAATCAGATTATAGATAGAAATCAATATGGCGTCAAACTAACCTTAAAATATTATTTTTATAAATATTATTTTTCTAATATACAAATCTGAGATTAATAATGCAGTATGCATCTCATAAGTCCAGGTCGCAACTGACCCACGCTCCACGTTTTATTATTCAAGGCATAATAAAACGTTCTAATCCTCCAGCAAAGCTCATCAATTTTTTCCATCAAATTTCCTCGCTCTCTGACAGCGTAATTCATTTGAAAAGCAAAGAATCTTGCTGCGAGATTGCCTGTTGTGCGGCGAGTAATTCTAATGGCAGAACAATGGGGAACAATCAGGATTTCAACGATGTGAAACAGCACGCACGCGCGTCTTGGAAATGCCAAGAGGCTCGACGAGGATGAAGACGAAGAGATTAGGCGAGAATAGAGAGAACACAGGCATCCACACTCAATCGAAGGCGACTCTAATTACCAATGGGGCCTACAGAGCAACGGCATGGTAATGCAATCTGGTTCGTGTGCTCTCGTTAACAATTACCTGTACAAGGAGAGTTAATGCAGCCCATGATTACGGTTATAATTAGTGCCGAGAGGTATAGAAAGACCGATGGCAAGGGGAACGGAGAGAAGGGATAGAGAAAGTGATAGGAAAGGGTAGGGCTCGGTACAAGCCTCGGATAATGAGTTTGCGAGAGCAGCAAACGGGCCTAGCAACTTCTGATTCTCTGCCAGGCATAAGCTCCTAACCAACCAACCTCGATCAACCGGTCTTCCGCTCCTTTAGTCGCGTCAATGCCGATAATTAGTCATAGGGTGGTTTACGAGCCAAGCCGGCTAATTCGCCAGAGGTACCCCTCGATTTTTCCTCCTCCACGCTGATTTTTACCGACGATTCGTCATCCCTGCGGGTTTACAATTGCAAAAATTAAGCTTCTCGAGCAGGTACACGCTTGCAACGAGATTGAAGCAGAGTACAAATGAGGACAACTTCATTTGGCTCGAATAGATGCATGTGGGTAAATATCATTCAGACTGGGTCTCGATTTATGAGCAAATTAGGGAAATGAAATTTAACCCTTTCAAAAAGGATAATTAACTTTGTTAATTTAGAATGTTTCTACTATTCATTTCAGCAACTGAATGTTAGAATAATAATATAAATAAACGAAGATTTTGCAAACCCTTCATGAACATTTAATGAAGTCATGTTTAGTAATTATCAAGATTATTTTCATATGTTTACTATACTTTGCCCATGTTATCTATATCCGAGTAACATCTTAAACATATCATTTATCGTCGTATAATAACACGCCGAGGAGCATGCAATTTTCCTTCGTTTATCAAATAAATTGCAACGAAAATCTTTCCATTTAATAGACGCAATTCTCGAAGTCGATTAATCTTGATTTCGCGCGATTCGTCACATTCATTTGAACCTCAATTACCCCCTGCTACCATGGCGAAACGAATCGATGAGGTCTCGATCCACGGTATAATAATTAGACCGATGGTGTGTAATGAACGAAGCGGAATAGAGCTGATATTACTTGCAGGTAGATCGTCTGATCAATGGTGGTCTAAGAAAATTTTCAATAAATGTTTACCTTATCCTTTTTGTACTCAATCATTGAATGTATACCACTAAAATATATCAATAAATAAAAGAAAATATATGACGTTCAAATTCATATGATTTATCATTATAATTTTTCAAACTTATTATAGAACAATATTATTCCACCAGAACAGAATGGGTCAATCCTTAAATCCTTCTACTTTGACAAATTACATGAAAAAAGCCATGACTTTTACCGTCACGTGGAAACGTCCCCATAGTAAGATCACCCGAATTGCGACAACATCTTAAAATGAACATCTATTTCCGATAATGCGTCTCAATTGACAAGTTCTACACCCTGACCGTTCGTCAATGTTCTCCCTGGGCGATAGTAGACGTGGGTAGACGTGCGTCGAAGAGACAGTTAGAGAAACCGATGGAAAGTCTAGGGTAGGGGCGTTATTGTTCTTCAAAACAATTTAAACTTTAATTACTTCGGTGAACTGCAGAAACGGCGTTGCGACAGTCTCACTGTTTGCCATCGTAAAATTAATTGGCTTTCCCTCCCAGCCCTCTTTCTGTCCTTCGACCACGCTCGTACGATTCTCTCTTTCTCTCTCTCTTCTCCCCCTGTGTACCCGCAGCTTTCTCTTCTCGTTCCATCCACCTTTCCTTTCTCCTGGACTGCCAGTCTCCTTTCCTACACCCCCCTTTTCCTCGTGAACCAATTGGTACGTTGCTAGCAAAGAGAAGCGGAGAGATCGAACCGTTTTCCCCGACGTTCCGAGCGTTATTCCGATGCAATTAGCGGCCCTAGCTGTCTATCACGTTCCGGCTGCAGCCGACCGGATATATCCGAATATCCGTGGCTGCAATTCAACCGTTTCGTGAAATTCGATCGCGACAAACCGACAACGATGAAAACGCGAAACATCGAATGCTTTTCGATAGCTTCGTGAAAAGAAATTATTAATTGATCGTTATTTGGATTGACGTAATTAGAATTTCTATCGGAGGGTAAATGAGTTTTCTCGTAGATTAAACCCCGTTCGCTTCCAAGAATGTATATGCAGGGTGTCCCATGTCTGGTAGTACAACTAAATAGGGGATGATTTTATAAACAAAAATTAGTCGAAAAAAAGAATAAATTTTTTTGTTTGAACTTTTTAAAAAAATGTTTTTTTTATGTGTAAATTAAGGATGCAACTTTTTATTTGTTCTTTCCAATTTGAAAAAAATTCCAATTCCTAATCCATGATGGTGGTTTTCAACCCTTAAATGAAAGAATTAGCACGTATAAAAAAATACGTGTCTAATATTTTTTTATGTACTATAACATAACACAGGATGGAGAAAATGAGTAAGGTGCACCTCAGATGAATTTTTCAATTCAATTTCCTCGAAAATGAAAACTCAAATGAAAAAAATTTTTTCTTCTTTTTTTGGCTTACTTTTGCTAATAGAATCACACCCTACTCGATTGTACTAATCGACCTAAGACACCCTTTATACATTCTTGAAAAATAGATACTGGTGTGAAGGATGTCGTATTAAAATAAATTAACTATATTAAATAGTAAATATGCATTTAAAGCGATCTTCGCATCAGCCATCGTACGATTTTATTTTCTCTTCCGGGTAAAGGTAAAAGAAGCCTCTAACAGAGATTTACCAAGCATTCCCGTCCGCTCATCGCATTATCGTAACGTTTTAAGCGTTCCCTGGAATTCCACTTTAAAAACCGAGTATACCGGTGCAACGGAGTCTACATCGTTCAGGGAGTCGATAGAACGGAGTAGACGAGAATGGAGGAGGAACAAAAGGTGGAAAACGAGCGGGCGAGGAAAGAAGAAAAGAACGGAGGAAGAAAATAAAAAGCGTTCGCGTTATGTATCCGCGAGCCGCATCGCGCCACGCCCGCGGAAATAAAATTCTTTTCCCTCTTCTCTCGTCTCTCGTAGTAGTCTCATCTCATCTGGAGGCTGCGCGCTTGTTGATATTCATTTGGAACGTCACTTCTAGCCGTGGTAAGCAGCCGGGTACTTGCAGAGGAGGCTGCGTTTGCCGGAAACGATTCAGTCTTCCCCGTTTTCTCCTTCAACCCCGAATCCGCCCCACGGCGTCCGCTTTTCCACGACGAGCGCAGCCGTAATGCCAGCGGCCAATGCTCGCGAAAGGCTGACTCAGGCACCGCCGTATGGCCGGGACGGTGCATCGATCGCCTTCTCTGCTGCACCTTCTTGCTTCAACCCCTTCCTCCTCCTCCTTCTTCTTATTCTTCTGCTTCGCGCAACCTTACCTACCACCCATCCGCTTCGCCACTTTTCTCGCTCCCACCTCCACCTCCTCCACCTGTCATCCTCTGTTTCTTCGCTATACCATCCTTATCCCACTCGTTCTCTTATATACTACCTTCAACCAACCCCATCGTCATCCCCTTTTGCTCGCGCCTTACGTAGTATTGCCGGGAAAGGCGAGACGAGGGGTTGGGGTTGCGCAAGAATACCCGATTTGACGATGTTATATCGGAGACGATGCTGGCGCAATAAAGGTTAGAACAGCGGTGTAATTGAGAAGCCGGGAGTGCGGTCGGGAATACGAGAAATTGAAAGAGTACAATCGATCGGGAACGAACACGATGTATAGACGGGGAGATCTGTATGTTTCGGGAATATTGAAGGAGGAAGAGAACTTGCTATAACCCGACGACGACTGTGCAACCATGCTTTTTCAGTAAAATATTCATGAACGAATCTTGTGATTCAATTAGGCTCGAGTCGGTCGCGACGATCGACGTAGCAAAGAAAGTGGTCGGAGAAAAAGTAAAGGAAATGAAAGTTGACTGTGATATCGATTTAACCTCTCAAAGCGATTGTATCGAGAAAGTCGAATACAAAAGTTAGCGGAAAATTAATAACAGCGTTCTCGCGTCGAAACTAAAAATTGTCTATAGCAAATGAATTAGTATTTTCAAAATTTTGCCACTATTTTTCTAAATTATCTCCTAACATATTTACATAAATAGAATTTTACTATATTATATTATGTTGTATACATACGTAGTATGGAATAGATTTTCACCTGCACTCACTACACACTACTGCTTTTGAAAATTTGCGCTTACCTGAAAACAAAAGAGATACAAAAAATTAGATTTAATGAATTTTTTAAACGAACAAAGCATGTATAAATTATTCATTTAAAAGTGAATTGAACAAACTTGTTGAACAAGTTAATTGTCAGAAAACGCGAACGTACAAGAAGTTTCAAGATTTTATCTTTCTAACTTCCCTCTTTAAAAACAAGAAAGGATAAAGGATTTCAAAGAGAAGAAACACAATGATGGTGCATGAAAGAGATACGGAATACGGCTCTCAGAATTCTCAGCCACAACTGCCTCAGTTACTGCGGCAAAATATGCAGAAACGACAAGCACCTAGGGGTGGAGAGAGATGAGAGTTGGTTAGAGGGAGGATTTTAAAGTGCTGGAAAGGCTGACGTCGAACGCCACCGCTTCGTTTAATGATTATTTTATGCGAGCAATGGTAACACTTTCCTAACATTTAGTTAATGGCTTTTCGAAGAGAACCAGAAAAAGAAAAAAAAAAGGGAATCAATTATCTTTCTATCCATCTAATGATACTGAAGGCCAATAATCTAAGTTCCCCTCGAGATAGAAAAAATAAAATCTAGGTTTCACTCCAGTTCCTGATAAATCAACTTGCATTATCGTATTCTAAAAGGTTCGACTTTAAAAAAAGTGCTATCCGCGCATAAGTCGCCCACTATAAATAAATTCTTCAATGCGATATAAATTGCAAATCAACTTCATACGATTACACGATTGCATTTAACATATATTCAAGTTTATTTCCGCGTACGCTGTTATTATTATATAAATGACAATTGAAATAGCTCGTCTATAATCAGCACACGCGTAAGTGTTTGAGTCACGCCCCGCATGGATTAACGATTAAACAGAAACAGAGAAGCAAGAGTACACAGATAATAAAAAAAAAAAAAAATGAACGTTTAATTTATCTTCCAACGATAAACCTGTACAGAGTAACATTAGCCTGTTAGCTAAAGCAAATACGTTCCAGAACTCGCACCGTTGGATGCATTGCGAATTGTGCATTGTGAGTCAGCCCACGTACGAGTATGTTATTTTCTAACGAGGAAAGACAGCTTAAACGCATCGATCCAACTTGTAAAACAGCTCTATCGTTAAACTCCTTCATTCTATGGCAATGAAAGGCCATTCATCGCAATTATCATCATGAAACCGCACACAAGTTATTCTAGGAAACTCGATGCGCAGTTAAACTCAACTGAAACAACCTTAAAGAAACGTTTTTCACGCGTTCAAGAAAATTGCCATTCGCGTCAAAACAGACTTACACGAATGTGTTATTCATTCCTCATTAACACAATGCGAATTAGATGTATTATTTTAGAACAATATTTTCAATTGATATACTGGAAATAAAATAAAATTAAAATATATTTTGTTCCACCTATTTTGATTGTAATCAAGAAAATACCTTGAAAATTATGATATAATTTTTAATTGCCAAATGATGATTTTATTTAGCCATTTTAATCAAGCTTCAACCCTTGAACAGCGAAGTCTGGGTCAATCGTGACCCAAACTTACAAAACGTATACAAATATGGTTTAATGTACTGGAAGAATTGAGGCTCTCTCCATGGTCCGCCAATCCGATGGCTAAAATTCAAATTGACACAGCATAAGCGTTACTTCGCTATATTTCTTTGTCATCGAATGATGTGAATGGAGGACAGTCGATACGCAACAACCTAATAACGCGATAAAACGATGAACTTAAAGTGCAAGCAGTAATGTCGAGGTTAATCGTACTCTACCTATGCGAACCGCCCACCTGGGTATAGCGTGCCACCAGCAGATAGCTATGATGAAGAGAGTCAGTCACTTTGCCAATTAAACGAGCTTTGAAGTTAGCTACCGTGATTGATCTCGTTGAGAAGTTGCTCGTTTTCAACGACACCGTGGTCGTGATGTTTCGTCTAGCGCTTCGATGACTCTCCTGGTAATCGAGTCAACGTGTGAAAGCTAAACGTGTAACACACACGCCTCGATAATGGAGTTACCGGAATGCGTAATTACATCTTTGCCGGATCGTAAATAGCGAATAAATTGCTGAAAACCTGTTTCCCTGCGTTTCGAAGCTACCGATCGATCATTTACTCCGGTAAGATGCAATTAATGGGATATCTTATCCATCGTATCGTTCTCGATCCCGATTTATTCACACCGAACACTGGCCGTAAAAGTACATTTTTTTAGATTTTAATTTTAATCTTCCTGGCATTAAATCGAAGAAACAATGACTATGATCGCGTAAAATTAATTGTTTAATTAATTAAAAATAAGTGTATCGTATTATTCGTTTAATTTTCAGGGTCCAACATCGAATACGACGAAGGCGTATAAATTGTTAAAATGGTCGTAGATCTTCGCGGTGTGGTTATAGAGACAAGAGATCCGTTTAAAGTTTGATAGATCGATACTCTGGTAAATGTTTGTTGAGCGAAGTTCGATGTCGAAACTGAATATAGATATCGTGAATATTTTAATGCGACGATATGTCACGATACGTGCCTTTAGCTTTAATCGACCCGTCCAGTACATAAATTCTGACGTTTGAATAAATCAAAAAACGTTACCGATGCTCGTAACAATACACCGGGGACTAACGTTGCTCGAACGCGATAATAAAAAAAGTTCCAATATCTCGGGAAATGTATATACATTGCAAAAAATGATTGGCATTTTCCATACATATGCATTCGGATATCCATCTGAATAGAACCCGTCAACGATAGTTTGATGTATTCCGTATTTGCGTGGAGAAAAAATAGAATAATTAATTCGTCTTGTTAATACATCATGGAATAATGTTTACGTGACATTTATTTTAAAATAAATACGAATCTTTGGTCGAATATTTGAATTGAACAAAATGTTATTAACTGTGTTCAGATATTAATCATTTGATGAGTATTTACGGATAGCTAAACAGGAGTTAATATTACATAATTCTAAAAATAAAATAATATTACAAATTATCGAATAATTGAAGTTAACTTTTCTTTTCTTCACTTCTTGTTACATGTTTGATGAAGAAAGCTATCTAATCCTAAATTGAGAAAATGTAAATGATCACTGTTTGAATCAACGGATAATTATCTTCATATATAATTAAAATCTGTCAAAATCGTGATTGGAAATTAAATTGGCTATGCATGTACATGTACACGGAGATGAAAAAATTATTTAAAAAGTTTTAATTTCCGCAGAGAAGATGTTAGTATTGAATGAGAGCGTGAGAAAAATATTTCTCGCGATTTAATTATTTTTCAGAAATACTATTTCCATTTACCAACACACCGAATCAATATAAATGGAATATCAAAACTCGGTATATTGTAAAAACTGCAATATTTTCTCGCTGCATATGCCAAGAGGGATCAACGAAAGCAAATGTGTATTTTTCTCGATTTTATTCCATCGATATTGAAGATTAATTTTAACGCCAGTGAAAGGTATAACAAACATTCCAATCACAACTTTTCAATATAAAACATATTCTTTATTCCTGGAATTTCTTTTGAAAAAATCCAATGTACCTAGTAAAATAACGTCACATGTTATCTAATGTCAAAAAATTCAGCATTTTTGCACTAAATGAACGTAAAATTAAAAATGTAAGATTTTGAAGATATCACAAATTAATCTCATTATAAGGCGGATTTCAATTATCTTTTCAACCCTGTCTGCGTCAAATAAAACTGCTTTTTTTTTCGAATCATCCCCTCGACGAAAGGGGTCTCGTTTCCAGCAGATCACTTCGAAGATCAACGTGCACGCAAAAGGTGCGTCAGAAAAGCATCGCAGAAGCATCGTCATAAGCGATTCCCCGATGCGTATCCGGATCAGTGAACTTGCAGCCACTCGGCGAAAGAACGGATGCATATAGATTCACGGCGAACGAACGAGCGAATAGACAGACGGAGTATTCGATAGATGTACGTAATAGAATAATGCCTAACCTGCTGTTAAATCACTCGTTTATGTCGTCTCCTACCTGCCCTTGAGTGAAATCGCGGCCATTGTGTTCGCTCCGCGCCGGGGAGCACGCGAGAGGACTTCCCTCCACCTTTCTTTGCTCACAAACTCCCGTTTCAGCTTTTCCGCAAAATCGCCCGGAGCCTGGCACCGATTCTAAATCAACCTCGCATTCTTTCCTACGCACCCTTTTATACGTAAAACGTGTATTCGTACGGCGGGTAGGTATGCGCTTGTAACCCGGAACAAAGCACCGAGGTAGAAATATCACTCGCTGTATCTTTATGATTTATGCTTTACTTCTTCGATATGGTGAGAGTACATGTGAAACATTCCATGGAGGGGTTGTAGAAAAATGGTAAGAGTTGATTTTATCATTGTTTAACCCTCGAATAATTTTCACCGAGTCAATTCAAATGCAAGCCTTTGATATATTGGGAAAATATTATTAATATAAAATTTAGAATTATTTTTCTAGTATGAATAAATCTACCCAAGTGGGTTTAAATTACCTATTATGATTCCCAATTAACGTTACTAATAAGAAAAAAACCGGTTATGCAAAATTAAACATCAAATCATCCGCATTAACGAGTACCTAACTATCTGCACTTTATGCAGGAAGAGTTTGATTAAAAAGTAGCTAATAATAAAAAGCTTGGCAACAACTGCTGTCCCGGGCAGGGCTTCGTAATTCACGCGATTCAATATCAACGAGACGCTGGCCGGTTAGCGTAAAAGGGAAAAAAAGAAAATAAGTTTGCAAGCGGTATAAAGCTCTCTGGTTGGATACATAACGTTCCAGGATTAATGCTATAAAGAAATCTCGAGCGGCGCGCCGCTCCGAGTGGATGCCAGAGGCGAAGCACGAAAACACTCGTATATTCCCGGTACATTCTCTGTTTACGGGCTGTTAACTGCGTGCGACCGTCTCGAGTTACATCAA
The DNA here is from genome assembly GCF_051020975.1 of Osmia lignaria lignaria. NCBI lineage: Eukaryota > Metazoa > Arthropoda > Insecta > Hymenoptera > Megachilidae > Osmia > Osmia lignaria. The sequence goes on along the minus strand of NC_135037.1, from coordinate 5,585,303 downwards.
TAAACACGTACATAGATGCGCGCGCACGTGCAGCAACCAGGGGGGAAGTGACGTGAAAGGTGGAAGATGTTGAGGGGGTGGGTGGGTGGGTGGACGCGGGTATTCGACGAGGGGGGTAGGGTCAGAGAGGGAGGGAGAGAGAGGTGAATGCAGTGACTGCAAGGGTGCAAAACAACTAGAAACACTGGAACGTTTTATTATTATTCACCGTCTCGTCTTACGTCAATAAATATTTATTGACGGTAACGCGCATGCGCGGCCTATGCACAATGTGCATCGAAATGCATCCGCATAATCGTCGATGCAGATCAGTGGCAGGCGCAAGCGAAGCTAGTCGCTTCGTCTCCCCCCACCCTTGCACCTCTTCACCCTTTTGTTTTCAATCGCACTATTCAAGCTGGTGCGCTCGTCTATCTATCTCGCTCTCTCCCTTAACGTTCCTTGGTATCCACGCGAAACCTCAGTGTAAGGGACTAATTGGATTTCGCCCTCCTCGCCACGCTAATGACCGTATTCCATTTCCGCGGTTCGACCCAGTCGACGCGGTGCATCTTGTTGCACGATCTTCCAATGAGAATCGCATTACACCAGTGTACACGACCGAGAGATCGTGTTTCGTTCAAGCGACTCCACGCTACGATTGCTTCGAAAGCCCGTTCGTATACAGAGGACCATTCGCGATCTCTCATCCCGTAACTTCGAAATTAATCTTCCGTGTAGGAGTTTCTTTTGCATAATTTACCTACGTGCCTCTTACACGCTTTAACAGACCGGAACATACCGTGTCGCGTGTTCTATTCTATATAAATAGGAATTAATGATTTTTTTCTGTTTAACTCTTGGACGGCGGACCACAGAGAGAGCCCCAATTTTAATTTAATTTTTGTACTTCATAGTAATTTTATTTTATAAATTCGACACTGTTATTTTAGAAATTATCCTACTAATATATAAAACTCTTTTGTTTAAAAATTACATATTTAATTACATATTTTTGTAAGTTTGGGTCCAGGGTTAATTGAGAGTGTTATCAAATAATTTTGCAGCTATGGATAAAGTACTATATAATAATAGATATTATATTTTTAATTAAATTTAAAATTAATTTTTAAATCAAATGAATTTATAAAAAGATATTGAACCTTATGTTCACCTTGGAAAACGATATAAATTTTACTCTAAAGAGGAAAAAATCGAAGGTTCTTATTAGACGAAAATAGTTCCAGTAGTATAATTCAATAATGCTGTGGATACAAGTTTCTCATTGATCGAGTGGAACATACTCCGTGCAATGTCGACTCCACGATGCAGTAACCATTATCGACGCGACCTGGCGCAGTCGACGTACACATGGGTGACATTACCGTCGGTCAATCGACGTATCCTACCGCATTTTCCCCAAATCGTGGATATAAGTCAAAAGCAACATCGATAACTTTAACGTGGCTAAACCGCATCAAATTTTCAACGTTGCAAAATCCACCATCCAATACGTAACGATCTAATAATTCACACCAAACCGACTCGTTAATAATTCACCTAACATAATATCAAATAAAGGAAAATAAAAAGTAACAGACCTATCATAGGAACGTACTGCATGAAAAATTGAACGTATTAAAGCGCAGTGTATCGTACATGCTCCATTAGAATGTATCTGTTTTGTTAGCCGTATAAAACTGTTCCGCAGTAACGGAACACAATAATTCACGACAAATACTGTGCTCACGTACGGCTCCATGGAATCCGTCCATTTAGAGAAATTTTGAAAACCGGTACCGTTTTTCCCCTCGGTTCGAATGAAGCACGGCTTTCGTGCTAAACAGTCGCCGAGCGAAATAGCTGGGAAAAAAATTTCCCCGAGGGAAAAAACTGTATTATTTTTAATTAAAAAGAACTGGAGCGCTTTTTTCCCCATCAGTCGGAGGAAGAATGTGTTGGTGCAACAGCGCGTACGTGTATTCGCATTGAATAGCGAAAGCACCGATGGATTCTACCGCCGCCACATGAATGCACTTTGACGGTACGCGTGTCGAAACGTTACGTTTATTTCGCGATACGTGTGCGCGTGTATCGTGGTAGGAAATACCTGGGCTAAAACGTGGCTGGGAAATGCAGTGAATTTAAAAACGTGCATTTTAAGGTTCTACGACAGGGTAAGTTTTGTATAGGAGCCATATACGAGATCACACTCAGCCTATGCAAAGAAAGAAAAAAAAAATATGCAAATGCACCCAGACAGCATTTCCGCGAATTTCCACCAGACGATTTCTCCTCGGTTAAACAAACAACAAACAAAACTGTAAATCGACCATTTTCTATCTACCGTTTGTTTATAATCTATCGAATAATTGTCTTCTGTCGTTTTACATTGTATTTTGTTTATTACTATTTATAAGACAAGAAATCTTTGAACCTTGTTGAAGTGCAAAATACGAGCATATAAATTAGTTTAAAATATGTGAAACTGTCGCGTGTATATCAGTAGAACTTACAGAAATTCTGGCAACGTGTAGAACAGTTATAAAACACACCTACGTTACAAACTGCACGATGTCACTGAAACGACTGTTACAGTTATGAAACACTTATTATAAGTGTTAGTCATATGACTGTCGCCGAACTAATAATAACATCAATTTCTAAGCAATAGCAGATTATCTTCAACTCTTCCAAGCTGTTTATTTTCTGCTCATTGTATATTCATTGGAAAACAGCTTCTATTATTGAAGTAACTAGTCATTCTTCAGAGATAAATAAATTCCTTTTCTGCTTACTAACAATTTAGAACAATAGCTTGGCCTAGTTGCATAGTGCACTTGCGATCAAATTAGATTTTCTTAGGAAAACTTTTGATATCCCGAATTCTCACCCTGGCCCATAGACTGTTTGGAGTTCTGGAGTTCTGCAGTTCTGAGGTTTCTGGCCCTTGCCGTGGGCCTCCTCTTCCCCGGACTCCCACCTTCCCCCTTAGGCGTCCCGGAGGAGAATGACGGGTGTAGGGGTAAGGCCCAAACGTATAACGACCCCCCACCACTTGCGCGTAAACGTTCACGCGGGAAAATTTGAACTATTTTTTAACTTTATACTAAATTCAATTAAAAATTATATTTTGCTTCTAAATTAGATTTAATATTAATATCATCAAAATTAAGATTTGAAGAATTCCTGCTTCCTCTGCATCACCTTTTTTCCTAGAAAAGTCAATAACCTACTGCCACGATTCGATAAACAATTATTCTTATTATTATTATCATTCCTTTAAAATCTACAGTGTCACCGTTGAAAGCAAACAACGAAGTGTTTTCGTGACTGGCCATAAAGCTCGTCTCCACCGCGATAATTAATTCCGAAATCTTACAAAACTTTCTACCGACACGCTCGCTCGTTCGAACGCCACGTCTGTTTCGAACAGGGTGACAATGAGGCCGTCGTAAATTTCACCGGCACGAAATTATTTGTCGAAAGATTTAAAATACTCGGTCGTATCACGCACCGTTGGGTGTTGCGTGACACGGCCAAAGCGATCGGTGAAAGTCGCTACCCACCGAGGAGGATCAACAAAAGCGCGAATCGCGAACGGAATCAGAGGCTGGCGTTGGTGAACGGATAAATTTCACGAAACGCTCGTGGAACGATAAAACGTGAGAAATTTACGCGTACCAGTGTTATTGAAGACTTGGCACCGGTCGCGGAAATATTTTTCATTCTACGGCCACGCGTTTCTATGATCTTTATACGCGCGGTTATTGAGAGCGACGATGACAGTCACTTTCAGGAATGCTTGCATTAACACCGACGCCGATGAAAACACCCTTTTGTACGCCTGTTTCACGGCAAAATACACACCAGCACCGTGGAAACATTCAACCGAGGATCACAATTGTTTTCATTATTAGCGAATCGATATAACTGAAGAGTTCTACCAAAGTCGAAAATTGTCTGCTTTTTATTATTTAGGAAGAATAATCAGTGAATTGTAGACAAATAATGAAATTCTAAACAAGATTTAATATTAACACGTTGAATATCGCGAGGGTCACTGATGACCGGCATCGCAAATTACTCGAATAATTAATATTATTTTGAACACTATTGCTATTATATTAATAATGTAAGATAGTAAATTGAAAACTTGATATTTGAAATTAAAAAATTAACTATTCCTATTCTTAATAATTAGTCTTATGACGAATGCCTACGGTATTCAATTAATTACTACGGTAATCAACGTGTTAAATTTGATATAGAATTAGTACGACTACAGCTGTAAGGAGATTTTTCGATTCATAATCATGAAAACCGTGCATCGATGCTTTCAAAATACTTGACAAAGCACGACAATAAATGCAATACAATTTCGTGGATAAAATTCAAAGCTTTTTTCTCGGATATCGCGCATTCTCCACACGAATAAACGCAGCCACGATCTCTCTCTCTCTCTGTATAGAAAAAGAAAAAAACGAAAAAAAAAAAACGAGAGGACCTGTTCAGATGCATCGGTCCGTTGATTACACGCGATCCCCGAAAAATCTGAAACGAGAACCAGCGTGCAATGTTGCAGCAAAACCAGACGAAAAAGAGGCGGATGATCAATGTTCGCGGCGCCAAAATGCACACATTCACGCTCCTGTCTCCATCCCGTCGACCACACACGTCACTCCTTTGTACGCTTTTCCCGATCCATCGTTTCTGCCCGGTTTTCCATCCAGGTTTCAGCAATAACCGTGTGCCTAGTTGAAACGTGACGGCTACACGTGACGTAAATACGTGTTCCATGCAATGGAGCGCATCCATCGCATGCGTATGCACGTGAACACGCGTCTACACATGTTTGTGCATCGTTGTTGAACCCGCCCCTCTACGTGCGCGGTACATGTGGTGACACTTGCCTTGCCTCTGCATCATATGGCAGTCGTTACACTCTCTTACACAACAGCGTGGTCGCCGTATTTTTCTTATTCGTATATTTCTCAAAGAAACACGTGACAGTGTTATAAACATTCAGGATATACAGTTGAATGCAATGTAGATTTCTTTTAAAATGAAGAGTAAATGTAAGAGGAGGATTCAGCATCAGTTGGTCTTTAATTTTGGGAAAATTCAAGAAGATTTTAAGGACAGCCTAGAATCTCCTTAAAGTCTTTTAATTTTCATATTTTTCTAATTATCCAAACTTTACCTCCTCTCTTTTTTCACTAATTATTTTATTATACAAAAGAGGCGTTGGTCACTAATTACTTATCATGGCAGTCAACGTGTTAATTAATAGAAATCTAAATTACACATGATCATTTAGGTACAGTACTGAGCATGGTGGCTTCCCTAAAGAAAATGGCGAAGTCCCCTCCCCTGTGCTTTCTCGAATTAACCTCCACCTCTAGGTAGGCTTTTTCAGGGTCTCGGATTTTCAAATTTTCGGCCTTCTTCGTAAACCGTCCATTTTCCCTAGAAAAGCCTACTTTGCTCGATACTGTACATAACAGTGTTGAAATACGTACTTTACGATAAAGTCACACGGGGAATCGATTGGGTCATTTTTAACTGTTTCACGGTCGACATGCGTTAAAATGCCTCGAAGAGTGGTTTCCCCTGATTTCCGAGAATGTGTACAAGTTGCGGCAAGTGCAACTCCTGGTTCGTTCTTCCGCGAGGGTGTAACCGTACGCGCCGAAGCATTAATCGCGACCTCACGCTTGCCATGTTATTCACGGAGATTTATCGTCGACGATTTTACGCGATGGTAAATGATCAAGCGATGCGTTTGCAAGATTCTAACGCGGCTAGTTCCTATTCAAACGTCAACTTCCGAGGCCAATCCATTTATTTCTTTTCCTTTTCTACCGATAGTAAAACGAGACTTCCTTTGAGCCTGAATATTATGTTTAAGAATTTCATGGTCAAGACTGACTGATCCATTTAAAATGGTATGATACAAGCTATCACTTAAAATTTATAACTTTATTCTTCTCAAAAGTAGATAACACTGTCTCGTATTACTACCTCAATTTCTATTAAATATAGATAAGTAAAAATTTAATAAAATCTAAAATGTAGATATGGAAAATGAAGGCTAGTACCCTCTAACGATGTCTATGTTTGGAAATTTTTAGAAAGGCTGTTTCAACCACAAGCATTACTTTTTTAACGCTCTGTATAAAGGTCCCACGTATACATATTAGCAGCGTAGGTGTACATGTTCACGTGAGGTACAAGCCAGGCCGACCTTGCATCCACCCTCGCCCACCGACAAAGCCGATCTGCCTATTGATTACGGGGACGCACACTTGCCAATTTATCCGTAGGCAGAAAACAACACGCTCGCGTGCCTGTACGTGACAATGGGAAAGCAGGAAAGCCCGATTTCATGCAATCAATGAGTACCGGCGGCGGCAGCGTCGACGGCGACGCCGAGACCGCCACGGATTAATCCGGCTTTACGACGTATTTTTTTGTTCACCCTATCTCTCCTGTTCCTCGTTCGATTCCTCTGCTGCTCTCCTTCTTTCTCTCCTGACACCCTCTTCTCGCCTAGACAGGCAACCTACTCGCTTCGAATCGTTTCTCGTCGTCAACCCGGTTACCGCCCTTCTACACAAAACCATCCCCCCCGTCCCAACGAAGCCAGTTCACTCGCGTCGAAATATTCTGTCGAGAGAAAAAAGCACTTAAAAGGCGAATCGCAAAGTCGGTTCGTCGCGCCAATTACTTTCGAGACGATTGTCGTTTTCTCCCGATCCTTTTCGTGTTTCCCTTGCCTCGATTCCTTTTTTCCGACACGAACGCGGATATTTTCCGCTCAATGCTCGCCCTTCTCTCGAGCAATTATCACGAAACTGCGTCGCCGCGTCACCCTAAAAATATCACCCTCCACCTTCTCCACTCTCTACGTTCGATAAACATTTAAACGTCGCATCGACGAACAATGCGTTTCACCATTTTCCCGCACCGATTGTAACAACCTGAGCCCACGCGATGTAATTAACCCTTTGTTAACCCTTCTATAATGAAATGAAACTTTCAAGCTATTCGTTGAAAATTAATTATAATTCAATGCAATTGTCAGAAAAAAATTAATGTTAATATTTTTATATTTGTATTGTAATTTACTTTGCACACACCTTTGATATTTTCTTTCTCAAAGGGGGTAGATTCTTGCACGAAAGGTAAATGTTTCTTCAAGGTTGCATGTGAAAAATCTGTTCTACTGAATCGTGAAAAAAATATCATGGATGAAGGAATGAATATCCGATATGAAAGCAAACGTGGCGTTTATGTTCCCATCACGCCTCTCGACACATTAAATAGAATTTGAACCTACTATGAGAACGGATCGTGATCGTACCGCGACTACATGTGTGCCATAAATCAAGTCTGAAAGCAAAATGCGTTACAACTCGTGCAGCAAATGTGAATTTAATCGCGTAATTTCAGAGCTTGCTCTAGAATATGTTGAAGACATAATCGAACCATTTTCGCAGCTACAACACATCTATGTGTACAAAATTACTAGCTGTCGCTAGTTCCAGATGATGTTTTAGCAAAATGCTAATGTAATTATTATTGCTTTCAAATGTAACATATGCACAATTATTGTGTTAACAATTGTGTACTGCTCGAATACCTTTCCCCAACTTTTATCGAATAAATTATTGAAATAATCAGGGCCAACCCTGGGCCTAGGGTGCCCCAAAGTCTAGGGCCCCCATAAGACGATTTTGCGTCTAAGAATGCAAGAAGAGTAATGTTTACTTGAATATTAATCGATGTAAATGCAAAACTAAATTAGTTATACAAGCTCTAATGTTAATTTTATAAATTTTATTTGAGCTACTTTTTCATGTCAATGTGTGCTCGCCTCGAACCCCCGAAATCTCAGGGCCGGCCCTGGAAATAATTTAAATAAATTACTATGATATTTCGCTTCCTCTTTAACGCTCGTTTAATAAACTTTCATATTTCCTAGCGGCATCCTCGCGAAACCATGGCGCGACCAACTTTGTACCGTTTGAAAAATATCACGATTATCGAAAGTTGAAGGAAACTCGTAGGAGAAAACGGGGGGATGGGAGAGGAAAAAAAGCGAGCTAGGGTGAGAAGTTAAACTTCCCACGAGGGAGCGAACAGACGAGCCGGCTGAACTTTTACGTAGTTATTTCCGGTTATTAAATAACGCGACCCGCGTACACTTTCAGTAAATAGGGCTGAGGAAATCATGGTCAAAGGCAGCCGTAAAATTGCGAGGAAAGAACGGAAAATTTGCTGTTCTACCCGTCTATTGGCGGTGAACGTGCTCTTTTTGCGATTACGGGAATAAACGTTCCAACGGAACTTCTGTGTATTTTTATTTTATCGTTACCCGTTGAAACTCAAAGGATTGAAATAAAGTTGAAAGCACGGCTCTGCGAACATTTTCAATTAAAAATACTCTTTTATGAATTTGTTGATCTCTTATTGATTCGACGGCAGAAATATTATTTTTATTGATACCAGAAGGATTTTCTGTCGACCCTTTCGCTACTGGAGATTAAATTTCGCCATTCTAGCAAACAATTTTATTTTTTCTTTGAATTTTATCATTAATATATTTCTATACTTCAGACAGAATGTTCCAGGCAAGTTTCTTATGATTTTTAAATGGAGTGCACGTAATTATTACCGAAACTTAATGATTTTATTTTTAATTATCCCAGCAATTAAACAAAAATTCTCGAATATCGAGATACAAACACCATCGCGCAATACAAAAAGGGAGAAGCTTAATAGAGAATTGCTGGCTCGTTTCAATTAAAAATTATTTTCGCCTGAATATCCCGTTTAATTTCATTCGATTAAGAAACGTCGGTAGGAGAAGAGGAAAATGGACAAGCCAGCTTGCGCGCAATTTGTTCCGATGAAAATCAGCGAAATATGCTCTGCTTTTTTGTGCACGGCAATCGAAACGGGTAGAAGAGAGAAAACTCGCGAGGTACTTTGTGCCAATTGAAACTAAATTGAATTCGCCAAGCCAGCAGAAGCAAAAGGAACGAAAATGCAGTTCGACTTCCACGTCGAAACTATTCGATTATAAGTTATGGAAACAATTTAATACAGAGAGAGAATGAGAGAGAGGAAATATTGTGCACATAGTGGATATACGTAAACGAATGAATTTATGCGTCAACAAGCGATAAATTCAGATCGTGTATCGGTAAAAACAACAGGCTCGATATAGAATAAATCCCCCTTGGTTTTGTCATATCCCCGATACCGAAATGTTTTCTTTCCATTCTTTAGGCTATTAAAGTCACGTCTCGGTGGACATCATGGAAATCCTCTATTTTGTGCTTTAAATGCATGGCAAACAGCCACATCTAGTCGCGACTATGGATCACTGAATATGAGAGCTGCAATTCAGAATTACGATTAACCGAACGAGAGGAAATAAACGTGCACTCGTTCGATCGATTTCCCTTAGGGAAAATGGCGATATAAGGGAAGCAAAAATTTCAAAAATCTTAATTTTGATGATATTAATAATAGAAGTGATATAAACGAAGTAATATGATTTTTTATTATTAATATTATTAATATGTAGAAGAAGCTAATATTGGAAATTGAATAATTTTGAAAAGCTGTTTGGGTTGATTTAAAGTAAACACTTTTACAGGTAGTAAACCTGAAACCAGGAAGGAGTAAAGATTAATCCTTCGAATTCATTACCTGCTTGTGTTTCTCTCTCGTAAACAGAAATACGATACATTAATGTTCGAAGGACAAATAATAACTTTATTCATTCTTGAAAGGAATTACGTAAGCTGGTATGACTTTTCAGCGTAAACAATTCAAAGTCAAACAATTTGGTAAATGTTTACATGAATACTTGATTATTAATAAGTGCTTTATAACTATAATTATTTAATAAGAAATCTTAATTTAAGGGAATCTTCAGTGAGTGATCTTCCCAAAATATTTTTTGAACTAATCAATTTTCCACCCAAATACTTTAATACTTTTTAATGTAAAATTTAAAATACAAGCTTCGAATTTTAGAAAGTATGGATAACGTTGAAATCTTTGAAACTCTAAAGTCATGAAACGCTCCAATTAATTTTGCCTAATGAAATGTTGATCTATCTTCTAACTATAATTTGTTCCAATTATATGGAACATCCTGTACGAGGCAACCGATAAAACGAGAGCGTAACGATACAGTGTTACACGTAAAGCATAAAAATTCATTGCTATAAATCGTAGGCGAAGCGAACGGCAAGAGTTTTATCGTCCCTCCTAAAAGGCGCTTTAAAATTAAAAGCGACATTATCTGAAGTTCGGTTAAACGGGGCTCATAGAATTTTTACGAGGCACGCCGATACCGCCGTAAATAGTTGGAATATCAAAGATCTCTCGCGTTGTCTGCCATTTAAAATTAATCCCGGCGTACGTGTATCCGGCCAGAGCAAACGTAGTTACAAGCGATTATAATCGCTAATACGGCTGGTTATTCGTGGTCGGAGAATATTAATTTCCGGGATGGTAACGGGTCAAAATATTCCCGGTAAACCGTCTAAAAGCAGTCACGTAAAACCGTTCGTAATCGATATTTACAATGTCAAATGACCCCCCCTGCCTACATCTCGTTTTCTCTGCGCTCTCGTGTATGAAAGCACGTCGAATTTATTCACCAATTACACACCGATAAAACGATCGACACGACAACGTGTAAATTATACAAAATTACTACGTATAAATATCACGAGATAAGCTGCATTATCTTTCTACACTTATCGAGCACCATTTTGAAATTTTATCACGTTAAAGTATGTAGAACACGAGGGCGACACAGTTGTTGATCAAACGAAATAGGAACGAAGAATTCTTGCGACCAAGCGTGTAAGGTTAACGCAATTAAGAAACTATCACGAGCATTCGTGAAACTATACAAGAGTATTCGAATATCGGGTACGTTTCTATGCGGACGCACGACATTCGTGTGGGTGGTTCGTTATCAGCACAAATTACCTTTGCTCCTACGCGTTTAATTTAGTTCCCAGCGTGCAATAATAATGCTCACATGACGCCCGTAATTGCCCTGGATCGATGATAACGATTCAAGATTAAAATCACAACCTGTCGACTGCGATGGCAGAAAATCCATGAAAACATTGGAACCATGAAAATAAACACATTAATCCCCCGTTGCGCGATCTCGTTTTTAATTCTGAGAATATTTTTTATTTAAATACTGAAAATTTTCAACATTGTCTAAAATAAAATTTATGATTACTAAATTGTATTACCGAACATTTGTTTAATTCTGGGAATTAAAATAATCATAGACTTTCCTTGGAAAAATTGCGATACCCCCTTCCCTATAGGCTTTCAAGAATTCCCAGGTTCTCTAATATAAATAAAACAAAGAATTTTCAATTTTTCAGTGTACAGAATCGAGCATGGTGGACTCCCCTTCCCCCCAAAAATTGTATGTAGGCTTTCAAGGATTCCAAAATTTCTGATCTCCTTCGTAAGCATCCTTGAATACCCGAGTTCCGGGATTTCGGGGTCTCTGGCCCTTACTATAGACCACCCTTTCCCCAAACTTCCGTCTTTCCCCTTAGTCGTCTCGAAGGAGACTGATGATATAGGGGAAGGGGGGCCCATATGTATGTATAGGTCTACGTATTCATTTTATTCTAATAAAATTTCTAATAATATTTGTGCTATCATTCAAATTTCCTAATTACATACTAAACTTCATGAAATTTAATAATTAAAAATTACATAATTATTTTTCTAAATTACTTTTAATATCAATATCATTAAAATTAATATTTTGAAAATTCCTACTTTCCCTATGATACAATTTTCCCAAGTGAAGTCTACTTTGCTCGATACTATACTATTTGTAGCGTTTAAATACACATATAAAACTGGTAACGAGAATCAATGTTCGAGGCTGGTGTTAAAAAAATACATTACATCAACGTAACGAGTGAAAAATCATTTCGCAAGCGATCGCGAGTAAACGAAGATTTTTCAAGTATTTAACCAAGACTTATGGTAACAATGTTTACAAAGTATCTTTGTTTAATCAGAATGAAACGTCGAGCATACGATACACGGGCACATCAAGCTACAGAACCAGGTGCGTATCCTCGATGTTATCGAGTCAGAAACACGCCACGCGGCGCCGTAGTGCGTACAATCAGCACAGCTATAAATTACCCGCCGCGTGTACTCTTACGGGTAGATCTTCGACGGCAGGAAAGAAAGGGAATAGGAGAAAAAGAGAAGAAAAAGAAAAAAGAAATCGAAAGGTACAAGAAACACGTCAAAGAAACGATAACAAGTTGGCACGAATAAGGAAGTAAAAACTTCCGATTCTCGTTAATCACTGGCTAGAAAAGTAACTTTATATCAGAGAGAATATTAATTATCAGAAAATAGATTTAGCCGGTGTTGTTCGGAAGTGAGATTCAAATTGATTCGAGGAAATAATTTAAAAGCCCGTAAACTCGGCACAGTTCAAGAATGTGTTTCGACGATCGAGCCAGAGCTCGTTTCTGAACAAGTGGAAACTATAATTAGCCCCATTACTCAATACAAAATGCGTCTCGAAAGTAATTCAAGACCTTGACGAAAATAGGGTCAACTGGCTCTCTCGCGTATTACTCGCCGAAACTTCGATCGGACGTTTAATGAAAAGACATTCCTGCGCGACGGTCGTTAAAATCAATGCCACTTTACCATCGATTAACATCAATTGCGGCAAACTTAAACGAGACATGAAACTGCAATTGCACGGTTAATTCTATCTTACGTAATGAATGAAAAGGGAATCCATGTCTCGAGATGGAAAATAAAATGAACGAGTGAAGGACAATTTCTAAAAAGAATATTAACAACGAAGCCCTCAGTTTTAATAAACGGACCAGAGTCAGATTAGTCTGAATTGAGTTCCGTCCCGACCTCGAACGTACACGAAATACGAGCGTGAATAGGAGGGACGGCTTGCAGATTGTACTGAAATTGCGAGTCGCGGGAATTTCCATCGGTATGACCGGCCCGACCTCCGCCAGTTTCCCCACCGTTTATACTCTCGTATTCACAAGGAACGAAACTTGCTGAGGAGAGGAGGAAACATCGGAGACAGAACTCCGAAGAGGAAACGTGAAAATGAGCGAACACTAAGAAAAGAGGGATAGGGAGAAAGAGGAAAGGAGAGATGTGTGGTTGCTGGCGTCCACGGTGGATAGAGGAGGCTTGGTTTACCGCTGTTTCTGGTTTCCCCGCATCCCATTTACGGGATCGCCCTTCTAGAGGCATCCTCTTCGAGAGAAACATCGAAAGAGCGACTTTATCTCAGACCTTCCCGAGGTAGAGCATCGCGGTAACTAAAGTACCCCGGCCACGTGTACCTCCTCTGCTAGATTGAACCCTGGCCACGATTTATTTCATTCATCATCGGGCGACGACACAGAAAACTTTTTATTAATTTTCTTTTTCTCATATCAGAGAGACAATAATATCGGGAAAGATGAGAGGCGATTGGAAAATTCGCGATGAAAAATTGATTCGAGTTTTTCTGCTTGTTGATAATGGACGAAAAATTCGACACCCTCCAGGGAGATTTGAACACGCGACCGTCGGTTTCGTAAGCGGTGAGATTAACCGTTACGCTACCGACGTTATGGTGAACAATTTTTTATTTTATTTTATTCTTCTACCCTTTTAGTCATCGATGACATATCACGTAATACTTGGGTACTTATAAATCAAAGAGCTTTTAAAACATGTCCTTAGTTGCCTTATAAGTATAATAATATATCACAAACAAAGTTTCATTACTCTAAATTGAATTTGTTAACTGATATGCAAATTATTATGCTCATTTTAAAAATTATTATAAACAACTCATTACCATTGCAGTTAACTTATCATTAGCATGAAACGAATATTAATTATTGCACACTCTAAGTAACCTTCATTTATAATTAGTAAGATATACATGAAACAGTAATTAATTTATGAATATCAAAATCCTTATTTAAATAAAAATAATTCATTTATTATTTATCATGGTGCTCGTTCGTAACTGTACAAATACATCCTGTGCCCACGATTTCTTTATAAGTGCTTCTAAGAATACTAATTAAAATAATAATCAAATCTTTATTCTATAGACTGCGTCGATGATTTATGTCACCAAAGCCTATCGGTAAACGAAATAGAAATCGATTGGAAAAAGAACTGTATAAAAAAAATACCGAGAATATAAAGAGTTAAAATGAAATTTTAAAAAAAATTCCAATTGTATCGCTAGTTTTAACAAGCCACAGTTTTTTAACTACGCCGATAAGGAATCGATGAGTCAGAAATATCGTTCCACGAATCGTTGCATTCGAAATGCACTATAAAGCCAACGAGCCGCGACGCTAAAACCCCTAAACAACTATCCCGGAGCGAGCGTGGAGCGCAGAAAATGAGTTCGCGAGAAAGGTACCAGTCGCGTTGTGTCGAGGAAAAATAAAAGTAAAAGATGATCTTGTCGCTAGAGGTGGTTATGCAACTACGCCGTGGAATTAACAGCTTCGACACGGAACGATGCACCTGTATAGCGATTTTCGTGACGTACCGGTGATTTGGCGTGTTTAGCAAACGACTTGACGAGTCATTAAACAGAGGAACACTGGCAATTAATTATCACGTTTGCGTAATCGCCGCTCGACGGCGGCGGAGGTGTGGTTGCGCAACTATCGCTCATTCTGTTCTCTCCTCTCGTCTCTCCTCTCCTGTTAATCTCTCCTCACCCCTTTCGTGAGCCCCCGCTGACCCATCGTTCATCGTCCCCGCGCCACTTCCTTCTCACGTGCCTTTCAGGAACCCACCGGCCTAGCCTAATCGTTCGTGCCGGTAACCTTAATTTTTCCACCTTACGCGCTGAACGTGCTGAACCTCGATCCTTCGTTACTTTTTTTTTTCCTTTTTCTTTTTTCTTTCCTTCGATCGATCTTCATTGATTTTTCCAACGTACCTACTTTTCCCCCGGAATAGCATGCACAACACACTTGTCGTTGTTTGCCTTACAAACGAGCAGCCGATTCTTCGCTCGATAATAGACGTCGTACATCAACACGCGCAGGAACGAGGTGGAATACGCTTCTATCGAAAGACAACGCTTGCAAATGAGAAGGAAGATTAAATGCCGTGGCGAGAGGCTTTTTAGAAAGCGTAATTACTGTACAGTGGTGGAATGGCATATTGCAAATGAGAATAACAAGAGGGTATATGAAGACGAATGAAAGCGGAGCGTTTGGATTATGGAGACTCGAAGAAATTTTATTTGATGTTGAAATGAAAAGTATTTTACTCCGTTATGTTTAATATTGTTGTTTGAGAATGGTTTCGAAATTGAAGTAATCGATAATAATAGCCGAATGATTATAAAGTTGGAGTGAATAATGATCATTTGCGCCTGGTTAAACAGCTGTCGAAAGCGTCCACGTGGTTAATGACTTGTTTATAACAGTGTTATGCAACTAGGTTTCGAGATTATTTGATAAAGCAATCATTTACAGTCAATGGTCAATGCTCAGCTAGAAATTCAATACATATTCTAACTAATGGTATATCTAGGATATTTTGGGGGGTGGACCAATTTCCCTAGCTTAATTTCACCTAATGATGTATTATTTAATTATAATGTTTTTATTAATCTCAATTTTACTCTATTTAATAAGTTATAAAATTTTGAAATAAACAATGGTGGAAATCTAAAATTCAAATTGCTATTCCACAGGGAAGAAGATATTCGGGTGCTTTCCTGTGTTTCAACCGGCAAAAAGAAAGGAAATAAAATACAAATGAGAGTGTATCATGAAAATGTAACGTTTAAACGCATTCCGGGTCGTAGAATAAAAACCGCGTATGGGATTATCCTTTACCGTGGTACAATTACAAATTTCATACTGCCACTTAGCGCTATGCAAAGTAAGTATCCGAATGAATATTCAAAAGTGCTCCGGCAAGAATAATTGCAATTCCAAGTGTCTGCGCTGAATCTCGCAGATTGCGACGCAATAGCGTTCATTTAAATAGATTTACATTGAAAATAAACATGCCGAAATATCCATTAAAAGTCGGTCATGTATGAACGCATCGCGAAACACGAAAGGTGCCCGCATTCAATGATTTTCTATTTGAATTAAAATTGTAATTGTTATCCGTCAGTGAATATCTCACAGCTGCCCTTTTAAATATAAATTTACTTAACCCTTTGTAATTAAGGTGTTAACCTAGTCAACTATAAAAATTCTCTGTTGATATTTGCATTCTAAATATATTTTATTATTTCAATTATCTATCATTTCAAGTACAATCTATTACCAATATTTCTAATTAGGTTGTCTAGCTATTTCTCAATTAGTATTTAATTAATAAGAAGAAGAATAGATAATAGATTATCTATTACTAGTATTTCTAATTACATAATTAAGAAAATATCTAATCCATAATATGAGCAATCATAAGAAACATAGCATTTAGAGTGTTAAAAAATGAATCAAAATTCTAAAAAAAAAAATATCAAATAAATCCTGGTAGATCTAATAGTAACTAGACATTTACGACTTGAACGTAAATAGCGGGTGGCAGATAGCAGTTGGACAAAATACAAAAAAAGATGAACAAACGGAGCAGAGGAGAAAAGAACGTCAATGCTGAACCCTCAAGTTGATACCAGCCAGAGAATACTGGTGGACAAGGGAAGAAGAGAAAGAAGGAGAAAAGAAGGTTAGGGGAACGAAGTCTGAACACCTAGGAGGTATGTACGAGCAGAGAGAACGAAAAGAGACAACAGGCCTGTAGGTATTATAAATCAAGAAGAGGTCCGTAAAGAGAACGTCGGTGGCGAAGGCGAAAGAAGATCGAAGAAGAAACTTGCGATGGAAGGACTAGGGGAAGGTACACGCAGGGGTAAGGGATAAGGGAGGCATGGTCGTACATCACTGGCGGTATTTACGACGTACCATCGTAAATCAATGATCGCACGAACAGCGCGGTTCAACGAAATTCCTGTTCCCTTCCTATATGCTCTCCCTTACCTTTCATCCCCTTCCTTCCGACCATTCCTTCGCTTCCTGTACACCAGCCGATGTGAGAATCTGTCCCGCCATACATCGCCTCGGACGACGGATGCTGAAGTCTAAGAATCTTTGAAGGAATCCTTGCCCCCTACACAACGGGCCAAGATATATCGACGATTTATCCGACAAGACAAAAACAATTTGTCTTGGGTATCAGAATTTTCGAGCGTAAGACGAATTCATCGACCGTGCCTCCTTTCTATCGACGATTTATGCAACTGGTTCTATGGAAGAATTCTGGGGGTCACTTTTGATTCGGCACTTCAGGAAGTCAATGCAAATTTTGTTATACATATTTTTAATATTTAGCTTTGTAACTCCACGCATTACCATTGTAAAATTCAAAAAGTGAAACTTAGGTGTGATATAATTAAGAGAAAATTGAAATTTAAAGTTACTACTGTTACTAATTCTAATTTAAAAACTGGTAATTATATGGAGTACAAAAGCTCCCAAATATGATTCTCTTGGTAATATTTTTTCAATATATAAAAGAAACCTGAAATTTCAAATTCTATTAATTCCATAATGCAACAATCAAAGTATTAATACTGACTGAAAATCAAAAGACCCTTAATATTAAAATAAACAAAATTGAAAATTTCCAAGAAAAATTTATGTAAGATGTTTTATTTTCTTCGTCGATCCCACGTTCGAATAGTGAGAAACTAATCCTAGCATACTCAATTACTAATAAACTCCTAAACCAACAGATTAAACCGTATGGCTTCAACCACCAGCCTTCTCCCACGGTTAACAAGGGGTCTCTTCCTGTCCGTAACATTTGGTAAACAGAAACTACCAGACGCGAAGCACTCGAATCAGTTTCAAGAGAAAATAAAAAAGGAAGAAGACGAAAGGTAAAGAACGAATCAGAGTGTATAACCATGCGCCTCCCAAAGAGAGTTAGGGAGATACGGTCAGTCGGTGTTGCAGACTGCAAAGCATTGTTTGCCGGGTCCCTTTAAACATCATTTAAACCGTGACTCTTGCCAGGCCAGGAAGGATCGTTTTAACGAGGTTTGGGACAGAGCAGGTCAGACCTCCTCTACCAAAGGCACGATTACGCCACGAGGCGATGCCCTTTTGAGTCTTACAGGACACCTCGAGGAATCGACTTCCCTCGTTCCGACACAAAGGTGGATGTATCTCGTCACAGCTGATCCCGGGTGATCCGTATAAAATCACGTTGCGAGATTGTCGGGACCCCGTTGCTCGTCGAGTCATTCTCCCTAGAGGATCCTCACGACCATCTTTTCGTTCGCAAAATACTTTTAGATCGCGTGGATTGATTTTAGAAAACTATTTGCTTCTTTTCTTAATCCTAAGAAAATTAATTCTACCACTTATAATAGATTGTGAAATATATTATTTCTCTTATTGAATGAATTTCCAGAAAATCGTTTCATGATTATTATTCAAGATTATTACTGGTGATTAGGAGGAACTCGTCAAGCTCATTAGTTAGAAAAATACTATTTCTTTCAATGCTAGCTCAACCCTCCGTTGACAAACTGGGTCTTTTATTTCCAGGCCTGATTTTATGTTGTTCTAGGCTTCAAAAAAATTAGGAAAAATTCTGAGATATTTATTAAAGATTTTAATTTAACATACAAGTGATATTTAAGTGAAATATTTAAACTTTCTTGCAATAAAAATAAAAACTCGTAGGCAAGTTCTGAGAAATGAAAATTTCGCCTGGAACTCAGTGATCCAGTATGCCTGTGGGGGGTAGAAAGAAACAAAACTCGTTATTTAATTTCTTTTGCAACCTAATATTTTGATGTAACGAATTAATTGTTATTCGTCGAAGAATTCTCGTGCGCTAATTGTCAATATGGAAAAGTTTATCACTAAATGATTTCTGGTCGGTAAAGTGTTCAAAATAGGAGAAAAGCAGAGGAAGGGAAGCAAGGGGGCGCGTAACATCTTTGCAGAGACAGCCGTAAAAAAGGCGCGGTGAAAAAGATGAAAGTGACCCTCGAACGGACTTTGAAAAGAACCATAAAAGTACAATGAGGGGTTAGAAGGAAGACGCCTTCGCTTTTCCACGTGCTGCTGGATGACGACAGGAAAGAGGGCGTTCAACGGAGAGCCCAGAAAATTCGTGTTTTTCACTGGAACGTCGGGAAAGATTACAAAGGACAGAAAGGGGACGAAACCTTTCTAATATCTTCAAGATCCACCGAGTATCTTTGCTTAGGTGATGAGACTTTCTCACACTCGTTACGTTCAATGCTTTGTTATCGATACAAACGTACGTTACTTCTTTATTTCTTTTTTTCTTTTATTTCACCTTCAGACTTCTTTAGGAAAAATGGTGATTTACCTAATTCTCGCCTTTCCCCATAAGCAACCACGGGGAAAATGACCATAAATATGTATAGGAGCCTGATTTTATTATTATTATTATATTTCTCAGTTATATACTAAATTTTACAATATTTAATAATTAAAAATTATATTATTTTTGTTTCTAAATCACTTCTAACATCAATATCGTCAAAATAAAAATTTTAAGAATTCCTGCTTTTCTATATTGCCATTTCCCCTGGGGAAGTCTGATATGTTTAGTTTAAAAATTTGAGGGTTGCTCCGATCTCATAATCCGGAGAACCATAAAAAAATTCTGATTTGCATTAATATTATAATTAGAAAATGAAATCAAAGTGACTGGAATAATTATAATTATAACGTGTTCAAAGCTGCTCCATTAAATATAGAATATTCTGTTAGATTTAAATATAGTATACACTATTTATTGATATGAAATGGAGTATTTTAAAAACATTTAATACAAATTGATAAGCAAAATGCTGAAAACTATTCGAAAGAACCAACTCATCCCCTGGTCCTGTTTTCTCGGTGACTTTTCCTATTAGGGAATATCGCGTGCCGTACTGTCTCTAACTTTTTATCCTAATTTACTGGTCGCTTTGCTAATCTTATTTGCTCGAACTGGACGCAGTTTAATTCCATTAGCAAAATTAAAGTTCGAGCTGGAGTATTTAACTGCGGATCGATGCTACTAACCCACAAACCATTAAGATAAACCCTGATGGCGAAGTCAATTCTGAATATCGCGATATCAGAGAACTTTCTCTGTCCTACTCGTTTCATGCCTTACAATACGTAATGAATATAATTAATGTACTCGTTGCCATTTTTTCACGATGTATAGAGGGTGTCTTTTAATTGCTGATATAAATGGGAAGCATAATTAAAAAATAAGAAATGAAGTTTCGTTATCTTCCATTTCGAATTATTTTCTCTATTCCCGATCATTAAATTATTATTTATAAATATGCAATAATTTGTTTAAATGTTTAAATTTGTCAAAATTTTCACGTTAAATATATATCTAATACACAAATATTCCGTGTAACAAATTTTCATTTCAAAATGACAACACAGTAAACAAAATTATCTGTTGAATATATAAACTGTCAACCCTTTCACTACCAACGTGATGCAAATATATGATAAAAAATGGAAAATAAATAAAAAGATATATACCAATTAAAATATAGAATTAATTGTGAATCACAATAGAATATAAATTTTCCTCAAAAATATTCAAATAAATATCGAACGATTATCCGACAAAATGTTGGATTACATCATGCGCAACAGACCGCCATAGTGAAAGGTTAGGTTTCACAGAATGAAAGAGGTGAATAGAAAAAACGAGACTCACCTGATATAAATGATGACCCCGTTGGTACATATCCTTTTCCATCCACGTGGCACGGTAATCGTTTGTTGCTGCTGTTGCGTAATCACTGCACTACCGTTCATCGTCAGCACCACATTTTGTTGCACGGTATTGTTATTGTTGTTGGAACTGTTGATACGCGGCAGTGGCGGCTGACGCGCAGCCTGCTGCGCGCACGAACCACCGCCGTTAACCGTCGCGGTAGACAAACCGTCGTGTGCCGATTGACTTTGACTTTCAGGACTGCTCAAGCTACTATATGTCGACGATTCACCGGTATCGGATCGAACAGAGTCACAGCTAGCCACACCACTACCACCACTACCAACAACAACACTACCGCCACCACTGACACCGACGTTAGACGAGGACGAAGAAAGCGACGAGCCGGCCTGATTATCGTAACCGTCTTGCTGCCGGCTCTTTTCGTCCATATTGACGCGTTGCTCGACACTATCGCCTTGATAAACACTCGCGGACGTTTGCGACGTTTCGTTTCCCTGACGCGCGTACGCGACACAAGCGTCGTCGCTCAGAATACCGACGCAACTATCCCCGGCATTCCCTTGGACGATTCTACCGGTATTGTTGTAACCGTCTGCCAGTCTCGCTCCGGGAGGATAAATCTCACCGTGAATCCTCGATGAAAACAATTTGTTTGGTACCATTTCACTTCCGTTCACCCTACCGATCGGTTCTACGTTGTTCGCCGCGATACTCTCGGTACTGTTAGCATCGTTTTCCAGCGGACTTCGGTTCGTTGGATTTTTATTGTCGCACGTCGACACGGCGCACGTCATCGTCGTGGTTGCGGACGTGCTGATCGCTTGAACCAAATTGGTCTGTCTGTAGAGTAAACCGTTGTTCGAGATGATCGTTCCGTAATCCTCTTCGTCTTCCGCGTTAACCGTGGACAAAGATCGCAGCGTTCGACTCGAGTCCCCATCGGCGGACACATATTCGAGCGGCTTTAGCCGGCAACAGTTGTTAGCTGTGCCTCCAACGACACCGCTGTTATCATTACAGTATATGGCGGTTTTGGCGGGAAACGTCGCCGCCGCCGTCGCCACCTGCGGCGGCAAAATGCCGGCGTACGTCGCCTGCTGCGGAGACTGATAGCCAACTGCGGTAGCGGCAGCAGCAGCGGCGGCGGCATTCTGACCGACCGCCGTCGCGTACGCAAAATTCTCCCCCGAAACGTAGACTAGAACGCTATTTTGTTGAATTCCTTGTGCGTGCTGAGGATGCACTTGTTGTTGCTGCTGCTCTTGATGTTGGTGTTGTTGTTGCTGTTGTTGTTGTGGCTGTTGCTGTTGTTGATAATGATGATGATGATGACCGTGATTCGGGGGAGCAGGGTGCGTGGACGGCTGCTCAGGCTTGCCGGCCATGGTCCAGGTCCAGCAGCGCTGCAAGTAACCCCGACACCGACATCACTGGAACGCAGGTAGAACGCCTACGTGGAGATACCTCAAGGTCTTGCCGCATCCTCCATAAACGGAAATAATCACGCGCTTGCCACTGCCGAAACCCACCGCGTTCTCTCGGTCGTTCTTCCTGGCCACGCACGCTCACCGATGCTTACAATCACGCAGCTGTCGTGCAGGTTCTCGTTGCTCCTCGACATCCTCGGCTTCACCGCGTAGGGCATGCCAGATGGATAGTTCACCAGCTGTTCTTTCACTCTTAACTATTCTCGTTGAAAATTTTTAAGTTACACATATGCTCGGAAACACTTCCCTCGCAGCTGATCGCCGCCATACGATAACGGTGCTAAGATTTTGAAATTGGAGAATATCCGACGACGACAGACACGAACTATTCACCGGTCAATGCCCGTCTAACCTCTCTTTTCGGATCGATACACTTTATCATGCTAGTAACCTTGTTGATTGTTTGAAATTTTGCTGAATTTGAGATTATAAGAAAAATTTTGATGTTAGCTTTTATTCTTTGAACGGTTGAAAAATGTAAAAAAATAATACAGCGCGTCGAAAACTCTTCGTTTGGTCAATTTATTTTCATTTTGAAACGATGTTTTTATTAACAGCATTAATTCATGTTCCTCTGAAAATGTTTATACCGGTTCACAAATTTCTATCGTAAACGAGCACTGTGCGGTCGAAGAATTACTTATTTCAAGTATATAAATCATATTTGTTTAAATAAATTTGGCGGTATTTACAGTAAAATCAATGGTAGAAATAAATTCCTTGAAACTTTTATACCCTGCACCGCTTTGACGGATAACAAGCGAATAACACTGTTTATTAGGAAATTACGCTTCTGCTTTCATTCGCAAGGTCGATTTATAAAGCGACAGCTCACTCGTTTGTCTTGTTCACCAATCCGGTCGCGTCGGAACAACACAATGGGGCCAAGCATTCGACTAACCTAAACTCTTGAACACGCTGTTACTCGTGACGCGTGTAGATTACACTGAAAAATTATCTTGACCGTAAGAAATATCTGAAACGTTACGGATGCCGACGAGCAACGTTTCACTTCGACTTTGGTGATGAAACTTGATACTTATAAACAAGAATTATTTTAACGTTACAAGAAAGTCAAGTCGTTAAGGTCGTTGTGTCATTGCCACGGTCCCGTCGCGTTATTCGCGGTCGCAGTTCTGATTGCTCCGTTTCACATGTACGCACTTTTCAACGAAGGAACGATGAATGACACACAATTATGTCATCCATAAACCACTGTCACTAAAAAAAATACGATACTCCAAATCTTCGTTCACCCACTACAAAATAAAAACCATCATCTTCAACACTGAATAAATTAAGGTTAATCGTGACCGAGCCACGACTTGCTCGATCGGTAATGGCGCGAATGCACTCTCGGTACAAAAAACACTTTATATTGCCGTAACAATTCGCGTTAAATCGCACGGACGGACGTACGTCGTGTTATGACGCTGTGTCATCGTCACAGCAGCAGTAGCACCACCACCACCACCTCCGCTACCTCCACCACCACCACTAGTATTACCACCACTACCACCGGTCGCGGTTACGAACTCGGGTTAAGTTAACTAACCCTCTTCTCGACTCGAACACCTGCGCGGGCCGCGCTCATCGTTTTCACCGAACCTCACTTCTTGATCGCATTGAAAACGTCGGCTTATTATGTTCTGACTAGCACAGTTGCCTTGCTTTCTTGCACTGATCTCTCGTCGTCTGGCTCGTAATCACTTTCTTGTGTAAAACACTGCCTCGACACAGGCTACTGAACGAAACTCCATTCTGCAGATGCTATGCGTACGCTGTTTTCGCGTAACTGATATTGGAAAAATATGGCTCCCTCCGCATACCCAGAAACCTTTGCGGCATCTCGACGGCTGGCTTTCGGCCACTCTCGTATACGCACATTACAAAAACATCGACCCTCGCTGCGATTATATCGCCATCGTTAGGCTATTCTACGTAACTCAAAGGCACGTTAACATTGTTACCTCTCATGAACGATATTAAATGTACTTAATTCCTGTCTATACATCCACGATGAATTATTACTCTTTTTCGTAAAGAGAAAGAATAAAAACAACATTGATGGAACAATTACTACAGTGTTAAAGAATAAATATTTGTATAGATGTAATTCTGAACTAACATTAGACTAAATTAGAGAAATTAAATAATAAACGAAATAAAAATTTAATCATGACAAAGGATTAAAAGGTCAAGTGCTGTAACAATAAGTATTTTGATATATTTGACATTTTACTTTTTCCAATTTATTTGAGACGATTCAAAAACGTACTAATCAATCACCAATTTATCTATAATAAATAAGATTATAATACGCGTCTATTTAAATTTGCTATAGTAATTGCGGACGAGTACATGACCTTATATACAGTAAATTATGTGAATGTTCGAAGGCGTATTTAATTTAATGCAGAGACGATTCATTAAAATGGACATTTGTTCACGCGCATTACTGATTTAGTAGAGAAATGAACAGGCGAAATATGTTTCATTTAGAAATGTTATACAAAAACCAGCTTTCTGCTAACGTTAGTAAATAGAATTTTAAGAAAATCAATCATACTTTCAGTTCCAGTATCGTAATTATAATCAAATATTGGAACGTTTTCTTTTTTTATTATACAAATGATATTTGCAAATACGCGCAGTAGTTCACTCACACATACAGGAACCTGTGATTTCTTTTAATAATATTGACTGACAAAGTACCTTTTTAGCGTAGTCATATGCCAGTGATAAATACCTAAATAAACTGGACATTACATGTAATGGAATAATGTGTCCCACTAAAAAAAAAAGCGGATTTCGAAGTTTGTAATTAATATTACGAAAAATGTTATACTATTTATTTCTATTACATTAGTACGTTCATCACATTTCATACTACTTCCATGACCATCAACGTTACTTGTGTAAACATTGAACTAAATTAAGAAAAAAAATGTAATCAAATGCTGAATAATTTAAAAAAACATCAGGATAGCCAAAATACAAATAATGTACTAATTTCACTCGACTGTCTAACTGTATTTCTAGCATTCGATATGCGCGTGTCAGTGTTGAAAAATTGCTAATTATAAAGAAATAAAATCACAAATAGACAAAGTTAATTAGAATGTTTAGCATTACAGGATACAATTGATTATGTTTTCTGTTCACTACTAACGTTACACGATGTTGCATTATATGCTGAGTAAATTCATCATTTTCTTATCACTGTGTTTAATGATAAGTACATTTTTTGTTTCAATACTTTTCTACAGTAAGCAATGAATTAATTGTAATCAGTTTACTCGTTTCCACCAGAATTTATAGTTCAACTCAGGAATGATGATAAATATATCATCAATGGTACTAGCAACGGTCTCCTATACGATTCAGTATCCGCGTTGTAATCTTTGCATTAGAGTCGTTGGTGATTCCATAAGTATGGTTCTTCACAGTGGTGCACATGTCTAAACGTTTCAGGTTCTTTTCGTTCATCTTGAAGAACTTTTTATATGCCCGCATTTTTTCGTTCTTCTCTTAATACATACGATCAGAATCGAGCGAATGGGATAGAAGTTAAAAATGAAAGAATGACCATATTTATTGTAAAATTGATGTAATCATTTTAATGTGTGGCACATTGGACTCGTGAAGGACCACTTTCGTCTTCTTCGTATGCTTGCCGCTGATCTCTTCGCCTAGCTTCCTGTTCCGGATCCAGATCCGTAAGCTGACACTCTTCCGCACCTTCTGGAATAATAACCTCTTCTCTTGGAGGTAGACATTGTTCAAGCGTTGGAATAACAGCAGCGTCTATAGTTTTTGGGAAATCCACTACGAATTGAATTATAAGTCTGCCATGTGTAAAGGGATCTTTGTAAACCGGCATTCCCTCATTCAAAATACACTTAAAGTCTCCGTGTTTTATAACTTGTCCTGGATATGATGTTATTACTAAATCTCTTCCATCTAAAGTACGAATAACTTTCTGGAACCCGCATAGGGCTTCCACGAGTTCTAGATGCATCCTCATGATTAAATCGTTGCGTGTACGCCTGAAATGATATATCGGTAAACATGTAATTAACGTAAAAATAATATAGTACCAATCAATTACAATGACTAAAATACTAACTTAAAGACTTCATGTTCCTTCTCTTCGAGAAGAATAACGATATCTCCTGGTTCATAGTCCGGTTCTTGATCACCTTCTCCGCTGAAAATAATCTTCTGTCCATCTACCATTCCTGGATCAACATGAACTTCCAAAATCTTCCTCTCCCTTATTGTTTTCTTGCCACCACATTGTTTACAACGGTCGCGTGGGTTTATACGTTCTCCTTGTCCTTTACAATCTGCACACATAGTCTGCATATGCTGCAGCATTCCTGGTCCCAACTGATGCACCTGAACTTGTAGACCTGATCCATGACACGTAGAACACTGTTCTACAGAACCTTTCTTTCCACCAATACCTAACAAAAAGATGAAACTATATTTCTTATTCTTACATAAATATTGTTAATAGATCGAGTTCAACGATACAAACCTTCACATTTATCACAAATAACGTTCTTTTGTAAAGCTAACTTGCGAACAGTGCCCTTGTACAGCTCCTCCAGTGAAACAGATAATTGATGTATAACATCTTGACCTTTGCGTTCTCTCCTTCGATTACCTCTTCCGAAACCGCCGCCAAAGAACATATCGAAGATATCCATAGGCGAGGAGAATACATTGCCGCCGCCACCACCTTCTTTCAAAGCTTGTTCTCCACCTTGATCATAAATTCTTCTCTTCTCAGGGTTCGATAATACTTCATACGATTGCGAAATTTGTTTAAACTGTAATCAAAACGAAGTTTAGCAAAATAATCTTCATAATAATTAATTAATACATTATGTTGTCAATGATTAAATACTACTAACTCTTTCTCCTTCATTGGGATTTTTGTCAGGGTGAAACTTGAGGGCAAGCTTTCTGTAAGCTTTCTTCAAATCTTCTTGTGTGCATCCAGGCTTCACACCAAGGACATCGTAGTATGTTGTCTCTTTCACCATTTTCACTTATGTGTTCCTTACCAACTGTGCTGATGTAATTACACTAGCTTTGTTTCTGCTAATAACAAAAGAAAACTAAAATATTATTTTAATTTTACTACATGTACTATAATTTTATTACAAATTAGAGTTTTTATATATTATACTGATAGTTTCTTAAAATTATTAATGATTTCATATTTCATTTTAATTACAATAAATCTTTCAGTACTTTAATAATCTTGATAATCATTTCTGATGTAAACACAAAACATATATACATTTAAAATAAACATTATATATTAATTACATTATACCTAAATGGATTAGAACTATATACCTAGTAGCTGGAAAATATTATACCTATATTACATAGTGTTTCAATTTGTAAACAAAACTATATGCTATATTTTAATATATATACAAATGTAACATTTTATTTAAAACAAAATAAAATCCTAAGAACTCTGCAAAAGATAAATTATTCTCTAAGAAATATCAATAATTTTATATTTAAAACAAAATGTTTACTTTGCATTACTGATCATATCTTCTTTCTGGAAAAACATTAATGGAAATGAAAATACAAATGCATTACAAAAGGCATTGATTATCATTCAATTTAGGAATTCATGAAACACGTCACGAATCTATTGTATATATAGTATGATTTAAAACTCATTCCATATAATAAGAATTCAATACAAAATGTAGCATTAAACTGCAAAATAAATATGTGCATCTTGTATTATAAAAAATACTTTTCTATCATTTACGTTGCTCGTAGATATTAAAATATTACAAATATATA
The DNA here is from genome assembly GCF_051020975.1 of Osmia lignaria lignaria. Taxonomy (NCBI): domain Eukaryota; kingdom Metazoa; phylum Arthropoda; class Insecta; order Hymenoptera; family Megachilidae; genus Osmia; species Osmia lignaria. Next base: position 5,557,128 of record NC_135037.1, on the reverse strand, counting down.
AGCAAATTATAACGCAATTTGAGAACGGAACTGTTTTGTTCCGACCTTGAACTTCAAATACTTCCCATTTTAATTATATAACACAATTAACATATATCCATAAAGTTTTTTTTAAATGTTTAAAAATTCAGTCTTTACAAACAAATTTAAGTTGAATCAAAATATTTTCATCGATACGTATTAGACTCGGAGTAATTTCAGCTGCAGGGTCTCGAAAACTCCAGTAAATTGTATCCATGTGCGTCTTTGGTTTCAAAATGGCGGCGACATTCACTTTAAGTCGATGAAATATAATTAATTGACATAAAAAAGGAAATTCAATTCTGATTTCGACGTATCGTACTGTTCCATCCTGTCATGAACAAAGAATACCACACTTTCTAGATCCTTCTGCTAACCCGTATACATATACACACATACATATATATTTACGGAAGACATGGACTGCCGGTTGAAGATCAGACAAAAAGACAAATATTAAAATGATAATTTTATAAGGTGAGAAGTACATATCAGTATATAATTTAAACTGTGCAAGTAAAAATGAAAGCTATGAATACAAGTTAATACATTTTAACTGACAGATATATTTGGCAACTTCAACCACGTTTTGTACTGACATGAGTAGGGCAATAGGAACATCCACCATTTTTCAACGTAAAGTGCGAGTCATGGACGAGCGCAGCGTATATGATAAAATTCATTGAGGCATATTTCGTAATATACAATATGCTTAAGTGTACTTAGATCTACTATTCAACCTTCAAAAGACCACTTCAAGTTTAATAATCATTGAGGCAACTTTAAAATCGTGATGATATTCTTCAATATCTGTAACTATTCTGCTATAATTTGTTTTTGCATATTTAACGTACTGAAAATTCGTATTTCGAGAAATATTTCAAGAGCTTGTAATCGATCGCATGATTCAAAAGCGAAAATTCTAGCCATCTGCGCATATTTTTTACAAGTCTTCAATTCGTAATGATTAGCATCCGATCTTACCTGTATCAGCAGAAAGTTGCTCGTGGAAAATATCCGTGCGTCAAGAACGCTCGTCTCACTCCACGTAATAGTATTTGACGAACTATTGCAAGCGCATAGAACTCCCACCAATATTACTGTTCGTATCCGTTCTCGAAACTTCCTAGAAGAGTAATGGACGTTACTCTAAAGAGAACCAATCAGATAGACTGAAAAGTGCAAACAGCGCCAAATATAATTACGGTCTTCCTGAGAATTTCTAAAATGAATACGCCTGTATTCTGTCGATAACGTTGTAAAACATTTATTTTTATTGTAAAATAATAGTTTATCAGGGAATTAATTACAATTTTTATGTATTTTAAACTCAATACGAGTTTATGAGATTATTTATATTAAAAATAAGAGTTGTAACTGAAAATAAATCTGTATTTCAAAAAAATACATGTATGCTAACAAATTTTTAAATGTTACTTTGCAATAATTAACACTATTTCCAAGTAATATAAACATATTTTAAACGTTTTTTAAACGATTTTAATGATTTTTACGGTAAACGATCCTAAAATCCCTAAATTATAGGGAACAAGAATAGGTTTAAAATTGTAATCATTTTACATTTACTTAGATGTTCAATTCTGTTAAATAATATCTTATATTTACTCAGATGATATAAACTGCATTATATAACTGAAATGCAATTGAGAAAGGTATAAAAATTGTTACTATTTAGTTATTGTATTGAACTGTTGTGAATCTGTTCGATCACAGATAGCGCAACACGCTTCCGCATCCGTCCTTTTGCTGGCGGTACACTAATCAAGCAAAATGGTATGTAATTTATATCGCAAAATTATTCGTTAATCATTGAAAAAAGTTGATATTATTGGTTTATAAACTTATTAATAGTACATCACTATCTACTTTTTATAAATATAATTCACAAATACCATTTCTATTAGTACTTAACATGCACATGATTCTAATGTGGATATATCTATCCAGAATACAAATATTATTGATAAATAAAATGAAAATAAAAATATAAATGAAAATATGTAGTTTAACTACGTTAATGAACTCTTAAAGAAAACTATTTTTTACATTTATTTATTCGTTACAGTTGAAAATAATGAAACTATAACAAAAATAGTATTAAACAAAATATAACCTTGTAATATGGTTCTATTTTACAGACGGAAGGCGCGGTGACAATTAGGACCAGGAAATTTATGAGCAATCGGCTATTATGCCGAAAACAAATGGTACGTATTTGTATATATAAATTTTATTTTTATTCTCCGAAGATAGTAATTTCTGCTATTACGAGACGTTAAGTTCGAGTAGTAGTTAGCTAATGGTTATCGTAAATTTTCTAATTATAAAGTGGTGCGTTCATTTTACAGGTTGTAGATGTTTTCCACCCGGGCCATCCGTCGGTCCGTAAAACAGAAATACGGGAAAAGCTTGCCAAAATGTACAAAGTTACACCAGATGTAGTCTTTGTATTTGGTTTTCAAACAAACTTTGGGGGTGGCAAATCAACTGGATTTGCGTTGGTTTATGATACATTAGACTTTGCGAAAAAATTCGAACCCAAGTATAGATTAGCCAGGCATGGACTATATGAGAAACAGAAGCAAACAAGGAAACAGCGTAAAGAACGTAAGAACAGGATGAAGAAAGTTAGGGGTACAAAGAAGAGTAAAGTAGGAGCTGCATCTAAAAAGGTAAGATTGTTTTAGTTCTGTTATTTTAATTATGAGCTACATTATTTATGAACAAAGAGATGAAAGTTTCTTATATTTGTACATTTATTTAATGTTTCTTTATAAATGATAAATTGGTGATGGATTATGTATTGTACATTCATTTGGTAATGGGTTCTTTTTTTACTTTTTTTAAATTCTAATATGCATCATTGTGCTATAATTTTTATCAAGGAATCATTCATTTAGGTCATTTAAAGCATTTTATTTATGCTTATGCTTCTAAAGTGGAAGCATACATATTTTGTATCTTTTTATTAATAACTACATTTATTCTCTTAAATTATTTTATGCATCTGTAATATATGCAATGTGAATTACTTTCAACCAATTGGAATAATTTTTTAATTGCAACATTTTAAATATATTTGATAAATAAATAAAATATAGTTTTGCTTATTTTTATTAAAAATTAGATTACTACACATTATGTATATTTCAGTCAAAGTATTAACCCTCGGATTGCGGAGCAGAATTTTTGATAACGCAACGTATGATTTAGAGTTTCTAATCCTAATCTTAATCTTGAATTTGTTTTCATTTTCATCTTTTAAATATTATACTGTTTCGTTAAATAAAATTTTTACGATGTATGAAAGTCTTTCGTTTGGTTATTTGAGTGCCTAATTTTAATCAACGCACCGGTATGCCCTTTTCATAGATGCGGGTCACGATTAACCCGACCACCGCCGCTCGAGGGTTAAAGTCTTGAAGTAGTTTTAAGCTTTAAGCATATCCAGTTTCTTTCATTCAGTTTCAAATCTTATGTTTCGATGTTTATCGTTCAGTTAGATAAACCTCTTTTACAATGATAGACAAAGGCTTCACTCTGCATTTTATTATTTTAAAATTACATGCCATATTATTATTATACTTTGTTCTATGGATAAAAACAAGTTTAGTATTTTTAGGGTATATGATTACTTTGCAATTCTTTAAATTGTTGACTGGATATGTGAATGATCAGATTTATCATTTCTTATATAATTTAAAGCTTATAATAAAATTATATGCATATATAATACATATAAAATACATTTGATGTTTAAAAAATATTAAATATATTTTATATGTATGTAAAATACATATAATTTTTGCATGCCTTTCAGTGGTATATGCTTATTATTTACATTCTAGGGAAGGAAGTAGTCAAATGCTCATCATTTGTACTACAAGCTTCAAGAGGGAACTTAATTATGATGCTCATACATGGTCAGCATGCAAACTTCTAAGTTTCAGTCTCCCCACTTTCATATTGTTTTATTGCTTCTATTTTCTTAATACTTTTGCATTGTGGTGCTTATAGAATATAAAATATAATTACACATTTTTAGTATATATTTTTTCATTAATTATTATAGCATACATTTAGTTCATTTTCAATAGGTTCTTAGTTGCATGTAGTATTTATTTTATATTACATACACATACATACATAGTATACTTTTGTGTTATAATTTTACAAGGTATCTTAATATAAAAAATGTATCATATAAAAAAACATTAAAATTAATTATTTGCATCAGTTTTATAGTTACTTCAACATAACATGAGGACAAGATATTATACATATATAATAGTGTGTTTATTATTAGGAAATAATATATCAGAAGAAAGTGTGTTGTGGTTGAAGATAAACACAATCAGTGCATTTTGTTACATATCACAATTTTTTTTTTCTTCATTTGTTTTCAAAGTTGTGTATCGTTATTCGTCATCATTTTGGGTTTCATGATTTTAGTAGAAATAGAAGACTTGTGCATGTAGGGTGTAACACTGATTAATATTAAGAGATAAAACTTCTACTAATATTTTTGTTTCTTTTTGTTTTTGCTTTACAGTAAAATGAAAAGACATCATGAAGACCACGCTTTGTTCAACACGGACGTAAAAATTATTATAATAATTTATAACTTTAGGATGATTATGATAAATTTTACGGAATAAAAGTGTATTCTTCTTGATGAAAAAAAAATCCACTGCTGTACCTTTTTTTTTACGCCTTATTGCTGATATATTATGTATCTATAAAGGTTCATTGCAATAACAATGTATGCATTTGTAAACATGAGTATTTTAATTGTGAAAATGTTTATTTTGATACAAAAACCGATCGTGTTCTAGTTACACAGTTTAATAAAAGTCGCATTTTATTACTCATAAGGATGTATACTACATTATCCTATTAAAACTTCTACGGATCCTTTCTGAGTAAAATCCTTAGTGATTTTATCATCCTCTACCGATACGTACGTTGATGAAGAACTTTCAGATGAATAGGTTTCCATAGAGTTTTGTGTTGTTACCAATGGCATCTCACTTTGTGTTATTGTTGTTGATATAGCTGACGAAAATTCTGTTGTCACAAAATCGTTTGTGGTTTCAAAAGTCTCTGCAATGTTTACTTCAGTTGGATCTTGCGACTGAATGGTACTTTGACTCGACTGAAGATCCGATTCGTTAAAATCGTTTCCAGATCCATACCGATCTTTAAATCCTTTCCGAATAAAATACCAACTGCCGACGTGGAATCCCCAATCATGGTTAGGATCAAACGTTAAATTAGCTGTATTTTATAAAAATAAGTTTAATACATTTTTACCAGAAAGTTAGTTTTGTAATTCTGTAATCGAATATTGATTGTTTATATAATTTTACTATTATAAGACATGGTATTTACTTAAGTCTAAAAGAAACCATTCACGATTCCTTAATCTCTTCTGCAATTGAAATTTATCCAAATTTAATATTTCTATCGGCAAAGGAGATAGTGTTGTCGTTGTCGTTGTCGTTGTCGTTGTCGTTTGTCCAAATAATCTTTCGTTAATGTGATTTTTTAAATCTCCAAACCAATCCCCAATTGTCTGGAAGAGTTTACCATGATGAAGGTCTCTTAGTAGTCTACCATTTTCTACAAATAGAAAGTATAATTATTATCAGTAATTTGTTAATTAATTTATAATGTATTTTGTTAGAAGGATGTGTTTTGTTAAGAATTAATTATATATTTTTATTGCATAATAAGATTTTAAACGCAGGGTAGTAAAAGGAGTGCTGTCCTGAAGAAAGAAGAATTGAAAAATCATAAATGTTATGTAATAACATAGTTCAAGAATCCTATAGGTAAATTAGCTATTTTAAATCTTCGAAAAATAAAATAACGTAATACTGATCTGAGAGAAATGGAATTATTCGAATCCTACATCTACTTCATCCAATCTATGCACCTGAACCATCATCTACAGATCATCAAATAATTTTTTAACAAACTTTGAAAAAGACGGAGGTTACTCAATTCAATCAGTATATATATATTTTTTTTATTTATTAAAGAGAAAACATGCCGAAACCCAAGCTTATGCCAAAAACGGTTTTAAGGCATTGCATGCTTCCAGAAAACTGCATTCCTGCATAAATGAAATAAAGAAACTAATTGTTTCTCAGCAAAGTGGCCTTGAAACAGATACATTTTAAGTTGGTGATAAATATTCTCGCGCGGATGAATTATAATTGTTAAAAATTTGCAATTTAAAAGTAATATTCACTAAAAATGTACAGCTCTCCTTTGTTTCACCACAGAGCTTTCTAGTAGAACAATATTAACAAATTAACAAAAGCACCTCTATCATAAACTCCTAGTTGCGTTGACAGCTTGCAGGTAGTAAACAGTAGAAAGACAACAAGGATTTGCATCTTTTCTCAACAAATACTGACTAATACAAGAAAATATTCGTGCCTTTATATGCATTTCGCCGGAAATGAATGTTCATTACTACAACAATTTTATCGGGTACAGAATCAGGTAGATTTTGCGCAATGCTGTTATTCAACAGTGATGACCTTCTTTGATTTGCTTGAACGACACGTCTATTATGTGAATGCAGTCAACGTAATAACGAAGTTGTAACAAATATTTGTTAAATGTATGTTATTTAAAAAGAAGTATTTAACTCGGAAATGTAGGATTCAAGGGTAGTTCAACGTTTTGTTGAAGACCGATCACTGTTAGTATCAAATACACATAGCTTAACATCGGTAACTTCTACTGAAATATCAGGTTTTGGATCATAAAATTTTCGAACATTGAAAGCGTTATATGTGTATTTAAGATTAATACTTTTCATTGAAATCTTCACCTTACATAAGTTTAATACGTTCTCTGCAAGAAAAAAGATGTACAGTTGTGCTTTAAGATAACGGTATATTATTATTGTAGAAAACAGACATAGTGCTGCTGTCACCAAAAGTAACCTGAAATGTGACTGACATTTTAAACTGTGAAACTGAATCTTATAACGTCTCAATACGTCTTTTCCTTCGTAAATTAAATTTATTTTAAAGTAATATAATGGTTGCTTTGGTGTGCTGCTATCCTTGGTGTCTTGAAGTAGACCAGTATAGTAGATTGTATGTTTAGTGTAGAGCTAGTTTACCAATATAATGTGATCTTTTAATAAGTTTTTTTAAACATCAAAATTAGGTAAGCCTTTATCAAGACTCTACTGAGATTAGTTTGGAAATTACGTTCTCTTTATCAACTATATTAGGTAGATGCATACTCTTAACATAAATCCCGTCTATTTCGTTATAAGTGTCTTACAAAGTGCCCCTTACTCATAATCTTATGGATTATATTCCTTACAATGAATTTATTAAAAGAATTCTCGTTTAAGGAGCATTGAATGAATCCATAACTGGTTAAGTGTAGATGTAATTCTTATGTAGGTTGGAATGGACAGACTACAGACTTCGATCATAGCTGTGGATTTGCTTACCGTCGTACGCTTAGAGAAATCCTTCTTGAAATTTGTATTATTCGATATTTAAGACTTTAGTTTAGCTAGAAACATATGTCCAAGTGATTCTTGTCCGAGTAAGCGCTATTATAGTTGAAAAAGATTTGTTTTTGTGTACGTTTGCCTGAAAAGAACACCGTACTCAAGAGTGTATACCACATCGCTAGGAGTTCAGTTGGGAGATCGAGCTTACTGCTTCGGATTGTGTAAGAACATCGTGCATTATGCATTTTTAACATGCTACGACATTTGGAAACGAGGTACATAATGTGTGTTAGTTTCTTTGTATAACTAAAGCAGTTTCGAACAGGTTAGAAACCCTAATTCTCAAGAATTGTGGTGTCATAACGCGACCTACCGTCTGGGCAATAGCAGCCAACAGTACAGTTACATATAATACACAAGAAAGGTATGTTGAATGAAGCTCTTTAAGCACATGTTTAACATGACCAGAGTATGTGATAAATAATGTTATTCATATAAATAAATGGATGAATTGAGTAATTCCGAAACGTTTCATGCATCGTCCAAGATGGATACTTTTAGACCTTGTTGGGATGACGCCAGTGACGAACGACTATTTACAAGATCCTTTTATAGGATCTTATCTAAATGATTTTATATTTTTTTAAATTCAGAGATTTGTCGGACAATTGAATAAGATTCAAAACAAATGAATCAGTAACATTCTTACTGACTTAAAACACTTTAGGACCACTTTCATTTCGAATGGATCACTTATATGTCGACTATAGTGAACGGACTAAATATATAGATACCATCATGTTAAATACATAATTAGATTTTTATTCTATAAGATTAAACTTAAAAAAAGTGCAAAAATCTTCTATTTTCTGTAACATTAATAAATATTCTAATTCGATATTTCCTATACATCATATTACATATTTCATATATTAAACTAACCTCAAATTGAAGTGCGTTTCATTGGGTAGGTATGTTTGGTTTCTGAAATTTCATTCCAGTATAGTTGTATATTAAATACAAAATTGACTTAAAAAGATGTGAATCTATATTACAATATTTATTCAAATGCCAATTTCTATCTACCGTAATTTAATACTATTGTTTAAGAAGTTTTGCAATGTTACTCTTAATTAATTTAACTTGCGTTTAAAAAGATTATTTCTATACTTATTTACATAATAATTTTTACATTCAATGATACCATCAATTGCAAAGTGTTTATTAAATCAGTATTGTATATAATTGTAAGTTAAAAGATTAGGTCAGAATAAAACGGACGTTATCGACTGCTACCTTTTCCTTTGTAAGGCAACGACAACAAAAGGCAAAGGAGCAGTGGAAAAAACAATTAAAACCGTTTAAATAATCAATCGAAATGTTGGTTTACTTCTTATATATATATATATATATATATATATATATAGTAGACAGCTATGTTCATATCACACCGACCTTGAATTTTCGTTTACATTTCAGTCTCCCGCGTTTTCGCTTAAAATGTTAAGTAATGAATCTTATGATGAAACAAATCCAGATTATGATGATGAAAATAAAATTGATGAACAATTAGAACAGAAAATATGCATTACAAATTTATGTATACCTAAGGTCGAACCTTGTTATCTTAATGTATCTAGATCAAGTGAAGATACATTGAGTACTGTAAGTATATACTATACTTATAAATGCATAATTGATATTTTTTCTACTAGCGATATTATGTATAATGAAATTATAATTTAATTGATATATAAGATTAGAGGTATTTTTTTATGTAATAATTTAAGTTAAATAAATATTTCTAGATGTAGTGTAATTAAATTTCATTATGATCTTTCTAATCATTATGTAGTTTATAGTACATCTTTCATTGTTTTTTTAAAGCATGCACGTACAGTTTATAAATAATCTTAAAATTAATATAAAATGTTTAAAAAACATAAAAAATAATAATTGTACGCATGCTTTTGGTTTCAGAGCGAATTAATGACATCATCAATCCCTTATAGTGTACCATATAAAATTAAGGATCCTATTGTGTTACTTGAAAGGTGTGATAAAATATGGGAAACATTGCAGCTGATAAAAAATGCTCAAGATAATTCATCCAGTGAATTATTACCAAAACAGACAAATTCAAAATCATATATTAAATACCACCCAGTGTTATCTAATGACAATGCTGCATTACCAAATTTTGTATTTTCAGTAAAAACTACTAAGAAATTATTTCAGTGTCCAACTTGTGGAAAACTTTATACAAAACATTTAACTTTGAGACAGCATGCAGAGAAAGTACATAGGATTTTTATGAATCCACTGCGAAATAAGCATTGTGATATAAATCTAAGAAGTATTGATAAAGAGGGGGACAGAGAAAGAAGGAAAAGAAAAGAATGTGAAAGACAAACAGAGAGAGAGTCTAATGTGATTGAGAAAGAAAAAAAGGATAATGAACAAGTTTATTCAAAGAGAAATGAAAATATATTTACAGATTCTTTATCACGATCTACAATAGTATCTTCAACAGAGCAGAATATATTTAATCATAAGAGATTAAAAACAAGAACAAGTGTTTTAGTTCATCCTAACAACAATATAAATGAGACTGAAATTTCACATAAGAAAGAAGAGAAAAGAATATCAGGTGCAAATTTACAGCAGAATGAGAAACAAACTTCTTTACATCATGACTTAGCATTGGTGACATGTTTATTATGTAAGCAAGGAGTAAAGAATATTGGAAAACATTTGATTGATTATCATAAAATTGAATATTCTGATTTCATGAGAGAATTGGAAAAATCATCTTCTAGGTCAGAATTTGAAGAACTAAATAGCTCGATTGTCAGCAATAAATCTTTGAAGGAACGTGGAACTGTTCAAAAGTATTCTCCTGTTCAAGAAAAAGAGAAACGAAAATCAAGTATATCACCTGTAGATTCGACAAAGAAACGTAAAATCGATAATAATGGTACATTAAAGGTACCAAGCGTATGGCAAAATAATAAGAGACAATGTGATATTTGTCTTGGAGTTTACTCTAGAAACAGTTTCTATAAGCATGTAAATCGTCATCGTCTTCGTGGAGAAACGAAAGAAAATATGCAGTTGCTTAACAGCAGATGTTCAAAATCTACACCTGGATTAAAACAGAAGGAAAGTTTAACTTTAAACAAGGATAAATACAGTTCAAGTTCATCTAAGAAAAAAGAAGTAAAAGGACAAGCACTTCAAAACTTGAATAAGGAGAAACAAGGATGTAATACAACCAGTAATGACAACTACGAAACTCGATGTTCTTGTGGAAAACTGTTCAATACTCCTCAAGGATTAGCTATGCATAAAAGAAGTTGTACTTTGAAAATTAATAAAATATCTACTGTGGAAAATAACTTAGATGAATCAATTCTACATGATAAACAACAAGGTAATAAAGATTCCAGTCCTGGGATTAATATAACGATAAAGAAAAAGAATAATTCTTATGAAATTGTTGGTAAAGATAGTGAAAACGAAAGCAATTTACAGGGTTCCAGCCAATCAAAAAACACTGAAAAATCAGATATTTCTCGAAATATTGACCAAATAAAATCACCTGTTCAATCACCTGATCTAGCATCATCTAAATATAGTAAATATCATAGTATTGTAAAAATACAGGTCGTTGAAGAAGACGTCGATATTGATATTGAAAATGAACTGCAGACTAAGTCGTGTAATAATAACATTACTGAAATGAATGAATTGGTAAATGATCTTCATAAAGAAGAAAAAAATACAGAAAAAGTAAGCACACTACAAAGTAAAGAAGTTAATTCAAATTGGACTCGTGAGAGAATTCTGGAAATGAAACAAGTTAATACTAATAAATTTAATATGGCTAAGAAATATATTTGTGTATGTGGAAATAAATTTTACAACAAAAAAGCTTTGGATGTTCATATTGATAAACATCAAACAAATTCAGAATTAAGGTGTGCTTATTGTAAAAAGAATTTTGTTGATATCAATGTATGGAACAAACATGAATGTTCTGTTACATGCTGCAAGAAATTTATTGATTTGCCAACAGAAATACATTGTTATTATTGTAGCACTATTGCTACAACACAAAAACAGTTTGATGACCATATAAGGCTCAAACATTTTGATACTGTAATGCCATATCAATGTTTTGGATGTTGTGAACGTTTCCCTACTGCCGCATTACGAAAATTACACTTTAATGCAGAACATGCAATAATTATTTGTTCTATTTGTCAAAGAAAGATTCCAAATTGGAGTAATGCAAAGTCTAAGCATGAAGGATATCACTATGGACTTGGATATCCTTGTCATGTATGCAAGAAAACTTATTCCAGTCAAAATAGTTTATCGAGGCACAAGATTAATGTACATTCTAAGACAGTAAATGAGATAATGAATTCCAGTGAACCGTTTTTTATAAATTCTAAAATTCAGTCCTTAGATGCAAAGAAACAATTGGGTAAAAAATCATTAACGCACCTTAGCAAAGATATTGAGTTAGAGAGTTAGAATACATCTATAAAGAGTAACAATTGCATTAGAATCAGTTGAAACAGGATTTATATTTTATTTGTATGTTTTCTTATTAAAAATAAAAAATCATATTTTTTTTACATAATTATAAACATTTTTAATTAGTGTGTTATCAGTTATGTTGTACTAGACACGAAGGTTATACTTTTAAATAATAAATATGTATATAAAAGTATAGGTATAAACATTACAAAGTGCAAAGTGAAAAAAAGGTGTAAAATATTCACAACATTACGATTATATTTTTTAGAATACATCATTTAAAATGCGCTGTTAGTTGTAAACAAAATTTTGTTTTAAATGTAAAATGTTTATTGTAAAAAGGTATAAGTAATGATATCATATTTATAGTTATAATATTTTCATTAAAAAATTTCGATATTTGTATCTGATAAAAATTAATGTTTTCGTTTATTTTAAGTATCAATTTAAAAAAAAAATTTAATGAAACCAAAGTATAATGTACTTAATGTACTGTTAATGTACTTAACGTTATGTTGCAGTTATTATTACAAATGTATTTTTGTTATGGCAAGTTATGTATGTAGATTTAATTTATGTATCTAGCTTGTTTAATATTTTAATCATGTAAGTAGGTTTTGTTAATTGGATAATTACCGTGGTTTCTTAAATTTTAAAATAAATACCCTGAATACATTAATGGGAAAGGATAAGATAAAAAGAATTCATACCGCATTCGGGATGATATTATCATAACATTGCAATTTATATTTTAATAAATATTTGGTCTAATTATCGTGTAATATCATGATACAAAATCGTACTGTAAGAAAAATGTAATAAACCGGATAAACTTAAAAGTACAAAAATATTCTATTCGTCAAATTTATATATTATTAACATTTTTTATAGCAAAAATGATAAAGACATCGTCATAGAATTATAAAAAACCGTTTTAGTATTTGTATTTTCATTTAAAAAACAAAGAACAGACGAAAGATCCTTTATAAGATCCTTAGAAGAGTGGCGGTAATCGGAAAATTCGATTAGAGAGTGGGGGGTAGCCGGTGTATTTGGAACATGATCGCCAGGCGTCGCTTCGAACGTAACCCGTCGCCATCGAAGTTATAAAACGGATCAAAGCCGTGCGGAGTTTCAAGGAGGGTGGTCGCGTTACGCTCGGAACTTTCTCAGACGATATCCTTTTGAGTAACAGAAAGATATATAATACATGGTTCGGTTCGCGTAACAGCAGACGTATAAAAAATGACGGAACGTCGTGTGATTTGACAGTGAAGAAACATTTAATGAGAAAAAGTGCCTCGGTATCTTGTGGTTGGTATTTGGGAATTCAAAGTATCGCCTCAACACCCTGTAGCTCCCTGGTTAGTCGCGTCATTTTTCGGTGCATCAGGATTCGATTACGAAGCGATTATTCGACGAGTCGACTCCTTTGGATAGATCGTGCATACGTAACGCGAATACAATGAAAGTAGGACAAAATAAGTCTTGAATAAAACGTCAAAATATTGGTCATCATATGTAATATATGATTTTATAAAGAGTAAGGTACTAAAGGCCGGCATAGTTGATATATATGTGTACACAGTGACTCGGGCAACAGCCTGAGGCAGGAATTTCTGCTTTAGAGAAATATGGAGGGACTATTTCGTATCGATCATGTATTGCTTTAATTTATAGAATCCATTAGCTTATTTATTTCTTTTATACGAATGTATTTAACAGTGATCTCACAATTTTCAGAAGTTTCTTTAACATATCAGATCACCTGTGTTTGTTCTGTTTACTCAAAGGGCTATATTTAATTCAAGTCACCTATGTAACTTTAGAACTTGTTTCTTTCAAAAATATAGAACATATTTTGTATATCACATATGAATCTTTTGCTTTGAATTCATATCTCATTTTATCTCGATTTAAGGAACGATAATCTCTTCTTCGCTTAATCGATCAAGGTATCGGAGTACATTCTTTTCCCGAATCATTTAAAGAGATTCATTTCAGTAATAGCGATCTATTCGATTATTTAAGGATCTTTTAGGGTTCGTATGTGTCGAGTGTACGTTACTTACGTATTTCGGAAGTCTAAACGATGGTCTCGCGCGATTTGACTGCTTTTATCGCGGCGGTTCCTACAGTTGAGAGGCGCGCAGTGCTCAAACGGGCACGGCCGCATCGATTTTCCCTGGTTCCACTACTGGCGATAGAGCTACACGTATGATTACTCGAGGAGCCGTTTGCAACTGCCAGAAACTATTTTCAACTGCAGAATAACATGTTTATCAGTTCCTTTACCGGGAGTGAATCAATCGACATCACGTACATTAGTCGTATCATTGGATCGATGGAAATCGAGCCTGCGGGATCGTCTAAAATTAACCGCGGTCGAAAACGGATGTAATTTGTGGTACAGTTGATGCAAACACAAAAACGCGACATCTATTTCTAATAGCGATTCATTATTCAATCTCCAGTGTGTGCTCGTTCCGCTAATCGATTAGTTCTCGATCAGCATGTGCTTCGTGAAGTCGGCTTACAACGTGCTTGAACTAGCTCGTCATATACCGTTATACCACCCGTATCGCGCCTCGAGAATCCTAAAAATAGCGGCTACCAGTGAACGAAAGTAATTCTCTTACATTTTTTTAATGAATTTCGGTAGCGTGCCAGTGAAAGGGTATGCTTAAACGTCCACCGCGTTAACAAGGTCAGATCGCGAACGAATCTTTGCTCCATTATGTACCACGTCGTTTCTCGATGTTTACGTAAAGAGGTATAAATTAACCGGGTATTTTTTTCTTCGCCTCCGGTACGATAATCGACCGATTCATTTACAACTATTCCTAGAATGTTTAGCAGAGTTCTTAGCTTTTCCGGTTCCGGAATTTCAGCGACTTTGTTATCCTATTTTGCGACGTTTACGGACTTTTCAAATCCGATAAATTATTTATTACTAAAATCGACGATCTCGAGTAGTTAGTCTTATATTTCCATATTGTCGCGAAGAAGGTTAGGTTAATCTGGTTCGCTATGCGAACACTTTTGATTTAACATCGGTAAATGTATCGACACACGAATTGATAAAATCATAGCGTTGCATCTTAGTCTCGTTGCTCTTAAAGTTACCTACCGTTCAAGTCGGTGACCTATAAAGTTGAGGGTAGGAAGAATGGTGACGGTGAGATAAACTAGGGAGACAGTCAGCAATGAGATTTGAAAGAATTATCCCAGTTCCTACATTGGCCCGTTTCTCCTGAATCGTCTCGTTCGAGCAGATATCCGGATTCTGGTCAACGGACCGACATTGGTAATCAGTGAACGGAAGGAAGGCTTGAGGCGCGGAACGCGAAAGGGAGAGACGACAAGGGTGGAAACCGGCGGCGGAGGGTGAGGCCGAAGTGATGACGGGAGAGGAAGGAAAGTGCGGGGGTGGTACTGGTGGGGGTGCCGGTGTGGGAAACACGAATGCGAACACAAACGTTACCGATAACATGAACAATGTTAACGCGAATGTACACGCGAACGTTAATGCCAACATAAATGTCAGCCAACAAAATGGAGGGCCGGAAAAAGCGCCTGTCGTCGGCGGTACCAACGTGGAAACGTTACCCCGCGCTGGAAAACAGGTAAAATAGCTTTTACATGTTATTAATAGTAAGATCCGTGTACAATAGTGTTATGATAAAACGAATTTCATTGATTCTAGAATTTAGTTAATTATAGCATTTCTTATTCCTAATATACATTGAAGTATCTATATGTAGAACTGCCGCGTGTAGGTGTATGTACAGGTTGTTCACCGCATAAAGGCGGCATTTTATTATATATAAAATAAGATTTATTTTTATGACATTATTCAAGGAATTCCAGAATTATGCGACAAAGGCAGGAATCTGATCTCAAGACCGATCTCAAGTGAATCGGAAACGCACTTCGAAGCACCATCGAACGAAAACGCGACAGATAAGAACCAAGTCGAAGCAGTAGAATCGGACGTAGACGTTGACGATTTACATCGTCCTGACGGATTATCGCATCCGACTAAAACCTTATCCGATACAGTAATCCATAGACCGTTACAGCAATCACAATTACCAGCAAACCTGCCATCAACTCCACCAATAGCACTATCCACACCTAACCAAAATTTTGTTACGTTGCGCGTGCGACGGCGAAAGATATAATGATTGGAGATTTAGGTGGTTAAATTTCAATTAATTGGTTGGAATTCAACCCCTAATACCTTCTTTCCTATTTTAGCGCGATGGTTGGTATCGCTGCTACCAGTCTCGAGCGTGTTAACGCTCTCGACAAATTAAAAGACGAAAGACAGAATTGATAAGATGTTAAGAAGTTATAATTATTAGCCTTTCGTTGGGTTCGTTCAACGCTTGGTCCCGTACGGGTCCCGCCATATATTTTCTAATGTTATATCACAAAGCTTATTTAGCATATTGCATTTATCCCACACATTTTTCACGCGTGTATTGTTGCCCTGTTCTTTTTTGCAACACATAAGTTAGTCATCGGTTCAAGTTACAGAGCATTTACCGCGTGCAAGTTTATCTTGACGGAAAGATTAGAAAACAGGGAATTTTGATGAAATGGTGTAATTTAATATTCATGAAAGGGAGAAAGATGACACTAGAAGCTGCGCATCCGGTTTTCTGTACTTGCGATGCCGTACGGAACCTACTGGTTATTACAACCCCTTTTCTTACCGTGTCTAACAGATATACACGTACAACGATAGTCAATGGATATTATTCATCCGAGAGAATAACAGTACACGTATAAAGTTGTTAATCGTGTATTTGTTCATCGATGCGTGTTACTTTGACATGGCTTGCGATTTAAATGCCGCGAAATACTGAACGGACAATGAACTGCTGCTTTTTCAAGCATAGCATTGAAAAATCAAAACTAGAGAAATTAATTTTAATTTGTATTATTAATTTTCTGCTTATTAAACTACACCAATCAAGTAGTACACAATAATGAGCAAAATGAGTCTCTAACAAATAGTTAATTTGTATTAAAAAATATTAATGAAAGCTTTGTACAGTAATTTTCAGCAAATTTTAAGCTTTAAATTCATATATTACAAATACTATTTTACGATAGTTTTATGTCATCAAATTGTGTTTAAACTTTATATGTTCTGAGATCGATTATTCTTTGTTATAATTAGTAACCAGTCATTTTATATTAATAATTTTAACGAAGGATTTAGGTAGTCATTTTCTTTAGATCTTAAGCTTTAATTTGATATAGCATAAGTGCTATTTTGCAGTACTTTTATGTCATCAATTCGTGTCAGACATTGTACATTTCGAGATCAGACATTGTCTGCTGCAACTGGCAACCAGCCATTGTATATTAAGAACATTAATGAAGGGTTTATATAATCATTTTCATCAAATATTAAGCTTCAAATCGATATGGTGTAAGTGTTATTTTGTGATGCTTTTATGTCATCGAATTGTGGTAGACTTTATATCTTTCGAAATCCGTTATTTGATATATTAAACTTATTAAAAGTTTACCTTTTCTTTTCTGCTGGCTTATCATTTTACGAGGTCTGAATTGAGTAACCTCCCATGACGGTCAACGTCTTAATTACTTTGGGAGTAAATACTTATGCCGTGCGAGATACGAGACATTATGTTAGGCGTAATGACTGATTGTTCCAACTCAGAGGTCATGGTTAACATAGGACGTAGGTTGTGAAAGTGGTACCTGGAGGACATGCGTGGTGCCTTCAAGATCTTACGTCTTACGTATAATTTACGAGTATGTTACAGAATGGAAGATTATTTCTATTTGTGTTTCAATTTTGTACTTTAAAAAATAATTTTGAACTAATTATAGAAAAATTTAGTAAAATATAATTGAACAGTAAAAATAATTACATTCAGAAATTAAAGTGCAGAGATATTTCTATTGGCACTACCAATAGGTAGTAATATGCACACAAAAGTGTAGAAAAAAGTAATTTCTATTTTTGGTATGTTTAAATGAGTAAGATTTATTTTTATATGAACCGTGCTTTTCGTGGTTTCAAGAATAAACCAACGAACCAAAGCGTATTTCCAGAAAAAGTAGCCTTCTGCATTCATAAAAGAGCGCATATGGATTCGAGCCAAAAACTTGTATTTTTTTTTTTTTTTTTTTTTTTTTGGTGAAGTACATTTTGCCTGAGAGATGAATTTAAATTGCACAGAACTAAAATACTTACAAAAGAAAAAATAACTGAGAAACGTACTAATTCGAGTTTGGTTCATTTCTAATTTTAAGCCTTTGTGTCAGTTAAATATTTCTGAGTGGATTATCAAGTACTTTCTTAGAATCAATTCACGAATTAAAAGTATTTTGTTTGCTCTTGATAAAGTGCACTTCAAATATCAATATTAAATAAAGATTTAATAAGTTGTGTTCCGAGTTAAAATATCTAAATTGTATATAAGATAATATTAACTCACGCTAAAACGTAAAAGATATTCCTTTGTATTAAATATATTGCAAATGTTATGTTGATTAAATTTTGAATTCATTTTTCTAATACTTATTCTGTTGGTGAAGCATCAGACATCTTGAGTATAAATTAAAAATTTTAAATAACAATTCATATATCTCTTATCATATATTGCATTAAGTAATCCTCGGACGAGCTCCAATTTTCATTCCCTAAATTCTATACTGTTCTTCTAAAAATTATTCCCTTAATGAATAAAACTCTTTCGTTTGAAAATTACATATTTAACTTTAGATTAATATTCTTGTATACGTTTTGTAAGTTTAGGTCTCGATTAACCAAGACTTCGTTGTTCAAGGGTTAAAGTACTCCGAATTTCATTTAAGAATTTGATGCACTTTCGATGCAATTCAGTGATTAAGAATGCACTTCAGGTATCTTACTCTTAATAACTCATCAAAAGGGTTGTTGTTACGTTACGTATGAAAATTCTTCGTGTTACCGAGAAGTTCTTTAATGCTCACTGAGATTATGCCAACTCGGATTACCACACTATCCAACATCTGCGATCCGTCTGTACGTGCTACTGTTTATCTGCACAGCATATACACTTTGGGCTCACGTAAAATTACGTCATAATCCTATCAGTATGGACCTTGTAAATGAATCTTCACAAATGGATCTTCATTCATACTGCGAGGGCATGGTTACTATCGTCGATCGTTACATGCGTAACTATGCGTCTATGTAGAAGAAAAATTGTTTTCTTTCAACTAATAGTGTAGTCAATTAACACATTGTCTGCTGTAGTGAAAACACGCTTAAGTAATATGGCACATTAGAATAACAATAACGAGTTGTATTACTAGTGTAATAGTAATATTATTAAAAACTTTGTTTCTGTTCTTCTTTTTCAATTATTCTATTTGAAGTTTGATGCTTCAGCCATTGGCGACCCAAACGTGTTCAAAATGAAAACAAAACTTTTGTTATTAAAATCCATAGAAATTAAACATGGTAATTTCATTTAAAAGCACAGTGTATTCATAAGGATTTAAAATCATTTCATAATCACTCGAATGAATAATTAAAGTTTGTTTAACTAATTACGAATTGCATTAAGCTACGAATGATGTTGCTTAAGTATTTACACAAGGATGTAATAATCTATCTTATAATTTCTCTAAGTTGATTGACATTTAAGAGGAGTATGTTAAAATTTCTGACGTCTGCAAAGGGGAGAGACCGGTAAACTCATTAGTCATATGGTAAACATGTGAGCGAATACAGTGAGGATATCATGAAAATACAATCATGGTAAATGAAAGTCCAAGCACTGTATTAGAAAATTAATTCGTTAAATCTAGATTTTATTTACGAAATTATCGTCGCGTGCAAATTCAGGTTTGGTGGTTTGATTTTTATCGAATTTTATTACAAGTCCACATATAATTCAAGTTCGCGAAGGATAAAGGGCGTTATGGCCCTGTAACAGTCGGCGATGATGAATGTAGGTCATTCGTGTACTTTATGAGAGATGTACATCTCGTTACTTCTGACATTCAACGGCAGGATCGCTATAATTTCATGGCCGTCGTTGCAGGGTAGCATTATATGTACAAGTATTGTTCACAGTATGACGTGTCTCGGTGTGTAAATTTATGAAAGCCGGCGCGTAAAGACAAGTGTGACGGGGCTGGCTAACATCTGATTGCTTACAATGCGATCCCATGCAACACACGCCCACGCTTGTTAAAAGTACGTGCGTTTTTTATATTACCACTCATCCGGTTTTTAAAACTGATTAATATACGACCAGTGTGATTCTTACGATATTAATCAGAGCAAGAAGGATGAGCTTTAGGACGAAATTTTACTTTCAAATTACTCTTCTGATTTATGTAATTTTTTACAAAAATCATTGAAATTAATGCGCCATTATTATCAGGAATAATAGTTGATTATTTATAATAGAAAAATTCATTACGTATTCTTTTTTCAAGATTTGTTTAGTGAAATGAGAAGATTTTATAAATGTAAGTACTTGAAGATTAGTACTAGACTTTCTGGTGAAGATGCTGCTATCAGTAACGTTATCAATAAATACATATTGATAATATCGATAAAAGTATCGAGCTGCATCCCCGTTATCGAGGTGCTCCGTTTCTCACCGATTTTTGTAAAATTTGATAGGATAGCGTAACTGTAATTTTACTCACAGATGTTAAGTCAGTTTTGGGAAAAATATGTATTAAATTTAGTAAAACGTTTCAATGGGTTCGCATTTAATAGTGTAATAGCAAATGTACAAGATTTAAAATGTTAAAAAATCCATATTTCTATAATTAAAAGTAATCGTTGAAATTATTATTTTGAATCCTTCCTATAATTATTAAAATTATTATTAAAATTATTATTTTTAATAATTACTTTATTATAATTAAAAATAATAAAAAAAAAAAATAGTTACCTCGCTGGGATTTGAACTGGCGATCAAAATTGTGAACTTCTCATTTACCCCTATGCAACAGTAATTATTGAACGAAACAATCAAGTATTTAATTACGCTTTTTTCCAAATTCAAAATATATTTTTCTTAAAATTGGCGAATTTAGTCAAAATTGAAATTCACGCGGACCTGATCTATGATTCTCTTTACCAAAATAATGCACATAAGCAGGTATTTGAAGGGTGCGAAAGTTCTTTGCTAAGGACGTACCAATTAAAACTGTCTCTAAACGGTCGTTGAAACGTAAGACTGGCACGTGGCCACTGAGTTTAGCTAGCATTCGTTAATTTAGCTACGGCTATCCAGCGAGGTATGCCTATGAGTTTTCAACGCAGTACGCACGACGTTCTTGTTTTCCATTTGTCGATTTTCAACCGCATGGAAGTGGGTTGCGAAACCGCATAATAAAGAGATGCGCGAACGCAGACGCATGCGCTAGCTTAGTGTAAAGTTCCTTCCGTGGTGTGTAAAGGTAGACTGAAAATAAACGTTTTCGCCTCGACACGTTACCGCAATGGTGTTCAAGCTTGAACGGAGACACCTTAACGCGTTTAGGACCAAGCAGTAAAATGATAAAATTCTTTAGGAACGATACAAAATGTATTATAATAAATTTTTTATTCTTTCGATAATGGAAAGCATACCTAGAAAAGTTAATTTAAACATTACTTACACATTTGCAAACTCTTGACACAAAATTAACGAATGTAATCGACCAGTATCTTCAAACCGGAGCTACATTTTATATTCACTAAATTTAATTCACTCTATGCAACCTAGATTGTTTCCAATAACTGAAACCCCGTTTCGCATTTAAATATAGAAGCGTTCATTTGAATATAGAAATCCTGGAGTTTGATTAAAGTCAACTTTTTCCGTTAGCCGCGGTACATTGTAAGTTCTAAGAAAACGCGTACTTTCTCGATAAATTTGAACGTTTCTGGATGAAATTTTGGCGAGGTGCCAGCTTGGTACGCGGTTGCGAATGAAGCGTAATGTTGGGAGACGTCAGTGATTGACCCACTTTAATAACGTCCCGTGAAATAGCCCTGTCATTAAAAACATCGTAGGTGGTTAGAGTTATTCGTCGCGTTCAACAATCGGCTGCGATGTGTCACGATCGTCAGGCTAATTTAATTATTAAATCGTGGCCATCTCGAAATGCCAGGCGTCATCTTGAAGCAGCCGTTTAATAGAGGCGGCCGGCCGAATGACACATCGTTTCGGCACGCCACCCTAAAACGCGCGATCAAAAAGTACAGTAGGGTGGTTAAAGAAGAAAAGGGCTCCTGCTCTTTTCTTCCACGCTCAATACTTCCTCTTCTTTCGCTTCTTCCGCTTTTTTTCTCCGGGCTCGTTCGACCCGCTAACCCGACCGCCACCCTTTTTTTTCTGACCCTCTCATCGCTAAACTAGGGTTCATGGCACCCCAACGTCATTTAATTTAGTCTCGAGAAGCGGGAGAAGTGAACCTCTTCGTGTAAGTGAGCACTCTCAAACGATTTTCGAATACATACTCCTGCGTTGCCGTTTTGCTTCTAATTAAAAAAACTCGAAATCTAGTTTAAACCGACAAAAGGGAAGGTAGAGAATAATTTGCTCGTTGGGGATGAAAAGGACTTTTTCTAAAAATATTTCCCTTTTCGTAATCAGCTTGTGAAATTTGCTGGTTTATTTGATAAACGTTAAATACGATTATAAAAAAATTCAAGCACACATTTTTATCGAATTTTATGCTTTGAATTGACGTGGAACGAGTTTCATTTTGCCGTAGCTTTGTGTCGTGAAAATCGGCCATTTGGTATCAAACGATCTAATGCGGTATTTTCACACAAGTGTATTATTCCGTTCGCATTTTTCTTCGCTTGGTTAATAGCAGAGGAGTGCTGTGTGTGTGTGGGTGCCTTTCTGTAGCAGTCAGATCGATCGTAGTGACGTCGATTTCAGCAGTTGATTGAATGTCTGTCGCCAATATGTCAATGACAGACATTACTAGGTTGAATGCATCGGGCTTAGAGATAAAACAGGGTATAAAGAAAACAATAGGAAGAAACATTGGATGAGATTTATCATTCGACGCTCCAATTCTTTCTCTGCTAACGACTCGTGTAATGTAGAGTTTGGTATTTTAATCTGTTTGTTTGGAAACCGCATTGTCAGGAGCTTATTTTTCTGTCAGACATATAAGTGATTAATATAATAAATTTGAATTAAATTACTTTCTCTGGTATTTGATAATATGAACAAAGACTGGATTATAATAAGATATTATCTCTTAGTTACTGATTAATCGGTGCAACAACCTATATTGATCACTATCAGAAAGGTTAGGTATAGCTTGGAGCAACAACCTGCATTGATTATTGAGCACTGGGTTAGGTTGGTTATTTTTTTCCCCCTGTACGTGAACGTAATCGTAGGATGCTATCGAGATAATATTAACCTTCTATCGCGATAGTGGCAGGGAAATTTTCAAATCAACGAGGCTACATCGAGGTAATTTAAGTAATTCTGATTTACTTTTCAGAGAATTTTATTTTGAATCGAGGTCTCTCGTCTCAGGATCTACGTTTAATCTTCAGATGGAGTAATTTTAAATTAATTTTACATTGTTTTTCATCTTTACCTTATCGTTAGATATTCTTTTTCTAATATAGAAAAGTCTTTCGTTAAAAGATTTGAATTTCTAATTTTAGTCCAAGCATCGTTGAATACATTTCGTAGGTCTGGGTCACGATTGACCTGGTTCTGGTATTTAAGAGCGGATTTATTGAACTTCGTATTTCTGTAGTCATTAATATTCAGTTAGTACTAAATATTTGAAGAAAAATTGTGTATTTGAAAAATCTGATGCATTTTACTGTTCATTTTTTCATTTTTTCTAAATTAGTCTCAGAGAAATATAATCGTGGTTCTAATCAATTAAAAAAAAAACCATCTTAAAAATGTGAAAATGGATTTCGTTTAGCAATTGAAACTCTTCTGGAATAAGCTTTTGATACCTGAACGAGTAACATCGACTGACGAATAGATGTAGTTTTATGTAAACAGATGATTCGCTCTGATTCGAAGCCCCTGTTGTCTTGATCATATTAGACAATTTGATTATCGAAGAATCCAATTGCACGAATTTCGAATATCTCATACATTTCGGTTCAGAACAATTCGTATGCAGTCGAACGTCCTCGTTAGATTTCTCATTCAATGAAAAAAGCGGCGAGTAAAACCGCGATGAAATTTCATTAAACCTTATAACTATGTTCAACAATTTATTCCGTACAAAATGTGAATTCCATCAGCATTCTTTCAACGTTTCATAACGTCCGTGCCATTCTGGTATGCAAAAGTTCACTGAAACGAGATATTAAAATTGAAACTGGCAAGGCTAACTGGTACATAAAAAACGTGTGCATCTTTGCGTTATATTCGACGCGATTGCCGACAGTAGGATTTTTAAACATTTTTATCTGGTATATTCATAAAAATGTACGTTTCATTGCTTTAATAAAATACGTTACATGCGAAAGAGTGATGAAAAATGAAAGGAACTGAAAAAACAATATCGAGTTTAATAAAATAATGCGAATGTGTGTGCCTCGAATGTTATACGTGGCACTGTGCGTGGAGGGTGTGGCGAGGGATGATTCGTCGATACGTAAGAAGAGATTCACTGATCCGTTCTATGTATCCATCGAATAAATGAATTTTTATCAACATTTTATCTTCCATCGAACGATATCTTGGCGCCGGTTTGGAGTGTATCGGGATGTTTGTACCGAGCAACGTTAATTAAGCAACGGTGTCGATAGCGATTGAATGATAGGCAGACGAGGTGATAAGGGGGGTTGGTAGAAGGAGGGAAAAAGAAGGAGGTAAGCGGAACGACAGGAATAGGGGGCGGTTTGCTGCAATAGCGCTGCCGCGTTCATATCGACCCGAAACCTCCAGACTCCATCTTGCTTGTCCCACATATACCTATGTACTGTACGTATACATATACCTATTACTTGCTCGCGTATATGTATACATATACATGTACCACAAAGGCTTGGCTGGTTCGTTCTCTGAACGTGTTTTCCTCTTCCTTTGCCTCGATTTTCTTCTCCATCGTCTCCCGTGCCCTTTTCTCTTCTTTGCCTTTTGCCTGTACCACCGGGACCAGCCGAGGAGTGTCTCGTTGCAGCCGTCTGCAATCGACATACAATACACCGATTTCTACGCTCGCTGATAGCTACACGAGCTGGAATACATTACACTTCCGACTTTCTAAGTATCTCTTGTGGTGCGCCGAGAAACCTTAGATTCGTACACTGCCAAATGATTTTTTAGCCCGTTCGTTGTTGCGTGGTAGCCGACCTGCTGGAATCAACCTTCTGATAACGATCCTAGCGAATGTCATTTCAAGTTAGTAGTAAGAAGAAAATAGAGGGATGTATTTAACCCTGGATCCAATTTAAACCATCAAAATTTCTTTTTTAACACATTCCATACCACGTATACCATTCTCGAATTTCCTACTTATGTCACGTTAAATTTTTGCTATTAACAATCCTTTTTCCTATTTTTCTTTCCAATGTTTTCTAGTGACAATGGCGCACGCGATATTGCGTGGGGAAACCTTCAATGGCTGACGCCATTAAGTCGTGTGGCAAGGATCGTGTTAACCCTTTAACGAACGCGCCAAAATTCGCCTCTAATTAAATTTTATTTTATATTTTCTTAATTTGTTTAAAATTATAAAAGTAGAATTCTATCAAAAATAGAACTTTCATAGCATTAATTAATTCTTAATTTATTGCAAGTTTGAGATAATTATCAAGAATGAGCGATAAAGTTTAAATTGATCTTTTTAAATATAAAGTAATTATAGCAGAAGGGGACATCACAACGGTAACAGTGATCTACTTTATGGTTGAAATCATGTCTGACCCTAAAGTTGAGTGTCTCGACATAAGTGTTACACCAATTACAAGCGAAATACTGATTTCGCTGTTATCGATCATTAGCCTAAATATTTCGTCATTTCTTCTGACATAATAAACCGGAAAAAAGAAGTTAGGGAGATAAATAGCAATTGTAATCGCGTGGATCTAATGTGTCCTATCCCATTCGTTTAACTCATAAAGATGATTTATTATGGTTTAGTCTATCGACTACAAGGTTAATGTAGAAAGTTATTTGGATTTCTTCTACTAACAAATTAATTCTGAGAATACGTTGGTGTATAATGGATACAGCGTGGAATTATCCCACTTTAATCCTTTCGTTGTTAATGATGCAATTTTCTGTAATTGTTATCGAAATACTATACCACTCTGTGTATAGAGTTATGTTACTTTAATCCCTTCAGAGCTAACGATGCAGTTCTCTTAAATTATTATTAGTGAAATACCATACCATGTTACACTATTGATTTACTGTATACTTAAAAAATTGTTTAACTAAAGAAAATACAACAAAACATATATTATCTTTAGTAAAATATTAAATTGCTTTTTTTTAAGGTACTTAGGTGTACCTACCATTAAGTTGCTGCATGTTTGATATCCGTAATGTATATTTAAGTATACTATGGGGTGCACTATCTGTTCCAACAAAGTGCCTGCCATTTTGTATTAAGAATATTAATGAAACGTTTATATAGTCATTTTTACCAAACGTTAAGCTTCAAATTGATATACATTTTATAGTGGTACTTTTATGTCATCAAATCCTATCAGACTCCGAAATTGGTTATTGTTTAATATAATTGGTCATCAACCATTTTATATTGGAAATATTAACGAAAAGTTTATGTAGTCATTTTAATCAAATATTAAACTTTAAATTGACACGGTTTTAGTGCCTTTATGTCATGAAATTATCCCAGATTTTTTATATTTCCAATTCCACACTATTTTATTAATAATATAATAGAACTTGAAATTAAAATTTTTAAATTAACTATTCCTCTTGTTACAATTAATATTGTAGAGTTTCAATATATGCTTTACAACAAATGTCCACTTTCACTGTGGTAATGAATGTGTTAATTGTTCAAGTTTGGTAGTGTCGGTTACCGATGACCCCCCAGTGACAGTGGACGTATTGATACGTCATCTATTGAATGGAAGAATTGTTCCGCAATATAGGCCGTAATATGAAATAAGGAGGGAGAGAATTGAATCGACAAATTCTAAAATATCCGCGTTTTGTTCGGAACGCATGCGCTGCGAATGCGACCTCGACCCTTTCAACTAACGCTCTTCATTGGTCCCCCTTCGGTCAAAGCTGGAGCTCTCCTGTTCTCGTTTCCTCCGGCGTGTCGACCATACATTTAATTAAGCCCCAATGAAAAGGACGCGTTGGCGGCGATGAAGAGATTACGTTACTGGCTAAAGTAAACTGACATATATTCCAGTTTCAGGAACAAACAGAACATCGCACATCAAAAGGCGTTTCCTTTTTAAAAAAAATGTGTACCCATATTTTGCAGCGCTGACTTTTGTTCCATTTCATCGTCGTTGCACACTTTCCATATGAAATATTTATTCCATATGAAATATTTCAAGATAGAATGGTGAACATTTTTGAAAGAAATAAGGGTATTGTGATAAATAAATTTTCTTCTCTTGATTAGAAATAATAATATTGAGATTAAGGATGTGCATTTGCGATCAGATTAAACTTCTATAGGGAAAGTGGAGATATAGGGGAGGCAGAGATTCTAAAAATTTCAATTTTAATGATATCAATATTAATATTAACGATATTCAATTATTAAACATATGAATAATAAATAAATATTTATATGCAAGTGGTGTAGGGTCACAGTTATATAGGGTCACTACATTGTAATTTTTCCTGGGAAATCTGTGGGGAGAATGAGAATCACCATTTTCACTGAGGAATCCTGATTTGACCGCGAGTATACTGTGTGAATTAGATGATTTGAGATGGAGAAATAAAAATTTTTATTTTCTTGATTATAAATAATGATATTCTAGAATTGGAAATAAATTACAGTATTTAATGAAGAGTAGGTAACGTTTTAGAAATATGTAACTTGTTGAAACATTTTGTTGACAATTACTGTTATATAAATGATATATTGGAGGTGAACTGCTTTACATCGTGTGATACAATTAGACTATGCCCTCCAGCGTAATATAACGGTACAACAGGTTCAGGGTTCAATCGTTTGACATCAGCATCTAAACTCGTCGTTTGTTCACGGTATGAAGAGGAAAATTATTATTTTGTATCTCGTGTATTTCCTACTATGATGTAAAAATGATCTCACAAATATTCCTTTCTTCCTTCATCATTTTGTGAAATGTACAGAGTATCGTGTAACTGGTAGTACAGATGACAGTGTGACTAACAATTTTTCATTTTCAATAATTTTTCATTACTTTCGAGATCTCCAACCATGTAGTATACATTGTTCTAAAATTTTAGGGTAGAAACTGATAAGGCCAGCTGGCACATAAAAATATATACATTTCTCCCTTATGTTCAATGCCATCTCTGACAGCATCATTTTCAAATATTCTTATTCCTTATATTTTTCATAAAAAATCTATTTTACTACTTTCATAAAATATGTTAGATGTAAAAAGGTCATGAACGTGTACTTGAAGTGAAAAAACGATATTGATTTTGACAAAAGATTCTGAATGACTGTGATTGGATGAACAATGAGGGGTCTTATTCGAAGTATTGATTTCAACAAAAATTGGATGCGTAGATGTTAAGTGTTACGTGAAGGGATACTTAAAAATAAACTTAGGGGTGAATCTTCAGAAGATTGCAGACATGTACCTATATGCATATAATGACTGTGTACAGGGATTCTATTTAAGTCGACAAGGAAGATAGAATTAAATGGTGTGCGAAGACGTTAATTGCATTGAAACTGACCTTAATTAATATACACGTCCATTGAAATTTCAACTATGCAAATGTAACGAGTCTTATAATACTAAATTAAATTGTCGGTACGATTAGCAACATTAGATTTCAAATCGTGAAAAATATTTTGCAGTATAGGTCAAAGGGTAATTCGAGGTATTAGAAATAATGACTGATAGAGGCATTAATTGGCAATCATGTAATTAAGACGTAACGTATGTTATTAAGCTAGGTTGGTAATGACAATTCAAATTAATTATATTCAAATGTAAATATTTGCAACACATCTATTACAATTTTTCAATTTTAATTAATTACAAATTAATTCAAAATTTTTACAAAGTCACTGTTTACACGATTGCATTCACTTAAAATTTTTTTTTATTTTAAAATAAGTGATAGCACAATGAATTATTTAAAAGTTGTCGATGTTCAACGTTATTTACCATTTTCAAGAACTTTTTTACGCGACGACACGATGACTCACGGCTGCATTTACCTCGCACACGGAGAAGTGCAAAAATTGGGACGCACGACAAAGAGGAGACAACAATTCGTGACCCAATTTTCGACGGTGCCGCGACGATACCGTATAAATCGCACGATTTACCTTCGGAAAGGTGGAACCGAGTATTTTTGAATAGGTGCTTGATTGCGTGGCTACCTCTGTCAATCACAATAAATCCCGAATGTCCCGTCAAGGGACAGAGGAAACATTTAACCGATTTAGCGGGAGTGCTTCCGTCCAACTGACTCTACCAGACTGACATCATACTATCATCTTGAATTCTGTCAGCCTGAAACATCATTCCAGTCACGAACCAAGAATTTTCTTAACATTCTAATGACCTTACATTTCGTAGAATACATTTCTTTCCAAAGGAATTGGATAAAAATAAACGTTATTTTCGATTCTGTTTCGTAAACGACTTTGCAGATGATGTATCTAATTCTTTTTTAATCTTTCATTTCTGGAATTACTAAACTTTTCAGTTTTAGACTACGAATTAAATTTCATCATAAATCAAAGATAAAAATGAAATTTTAAGCAAAAATTGTCGAGTAGGTTCCCTATTTATTCTTCTAATAAAATAATAGGTATAATTAAAATATTCCTACGAATTTTCAAAATGGACAGAGATCCAAGAATTCATTCATCTAATAGAAAGGATGCTACTAATGGAATTATATTTCAATGTTTCTCTGATGTACGCTGCAAAATGACAAATGACCGAGTCTTAATTAGTACCCGATGCACCAGATAATAATGGGGTAAAGAAAGAGATTGCAAAAAGTTACGTATGAAAGTCACGAATAGGTGATACCAGTCATCAAAGTATTAATATCTTAACGCATTACCATTAGTTTACATATTTGTACATTTTTCATCGACTGCTCTTTATCTGTTGGTTCCGTGTAAATAAGTACCTTTCTGCCATCCATATATTTGAACATTCAATTGCATGTTTTTTGCAGTTTATTTTATATTATTATTTTTACTGATCTCTTTCAGTTTTCAATTAAAAAGCTAATATACTCATTAACTCTGAAGTCCATAGTATTTTTTATTTCAAATTTCTTGGTAAATACAGTCATTTATCACTGCGATGGTCAACCCATCAAGTACACGGTTGTTCTCAATCTTTCCTATTCACGAAGAAAAGAAAGTTTGAATGTTAAATTTTACGAGCTATCTTTGGAAACTTTAATAATTGCCTAGCCTTTTGTGAGGCAATCTCTTATAGTTCCATGAAATAACTTTATTATTCGTTTCGAGATACTCTTCGAAGGATGGTACACAGAAAATCGTTAATCAATTTTTATCACGTCGAAAGAAATAATGTGTTTTAAATGAAATTGGCTAGTTGCATTTTCCTTTGTGCGGTGTCGATGAAGATGTAAAGAGGAACTTTACAATTCTTGGGCAGCGTCCAAAAGCAAAGAGGGTATAAAATTTTGGTGGATGTCTATGAGTCAGTCGTGCCGAGGAAGTAAGTGCTTCTTGAGCGAATGTATCCGGTACTTGAACTATTATAACGGTAACGATACAATCTTCAGCATCCTACTGTTCGTGCTAGAAAGTACTAAATCCATTGAACGGTACATTTTGGATACAATGCATTCAACCAGAGGATGAAATTAAAAAGAGACGTAAAATATAATAAAACTGATCATAGGTATACTTCTGTTTTCAGTCGCCAATTACCAAACACTTTATAAAAAGCTGCTAGAATTTCAGATTTATTTAACAATTAATAGAGGAAGTGTAAATATTTATAACGCTTAGGTATCCCTTAAAAGTATACTCGCGATCAAATTAGATTTTCCCAGGGAAAATTGTGATGCCCCGAGTTCCTGCCCTTTCCCTTAATCGTTCCCGAGGAAAATGACAATATAGGGGAGGGACCCTATATATTTAGGCCTGCGATTTCCCACCGCTTGCATATAAACGTTTGCGTGGGAAAATTCGGATCAATATTTACTTTGTTATTCGCACTCTTTAGCTATACTAAATTTTCTAATATTTAAAAGTAAAAATCACATTATTTTTATTCTAAATTATTTTTAATATTAATATTTGGAGAATTCTTGATTTTCCTATATTGCCATTTTCCCTTGAGAATTTTAATTTGACCGTGAACTATCCTTTATTTAAATTACAAGTAGTAGTAATGAAATTTCTTTACACATCTCTAAAAAATTTCGATCAAATGCCAAAGTTCAAGGTATTACCTTTTTCATCGTTCAACAAATAGAAATTTATCAGCTTTAAATTATTTTCTTACAAATAAACAGACAAAAATTGCTGACTGATTGACAATAACGTAAATAAACACCATTCGCTCTATATAAACTAATAATTTATTGACATTTCCCGAGGCTTGGTTTCATTTTCTATTTATAGAGTGTTGTTGGTAGTACGTACGTAATCGGTCTCACGTGTATATGAAGGAACGTGCCTTTTAAATCTCATTGAAAAGCATGACTCGAGGTTCAGCTTTTTCAGTAAATCGGCCGCGTCTGTATACGCGTACAAATGTGTCGTCATCTTGGTTCGAGCGAGGCCGAGGTAAAATCATCGTAAAAACCTGTAATATCGAGGCAGCCGACAGAACCTGATGACTTCAACGCTTACAACGTATGGACGTGATGTCATTTTTGTCGTCTCCAATGTATTGCGATTATGCAAGCGGTTCTCCATGCGTGATACCATGGCCAGAGGTGGAAAGGTTATTTGATTCCGAAAGTGAAACTCCGTTGTATTAATTTGATAGACACTTGCTTAATTGGAATTAATTGCATCCTTTCATTTGGCTATTCAAAGTGCTTACAGAGTACTATTCAACGAGTTGACTCTCGTGATGCACAGTAAAATATTTTCACTAAAAAATTGTTCAAAATTTAAATTTTGTTAAAAATTATTATTAGGTATTATTGGTAAAAATAAAAAATTAATATTGTTAAAAAAATATGGGGTGGCTTTTATTTAATATTAGACATTCGTATAATAGTGAAAGAAAAAAAAAATAATTTTCATGATTTGTAATTACAATTATAGTAACGTTGAAGTAAACAATGAAATATTAATTTCACGTCGAATCTCAATGATACGCAAAGCAAGTGTTTATCAGAGCACTGCATGTCGTGTTCAAGTCATGTTTCGCATATCTCTGTTCCCAAGGCTTGCATACGATCGTCCAAAGTATTCCGTGTCGTCTTCATTGATAAACGACATTAACTCAGGAGAGATCATTGTCAAAGATATTGTTTTGCAGGAGGGATGGACTCGTTCGTGGGAAGTTCTTCCCTGCAGGACTCGCGGGAACCTTTCCGTAAGAGGATTCTCAGCGCTTCTCAACTGATAAATTTAATTAGAATTGCGAAGAATAAGGGGAGTTCTTTCGTTCGAGAAAATAAAAATAAGCGTTGGACGATGCAATTTGCGCGCCAAACGTACATGCTTTGCTTCTAACACTGCCTTTCTCATTTTGATGTTATTTTTAACTATTATGTTCAGCATAGTGGTGTATAATAGCTTGAGATCCTGATAAAAAATGTGTCGTTTCAATTTTATATTGAAAAGGCTGAATTTAAATTAATCGAAACATAATTTACGAGTCTTGGTACTCTTCAGGCTTCATCGTAAAATGAAATAATTTAATAATTTAAATAACAATAATAAATATCTTAAAATTGCTTACAATTGTATTTTCAATATATAACAACGTAAAATATAATAAAATAATTAGTCAAAATTATTAGTGCTCTTGTACATCAAGTGCACCTAATAAATTAACGCTTCTTTAAGTAGAGCATGATGGTGTCCCGATAAAGAGAACATACACGACGTAAATTAGTACACTTGTCGGCATCAATGATGTTTCATTCCAACGATGAGTTTAAAACACGGTATTTCAGAAATGCTACCTTTATCATACACGCGTTGAATGAATGAAATAGTCTTTAATACGTAGCTATGCGTATCCTCCTACATTTATACTTGTAATTTCTTACTACTACCAACGTGGCTGGCATTTCGTTACTACTACTACTGTCATTACTAATTATACAGTTAGTGGCAACGGCCGACGAACCGTTTCGTGAAATAGTTATCAGAGCCAACAATCAGCTTGCCAGATCTTCTCTGTTTATTGACACCGTAATAACAGCTATAAGATAATTACTTTCATTCTAATATATTCCATTCAAGTTAATGTTAATTAAGAAAAACATCTATGCAATTTTAATTCTTTTTAATTTACTAGAGATTATTATTAATATATTATTAATGCTATTCAACAGTCAACGCATTAACGTTTTATATTTTAAGTTTTTAATTACACAAATGTCTTTGTTAAATACTGTGAGCCATCGATGGCCTTCGCTGTACTCATATTAACCAGGTTGAATTCGTGTTATAATTTACATCCTAAAGCCAAATACCTATCTATTATGCAACCTCGCTAACATTCTATTAATGTACCGTGTAAAATAGTTGGGCTAAAATAAATATGACAGTGAAGCACTTTGGTAAACAGGAATCCTTGAGATTATCCTAAAAGAGCCAAATACATACGTCATACATAAAATTACCATCGTTCGCAAATTCTATATCCATCGACAAATAGTGCCTTATTTCCGTCAGTTTCATCATCCCGATTTTATTACAGATATTTCTTCTTTTTACGGGCAGCATGGTCGAAGAGGATTCCTTGTTACATTAATTCAACGATCAGAACACGAGCCATTTATTGTAAGCTCGCTCGATCGACTGCTCGTTCGATTAGGTTATTTTTCCTTTTCTTCGTTCTCTCGTCCTTGCTATTTCATGCATGCTTCGTTTCTTCGGCTTCTTGTTATCCTTACTCCATCATCTGTTACCCGTTTCTACAGTCAATGAACTCGGCCTCCTTTTTCCATTGTCGTACTCCTAATTACGGTGTTTCGTGCTGGTCTCTGCGCGGCTTAATTTTTCCGGGATTGAAAATTTTCTGTCGACCGTTCTTCCTGCACGATAGAAACCAGACCCGGTCAGTGAATCTGTTCTTGTTCAGAGGAAAGAAGAAAACGGAGCCTATCGTTGCTTTCACGATTTTTGTACCATTGGATTTCTAGTTTAGTTGTTGGCACGGTATTTTGCATTTTCAAGCGGAGAAAGAGATTTATTTTTCCCTGAAAGTAGAAATTGTTACGATTTTCTGTGTCAAATCAACGGGAAGAATAAATTGGTGGATGTCGAACAGTTTATTGGAATTTGTTCCTTAGTAGTTTTACTTTATTATTATAATTTTACTATAGATTTTCGTATTATTATTATTTACTCTATTTCATGGTGTATGAAATCAGAAACTATGAAATAGAAATCTATTACTATGTAGTTTCAGTTTGAATGGGAAAAGGAACGTAAAATTAAATGAGCTGTAAATCCTATGGAATGCGAGACTTTCAAAGTGTTAATACAAAATTTAACTTATTTATTGGAAAATTAAAAATTTGGTAAATAGAACATTTCTAATCCTCTGCTCTATTTCTAAGACTTGGGTAATTATAGAAATTCAAGTGTCATTCACGAAACATGGCAATCAGTATATTAAATCTATTTGTTCAATTTACTATAAATTTACATTAAAAAAGTGCGTCAAATTAAAAGATCAAAAATTTCCTAAAATTTGCAGTCTTCATAATTTTACCAGATATAACACGTCAAGTTTAAAAACATTCAGACGAATTAATTGAACATTTCCTCAACGTAGTCGGGGGTATTCAAAGCAAATTTGTTCGTAATAAAAATATTAGCATAGATTAGCATCTAATTTATTTCCAATGCAGTGGTACATATGTATTGATTTAAATATTTAAATGCAGATGGTCAGCAATTAAGAATAGCCGGTGATGTCAGGGTCGCGAATAATTTGCAATATCAACGTACGATCGTTCCACGTCAACCTGTATTTCCGGTTGCAGGCATGCTACGTGAACCCGACGCGGTCATTCGAACGCATTCTACGGCTATAGGAGTCTGTTTGGTGCACGGCATAGCTATAGTTAGCTTGGTACACAGCCAGAAATTGCAGGAAGACGCATAGCTATTATACTTATCGTCATAGTGCTCTTTGAAACGTCGATGCTTAACAACGCATGAATCGCAAAGAGGTTTAATGGGAAAGCGCGAGTGTAAGATCGCCAAAAGAGGATGCGCGCAATCGAGTTAATTATTACGAAGGGAGAGAGTAATTCTAATTGATCTTACCTAATTCCTTGTTAAATTATACGCTCCTTCAGCCACAATAAATTGTCTAATATTTATAATAATTTCTACCTCGATTGTACCTTAAATTTAAATATATAATGCTTTTATTGCAAAATTATTTATTATAATTCAAGAAATAGTAATTTTCAATCAAAGCAGCCTCCATTCAAGATAATAACTTTTCAATTTATTTATGGTAATTTTTCAGCTCTAGAATTCTAGCAATTTTGAAGATCTGGTATACTCGCAATAAAATTAGGGTCCACTAGGGAGGATGGCAATATAGGGGAAGGAGGAATTCTAAAAATCTTAATTTTAACGATATTAATATTGAAAGTAATTTAAAAAAGAAAATAATGTAATTTTTAATTAAGAAATATGAATAATAAATAAATATCAATTTAAATTTCCTCGCATAAAGTATTTGTGTCAGTCTCTTATGTATATGTATGGAGCTCTTTCCCTGCATTGCCATTCTCCCCAGGGATGCCTATGGGGAAGGGTCGAAACCCAAGACATCACCATTATACCCGGGGAAGCCAGATTTATTACATATCTATTTTTGTGATTTACGAACCAATTTAGTATGCTCTTTCACAATGATGTGTAAAAATAACATCGATTGAAGCTGGCTCGCTATTGTAACATAAACGACAGCAGGGTTCTATGTTTAGTCTTCTTTCATCTTGAGCAAGGGGTTACGGAAACCCTTAAAGTGTCCCTTGCCAGACGGTAAGCAAGGGGTACTCATTTGTGCGTAAGTCATTAGCTGCGATAGCTTTTTCCGAATGAATCAATCCTTACTTCAGCTTTAAAAAAAAGTGACTCATACTTGTCCAATTGCGTATCTTCCAAGTGAAAAATCTTTGCTCATACCATTAAGTCATTGATGTTAATTCATCCAAATTGTTCCTCGTTTTACCATTTATAAATACAGTAAACTTTGACAAGAATATAATACATAGTATTTATTTTTTGAATCAAAGAAATTGAAATACCAATTAGACTTTATATTTCTTTTAACAACTTTTTATATTACCGCAGAAATATTTGCAAAATTATTTTGGATACTTTTATGTTTCCAACATTAAAAATGCAAATGATTTGAAATATTGAAACTGCAATAAGTATTAAAGTATATGGTTACTCACACAAGCAATACATAAATGGGTATTACACATTTTTTTGTCAGAAAATATTCCAAGATACACGACGAACAGGTACATCTTGTTTCAATGTTATTCCAAAGCGATTGATGCGAACAGTGCAGTTTTTCTTCTGCAGACCAAGGTATCCAATCAATGTGAACCTTTTAAGGAAAACTATGTCGAGTTTGTTGCATACACTGGTAAATGGAAACCAACCCTTTTAGTCGATGCAGCTGATTTAAACGAGGAAAGTAAACCGGCAACTGGTTCTGTATATTTTAAGATAAAAGAAAAGTGCTGTTATACTTTTAAAATATGTATTTTAACATAAAATCGATTCTAAATAAAAAATGTCCTTATATTCATCATTTTTTTACAAAATTTATATTTTTAATATTAGTAGTTCATATTACTATAATATAAACGAGTAAAATATTGAAATATCAATATACCATGAACTACTATGTATTTTAATATAATTCTAAACAAATTATCGACGCAAATACCGCGTCTACAACGAACGTATTCCACGAGGAGGGTAATAGTAATGAGTGCAGTGACCGCGGATCGTCTCGGACCTTCATCGTTATTTCACGGAAGATGCAACACACCTTGAAGAGAAATGGGATGAAGCAGGTTGTTTAAGACAGTGAAAGAAGACGGGTACGACAGACATAGAAGGGACTATCCACGTGTCGGAGTAACGGTTCACTGAATTATTTAAAGCATGATGGAGAACTTTGCAAGCGCAGGAGGTTCTGTACACCAGACTTGCATACAGGATACTACCTGATTTAAGTTCATTGCAGATGTGTCACCAGATATAAGTACATATGCATATGATAATATTACACGGATACTTAACGCCATTTGAATATCATTAAAATTCAAGATGAACATCTTGACATTTTTCAAATCTCTATTGTATTTCGACACGAATAATTACTTTAGCTTTCTGTCAAGAAATATCTGCGTTTTTATTAAAAAATTTTAAGGAAAATATATTTTTGTCATTTAGAAATATTTTCCCCAAAATATAATATTTTTCAAAGTGATCAATGTGGTTCAACCCTTTAAGAAATTAATAATCTCATTAGTAAACGATGAACAGTGGATCAGTTTTTTAATATGACATTTAATGGCTCAATTAATTTGATATTATAACAAGTGTCTCGTTACATCTTTTGCTCAATTGAGCGTATCTGATTGATGGCATGGCAAAACAATCGCATCGAAGAACGTGACGAATGATTAAACACATGTGTAATACTTGATCGCGAAAGAAAGTAACAACACGGTGTTCTTCTATTAATTATTCATTAACCAATGCTACGCTATGCATTTCATATAGTTTTATTATACATTTTTTCTCATCTTATTTTTACAGAGTGACCCCAGCACGGCATTTCTTCGAGCAGCTCGAGCAGGGCAGCTGGAAAAGGTTTTGGAATATTTGGAATCGGGAGTGGACATTAATGCTTCAAATGCTGTAAGTTAATAAATCAATGATTTTTATTAATTTTATTTTTTTTAAATGTTGGATTTCATAAAAGACATATAGGGTGTTTCATGTAACTGGATCGAGTTATAGCTTTATAATAATAGAAAATAGAAACAAAATTTCATTAGACAAAATTAATTAACTTGAAGTTATATATATAATTTTTAAAAGAATAGTGTAAAATTTAGAAAATGAAGATTATATGAAATATTAAATTCAAATTGGAGTTTTCTTCATGGTTCGCCATGGTTGAGCTAAAGAATGGACTTGATTTACATTAATTCTTAATTTTTATTCATACTTTTATTTTCTTTATATATCATAAATTTTCTTCTTTTACGTACCTTATCTTATCTATACACATGCCTTACTTAAGTCGCTTTCTATTGTCCTCAACCGTTTAACTACTTTTCCTTTTCACTTCACCCTAACACCTCTTCTAGCGTGTAATTTCCTTTTTCCGTTCCATAACAATCTTCTATTCATATGGCAAGTGTTTTAATGCCCCCTTACCGTTGCTATAAATTTTACGTACTCTAGCTACTTTTTATTAAGTACTTGTTACACTTGTTACGTCTATTTTTTCTCCTATCCTTCATCAGGTCCATATTTCGGCATAGAATGAGACACCTTGTGTTCAGGCTGAGATTTATGGATTGAACATTCACGAGGCATTCATTAATTACAGAATGGCTTAAATGCTTTACACTTGGCGGCCAAAGATGGACATTTGGAAATCGTCAGAGAACTTCTTAACCGTGGCGCAGTGGTCGATGCTGCTACCAAAAAGGGAAACACAGCGTTGCATATCGCTTCTCTTGGTACATAAAAACATTAACAATTTCATCTCTTTTATGTCAGGGATAAAATGTATTTTTTATTACCAAATTTTTTGTTACCATTAGTTTATTATCTTAACGCGTTGAAATGAATCTGACGTTAAAAACATAAATCATAGAGGCAAATAATTAATCGAATACCAGTCTAAATGCTTTTATCTTTTTGTAAATAATAATGTGTTGCATGCAATGGGCGAATGGGATGAGCGTTTCGAGTTGAAATTAATGTCTCATTGTAGCTGGACAGGAGGAGGTGGTACAATTGCTGGTACAACGAGGTGCTTCTGTGAATGCACAGTCACAAAATGGGTTCACGCCACTCTACATGGCTGCTCAGGAAAATCATGATTCCGTAGTCAAATATCTTTTGAGTAAAGGTGCCAATCAGACATTGGCCACTGAGGTTTGTAAATAAAATTACTGATAAAAAATAATAAAATTTTCAAAATTTCTTCACGGACAATCGCCTCAATAACTTTTCTTCAACTTCAGATCATCTGAAATATAACAGAGCCTTCCTTTAAATACCAAACATTTTTATTTTTAAATTTCCGAAATTTCATAGATTGCTAACTGGCATTTACGATATGCATCTATGTAATTGTAGGATGGCTTCACCCCGTTAGCAGTAGCGATGCAACAGGGTCATGACAAGGTGGTGGCAGTTCTATTGGAAAATGACACTCGTGGTAAAGTTCGACTACCTGCCCTCCACATTGCTGCCAAGAAAGACGATTGCAAGGCTGCTGCCCTACTTCTGCAAGTATGTCGTAATAGTTTGCTACCGTGGCTCTACGTTCAATTCGATTCAATCAGAAACGAAATGAATTGATTTTTTCATCTTTTCCATCTCACAGAACGATCATAATCCCGATGTAACATCGAAAAGTGGTTTCACACCGCTTCACATAGCTGCACACTATGGAAACGATCGAATTGCTTCCTTGCTGTATGATAGAGGGGCTGATGTTAATTTCGCGGCAAAGGTATACTTTTAATTATTAAAAGAAATCATCTCTTTCTGGTCCAAGTGTATCTCTAAATAAATAAAGAATTTCCAAGATGAATAGACTGCAAACGATCTTACATTTGTGAAGTGTTGCCCTGTATTAAGAATTTCATTTTTATAGCACAATATCACACCAATGCACGTAGCAGCAAAATGGGGAAAAATTAAGATGGTGAATCTTTTAATGAGCAAGGGAGCTAATATCGAAGCGAAAACGAGAGACGGTCTTACACCCCTTCATTGTGCGGCACGATCAGGTCATCACGAGGTCGTTGACATTTTAATAGAGAAAGGTGCACCGATCGGTTCCAAAACGAAGGTAAACATTTTCATTGGATGCACTTTCGTTGAAGGTAAAACCAGAGCGAGTTGGGTTGATTCTTGTTTTTCTGTTGACAGAACGGTCTTGCACCGTTGCACATGGCTTCTCAAGGAGATCACGTTGACGCAGCGAGGATATTATTGTATCATCGTGCACCGGTGGACGAGGTGACGGTTGATTACCTGACAGCTCTCCACGTGGCAGCTCATTGCGGGCATGTGCGAGTTGCTAAGCTTCTACTCGATAGAAATGCCGATCCAAACGCACGAGCTCTAAACGGCTTTACTCCACTTCACATTGCCTGCAAGAAGAATCGACTGAAGGTCGTTGAGCTCCTTTTAAAGCACAAAGCTAGCATTGAAGCTACCACAGAGGTATATTCGTGTTTCTTTATTAGTATAGTTAATTACTATCCTTATAGTTAAATAATTTACGTCATAGATACACACACGTACACGTGATAGTGTCAGCTATACATTATGTATATTCGCCATTTACCTTTAATTAGAAAATGATCTATACCATTCAAAAAGATGACAATACAGGAAAATGTTATTATTTCTTAGTAATAATAGACTCGTTTTATTGCTTAGTCTGGATTGACGCCTCTACATGTAGCAAGCTTCATGGGATGCATGAACATAGTGATTTATTTACTGCAACACGCAGCTAGTCCCGATGTACGAACTGTAAGAGGCGAAACGCCTTTGCATTTAGCTGCCAGAGCGAATCAGACTGATATTATCAGGATACTTCTTAGAAACGGTGCCCAAGTTGATGCCACAGCAAGGGTAAAGAAATAATTTGAATATTTTCAATAAAAAGTAGCATGAATATTTTATTCTCACTTTGTATTATAATTTTGAATTAGATTCAACTGTATTTAAATGGATTTGAATAATGTAAACATTGCAGGAGGAGCAAACACCGCTCCACGTAGCTTCCCGATTGGGTAATGTTGATATTGTAATGTTGTTACTTCAACACGGTGCCGACGTAGATGCCACGACGAAAGATTTATACACTCCACTTCATATCGCCGCTAAAGAAGGTCAAGAAGAGGTAAAAATTTCAGTCCATATTATTCTAATAGTTGTTATTTAATCAATTATTGATAGTTACAAATAACTTTCAACACAATCTTTTCGATTTATAGGTTGCATCCGTTTTATTAGAAAACAGCGCATCGCTTACCGCAACGACCAAGAAAGGATTTACACCTTTGCATTTGGCAGCTAAATACGGTAATATGAATGTAGCAAGATTATTATTGCAGAAGAATGCGCCAGTCGATGCTCAAGGAAAGGTTAGGATCTTCCTTTATTTTGTAACAATAAATATAAGTTTGAATTATACAAATCTATTAATTAATTACAGAATGGAGTTACTCCACTCCATGTAGCATCTCACTATGACCATCAGAATGTAGCATTGCTTTTACTTGATAAGGGTGCATCACCTCATGCTATGGCCAAAAATGGTCACACACCATTGCATATTGCTGCACGTAAGAATCAGGTACATAACAGAAAAACAATATGAATTAAGTAAAATATTCAATATTTATTATCAGTGGTTCTAACTTAATTTTATATTTGTTGCAGATGGACATTGCAACTACTTTGTTGGAATATGGGGCAAAAGCAAATGCGGAATCAAAAGCTGGATTTACGCCGCTTCATTTGAGTGCACAAGAAGGCCACACCGATATGTCAACGCTTCTTATTGAGCACAAAGCAGATACAAATCATAAAGCAAAGGTAATAGAAACCCACAGAAGAACATAAGTTAAAAAATACGAGCGTTAATGATTTCTTTTTATGCAGAATGGTCTCACGCCGCTACATTTGTGCGCACAAGAAGATAAAGTTAACGTTGCCTCCATTCTCGTGAAAAATGGTGCTCATATTGATGCTAAAACAAAGGTACATTCATATAAAAAAATTTATTACATGCTATTATAAATTGGAGCAATGCAGTACAATGTTTGAATGATGGAATATATTCATCCAAAAATGATTATTTGTGCTATAGGCCGGTTATACTCCATTACATGTGGCAGCTCATTTTGGTCAAGCAGCTATGGTACGATTCCTCCTACGATCTGGCGCAGCTGTCGATAGTAGTACCAATGCTGGATATACTCCATTACATCAAGCTGCACAACAGGGTCATACATTAGTGATCAATTTGTTGTTGGAGGGTAAAGCAAAACCAAA
This sequence comes from Osmia lignaria lignaria, assembly GCF_051020975.1. Lineage (NCBI taxonomy): Eukaryota > Metazoa > Arthropoda > Insecta > Hymenoptera > Megachilidae > Osmia > Osmia lignaria. Next base: position 5,514,380 of record NC_135037.1, on the reverse strand, counting down.
CACTACCACCAATGTAAGTGAATTTCACGAAAACTTTGCATATACTCATCAATCTAACTTATTTATTATTACTACATAGTGTTTTGCTTTCTATAGAACGGTCAGACTGCATTGGATATTGCACAAAAACTCGGTTACATTAGCGTTATCGAAACTTTGAAAGTAGTTACAGAAACAGTCATCACAACCACTCATACCGTTACTATAGAAGAGAAATACAGAGTTCAAGCACCAGAGTCAATGCAAGAGACGTTTATGAGCGATAGCGAAGACGAAGGGGGTAAGTGTTTGCTTCTTTTTATTTTGAAACATTTCAGATGTTGCTTCATTATAAGAGGTTATATATTGTGCTGAAATCTAAAATTGAATATTTCTTATCATTGTTTTTACATGCTGTCTTAACATTCTATGATTATTAAATTTATGTGATAGTAAGATGGAGCATTAAGTTATTGTAAAGTGATTAATTTAAAAGGTTGAGAATACTGTAAATTTGATATCAGTGTGTGCTGTAAAAATTGCTGCTGTCATCTAGCGGCGAATGGAGAACGAAAGGCATGTATAGCATCGAGCAAAGTAAATGACATATTAAAAGTGAGTTAGAAATAAAATAATATAATTTTTAATTATTAAACATTATAAAAGTTAGTAGACAACTGAATAATACGAATAACAAAATAAATATCAATTCAAATTCGTCTGCGTAAATGTTCACGTAAGTGGTCGGAGGCTATATGTATGAGACCTTGTCTGCTATATCGGCATTCTCCCCGCGGCCACGTACGGAGCGGGACCGGGCAACCCAGCGAAGCCTTCCTTACTTGATGCTGTACAATTGCTTTTTTCTCCATGAAATAAGTAAGCTTTGCTCTTCTTGTCATAAGTAGAGCATTCAATAGATGTAATATAACTTGAATAATGGTATTATATTTCATTTAAAGCGTTAAAATTGATCAAAACAATCGATTATTTTATGAAAAATAACCCTTCATCAGTTTCACTCTATTATTGCCAGATGGCAGTAGTGATGCTTTTATAGCGCCTGTTGATTTAAACACTATTTTCAATTTATCGAATCAATTATTTTTTAATAACACGATGTTCTTACTATTACATAAATTAAGTAGTTATAATACTTTTATTGAGATGTTCAACAAAATTGCAATAATCTTAGTTGGAAAAGTGTTTCAGTGTTTTTGTCATGATACTAAGTCAGACCAAATTTAATTATTATGCTTAATATTTGTGCTAAGGATGAATTCCTTTTTTAAATAAATTATTTTTATTAAAAATATAATTTAGAAATAATAGTGATAGTAGTGATCTGCTAATATGCTTGTAATGCAATTTTGCTTCTGTAACACGTGCTTCTTGTAAATAGAGCAGCTTCTAATATAGAAGAATATTAAAAGATATTTTTTCTTTATTTAAATCATATCAAAATTCATTGCATGAAATTATTTGTCTTCAAATGAAGTACAACAAAATTATTAATTATTGTAACTAAACAATAATACTCTGTCCAGTACCAAACTAAAACAAAACCATTTCACTATCCAAAATACTTTACTCAAACTCGTCTGTAATATAACAAATTCTACTTGAAGATATTCTTTCATCAACTTTAACATTTCGATAGCATTTCGTGAAATAAGTATTTGTTTACAAATACTGCTTGCAAATTAAAGTTTATCACAATCAAATTTTATTTGCACTAAAAGGCGTGAAACATTCAAAGTAGCTCGAAGGACACACGAAAATAGCACTTTCCGTTTTATTACACTTATTCACTGTTCGAAAGTGCATGTATTTAGAGCATGCAAACTTTAGAAACTTCACGCATACACTGTGAACCCGAATACGAGCTTCCCAAAACAAATATTATTGATACGCTTCCACCGAAGAGACTACAAAAGTACAGTTATTTTTAAAAACAGTTAAGAACACCGACATACGTCATAGATATTTCTAAATTCGATTACAGACATCACGTACGACGCATTTTTTAAATTTATATAAAAAAAATTGTGCTAGAGAGCCATAATTATTGTCTGCCATATATATTTCGTGTTAATGGTCTCATTGTCAGATTTAGAGTCAAAGTGCTATATGGTAATATTATTTGCTTGTCTTGCGTTTATGTTAAATTCATTTTTGCAATGGCATGCGTTTAGCGTATGTTCACTGGGTTGTTGCTATCTTTCAGAGATGCAATTCACTTTTACAATTAGATGCACTAGCGTTTTAGATGCATAGATAGAAAAGCTATATCTAATTATAATTAGTATCATAGAAATGTTTGAAAATTTAGTAGACTCGTTAAAATAATGTAGTTTTATCCTTACTTAGATAATACCGTGCTGTTTTCTAATATTTAAGAGTAATAATCTAAAATGTATTTCTAGCAGCAATTATTTTCTTGCGATTATATTATCGATTAGATATGTATAATAAATGGCTCAGAATTCTTTTTATATCAATTTAGATAGAGAATCATAATAGACAGTGATCCAACCAGATTTGCTTGTTTGCTTGACTAATAAAAATGCTTAATCATGTACTCATTAGCTAAATTTATTTTAACCAGAAGAGCTGAGAAACGATTATTTTAATCGGTCACGGTATTCTGCTATTGGCATAACGATAGATTTCATTAGGAATCGAAAGAAGAGCTTCATGTGTGCAACGCGCTAAATATCATTGAAAGAATTCGAAGCAAACGAACAAAACTGCGCTCGCGGTAGGCTTATCTTCTACGTAAAGTCGGCTATTTAACAACCCAGTGATAGCGAAATTTAGAAACAGTGTTTATGGCGCGAAATTAGCGTTCTGATAAAGGAGAACAAAAAAAAAAAAATGACCTTACTCGACGACATACAATGTAGGTGGTGATGAAATCGGCATGGCAGCCATGAATGTGTACGGGCAGCCTCCACACGCGCAACACGTGTACCTTCCTTCTTACTACCAGGGCCAAATGACCTATACCCGTAAGTTGTCTGTACTCTGTTTCTGTCACTCTTTCACATATCACGTGCCCGCAACATTTTATATTTATACATACATACATACATACATATATATGCATACATCAGCACATGGGTACGTAAATTAATCCCACGCATTGGATCATTCATTTTATTCTATTTCTTCTTTCTTTAAATTTCATTTACGGGACTGTTGTATCTTTATAAATTGAATTATTCGTAGTATTTCATATCAGAAGTTACATATTTTAGATTGTTGCATATTGAATGGGGGATTTGGGAAGATGGGAAGGCTTACATGATTTGATGACATAAAAGTAGCGTAAAATAACACGTATTGCATATCAATTTAAAGCTTCAATTTTAAGCTTCAAATTGATGTAACATAAGTGGTATTTTATTATACTTTTATGTTATGAAATCATGTTAGATTTCCTACAAAATTCGCTATTTGATCTGTGGCAACGTAATATGTCTTTTCTGAAATGTTATACTTAAATTGGTTTTCTGAATAATATACAGAGTGCTACGTAGAATTCGCAGTATAAATGAGAACATCTCATGTAAAAATAAATCGGAATTAATGGAATAAATTTTGATTTGTTTATTTAAGGCTTCATTTATATTATTTAATAGTTAATCAGCTAAAAATCAATATTACACTAATAAAAGTTGTTCATGAATCATTAATCGTAAGTAAATAGCGGAGTTAATATTATTATAGTTGATAATTTTAACACAAGTCGGAAACTGAAAATTTTAATTTTTTTAAATTAAAACCATAGAAAATGTTTCTTTAAAAAAATAAGAAACAAGTTGGTAAAACTTGAAGCTTTAAATAAAATAAAAAAGATTTTTCCATAAGTTCCATTTATTTTTGTACGATTTATTATTTTCTCGTTTGTACCAGGAATTCTACTGCACTCTCTATGATAAATCAATCCATGTCGAAATAATTGGAATATTTTACAATAATTACGGTCTCTTGGTTTAACGAGATACACGATTTTGTATTTTAAGTACGTTTCAACGTATTTTCATGCGTGGAAACATAAATACAGAGACATGCACAGACATACCTCTCCTCGAACCACTATTTGTTCACACTCTGTTTCGTTTACCATCCTTTGTCGCTCCATTTATCCTATATGTAAAATTGCAAACCTCCGTATCGTTGAAATGCCTGTAGTAGCTGTACAAAACCTTCTTCAATAAGATTTATCCTTTGAGTTTTTAACACTTCGAATAATTTGTGTTGTACAGTATATTTTAAATGCTATCGAAATTTAAGTATAATTACGTTTGAAACATTTAATCGAAACTTTGACCCTGTATTTGTAAAGAACCCAATTATTTTAACTTGTTTTTTTTCTATTTATAGTTGAAAGAATAATCGTGAGTAAAGTATATTTTTTATTCGTGTTTTTTTTATTTTTATACTATATGGAATTATAAATTGATGCTACATCAACTGAAAAATATTCAGTAGACATATGGAAGTTATTTTCGATGCTTAAAATTCAACGAGATCATTATCGCCCGTTCATTATTCGTCACATTCAAATTTCTCACAGAATCATTTATTATGTCCAACCGACAAATTTTATTCCATAATTACAGTGCACGCATATAATGAAGTATATTAAGGATACATATATTTGCAATATTTAAGAAATATACGAATTTACAAAATGAAATTAAAATTGGGGCTCTCTGTATGGTCCGCCGTCCGAGGGTTGATATAATTTTTAATCAAACTTTAATATTTCCTTACAAATATTATTAGAAAACAAATTTATTATTATCTCGCAGACTAATTAGAAGTTGAATGAAATTCGTATCCACAAGTAAATATAGTAACACCGTAAATAAATACTGGTTGGTCAGGCGTTCGCGTATTTGCAGTACGAAATTCAGAAAACGTCGCTTTAATGAAGTACGCTGTGTTACTACTGTTAATGCAATTTGCATAATAACGAGTCGTGCGATCATTATGCCAGCTGACAGGAACAGACCTAGGCTTGTGTGTTCTGTTTTGACGTATCATCCTCGTACCTATACGCATTTTACTTCAAGCTGTTATGCAACAGCCGGTGTGTGTCTTGTACCATATTATTCGTGCAGTTAGCCTAACCACTGCTTGCTGGCAACTGGCCAAAAACGATTCACGACCAAAATACCAGAATTTATATAACGATTTTGTTTATCATCCGTTTACCCTTTTTTTAATTACATATTTGGTGTCACGAATTTCGAGTTACAAATTTTAACCAAATGAAATTAATCTAATTAGTAATCAGTGGTATCTACCCTGTAGATTTTTTTCTGTACTAGTAGAAAAATTTTATTTTATTTCGATCTTCGTTTCTTGCATCCACGTGTATTTTAACTTGTTACCCAATCGTGGTTTCCACTTCAAAGAGAATATTCATAGCAATTCAAAATTCCTCATCAAAAATGTTGACAGCAGGGAATCTCAATGGTTGATGGTCTTGAATGAATGCACGCCAAATGTTTCTCAGGTATACAGTTAGGCGTTACAAAGCTGAATTGCGAATCTTTGTTTGATACACTTGACGATAAGAACCATATACCACAATACAAATTACGTATGTCAACCTAAGTGATATTCGTTTTCGAAGATAGGGGTTGAACAAGACAGTGAGGAAATGTTGATACGTACCCTTATCAACTCGAGCATAGTTACATTTGAATTACTATCCTAAAAATGCATCAAAATTTAGAATTAACTTACCTGGCGCCTTCTTCTCATAAGTGGTTCTAATTCAATGATCAGGGCTGTAAGGGTGAATTAATTTTTCATTTTTTAACACGTTGACTGCCATAATCAAAATGGGCAATTGTTGTGGGACAGATCGAAGCTTTAATTATTAGGAATAGAAATAATTAATTTTCAAATTTAAAATTTCAATTTTTCTATTTGCTATTTTACATTATTTCTATTGTTTCCATTTAATTATTTAAGCATGTGTAATTTGTGATACCACTCATTGATGACCCCTATGACATTCAACGTGTTAGAAGAACTCAATGATTGAAAGAGTTAAAAAGAGAATGAAAAGTGTTCATCTTGTTACTATTTGTAAAGATATCCTATGACATGCAGGATTCTGTTTCCCGACGATGCACTAAGATTATTGTTGACGGTTACCAATCTATTTTCGACCGTACGATGTCCTGAGTGAACCACTTCAATGCCAACAATTGCATCTTGGTCACGGTTCCAAGCGTGTGTTAAAGATAAAGAACTTGCAAACGTTCGGGATGTAAATAAAGTAGCGGAAAAGCTTAGAGGCAGCTACTATTATAAAATTGGTGATTCATGGAATGAGGTCACGTTTCTGTTAGGTGGTCTTGCGTCGAACTTCTATTAATCTCGAGGCAGTCGCTGTTCCTGACCCCGCCGGTGCTAACACGCGACCAAATAAACCGCGAAAGAGTAAAAAGAAAGAAAGAAAGAAGAGGCATTCAGGCTACTCGGTTAATGCAATTTAATAAATCAGATCTGATCAGGTGAATATATAGTCTTCGAGGTTGCGTAACGTGGACCTTCTCCAGTGACAGTGATACTCTGGAGTCGTTTCTAACAAAACGAAACGATTCAGTCGTTTTCGCCAACTTTGTGTCATTTTTTTTTTTTCTTTTTTTAAGTGTACGAAGATACGTTGTGTGTGAAAGGTGAAGCTTGTCATCAATGGATGCGTAGCGATAACGTGCGCTAATTGCAATTCGTGCGACCTAACTCACACACCGTCCACGACCAATTGAGTCGGTGATGTAATTAGTCCTGTACGGTAGCGTATACCGTCAGTACATCGTGTTCACTGGGACCGAGTGCAAAGTTGCCAGCGGTGAATCGAAGTTTTCACAAGTAGTGCTCTTTTTTATATTTTCTCACCGTGAGACGTGACATTTATCCTTTCGACGTTGCGCGAAAACTGTTCAGCGAAAATGGCCAAGAAACGAGTGAAGAGGAAAGAATCGGGAAAGTTGGCGTGTTGCGGGTGTGCACGAAGCAGGAACAGCGACACTTTATGTAAATATTCATTTTTCTTTTGTGATTGTTATTATGTAATTTCTGAGTGGTTACTGCTTCTGGGAATCACGTGAATGAATGTTGATTCCGGAGTAGGTTTCGTGTTTCTGTCGAAATTCCTTTGGTTTGATGAATTAAACTTTGCTCATTTTTTGTGGCGACTTTGATGGGATAGGAAATGGAACATTAATGAGGTGGAATCTAAAAAGGAAATCATTTTGAGTGTATTCTTCAGATCTTAACCCTTTCAATCGGTTCACATAGTCACGTCAGTTTTCAGTATTTTGTGGGACCTGTTAGACAAATAGTTTTCGTTTTAGAAAATTTTAGAAAAACGAATAAATTCATCTAATTTGAAGTTATGTCAGGTGCCATAAATTTTGTCAGTGCGTAATTATTAATTTGAAAAGTTAAAAAGTCTTTGCGTATTCATGGATCAAGAACATAACGTTACGGTGTCACTCTAGTACTCGTCGGCTTAGAATATTTGCCAGATGATCAAAACCTTGGCAAACTTTATTATTGTCGTCACGTGCATTTAATGTGTTTATTATTGCAGAGCAAAAAGTTATGACAAAGGTTTTTTAGTTTTTTGTTAATACGAACATTGAACCAATTTATGTATTCATATTTATTCAAGTTTATTAAAACTTTTAGTGCTTTTAGCAATAAGTATCGCGTAGGAATTATTATCCTTTTTTTATGGTTATTTATACTGATATAAAACAAGATAATGATTTTTTGAAACCTACCTGCTTATTTCATGATTATTACATGACTGTTTTTGCTATGACAGTTAATGTGTTAAAATCTGAAAAAAATGTGAATACAATAGAAGATGTTTCTGTGCAGTGTTCATCATATGTAGTACATTTAATGTGATAATCGAAGCTTATAAAGCGATAATGGAAGACCCGCCACGCGACATTGTTTTTACAGGCTTGAACATGTTAAGAAAGACTAAATATGCGCTCTACTCGAACGCTTGATAAGCCAATTAAATATTTAAATACTATTGTTAATACGTAATATTAAGTCCAAAGGTCCATTTAAGAGTTCAAATACCGTTATCGATTTAAACTGTTGTGTGTATCGATCTTTAGATCCACTAATTCAATATTTAATTACCAATAAAATCAGTAGTAATATTTGTTCAGCTGTACGTGATAGAGCATCGATCAAGGAGGGATTTCATTTTCGGATATTCAACTTATTTTGCATCAATATCATCAATATTCATATTGATTTTCACGATACGATTACCAGTGTTGCATATAATATATGTAATTTAAAATCGTAATTTTTTAATATACTTTAAAATAAAATAGGACTGAATCCATATAATTCCAAAAATGGTATAATGTACAGTATTGACCATAGTAGGCTCCCCCAGGAAAAATGGTAATGTCCTGCTTCTCCCCTCCTCCTCCCCCTGCCAAACTTCCCCGGATTTTTGGGTTCCCAAACTTCCCCCAGGTTTCCTCAGCTGTCACCGTAGACCTCCCTCTTTCCAGACTTCCACCTTAGGCGTTCCCGAGGAGAATGACCGATGAAAGGGTGGAGGCCCCATGTATAGAGGCCTGTGGCTTCCTACCACTTGCGTATAAACGTTTACGTATTAAAAATTATGTTATTTGTTTTCGAAATCACTTTAAATCTTAATATCGTCAAAATGAAGATTTTGAAAATTCCTACTTCCCCTCTAATACCATTTTCCCTAGAAAAGCATACTTTGCTCTATACTGTACAAACAATTTGCATAGTCCGAAAATATATTATTTTCTAACAAAAGAAGTGATCTATGACTAATTTCCTATCGACTGCTGCTAGCAAACGTGTCAAATCTATACGTATATATTCTACTTCGATAAACAGTTGAAACGCGTGCCAAATCAACTCCAGCACCCACCTCGATTCGTATTTTCGAATGCCGAAGCAAAATTAGATTACTAAGCAACGAAGACACGTCGAACGAACCGCGACCATGAAATTGTATCGCGTACAATTGTCGTAGTTCCGGTTCGGAGTTAACCGGTATACCGGTACGTGTCTATATCAGCGTAGGAAGCGCATTGCCTATTCGCGTCGGGAAACTTGAGCCGTATCGAAGCGGGATCATCTTTTGCTCTAGGAGTCGTGGTACGGTTCATTGGAACGTGTCAAAAGGTGTCAGTCCATAAATGACAGAACACGTCTACGGTTGCTTTAATTGACCAGCACGAGGAACGTGACTATGATACACGCTTGCGACATAACAATCAGACGGACGCATCGGTGACATAAGATGCGAACGATGATATCGCGAATAACTTGATTGGAGGGGCGACGATCAAGGCCGGCCAGTTTGAAATCACCTACGGGAAAAAGGATGATTTGCTGCTTTCGCGTTCTTTTCATGGGTTACCAGGTTTGTTCATAAACGCGGCCAGAGTAGACGCGCCTTACGATCGAACCTTTATTATAATTGTAAATGCACGTTTGACGTGACGCGAATCGAGCAGCTCTTTGCATTTTCATTAAAAGTGACAAAAGTCGAACGATCGTCGGGGAATCGACACCGTTTCGGGAAGTTTTCTCGCAGTGAGTGAGGATATTTTTGATAATCATGTGTGACGTGTGCTGTAGAATCAGGCATTTCATTGGTTTTTCACGACAGAGTTGATATTTCTTAAGAATTTATAGTTGATTTAATAGTCATCATCTGTTTAATGGGTGCTAAATATAGACTGACTTTGCATATCTAAAAAAGTGTTACGTGGGATTATGTACAACCTCATTAAACTCTGAACGTTGTGCATAAGAATATAGGCCTCCTTTGGAATAAACAAATTGTTGCACCAGATGTTTTTATTCATTTTTATAAACTGCAAGAACAAGTTTTATCTTTTTTGGGTCAATTTAACCCACATGGTGCACGGTGGTTAATCCTTGTACAGGAAGTCTAGGTCGATCGAGACCCAAACTTACAAAACACATAAAAGATATTAGCCTAAATTAAAAAGATTAGATTAAAATTGGGGCTTTCTCTATGGTCCGCCGTCCAAGGGTAAATAAGTTCTAGCTTGGGTATGAGTGACGCACCGGATGCGTCGTATACTTCAAATGGATTAACGAGGTGTTTCACCTTGGTTTGCGATTTTCAAGATCTTGTTCTCTATTTTTTAATAAGGAAACTATAATACTTTTTCCATCAGTGTTTATTGCGTACATTCAACCATATGTAAATAACAATTGTAAATTTTTTTTAAAGAAACATTATTTTGTTTATTTTTTGTGATTAGCAGAATAAAAGAAAAAAGTCGGTGATTAAAAAGAATAGCGGAACTTTGGAATTTAGTCATCAGTTTCTTTCACGTTTCTCGCACCTTTTGATCCACGATAGAACGCTCCCTTAACGCGGCTGAAACGTGACATAAACCGTGTCTCGTTGATTATGATTAACACTATTCTGGTGTATGACGTTCGCGGTTAACTGCATTCAACGAGATCAGGCGTGATTACACGATTAGTTTTCACAGGCGCTCGTGTATTCGGCAAGATATAGGTCACTGCCTATGAGGTCAACTATTCGTAGATAGAAGCAGTTTAGGAGGCTGTTTCGGAATCGTTTTCGGGATGGTGTGTCCTTGAACAACCGGTAAAATTAGAATTTTCGCGTTACAGTTTCTCCATGTGCTACCGTCTCCTAGCTGGTCAGCTTCCTCGATGTTTCTATTAATTTTAGACGTTATTGATTCCAACCTCGTCGCGATCCCGAGATAACGAGTGACATCATTTGCAAACTGCTTTTGATACGACGTAATGATAACGGAAGAGATATGAGTGAAGGAAGGAACTGCGGTACTTTCATTAACACGTTAATTCACGTAGTATTATACAACGACGAGCAATTTTTTCTTAGGTGGTTAAAATTGAAAATTCATAAAGGCTGCAATTTTAAAAAACTGGATATTTAATCTTATTCAAGATTATTAATGTTTAGAGTGTATAGATAAGATAAGATACATACGTCATAGATATAGGTATTTAAATGAAATAAATGAGCATTAGCCGAGGAATGCAACCATGATTTTCGTGGAATATTTAGGTTTTTAGTAACAAATTCTGCAGCATTCGCTGTTATTGGTAAAACTATGTTTACTGAAACTCGTATAGAATTTTCCGATTGGTTATAAGGGTGGTTTTAGTTGAGCAACTCGTGTGCATTGGCGTAATTAGGATGGTCTAGATTCTCTAGCTTTACTTATCATACAATGTTAGTTAATTTCCAAATTTTCTAGCTTTAAATTCGCAATTTTGTCATTCCCGAGCTTTCAGTTTACAATTTTGTAATTTCCAAGTTTCCAATTTCAATTTTTCATTTGGTAATTTTCTAATTTTCTAGCTTTAAAACTCACAATTTTATAATCCTCAAGCTTTCAATTTACAATTTTCAGATTTCCAAATTTCAAGCTTGCAATTTGCTACTTTACATTGTTAATACACCTAATTAATTTTCAAATTAATATATTTTGATGAGGAAACTCCACCCTGACCCTTTATCCACTTACGCCAATGCTCGTTCACATATTTGTGTGATATTACAAACGAAATTTGAATGAAATGAAAATATCTTTTTACATGTGGAAACTTATTTCTGGAGATGATAACTCGTAACGTTTCTAAGATAGTGAACGAAACGATACGTTTCGCGTGTGTTAAGAATCGCTCTGACTTTATAGCGGCGCTACTCAACGTATGTAGGCAGTGAATTTGTAGGCTGACCATTTATTAGATAATTGTGCTCTATATTCTTGGCATATCTGATAAGGTATGTTTAAAGTTGTATAAGGTGATTGAATAACGGAGTTGATGTCAGTCTTGTGAAAAATGCGATACCGTTTATACGCGTTCGTTCCATTTTATACACTTTTGTTTTTTCGAATATTTCATTTCTTTATTTACGTTACCTGTTACTCATTATAACAAAAAGGTAACATTTCAGTGTTATGATTATACGCGTAAACATGTTCCAATCATGGATCATTTATAATCATCTGTTACATGAAAACAGGAAATGATAGGTTAAAATTTATTCCAAGATTTTCCTGGTATCAATAATTCGCTTGATTACAATTAAACAATTTCGTAAACTCGTGTATGTTTAACCATACGACACTTTATCTAGCTTTTTTTCAGCTTGATTGAAATTCAGTTTCATGGCAATGATTTTCTTTTTATTTGCAGCCTTTCATACCCGTTCACTTACGTTGATGCATCATTTTTTCACCAAGTTTTCATACTGTTCATGCAAGCTCAAAACAGTACTTTAGATTTTTACATTTCTCCTCCTGGTTCTTATCTACTCCTCCCTTTTTAATGATCACTATTATAAGTTGCTTTTCAAATTGATCATAGGTGAAGATCCGATGCTTAGCGACCAACAGCAATATCGATACATGACTGTTGACGATATGAAATCGATGGGGGATGATTCGATGCGTGTCAACGTGACAGACGACGAGAGAGACAATCGACATTCCGGAGGTAAGTTTCTCTAACATATTTATTTTGCAAGTTCTTTCAATATTTCTTCAAATAATTTAATTTGTTTATCAATATCTTCGTCATTTATTTTCTAAAGCCTAGTCTAGATCTACAGTACCCTATTACTTCCATAAGAATACTTTCATTTTCTTTTCTTTTTTTTCCTTTTACTTTCTTTTTAAATAGGACTTGCACTACTTTCAAAACTAATAGTTTTAAAAATAGATCTTCAGGATCATTCTACTGGGATAAATAGGATCAATGTTCACATTATTATGTTTTTTTCAATGTTTTTGTTATATTTAGAAAGGAATTGATTTTTTCTTACAATTATTCAATGATATAAATTTGAGTGCCTAAAGTAAAATTGATTTTGTACATATTATTGCATTAATTTGATTGATCCTAAACATCTTCCATTTGTTTATCTATCTATTTCTCAGTAATACGATGAAGTTTCTGATGCAAAGAGCACATGATTTCATAGAATGAATCAGATGTGTGTTCAAGGAAATACGGAAGAGATTTCAAGGCCAGCTTTAATTTCTTATAAGTGGAGTGCTGTATTTTTGTCCTTAGTGCGGTGGCGATTGTAGAATCGGGTTCAACGAGGTATAATAAAAGGTCATTCGAGATGATGGAAGGCCGTAAATTAATGAGTCTTGTGTTATGAAAGATACTATAAGTGTTGTCGTTTGCATGAATGCGTTGTGGTAGTCTTTATACTTATGTAGTAAAAAGAAAGATTTACAGGTACTGAAAGCAGTATAATTTCCTTCTAATTGAAATTTATTTTCCATTTGCGAGCAATTTGTTTCTTGTACATTTTTATCAATTTTATATAAACGATACATGGAAGATGTTTAGGATGAATCTTTAATATGAAGTATAAAGTGTTTGTTAATAAACATGATTTATAGCACCAACCATAACCGAGATGATCACAAAAGAAAATTATCAACGTACAAATGCTGCCAATCTCAAACCAGATAATGTTGATATTAATAGGCACCCTGTACATGTCGGGTATGTATTCATTTGTGTTCTACTATTCTACAAACATCACTCATCTAACGGTATCTAAAACAATGATAGGGTAGGTTGTATTACTGATCTATGGCTATGTAATACTAATGGGAATAATATTAGGTTGTTGAATATCAGATGGTGAATTTCGAGACATAGGAAGCCTGATATGATTATTTAAATTTGAAATAATAATTGAAAAATAGGAGGATCTCGCCCAGGGTGACAGATAGGCAAAAGTCGATCCTGTGAATGCCTGATATGCTAATAATGTAAAGTAGCTAATTGAAAGCTTGAAATTTGAAATCTGAAAATTACCTATGCTTATTCTTGATAATTAAAATTTTGAAAACCAGTTTCATTGTGCCAGTCAACTTATTATCCTTGATAATTTTATGTTATCAAATCATATCAGATTTTCTATGTTTCAAATTTTACCATTCCACATGCAGTAACCTAATATTATCTTATTATAAAATGCAGGGCAAAATTTGGTATATTAATTAATGTATTATACAACAATTTCATAATTTCTATAAATATTATACAACTTACCCCACTGATGCATATTTGCAACAGTTTTCAAAATATCAGTGTTCATGTTAAACACTATATTAAATAAAAATAAATTTGAAATAAAATTGTCTGCAGCAAATTAGAATATATTATATCTGGTTCTAATCTGCAGAATTTACAGAAATGTTTGTACATATTTTCTAAATTTCTCTGATCTCTATCTCTTTCGTTGGTTGGATTTCTGAAATTCGCTTTACGATTGAAAGAAACTGCGGATCTGCACTATTCTTTGAACATTGTTTGCAGAGGACACGTAATATATTGCACGGTGAATTAAGAAACTGAAATTTCTATTTGTCAATTTAAATTTCCACTAACTGAAATTACCACGATGACAAAAAAGATGATAGAAAACGATGTTTATAATTTGCATGGTTTGTCTTAATAATTAATCAAAGCGCAACGTTTAAACGAAATGTAAAGAAAACTATGCACAGTTTAACAAGGGACTGAAAATTACAAAATGTAAATTAAATTTATCGGTACGCTTTAAAATAAACAGCGCGTTATTATATACAATTATTATAAATTTTTCATTCAATTTGAACTCTTACATAAAAACTATATTAATTAAAGTTCGCTATGATTCTTTAAATAGACGCGCGAATATTTTAATAATAAATCGTTTTCATGTATTTATAAATTACATAAGAGTACATAGAAGTCTATTAAAATAATAATAATAATAATAATGTCTCTGTCATGGAACAATAATGTTGTGTATTATAGTGTGACACGGTGTGTGTTGGTGAAAGATTCCTGCTATAATTAACCCTCTAGATTATTGGCTGACATATAATAATAAAGTGTGATATAGGATCGTGGGAATTCACAAGAGCTGTATAAATTCAGCTTCAATTTTCTATCTATTGTATTTTTCAAATTTTAGTTGGCTTCAAACCCTCTAACCCTTTCGCTACTATAGCCATTTAATCTGAAGCATTTACATTGCAAAATAACAAATCTGCAATCGAATAGAAATTTTCATTCACGAACCCAAGCTAAAAATTTCTTATCAGAAATAAAATTTTCACTAAGAGAATAATTTTATTTATATTTTAATACTTTGATATTAATGAGTACAGTCAGTATCTACTTTGGGGGAGGGTGAGATTGGGTTACCACCGAAATCTAATTTACAAAACGCATAAAAAATGCACCATCTTGAATTATTGAGCAATAGGGAAGGATCTGGCCCAGGGTGACAAACGCGGTAAAGCCGTCCCTGAGTACAGTTACCGGCAAAGGCGACGTAGCGAAGGGGTTAAATAACGCAAAGAAATATATAATAAATCATAAACGATATGAAAAATAATAAAGTATTTAATAAGAAGACAGTGTAGCTGTTACGTTGAATACCGTAAGAGCTGTTGCCTTTAGCAGGAGATGTTAAGGTTGTTATGGGACATTATACGCAATAATTGACATAATTTACTGTTACATAATCGCGTGCATAATGAACACACAACAGCGTAACTGTCGTGGAACATTTTAAATGGAGCCAACGTGAATCAGATCAGTAAATCCGTGTTTTTTTGTTTTTCTTTCTAATCAATCTTCTGTATACACATCATGTCTCTCACAGCAAGCTATTTCGACCTACTACATTACTTTCTTTTAATTCTATTTAAGAATGTTCAGTTTAAACGTTTATGTAATCAGCCAACCAGCTAAACAAGAGGCAATCGCTTGGTGCCCCCGTTTACATCCTGTCTTGCTCGTAGAAAAACTAGATTATCTAGTAATAAGCATGTTGTTCTTGAAATATCTTTGGGATGAACGATTCTTTGACGGTGTTATCTGATTGGACCAAACCGTTCCCTACTAATACTTGGGTGGAGCAGATGAATTGCGAAACTGTGAGTTGTGATGCTAGATGGATAAATACTCTAATGATCTTCTAAGCGCGAAGAAAATTAAAACTCTGAAACAAAATTTTCTTTTATAACACATCGATGGTTATGATTCTTGCAATTTTTAGGTTCCTTTTTGTATTGATAGAATTTTTGAAAGTATCAGTTTACAATGCTGAGAAATTAATAATTTTTAAATTATTATTAATTATTTGCACATTTCATGGAATTTTTGACTTTTGCAATTTTAAATTCTTTTCTATATTTAACAACTAGAGCCGTGTTTGCTTATAGTAGCTTTAAACACGGCTCTGATGATAAAAGATTATTTATAGATCAGTAAATAATCGATACACTTTCTTTGGAAATCTAATTATCTAAGTGCTATATTACTACGTTAATACACTGTATACAATAATTATGAGGAATGCACTCTCAAGTGACGTATTAATTCGTTTTTCTCGGTTAATGGGTTAGAACATTAAGTGCTACGAGGGTCACCAGTGACCGGTACTAGAAATGTAATTTATTCGACTGATTAAAACAACGAATGAAAGAAAATTCTGAATTCAAAATAGCAGATTGAAGCATTAGATTACTAGATCAAATATTAACATAAAAATTCACATGTATAGTAATGTAAGTTATAACATTAATTAATAAGTAATTAATCAAGCGTAAGAATTTCCATAGACAAGGTAAAATGATCATAGAGCATACAAAACAATAGCTTTCTTGTCTTCCATATATAATGGAGTCTCTCTTCGCGCTTAGTAGAACAGAAAACTTATTTGTTCATCACAAGTTACCTTTTCATCGTGTAGACCTTCGGTTTGAACATTCGAATGTTTTCCCCTTTGTATATCTTTAACCATATACAAGAGCACACGTGTTTTGCACGCACCTTTATCTGAAAATGTAGAATGGTTTTTCTTTTTCCGAGCGCACAAAACTCCCGTGATAAAGAAGCTGTGAGCAGTGCGAAATGCACGAGAACAAAGAAAAATACAAAAAGCATGCGCATGAAACGAAATTATTATCCATAATCATACTAGATTTTGTTCGGAGATCAGACCGTCCCTAGAGTCCTTAAACACATCGCTGGCAGCTCTTGGTACCATGTCGAAAGGACAAGGAATGTGGAGGGACAGGTACACCATGCCCTTTTTATTATTTTCCCTTTCTATTAAGTTGTTGCTTATCAA
Organism: Osmia lignaria lignaria; assembly: GCF_051020975.1. Lineage (NCBI taxonomy): Eukaryota > Metazoa > Arthropoda > Insecta > Hymenoptera > Megachilidae > Osmia > Osmia lignaria. The sequence continues at coordinate 5,497,150 of NC_135037.1, read as the reverse complement.
ATAGCCAATTTTGAAACATAGAAAATCTAACATGATTTGATGGCATCAAGATATTGTTAAATGGCACTTATAGTGTATTAATTTGAAAGTTAAGGTTTGATGGCAGTTAGTACATAAATTTTTGATAAATATTTTAAATTTTTATTTTGAAACGAACCAGATAGAATTTGTTGAAATGTATATACATTAGTCTTTGAATGATGGTGACTAGGTCAGTGATGACCCAAACCTATGCAAAGGTGTATCAATAGTTTCATCAAACTTTAAATTTTGAATTGACATAGAATAAATGTTGTTTTTCGATTTTTTTATGTCATCAAATGATATCAGACGTTCTATATTTCGAAATTCGTCCTTTGATATACAACAACCTAATATATTTAGTCACTTTCTGTATAAACTAAAAAAAGCACACTGTATTTATGTAAAAGGTAGAAATATTATTTTAAAAATATTCATTAGTACGTCGTTAATATCACATGGTTTGAAGTTAATATAATTTTAAGTAAAATATCGAAAAAGTGGGAAAATTAACAAAGAAATTAAATGTTTAAATAAAGCATAGCATTAGGGAAATGTAAATTAGATAACGCTGAACTGAAATAACAATTTAAAAGTTACAAGTGTTCTTGTAAGTATGGAGAAAGAATCGTTCGTCCTTTAAATAGTTTAAATAATTTTAAATAGAATTTTCCCTTAGTGGCTGCTGCTCGTACAGTTGTTCCCCCGTTAAAAGTTTGAGCTATGTTTTGCATAAGTACCGAAATCTGTACATTATATATTATTAATTAACATATTTTTTCTGCAAGGTGAATAATTATTGCTTTAAAAGAATTTCTTTAACCCTTTCGTGTCGATAGTGGTACATTGTACACTTGCGATCGAAAATTTTATTATATTTACAAAACTGAAGTAATGAGATGTAATAAATAACCATTGAAAGGGTTAAAATAAAACAGCACAGATTTCGGGACAGTTTTTACGTTGCTGCCCTAATGTATGTCTTTTTTCCGCAGAGTGTGAGTGATGTGGCCTCGTTACGTCTCTACTATAATACATAATTATTATTGTTACTCCCTGTTTTATGTAGTTTTGTACAATAGACAAGTGGCTTGCGTGTGATGATTGCGGGTTTTCGAAAGATTCAATGAAAAAAGGATTATCGATCACGGGAATGAAAGAAAAAAGAAACAACGCGTATACGTGCTGATTAAAAAGTGTCAGAAGTATTCGAAAATCTGTAAAAGTTGCGTTAGTATTTAAATCTCGACACCATTTATGTCGTCATCTCTCATCACCATTATTATGAACGAATGGATACTAACGCGTTTTTTTATTTTGTTCCCGATCCTCTCTGTTATTTTATTTGCGCTACTCGCAGAATTCCACAGTGGAGAAAGTAAGTGATCTTCTCTTGAAATCTTAGCTTCTGCTACTTGCCGTACCGCGCTTCAATTTTCAATTATTTTCTTCGTATATTTTTGTTTTCTTTATAAATAGTTGCACACACTGCCCGTAGTCGCTGACGTTCGACATCCTTCAATGGAATGTAGTGCACAATGAATATATGATAATCAAAGCTCATAATTAATTATTATTTCGATTATAATTGTGTTCAGTGTGTCATTCCTTTGCACAGTCAGGTGATTTATGGAGGAAGAAATTGCATTAATACACATTCAAAAATATTATTAAATTAATTTTAGTATTGATCATCCAATAAGTATTTGAATCCCTTTTTAGATATTAGCTCAGACTTAGCTATATCTGTTCTAATAAAATTTTACATCATTTCAAACTTGCTTTCCAAGAACACGCACTATAAATTATTCCTTGAAACTTCAATCCCCACGAATGTACCATTTAATATTTATCAAACGTCGTATTTCATCAGAGCTGAAACCTATAATGTATTCCGAAAACAGAGTGTCCATTAAAGAGTATCCTTGCATCATCTTCTTTGAGTAATCTTCGTAGAATTTATTTGCAGTGTATTATTTTTAGACTCCGTAATGCATCGAAGAAAAAAATACCATGAAAACTACATAAGAATATTTCTCACGATTGTCAGTTAATGTTTTAGCGACCGGAAGCTTATTAACAGAAAATCAATTAACCAGAATTTTATAGTTAATTATTCATCCATTAATCAAGGAAGATAGTTAAATTTAACTATTCTGCTCGATTACCACATCCATCACGAATTTAATATTAGAAGTTTAAATTAAATTAATTATTAATATTAGAAAAAAATTCAAGAAAATTTAATGTGCAGTTAATATCCCGACGTTTAGAAGGTAATTATTATCTCTTTGCAAAATGAAATCAAATTTTAATTAGCAAAAGTTAGATAAGGTGTAAAACAAATGCAAATAAAAGATTTAAATATTCTGTGTTTGCATAGTATTGTTTTTTATATTCATTGTGCACACTCTTCTTGTTTGTGAATAATTCTCAGGTTCATTAAGGAACTTCACCCACCAGCACTGTCATCAGTTAATAATAGGAAAGGATTAAGCAAGTTTCAGCTGATTTTAATGGATTTTTTTTTATTACTTATAGTGCTCAATGTTAATTAGATTTTTCGCTTGCGGCCGTAAAATATCTGTGCAGCAAACCCCCAGACACGAAATGAAGCTCACAAACCGTACTCTTTCAATCATAGACACTCGGATTAAGATTTAATTTGCTCCATTTTTCATGTGACTTATCTTTGCACTTTAATTAATTTATTTTGTTTGATGTTTTTTTTACAGTTATCTTCATACACAGCGTTGAATCTAATGCAAAGCATAATAATTTCTTTAACAATTCAGAATCGATGTACATGAAATTGTTCAGTAAAATTTTACACAAAATTCCGAATAATTCCTCTGATTTCTAACTTTACGCTTTTAGTAAAAATTGACTATGAAAATTGCTTCTCGGCTTGCCGTGCTTTTGATACATATGAAATAACTCCATTACCTTTTTGAAACAGCCTTTCAGTATATTTCAATTAATAATGGATTAAATAAAAATTGTACAGGTTTTACGAGAACCCCATGAATTAGTATTGTCTATTCCTATACAATGTATATAGGATTGAAAAAGTTTTAAGGCTGTAAAAATTTTTTGAGAACCTAAATTAGAATGTAAATATTATATAGCGAAGATATTTATTTTTTTTAATTATAATTGGTTTAATTTAAGCAAATAGCATGATTATTTCCTGAAGGGCCAAATGTTCGCACAATATTCGTACACTCGTGCTGAGAAGTTATAGGATATCTGTTAAAATTTTATAAAAAAATATTGCAATTGTGAAAACATTAAAAAAGATTTTGTTTATTTTAAAATTACAGATCTATCTAATCATTTACTTAACACTTTATTTACCGAAAGCTTAAATAAGCTTTTCGACAGTATCAATTGTTAAAGAAACTCTAATTTATAATCTTTGTTGATTATTACAAATTCACACATAACTCAGTTGAAATAATGAAGCTTAGATGTACTTTAATTAAGGGGAAATTGAAAAGAAAGATTGCACCTTTTAATTTTTAGTTACTGTTAATTATAAGATGGTAGTAGATTTGTGGCTGGTGGATAAATCCTATCAAAATCATTAATAAATTTTTTTGTTCTCCATATTGTCAGTATTAAAGATTACCTAAACGAGTAAATGTCCTATGACTTTTGAGCGAGAGTGTAATAGAGCTGAACAACTACCTATGAGTACGTGTCCGAATAATTAGCCCCCTGTCCATGCAATGAACGCTGTTATGTTCAAGTCTGTCAACATATTATAACGCTCCCAAACGATCAGACTCCAAACTGTGACTATAATTAATGTTATTATGTAAACGACAGCTTCCTGGTTTCCTTTCTGGTGGATGCACGAGGTGGTGCAATGCGTGGCTGCAGACACAGCGGTGTTCGTGTAATCGTTCCTCCTAGGAAAGCCGCGATGCCGATGCGTGTTACGTGCAGATATTTAAGGAGGGATAAATTGACAAATCCACCCCCTTTGATGGAAGGCGAAGCTCTGGCCAGCCGTATTCTCGAACTTGGACCTGTGGGTGCTAAATTCTTGGGGTAAGTAACACTGTACACTGGACTCTATTTATGGCAACAGAGGAATTAATAATATAATCATTTTCATCTTTTAGCCCTGTCATCATAGAAGTACCACACTTTGCTTCACTGCGAGGAAAAGAACGAGAGATAGTTATACTTCGATCGGATAATGGAGAAACTTGGCGCGAACACACCCTGGAAGCCAGCGAGGAGGCTGTCCAAGATGTGCTTAACGAGAGCTTTGAAGGAGAAGGTATAACTTCATTTTTGTAACTCTGGGTACATGCGGTAATTGCGAATTATTTGGATACGTTAATTTTCCGAGTGTATGCAAATGTGTTTTTAGAATTAAGCCAGCTCGAGGATCTCCAAACTTCTCGGATCGTAAGGATACTCACTGCAGACTTCCCACATTATTTCGCGGTAGTGTCTCGTATTAGACAAGAGGTCCATGCAGTTGGTCCAGAGGGTGGCACAGTCTCTTCATCTGCTGTTCCACAAGTCCAGGCTGTCTTTCCACCAGCAGCTCTTACTAAAAAGATCAGAGTTGGTCTGCAGGTACATACACCTCATCCTTTCATATCTGAGCCATTCCCAGGCCAAAGTAATCAATTCCACTTTTTGAATCTGTTAAAATTTCACTGCCATAATACTGGGTTGATACTTAAATTTTTAAATTTTATTAATTTCTTTACCTCTTTTTTGGAGTTAATCAATTTGTCGAATAGGCGATTCATTTCTTGATCGACTAATGTTTTTCTTGAGATACACCCCAGGGATTAATTCTTTCTTCTTTAACACCTTGTTTAATTCAGAAGAAAATCATTTGTATGTTTAGGCACATCCAATACCGGCGGATCTCGTAGCCAAACTGCTTGGTAACCGAGTTGCAGTGTCACCAATTGTAACAGTTGAACCAAGGCGAAGAAAGTTCCATAAGCCAATAACTTTAACCATACCTGTGCCGCAAGCAGCCAACAAAGGAATGATCAATCAATATTCAGGAGATGCACCAACGTTGAGACTCCTGTGCAGCATAACTGGTAATATATGCTTGCACGTAATATTGTAGAGCAGCGTACCGTCTTACTGGAGAATCTCTTACCGATAAGCGCTGAAATTGTTACGCCGCAAACACACCTTTGGTGTATTTATATACATACGCTCTTATCAGACTTCTTACGCATTCGAAAATCAATTTGTAGTTTAGTAGGCATGGCGCGGGGCGGTAGGCATCTTCGTCTGTTCTCAGGTCGTCGGGACTACGTTGAGTGTACGATGCGTCTAAAAGAAATGCATATCATGAAAATAGGAACTTTTATATGCTAAAGGAAATCAAAGGTCTAGTACGATTTTGCAATCTGTGACAATTCATCAGACACACATGGCAAGCTCCAGATTACAAAATAGTAGAAAACTTTCAAGTTGACAATTTTCATGATATACATATATTTCTGTTTAGATACCCTGTATACGAGTTTGTGTCGCGTCAGAACCCACTTGCATTATTATAGTTCACATACAATTATAATTTGTACGCACTGCCAGAAGTAATGTTTCAATGTTAGAAGCAGAGCTGGGTAGATTTCAAGTAGTATTTGAAGATTTGTTTTATTTCACTTTCATTGAAAAGTTTTTGTTTGAAATACTATTATGTTATACCCAGCGCTGGTTAGAGGAGACGAATAGCATTTGTTTTGTAAGTTTAGTATTATTGATGTTTCCAAAGATATTCCGAGGCATAAGAAGGTGATACCTTGGTGAACGTCCCGGAGACCTTCGGATAGAGATTTAAAAGGGAGATGGTAGCTGCATGTTTCATAGAAACATTTCGTTGAGTACTATTGTTGTATACATATCTTGTTGTGATTCATTGTTAATGCTTGCATATTGTTAGGATTGAGTCATTTAGGTATGGATTATTAATTAACGTAGATAAAATTTTACTACCTAGCTCATTGTAAGCGTTAACTTCAAAGTTTTTGTTTCAGCACATTCGTTTGACTGGTAACCGCTTCGATAAATTAGGCTTGTAATTTTACAAATTTCTATCAAATTGTGTTCCCGAAATATATGTATTTTTAGATTGTTACATGATGTATATCATACGACACGTTACCGATACAAAGACTGACATTGTTATATTTTTCAATGGTATTGTTTGTTACAGCCACGCTGTTTCCTTTTCTACTATTCTTCTTTCTTTTTTCAACAAAAATATTTTCAGCGTAAAATATCGATTTTTCTTTTTTCCGAGGAAGATCTTGTTATTGATACCGAAGTGTGGAATATGTTATTGAAATTTAAAATATTCGATACGACCAAAAACAGGAAGATATGTTTTCGACATGCATTGCGCCGCGTTTTAATTACATTTATTTCACACCTATTCTGTTTCTTTAACGCTTACTTATCATTCTACGCATAATCACGAGCGCGTTCGCTTTCTGCGCGAATTTTTTGATGAATGACGCTTTTCATTTCCTTTTGGCAAGCATTATCATTCGATCAGCGTTTATTTTCTTTTACATTACTCACACACACGATACAGCACTTGACATCTACGCACCTGTGGTGACCGATATTAAGTACAAATATAATAATCAATTTATCATAACGAAGAAGAAATCAAAGCAATAGTTCAATTTTATTTTTCTATTCTTTTTGGTCAGTTCGCTTGAAACAATAAATCTCATTGTGTCCATCAATCTAATTGATACTTTGAGCCTGACATAAATGGAACAATTCAACATTATCAACTATAATAAAAAAAAATGAAAATTTAAACAAGGTCAATGATAAGATAGAAGAAGTGAGTCAAGGATAATTTTTACCAGTGTAATACAATTGTAACATATTTCTGAACCCTTTGATTGTATTTAAAGCTTTTTATAAGCTTGTATTCTTTTTTAATTATTCTTTGTGTTATATTATAAATTTTGTTATTTCTTCATAATCAAGGGGTATTTAAGAATGGTGGGCTTAAAGTGTCGAATTGTAATTAATCTCGGTCGCATTGGAATAATATCCCACACAGTTCACTTCTGCCGATTCTCCATACGCAGCACGGACATATTTTAATAATGTTATTGGACTTGGTATGTATGTCGTTCAGGGGGTCAGTCTCGGGCAGTCTGGGAGGATGTCACAGGTTCAACGCCGCTGACGTTCGTTAAGGATTGCGTCTCCTTCACCACCACTGTGTCGGCTCGCTTTTGGTTGATGGATTGCCGGAATATCTCCGAGGCCACGAAAATGGCAACAGAATTGTACACACACGCGACACATGTACCCTTCATGGCTAAGTACGTTTCCTAGTATCCTAACCAAAGGAGATGTCAGCTGCTACTTGACTATCGTTTTCTTTTCACATAAACGCACCCAAACTAGGATATATGTTCTAGTTACAATAGCGTTCATTTGTGAAAAGAAAACGACTCTCAAGTGGTGGTCGGTATCTCTTTTGGTTTACGTACCGGGAGAATCACTTCTTGCACCGAGTTCTAAATCGCCTGATTAATTTTCCTGGCAGGTTCGTAGTATTTGCAAAACGAATAGATCCTCTGGAAGCAAGGCTACGCGTCTTCTGTATGACCGACGACAAGGAGGATAAGACTTTAGAAAACCAGGAACACTTCACGGAAGTTGCGAAAAGTCGAGATGTCGAGGTAAGACACCTAACAGAGTTATCAGATGAGAGACCAAGGATATGCCAGATTTGTCATGCTTTGCTGAAGAGATAATTATTTTTTTATTAATGTCTGTGTTGCGTTTGGAATTATTTAAGGTCCTGGAAGGCAAGACACAGTACATGGAATTTTCGGGTAACCTAGTGCCAGTATTGAAGAGCGGCGAACAGTTACAATTACCGTTCAGAGCTTTCAAAGAGAATAGAGTTCCATTCACGGCGAGGATAAAGGATCCCGATGCGGCCGACACTATGGGTCGCATTATGTTCATGAGCGAGCCGAAGGTTCCCAAAGGCGAACTACCGCAGACACCTATATGCACGTTGCATATTTTGTTGCCAGAAAAGATATCTCCGGAAGCTGCGGCTTCTGAGGTGGATTTGCTCGAACTTTCAAAGAATTACAGCTTCTTACGTGACGGTGGCATAAGTACGTGAATCGAAGAACGAATTATGAAACAACGTAGAGGAATTATGTAAATTTTGAATTATTACTTCAGGTCGTCCGGATGCAATTCATAGAGCGACTATACGGTTGACTGATATCGCGAATTTGTTGGACAAAGACTGGGAGAAACTCGCGGAAGAATTAAATATCCCACCGAACGAAGTATCCACGATTAAACAAGAATATTCTAATAAACCAGCTCAGCAAGCTGCAGCCATGCTTAAGATATGGCAGAGCAATGGAAACAAAGCTACAGGTAGGTGTTAGATGCAGATATATTATATTGGGTGCTGGGTTGTTTAGAATTGGGTTTTGAACTTCTCAGAATTAGTTTTTGCACTAATTCAGAATTAAATTTTGCAATATCCAAAATTACGTTTTGCATTGGTTTGGAGTTAAATTTGGAACTCCTCAGAATTAGGTTTTGCACTGATTTAGAATTAAATTTTGCAATATTCAGAGTTAGATTTTGCATTAGCTCAGAGTTAAATTTTGAACTCCACAGAATTAGGTCTTGGACTACTCAGAGTTAGACTTTATACTACTCAGAATTAGCCGATAGACCGCTCAGAATTAGATTTCGGATTACCCAAATTATTTTAGTCCAAAGTTAAGTTAGATTCTGGACTGATTTATGTTACATTCTCGACACCTTAGAAATAGTGTTTGTATTATTCACAGTTTGCTTATCTTTTATCCACATTTTTGGATAATTACGAAATCTCCCCAATAAGCAATCAAAGTTTGATAGCCAATTTTAGCAACGAAATGCCAATTCCCGTGAGTTAACATTTCAGATATCTTCTATGACGCAAGTCAAGAAATGGAATCATCAGTCACGTTATTTACACGATAGCAATACATTAATTGTTATTGCATCGAAGCAACTAAATTCTTCCACTTGAAATATTTCAAAAATTCTCTTATCCTTCAAACAATTATTATACATCCGCATGATAAACTCAACGTGATTAACACACTAAACGAAGAAAAATATTATTAGTAAATGTAGGTTGAAAAATGAACGTAATTGTAACTAAGAAATTAGTTCCCATGCCTTGAATGCGTCAGATCTAAGATTGACCATCGGATAGTAGAACAACTATTATCATCCTTATCTATCTTCAAAGATACATTTTCGAGATACGAGCGAATTCTTCCAATTACAGTAATTTGCAGCTTAACTCGTTTCTCTTCCATTGTCGTAGCTATATATAGATCTCTGATTACATTATCAACATTGTATTTTGTTGTTCCCTCGTTCTCCATTTTTACGAGTCAATTTATCAATGACTTTTATTTATTTCGCGCGCGACGCATAATCTTCGTCTCATCTTGAAATTAGCATAAGCCGCTGGAAAAATAAATTACGTTTCGAGGCAGACGCTTAGATAACAGGTGTTTAGGTCTAGTAAGCGGTTAGCGAAATTAAAAAAGAACCTGTTTCCATGGCAAGGCCAATTAATCAGACAAGAACGTTTGACTAAGAAGCGTGGAATCTGAAGAGCAACGTAGTCGGTGATCTCATCCTGCATTATTATGCCTGACATAAACCTATGGACTCCTTTCCCCCTCCTTTTTTCTGCCAATACTAATGACACTGACACACCGCAAGAAATGCACGTAGCACATCGTTTACTGTTCTGCAATCGGTCCAAACAAACAGAAGTGCTCTCTAGATTGACAAGAATATAGTGAAAGTGATTGTACAATTTTCGGCTGTTTTTCGATTCCTTTTTATCCAACGAGGTGTCTCGTTCATTTATTTATTGTTTTATTCTTGACGGGGCATAAAGATGTACATATCTTTGTATCAAGAATATCAGAACGAAGAGACGAACACGTACGTCAGCGAATTGTCACTACTGTTCAGGAGATCCTCTTGTCAGAGATGTCAGATTTCGATGAGCTCAGGTGTGTAGAGTTTGAAGGACGATCGTTATCAATGAAAAATACGTCCTCGATGATTCCATAGAATGACATAAATGTAAACAGTAAATTCGTTTTGCAATTAAATAATTCTTTGGAAAAATTTAATAAGAGATTGAATTATTGAGGATGCACTTTGAATGCATTGACTTTTAATGATTTGGAAATTCAAAATTATTTATGTGCAAAAAGGAGTTTGTTATATAGGTGAGGATTAAATAAAAAACACTGAAATTTATAAACGAATCGTTGCATCAGAGTTATTTTGCAGTTATTGCGACGAAAATATTTTGCCGACGAAGTGACAATTTTTCTTTTTGTCATTATATTTGATTTAGATGAAATAGCTTTTTAAGTTGCATAATCATTATTTTGGTTTTTATATATTATGCAATGATTATTATTATTCATTTAATTGCTCAATAATATATTTAGAAAGTATGACAAATTAGTAATAGTGTTTTAACACACGACAGCTCATCCATAATTTTAACTTAATAAATTAAAAGAGCGAAACTGAAATTAATTATATACTTGTACGAAATTTGAAGAAGTTTTATTAAAATAAAATATTTATGCGCGTGTGTATAGGGAATACTTTGGAGAAGGCGTTGAATAAAATTGGTCGGGAGGACATTGTAAAGAAATGCATATTTAACGTGGAACTGGTAACGGATGATGTAGAAAAAGCAGTAGCCAGAGTTCGATTAGATCAACCAGGATTTGATTCATTGAAAGAAGAATTAGGTCCTTCAAGGGATACTTCTCTTCGCCGTGACGCGACGATGGATCCGAAAATGGATCCTGATTATGACGAATTTAATAAAACTAAGGTTTGTACCTTTAATATTGAAAAATAACATTTCTTTAATATTCACTGTATAAAAATTGCCTAATTAAAAAACAAAAAATTGTTATTCTTTCAGGAATCTGGATCAATCGAGGACCTCAATATTAGTGGCTCTAAGCGAGATACACGTATGTATTTCAAAATTTTATTCACCTTATTTTTGAAAATTAAATATTCAATATAATAAAGAGTATACATTTGACCGATTACGACACTAGAAAGGATATATGACATCATTACTAGCATTGTTACTGTGAATAACACGCCGGCTTTAGTTCGTGTCATTGCTAAGAAAAATAGATGAAATCAGAGGTTTCACCTCACACTTCTTGGAAAGCACATTAATATCATCGCTGTATATTTAAACATCTGTGTGCGTAGTATAATTTTAATTGCACATTCATACATTTCATCCGAAATGATTCAATAAAATTCCGTATAAACATTATTCATTGTACTGATACAGAAGGTTCATTGTACAGTAACGAGCATACTGAATACTTTCTCGAATTTCAAGGTTCTTAAACTTCCCTGTGGGCTTTCATGAATTTTCAGATTTCAGAATGTATTAAAATAAAATTGTTTTATGTCATACAGAGCTTCTCTGGGACTGAATTTTCTTATACTGTACATTCGTTTTCTTATACTGATCATTCGTTTTCTCAGGAAAAATGGTGATACGTTTCCCTCCCTTTGTAAGCTTCTCGGATTTCCGGGTACTTCACTTTCCCCAAAGGTTTCCTCGGGTTCTCGGTTTTTGGAAGTCGAGGGTTCCGAGGTTTCTGGTCCTCGCTATCAACCTTCCATTCCCTAGACTTCCGCTTTTCTCTTTAGACGTTTTTGTTGACAGTGATAATGACAATGTAGGGGAGGAGGCCCCATATGTATATAAGGGCCTTTTTCTTCCCTATAACACCATTTTCCTTAGGGAAGCCTACTATGCTCGATACTGTACATATTTGTATTTATAATGTTTCATTTGAAATAATTTTATAATTCAACAGGGTATTTTAAAAAGATCATATAGCATAAAAGATATACGGATTTTCCACATCAAAACAAATCGAAAAGTGTCTTAGCTTTGTGGAATTTATGATCTTGTTTTTGAAACTGAAGCAATTACAAATTGGGTATTCAATTTACGGGGCATTGTGTTTAAATCCTAAATGACTAAACGAACGAAAGATACCTGCTCCTATAAATAACAATTCCGTTTTTTACGTATTTTTATTTTATACTATATTTTGCACAAAATAGCGCAAACTGCAACTTCTTAATTAATATTCATCATAATAAACTCTTCGATTTTTTTCGTTATGGGAAATAGACATGTATAGTATTTAATCATCGTTTTGCGTGCAATTCCATATTGTATAGCAAAGGGTTAATATTCTGTTCGCGTGCTTCAACCAAAATACGTACATGTGCCTATTCAGTCACGCTGTTTAAACCACGTGTTTCTTTTTTTGTTGCACCCGACAGCGAAACAGCATGTCACAATCACAAACGGCACTGTATTCAACGGAACCTCGACCCCCATCAAAGATAAATACGCAAGCGACGAGAAAGAGCTAGGGGATGTAATGGCCGATTTTCTCGAGCACAAATGTCACGTATCCGATACGATGAGCAAAAAGTCACGCGACGAAATAGACGACGAGGACAAGAAACGACAGAGGGTGATCGCAGATGCCAACAGAATAGTTTCCGGTAAGTAATTTCAGCAATTATAACGAATAAAAAAAACATGGTGGGTTGAGGGGCCGTGCTTCGGCTAAGCTGCAAATAGAAATAATTAAAAAAAAAAACAAACCTAATTAAAAAGCGCAATTTTGATCGGATATCATCATTTACGATATCTTAAAGAATCAGCAATGGCAGCATGATCTATTTAATGCGATAATCACGCTTGGTCTTAGGACAGCAACTTTATATTAACCATTCGTCGATAAAGTTTAAGTCACTAGTGCTGAATATTTTTTATTTTCTACTTCAAATTTCGTTATTTTTACCTTTATTTTTAGTGATATCGTGTTCGTAGTTATAGTATACTCTTGATCAGATCAGGCTTTCCTAAGCAAAATGGCGATAAAAGGAATGCAGAAATTTTCAAAATAAACTAAAAGTCATTTAGAAATAAAATAATATAATTTTCAGTTATTAAATATTATAACATTTAGTATATAATTGCCAAGAATGAATAACAAGATAAATATTAATTCAAATTTTTCCGTATAAACGTTTATATGCAAGCGGTGGCCTTCCCTACACTATCATTCTCCTCAGGGACGCCTGAGGGGAAGGTGGGAATCATCATTTTCCCTAGAGAGGCCCGATTCGATCACGAGTGTTCATCACGACGTGCAAGCAAATATAGCAATTATCTTCGTATCTGAACTATCTCCAATTTTTATTTAACTATTTTTCCTTGTATTTCGATGATTAGATTTTGTTATTTAAACGAATGAGTCAGTGTTTTAATTATTCATAAATTAAAATTGTATTTTGATGCAAGAAATATTAATTTATCCAGTAGTGATTAAAGTAGTTAGTTTAATATTTTAACTAACTAAAGATGTGTTTGTTTTTGTAAAAATAATAATTCAACGTGTAGTGATCATTTAGACTTACGTCAAATTTTTAAATATAACAAAACATGACAAAAATCTTTCCATAGAAGAGAGATAAATTTTATTATGATTTTTATATCATGCTATTTTGTTTGCTCATTGTTATTTAAATAAATTTATTTTGTTATTAAACAGACTACAAAATTAAAGCTGTACAGAAAAAGAATCTTTAATATGTTATATTATTTTTAATCTTTATATTCTTAAATGTGATCAGTGTATAACAACGCAAAAGCTTGTTAATTAATTTTCAAGTCCTTCTTGTAACAAAACTCTCATAAGTACATTATATTTATAATTTCAGCTTTCTTCCAAAAAATAGCATTCTGTGCTCAGCTCTATTACGACTTTACCTGTCTATGTATATATTACACAACACAAATTCGTGATGTAGTAAATTAAAACATTACTTATAATTATTATTATTATTTTGAAAGCAATAACATTTATACAATGTTTCTTAAATACACTTTGTAAATTAGAAATTTTGTGAATTTTAGAAGTGTAGTACGGCATTGTTTCTGGACACGATTCACACGTGTGAAAATTCTTAATTTTATAGAAAAGAAAAAAAAAGAAAAAATTGTGGGCACTAGAACAATTACTTCTTTTACTTTATCATCGTTTACTTTCATTCACAGGTTCTGGAGGGCTGATGCGGATCTCTTCAAACTTATCAGCTTGCTTTTATTTGAATTAAAACATAATGAACCATTTAATTTCTTTTTTTTGGCTATCAATTACATCTCATATCTACTGTACTATATTTGCCAGCTCTGTGTCTTCATTTAATGACCCATTAATTGCCTTCTGTTACTACGACACTTCCTACTAATTTGTTTCAGCAAGGTTCCGCTGCAATTTTTTGGCGTTGCATGATTGGCCAATATGTGTGGCCTAATTTTGCGGACGCACGGAGCAGCTGTCGTTGTCATTCATATTTTTTTCATGATTTTCATTTAAACTAAAACGTTTGAACGTTAGAATGATCAGTAATGATAAGTAGTAATTTTCCAGGTGTCATTAGAACACAATTAGTTCAATTAATAATATTCTCTAGTCACAATTATTTTATATTAATTAGTATTCTGTCTTAATTAACACATTGATGGCTGCTGGTGACTCGCGTTTTACTGATTTCTGTTTTTAATTTGGAAAGTAGTTATTTTGCAATCTAAAATATAATTCTAATAATAATAATTTTCTATTGAATACTAAAAAGGAACATAAAATTTCAAAATTCATAGAGTATACAAAATGTGCAGTCTTCAAAGTGTTGGGAGAGAATTTATCATTGATCATCAATAGATGTTTTCCAACTATATTTATCCTTCGTTTATCTTTCAAATTATTTTCTTATTCTCGTTTGATATGTAATTAGTCGTTAGATAGATGGCTGCTCCACACGTACACACGTTCACATACACATACACATACTCTGCGCCTAAACCGCACGAGAGTCTAACCGCTGTTCTAAAAAAAAAACAATGAGCAGTATCGAGCGAGCCGGCTTACACTAATGATGATGACGAAATGAAATTAAAAAAAAAAAAAAAATCAAAATGTGTTCTCTTGATTTTGCCACGTTTACAGATGCCTAAAATATGTAATACTTAATTAACAGGTGTAATAGCAGACGCTGAGAAAGAGAAGGGGAAGTTAGCGAAGGAGGGGTGGTCGGTGGTTTATGATGATGATGATGCGCGGGGCAATAAAGAGGCAGGAGGTGCTGTGATTCAGAGTTTTGTTAGGGAACAATTCAGTGACAAAGAACAGAAAGATAAGGGCGGAAAGTTGGATGAAAGGTATAATGATAAAGCACCGGTCGTTGAACCGATGATGGTTAAACAACGCTACGTTCGCGATGGGAAGGGCGATTCGAACGTTACAGTAATTAAAACTAAAACTATAGTCACGATGAGTGATGACAAAGGAGGTCAGCCACCTGTGATCACTCAGACTATCATAACGAAAGAGATAGACGGTACGGTACCTAAAGAAATAGTGACAGTTTCAAATGGCAAACAAATTCTTACAAGTAAGAAAGAAATGTTGTCTAAAGAAGGTAAGGAGATCGATGAAAAGACAACAGATGCCAAGAAAGAAGGAACCGTCGTTAAAATTAACATTCCAGAAGAAGCTAAACCTGTCACTGATAAACAGGTGTCCGCTTACGAAAGCGTCTACACTATTCAGTATCCTTCTGGACAACCCGATGAGAAACAGGAGGACGAATCGAAGAAATCGAAAGACAAGAGTGGTGGTATTCTCTCTGGAATTTTCAAAGGGTCCAAATTGAAGAAGAGTAAATCTAAAGGATCGAAGGACACTTCCTTCGACAGCGGTGACGAAGAGGCTAAAATAGTCTCACCAACAACTACGGAACAACAAGTTCCACATACAGTTACTACAATCGAGACGGTGACTGTGACACCTGCAGAGAGTATTGCAGTACCTGATGTAAAGGCAGCTACGATGCAGTTCTTAGACGAATCGAGGCGTGTTGCATCCCAGATGCAACCATTGCCTGAAGTAGATTCTAAGAAAAAAGAAGATGCAAAAATGGTAACCAAGGAACCAGATGTAATTGTGACCAGTGATAGTAGCGATCAAGAGAAAGAAAAAAGTGGTGGTTTCTTTGGAATATTCAAGAGTCCAAAGTCGAAGGAGAAGAAGCTGAAGAAGACCAAAGAAGCGTCCTTCGACAGTGGCGACGAAGAGCTAAGAATTGCTACAGAGAAATTCTTAGATGACACCAAGAAAATTGCTGACACTACTGTCACATCCTCTGTATCCAAAGATGGCAAACAAGAGTTGATCACTTTCACCTCTCACGTGCATTACGACGAAGATACACCTAAGGATAGGATAAACGGGCATTCCTATGATATCTCGGAGATTCAGAAAAAGTCTGAAGCGAGTAGAAGCACTCCTCACAGGGAGATGAATGGAAAATCTGACGCGAAGAAAGGGAAAGAGACTCCTCAGAAGGAGAGAAGCTTGGAGAGATCTACCGTCTCTCCAGATAAGACAGAAGATGAGAAGGAACAAGAAGAAGGTAAAGATAAGAGTGGCGGGTTCTTCAGTATGTTTAAAAGCCCGAAGCTGAAGAGCAAAAAGCGAAGCGCGTCGAGGGAGAAGAGTTCCTCCAAGGAAACCTCCTTCGACAGCGGAGACGAAGAGACGCGGCAATTAACTGCTACTTTCTTGGAGGATACTAAGAAAGTTGCGAGTACTATGCACCACGAAGAGCTGAAACAAGGCGTCGAAATTACTGTACAGCAGACAGACGTGAAAATTCCTGAGGCAGAGTATGCGGAGAAAGATAAAGGAAGCGGAATTCTCAGCAAATTCAGAAGTCCCAAATTGTCCAGAGAATCGCGAAGCAGATCTCGCGAAAAGCAGACGGTGCAAGAACCAGAGCCGAAGGTAGATAGTACCTTGCGAGAAACAACTGCGAAATTCTTGGAGGACGCGAAGAACCTCGCGAGTCTAACAGTAGAAGTACCAAGTAAGGTGGAGGAATCGGCAAAAGGCGCAAAAGCTGAAGTGAAAGAAGAAACCGAAGCGGCGAAGCAGAAGGTTTCTTTAGGAATGGATGCATTTGTAGAGAGCGTAGAGGAAACGAAGAGTAAATTATCAAAAGAGGGCAAGAAAGCGAAGGAAAAGAGCGGTGGTTTCCTCTCTGGTTTGTTCAAAGGTGCGAAACACGCAGCTGACGAAGTCTCCGAAGACATTAATGAGACGATTGACGAGGCTAAGAAAGACGCTGCTCAAGAAAAAACACGCGTTCGTGAAGCAGTAGCAGAGAAACTGGATGACATCGATGGAGTAAAGGATAAAGCGGCTGAAGGCATGAAAGATGCAAAGAATAAGACAGTGACTGTTATAAAAGACACTAAAGAGACAGTGACTGTTATAAAAGACACTAAGGAGACAGTGAGTACGAAAGTGTTCAAAGGTATGAAGAAGGTAGCAGATACTGGCAAGGCTGTTGGGGATAAAGTAGCTGATGAAGCGAAGCAAGCTAAAGAAGCTACAGATGCTGCAGCTGGGAAAGTTGCAGATGAAGCAAAAGCAGCGAAGGAAAAAGCAGCTGCTGATATGAAAGATGCTAAAGACAAAGTCACAGTAGCTGTGAAAGATACCAAGGATCAGGTGAAAGACAAAGTATCTGAGGGTGCGCAGAAGGTAGCCCAGTCCAGCAAAGATGCTGCAGATAAAGTGGCCGACGGAGTAAAAACTGCAGAAGCCAAAGTGGAAGCAGCAGCCAAAGGAGTAGCTGACGGTGCTAAAACAGCAAAGGACAAGGTAGTTATTGAAGTTAAAGAGGACACTGAAGCTGTGAAACAGAAGGTGTCCTCCGGAGTAGACGCTGTTGTGGATGGTGCAGCTGCAGCAAAGGATAAGACTGCGAAGGAAGCTAAGAAAGCGAAAGAAAAAGCAGGCGGCTTCCTATCAGGATTATTCAAGGGTGCGAAACACGCTGCAGACGAGGTTTCGGAGGATATGAAGGAGTTCGTGGACGAGGCAAAGAAGGAAGCTGCTGAAGAGGAAGCTCGTGCTCGAGAAGCAGCAGCACAGAAATTAAAAGAGGTTGATACAGCGAAAGACAAAGCAGCTGTTGAGGTTAAGGATGCAGCGGGCAAAGCTGCAGGAGCTGTGAAGGAAACCAAGGACAAAATTAGCGACAAGGTTTCTGATGGTGTCCAGAAAGTGTCTGATGCAAGTAAAGATACAGCTAAGAAAGTAATAGTTGAAGTGAAACAGATTGGTGAGAGAGTGGATGAAACAGCAAAGGATGTAGCTGAGGGTGCGAAAACAGCGAAAGATAAAACAGTTGAAGATGCGAAAAGTATTAAAGAGAAGGTTAGCGAAAAAGTGACAGACGCAACGCAGAAGGTATCAGACACTGGCAAAGCAGTCGGTGATAAAATGGTGGAAGGAGTTAAAAAGGCAGAAGAAAAGGTAGAAGCAACAGCCCATGGAGTAGCTGACGGTGCTAAGGCAGCGAAAGATAAGGCAGCCAAAGAAGTTAAGGAAGATGTTGAAATTGTGAAGCAGAAAGTTTCTTCAGGAGTAGATTCTGTGGTAGACGGTGCAGCAGCAGTGAAAGATAAGGCTGCAAAGGAAGCTAAGAAAGCTAAGGAAAAGAGTGGCGGTTTCCTTTCGGGCTGGTTCAAAGGTGCGAAACAGTCAGCAGACGATGCGACAGAAGAAGTTGAGGACTTCCTGGAGGAAACCAGAAAGGAGGCAGCTGAAGAAGAAGCACGAGCACGTGCGGCAGCTGCAGAAAAACTGAAGGATGCTGAAGCAGCTAAAGACAAAGTAGTTACTGATGTGAAGGATGCAAAGGATAAGGTCGCCTTCACTGTTAAGGATGCCAAGGATAAAGTCAGTGGAAAGGTTGCTGCCACAGCAGAAAAGGTTTCAGATACTGGAAAGGCTGCAGCTGAAAAAGTAGCAGATGGTGTGAAACAAGTGGAAGATAAAACAGCTAAGGCTGCCCATGAAGTAGTAGACGCTGCTAAAGCTGCCAAGGACAAAGCAGCTGAGGATACGAAAAAAGCCAGCGATAAAGTTATCACTGCTGCAAAAGACACAAAGGACAAAGTCAGCGAGAAAGTCACAGAGGGCGCACTAAAGGTATCAGCTGCTGGTGCAGCAGTTGGAGGCGCAATTATAGGTGGAATTAAAAAAGCCGAAAGTAAAACAGAAGCAGCAGCTCATGACATAGCTGAAGGTACAAAAGCAGCAAAAGATAAGGTAGCTAAAGAGATCAAAGAAGATGCTGATGTTGTGAAGCAAAAGGCTTCGTCAGGAGTTGATGCAGTAGCAGATGGAGTAGCTGCAGCGAAAGACAAAGCAGCGAAAGAAGCTAAAAAGGCTAAGGAGAAGACTGGTGGCTTCCTTTCCGGATTGTTCAAGGGTGCAAAGCACGCAGCTGACGAAACTTCAGAAGAAGTTAGGGAATTCGTCGATGACACGAAGAAACAAGCGGCAGAAGACGAAGCCAAAGCACGCGCCGCTGTTGACGAGAAGTTGAAGAGCGCTGAGGCAGCCAAAGACAAAGCTGTTGCTGATATAAAAGATGCGAAAGATAAGATTGCATCTACCGCGAAAGATGTTAAGGACAAGACCACTGAAAAGGTTTCTGCGGCTGCACAGAAGGTATCAGATACTGGAAAAACTGCAGCTGATAAAGTAGCAGACGGAGTAACACAGGTTGGTGAAAAAATAGACGAAACAGTTACAGGAATAGCAGATGGAGCAAAAGCTGCTAAGGACAAGGCAGCTAAAGATGCTAAAGAAGCCAAGGACAAAATTGCTACAACCGCGAAAGACACCACAGAGAAAGTCAGCGAAAAAGTGGCAGATGGTGCACAAAAAGTGACAGATGCTGGAAAGGCAGTTGGAGTTAAAATAGTAGACGGAGTTACAAAGACCGAAGAGAAGATAGAAACAACAGCTCATGGAATAGCTGATGGCGCTAAAGCAGCTAAAGACAAAGCGGCAAAAGAACTAAAACAAGACACTGACGCTGTAAAACAAAAAGTTACATCTGGCGTAGACACTGTAGTAGATGGAGCAGCCGCAGCGAAAGACAAAGCAGCAAAAGAGGCTAAGAAAGCCAAAGAAAAGACCGGTGGTTTCCTTTCGGGTCTCTTCAAAGGTGCCAAGCACGCAGCTGACGACGTATCAGACGAAGTTAAAGAATTCCTAGATGAAACTAAGAAAGAGGCTGCTGAAGAAGAAGCTAGAGCACGTGCGGCAGCTGCAGAGAAGTTGAAGGATGCTGAAGCAGCTAAAAACAAAGCAGTCGCTGATGTGAAAGATGCGAAGGATAAAATTTCCTCCACTCTTAAGGATGCCAAGGATAAAGCAGGAGAGAAGGTTGCTACTGCTGCCGAGAAGGTTTCAGACACTAGGAAGGCTGCAGCCGACAAAGTAGCAGATGGTGTGCAACAATTAGAAGATAAAACAGCTAAGGCAGCTCATGAAGTAGCAGATGCTGCAAAAGTTACGAAAGACAAAGTAGCCGAAGATGCACAGATGGCCAGTGAAAAAGTTGCTACTGCTGCGAAGGATGTAAAAGACAAAATGGCTGCGGATGTAAAGATGGCAACTGATAAAGTTGCTACTGCTGCGAAAGATACGAAGGACAAAGTTGGTGAGAAAGTGGCAGAAGGAGCACAGAAGGTTTCAGATACTGGTAAAGCAGTTAGTTATAAAGTAGTTGACGGAGTCCACAAAGTTGAGGATAAAGCTGCGGCAACTGCTCATGGAATTGCAGAAGGTGCTAAAATGACTAAGGACAAGGTTGCAACAGAACTTAAGGAAGATGCTGATGTTGTAAAGCAGAAAGTTTCATCTGGCGTGGATGCAATAGCAGATGGGACAGCAGCAACAAAAGATAAAGTTGCGAAAGAAGCTAAAAAGGCAAAAGAAAAGGCCGGTGGCTTCCTTTCAGGACTATTCAAGGGTGCTAAGCATACAGCAGATGATGCTTCAGACGAAGTTAGAGACTTTCTGGATGAAGCTAGAAAGGAGTCAAATGAAGAGAAAAGTAGACTGCGCACAGCTGCTGCAGAGAAACTGGAAGGCGTGGAAACAGCAACAGACAAAGCACTTGTTGATGTAAAGGATGCGAAAGATAAAGTAGTATCTACAGTAAAGGATGCCAAGGATAAAACCGCTGAGAAGGTTTCTGCGGCTGCGCAGAAGGTATCAGATACCGGAAAAGCTGCAGCTGAAAAAGTAGCAGACGGTGTAAAACAAGCTGAGAGTAAAGTAGAAAAAGCAGCTCATGAAGTTGCCGATGCTACTAAAACTGCTAAAGGTAAAGCCGTCAAGGATGTAAAGGAGGTCGGTGACAAAGTTGCTACTGATGCGAAGGATACAAAGGACGAAGTCGAGGAAAAAGTGGCAGAAGGAGCGCAAAAGGTATCAGATACTGGTAAAGCAGTTGGGGATAAGATACTTGATGGAGCAAAGAAAGTCGAGGATAAGGCTGCATCCGCTACTCATGAAGTAGCAGACGGAACAAAAATGGCGAAGGATAAGATAGCAAAGGAGATCAAAGAAGATGCCATCGCTGTAAAACAAAAGGTTTCATCTGGCGTGGATGCAGTAGCAGATGGGGCAGCAGCAACGAAAGATAAAGCTGCGAAAGAAGCTAAAAAAGCCAAAGAGAAGGCCGGTGGCTTTCTTTCAGGACTATTCAAGGGCGCTAAACACGCAGCTGACGATGTTTCAGGAGAAGTAAAAGAATTTCTAGATGATACAAAGAAGGAGGCAGCTGAGGAAGAAGCTCGTGCTCGTGCAGCAGCTGCGGAGAAGTTGAAAGATGCTGAAGCAGCCAAAGACAAAGCAGTTGCTGATGCGAAGGATGCGAATGATAAGATTTTCTCCACTGTTAAGGATGCTAAGGAGAAAGTCAGTGAAAAGGTTGCTACCACTACCGAAAAGCTTTCGGACAGTGGAAAGGCTGCAGCTGAAAAAGTAGCAGACACTGCAAAACAAATTGGTGATAAAGCGGATAAAACAGCTCAGGAAATAGCAGACGCTGCTAAAGCTACTAAAGACAAAGCTGCTGAAGATGCAAAAGAAATTAAAGATAAAGTGACAACTAGCGTCACGGACGCTAAAGATAAGGTGAGCGAAAAAGTGGTCGAAGGCGCCCAAAAAGTATCAGACACTGGCAAAGCAGTTGGTGACAAAATGTTGGATGGAGTAAAGAAAGCTGAAGACAAGGTAGATTCAGCAGCTCACGCAGTAGTTGACAGCACTAAGGCAGCAAAGGACAAAGCAGTCAAGGAGATCAAAGACGACGCAGATGCTGTAAAGCAGAAAGTTTCTTCAGGTGTAGATTCAGCTGTAGAAGGTGCGGCAACAGTGAAAGATAAAGCAGCTAAGGAAGCTAAGAAAACGAAAGAAAAAGCAGGTGGTTTCCTTTCTGGTTTATTCAAGGGAGTGAAACATGCTGCTGATGACGTGTCTGAAGAAGTCAAGGAATTCGTTGATGACACAAAGAAGGAAGCAACTGAGGAAGAAGCTCGAGCCCGTGCTGCAGCTGCAGAGAAGTTGAAGGACGTTGATGCAGCCAAAGACAAAGCTGTTGCTGATGTAAAAGATGCGAAGGATAAAGTTACATCTACAATGAAGGATGTTAAAGACAAAGCTAGTGAAAAGGTCTCTACTGCTGCACAGAAGGTGTCAGATACTGGAAGAGCTGCAGCTGAAAAGGTTGCAGATGGAGTGAAACAACTTGAAGACAAAACAGCTAAGGCAGCTCATGAAGTAGAAGACGCTGCTAAAGCTGCAAAAGACAAAGCTGCGGTAGATGCCAGCAAAGTTAAGGACAAGGTCGCCACTGCTGTAAAAGACACAAAGGACAAGGTCAGTGAGAAAGTCTCGGCAAGTGCACAAAAAGTATCAGATACTGGTGAGACGATTGGAGGTACGCTAGTAGACGGAATCAAAAGAGCTGAAGAAAAGGTAGAGACAACAGCTCACGGAATTGCTGAAGGTGCTAAAGCTGCAAAGGATAAGGCTGCAGAGGAAATCAAGCAAGACGCTGATGCTTTCAAACAGAAAGTTTCGTCTGGCGTCGATGCAGTAGTAGACGGAGCAACGACAACCAAGGATAAAGCATCAAAAGAAGCCAAGAATGCCAAAGAGAAAACTGGAGGTTTCCTTTCTGGCTTATTCAAGGGTGCGAAGCATGCTGCGGACGATGTGACAGGTGATGTCAGAGAATTTCTTGATGAAACTAGAAAAGAGGCGGCTGACGAACAATCGAGATTGCGTGCAGCAGCTGCAGAGAAATTGAAGGATGCTGAAACAGCTAAAGACAAAGCAGTTGCTGATGTAAAAGATGTCGAGGATAAAGCCGCGTCTGCAGTGAAAGATGCCAAAGACAAAGCCAGTGAAAAGGTGTCCGCCACTGCTCAAAAGGTAGCAGATACGGCAGGTGCTGCTAAGGATAAGGTAGTGGAAGATGTAAAGGATGTTAAGGACAAGATCGCTACTTCTGCAAAAGACGCAAAAGACAAAGTAGCTGACAAGGTGATTGAAGGTGCAGAAAAGGTGTCAGATACTGGTAAAGCAGTTGGCGGTGCTGTCCAAGATGGCATCAAAAAGAGCAAGGATCAAACTGAAACCATGCTTCAGGATGCAGCTACTGGCATCAAGACTACAAAGGAGAAAGCAGCGAAAGAAATTAAGGAAGATGTCGAAGCTGTAAAAGGTACGGTGTCGTCTGGGGTAGATTCAATGGCGGAAAGTGCAACCTCTGCCAAAGATAAAGCAGCAGCAGAGGCTAAAAAAGCAAAAGAAAAGGGAGGTGGTTTCCTGTCAGGATTATTCAAAAGTGCAAAGCATGCAGCAGATGAAATCACAGAGGATGTAAAAGACTTCGTAGATGAAACGAAGAAAGAAGCAACCGAAGAAGAAGCGCGAGCTCGTACAGCTGTGACAGAAAAGGTGAAGGATCTTGATAGTGCGAAAGATAAAGCAGCAGCTGATATGAAGGACGTGAAAGACAAAGTTGTTACCACTGTTAAGGATACAAAGGATAAGGCGAGCGAAAAAGTATCTGAGGGTGTTCATAAAGTATCAGATAGTACAAAAGGTGCAGTTGAGAAGGTCTCTGATGGCGTTAGGCAAATTGAAGAAAAAGTTGACGAAAAAGCGCAAAAGGTAGCTGATGGTGCAGAGACCTTGAAAGATAAAGCTGTAGAAGACGCCAGTAAAGTGAAGGATAA
The DNA here is from genome assembly GCF_051020975.1 of Osmia lignaria lignaria. NCBI lineage: Eukaryota > Metazoa > Arthropoda > Insecta > Hymenoptera > Megachilidae > Osmia > Osmia lignaria. The sequence goes on along the minus strand of NC_135037.1, from coordinate 5,472,780 downwards.
GGTCACAACTGCAACAAAAGACACAAAGGACAAAGTTAGTGAAAAAGTGACAGTGGGCGCACAAAAGATATCAGCCGCTGGTGCAGCAGTTGGAGGCGCAATATTGGGTGGAATTAAAAAAGTCGAAAGTAAAACAGAAGCAGCAGCTCATGACATAGCTGAAGGCACAAAGGCAACAAAAGATAAGGTAGCTAAGGAGATTAAAGAGGATGCTGACGTTGTAAAGCAAAAGGTATCATCAGGAGCGGACGCAGTAGTGGATAAAGCAGCTGCAGCAAAGGAAAAGGCAGCGAAAGAAGCTAAGAAAGCCAAAGACAAGGCCGGTGGTTTTCTTTCTGGATTGTTTAAAGGTGCAAAGCACGCGACCGACGATGTTTCAGGCGACGTTAAGGAATTCCTTGATGAAACTAGAAAAGAAGCAGCTGAAGAGGAAGCTCGTGCTCGTGCTGCAGCTGCTGAGAAACTGAAGGATGCCGAAGCAGCTAAAGACAAAGCAGTTGATGATGTGAAAGATGCGAAGGACAAAGTTGCATCAACTATAAAGGATGCCAAGGATAAAGCCAGTGAAAAGGTTTCTACTGCTGCACAGAAGGTGTCAGATACTGGAAAAGCTGCAGCTGAAAAGATAACAGATGGTGTGAAACAAGTTGAGGACAAAACAGCTAAGGCAGCTCACGAAGTAGCTGATGCTGCTAAAGCTGCTAAGGACAAAGTAGCTGAGGATGCAAAGGTAGCTGGTGATACACTTGCCACTGCTGCAAAGGATGCAAAGGACAAAGTAGCTGAGGATGCAAAAACAGCTGCTAATAAAATTGCCACTGCTGCAAAGGATGCGAAAGACAAGGTAGCTGAAGATGTGAAGGGTGTCAGTGATAAATTTGCTACTGCTGCAAAGGATACAACGGACAAGGTAGCTGAGGATGCAAAGACAGCCAGTGATAAAGTCGCTACTGCTGCGCAAGCAGCAAAGGATAAGGTAGCTGAGGACGCAAAGATAGCTAGTGATAAACTTGCCACTGCTGCAAAGGATGCAAAGGACAGAGTAGCTGAGGATGCAAAGGCAGCTAGCGACACAGTTTCCATCGCTGCGAAAGATGCCAAGGACAAAGTTAGCGAGAAAGTAACAAAAGGAGCACAGAAAGTATCAGATGCTGGTAAGACAGTTGGTGAGAAAATAGTCGAAGAAGTCCACAAAGTTGAAGATAAAGCTGCAGCAACTGCTCATGGTATAGCGGATGGTGTTAAAGCGACGAAGGACAAGGTTGCAAAGGAACTTAAGGAAGATGCTGACGTTGTAAAGCAGAAAGTTTCATCTGGTGTGGATGCAGTAGCAGATGGAGCAGCATCAGCAAAGGACAAAACAGCCAAGGAAGCTAAGAAAGCTAAAGATAAGGCTGGAGGTTTCTTCTCTGGATTGTTCAAGGGTGCAAAGCACGCAGCTGACGATGTTTCAGACGAAGTTAAGGAATTCCTTGATGAAACCAGAAAAGAAGCAGCTGAAGAGGAAGCTCGTGCTCGTGCTGCAGCTGCAGAGAAACTGAAGGACGCTGAAGCAGCGAAAGACAAAGCAGTTGCTGATGTAAAAGATACGAAGGACAAAGTTGCATCAACTGTAAAGGATGCCAAGGATAAAGCCAGTGAAAAGGTATCTACTGCTGCCCAGAAGGTTTCAGATACAGGAAAAGCTGCAGCTGACAAAGTTGCTACTGCTGCCCACAAGGTCTCAGATACTGGAAAAGCTGCAGTTGACAAAGTAGCTGATGGTGTGCAACAAGTTGAAGACAAAACAGCCAAGGCAGCTCATGAAGTAGCAGATGCTGCGAAAGTTACAAAAGACAAAGTAGCTGATGATGCTAAAATGGCCGCCGATAAAGTTGCTGCTGCTGCAAAGGACACAAAGGACAAGGTCAGCGAGAAAGTAGCAGGAGGAGCACAGAAGGTATCAGACGCTGGTAAGGCAACTGTGGAAAAAATACATGATGGTGTAGAGAAAGTCGAAGATAAAGCGAAAACAGCCGCTCACGACATAGCAGACAGCGCTAAAATGACCAAAGACAAGGTAGCAAAGGAGATTAAGGAAGATACTGATGCTGTAAAACAGAAAGTTTCATCTGGTGTAGATATCGTGGTAGATAGTGCAGCTGCAGCAAAGGATAAGGCTGCGAAGGAAGCTAAGAAGGCCAAAGAAAAAACTGGTGGCTTCCTTTCAGGATTGTTCAAGGGTGCTAAACATGCAGCTGATGAAGTATCAGGAGAATTCAGTGAATTCCTAGACGAGACGAAGAAAGAAGCAGCTGAGGAAGAAGCCCGTGCTCGCGAAGCCGTGTCGGAAAAGATGAAAGACCTCGACGCAGCTAAAGATAAAGCTGCAGCTGACATGAAGGATACGAAAGATAAAGTTGCTATTACTGCTAAGGATACCAAGGACAAAATCAGCGAAAAATTATCCGATGGCACTTATAAAATCGTAGATACTGGAAGGGCCGCAGTTGAGAAAGTCGCAGACACTGCAAAGAAAGTTGGAGATAAGGCAGATAAGACAGCTCAGGAAGTAGCAGATGCTGCTAAATCAGCAAAGGACAAGGCAGCTGAGGATGCTAAGGAAGTTAAAGACAAAGTTGCATCTACTGTAAAGGACACTAAGGACAAAGTCAGTGAGAAGGTTCATGAAAGTGCACAGAAAGTATCAGACACTGGCAAAGCAGTCGGTGACAAGATGTTTGATGGAGCTGAAAAGGCGGAACTCCAGGTTGAAATGACAGCTCACAAAATAGTAACCGGCACTAAAACAGCAAAAGATAAGGTAGCTAAAGAAATCAAAGACGATGCTGAGACTGCAAAACAGAAAGTAGCCGCAGGAGTGGATTCAGTCGCAGAAGGGGCAGCAACCATGAAAGACAAAGCAGCGAAAGAGGCTAAGAAAGCTAAAGAGAAAGGCGGTGGCTTTCTGTCAGGCCTATTCAAGGGCGCGAAGCATGCAGCAGATGAAGTTTCCGAAGACATGAAGGAGTTTGTCGATGAAACGAAGAAGGAAGCTGCTGAAGAAGAAGCTCGTGCCCGCGAAGCAATGACTGGACACCTTATGGATCTTGACACTGCTAAGGATAAAACTGTTAGCGATATCAAATCCACCAAAGACAAAGTTGTAACTGGAGTAAAGGATACCACAGAGAAAGTCACTGAAAAGGTATCAGACACCTTGCAGAAGACATCAGATGCTGGCAAATCCTTTGGCGAAAGAATTGCTCGTGAAACAAAACGCGTTGAAATAAAAACAGAAACTACTGTTCGAGACATAGCTGGTGGAGTTAAGGACACAAAAGATAAGGTTGTTGCTGATACCAAGGCTGCTGCGAAGGATACCAAGGAGAAGGTCACAGAGAAGGTAGTCAAAGGATCGCAGATGATTACAGACGCCGGTAGAGCTATCAGTGACAAAGTCATCGATGGTGCAAAAGGTGTAGAATCAACTGCTACAGAAATAAAAAAGGATATTTCATCCGAAGTGGACACAGTCGCAGAGGGCGCTAAGACGACAAAAGACAAGGCTGCAAAGGAAGCGAAGAAAGCGAAGGAAAAGGGCGGTGGTTTTCTCTCCGGCCTAATCAAAACCGTGAAACATGCAGCAGACGAAGTTTCAGGAGATGTTAACGAATTCCTCGACGAAACCAAGAAAGAAGCTGCCGAAGAGGAAGCCCGAGCTCGCGAGAAAGCAGCGGAAAAGATGAAGGACGTTGAAAAGGCTGCAGAGAAGGTTTCTACAGACGCGAAAACAACTAAGGACAAGGTTGCAGTTGGTGTGAAAGACGCAAAGGACACTGTCAGCAAAAAGGTGTCAGACGTTAAGCAATCTGTCGGTGGTACCGTTCAAGGAGTATCTGATAGTGTGAAAGCTACGAAACAGAAAACTGTGTCAGTTGCCAAAGATGGCAGCGAAAAAGTAGCCACAGGTGTATCAGACGCTGCGAGATCTGTTGCTGTAGAAAGTAGCAATATCAAGAGTAGTATGATGGACTTCCTGGAAGAAATGAAAAGGGATGTTGCATCGGACAAGTCAGGTTTCCAAGGGAAACCTGACGATGTTCACATATACGAGAACGTAAATGTATTCAGCAAAGGATCGATACCCGAATCGACCAGTTCAAGAATCGAAAAAGGATCGAGATCAAAGATCGATACTTCTCCAACTTTCGTTACAAACGACCCACTTTCTGACCTCAGTTTCGAGATACAGAGTAGATTGACCGAGACGAGTAGAAAGGAGGTCGACCATCCTGAATCGAAATCGACGAAGATATCTCGCATTCCACAGAAAGTTAGTTCCTCGAAAGACGCAAGGATTAGCCCGAGTAGCTCAACGGATAGTACAGTTAGGGTAGTTAACGTAATTAGCGAAGTAGAGCACCTCGAGCCTCACACACGACAGACCGTCACCACAGTCGTAAGAAAGTCTGTGCGGACGGCAGCGACCCCACCACCCAGTCCCGCCGAGTTCATTGACAGTAGAATCGAAGGTATCTTGCAATAATTGCGTTATACATATTACATACCAGCTGTGTGTAACATGATTAATTAAGTTGACGCTTTTCTATAACTTATGTTTTTTGGTAGTCGTACCAAAATGGCCCGAGTAAGGTCATTGCACTATGTCATTCGTAATGAATTCTAACACCCTGATATCAATCACTCTTTAGTGTACTAATGTCTACTGTGATCTTTTATTAAAGCAACGACACTCTGAACCTACTATAAAGTGGAACAGTAATAAATTATCTCTTTTTGTTGAAAAGAAAAAAAGAAAAGAATTAAATAATAATTATTCATCGTTGTAAACGATCACTTTATAGTATGATTATTTTCGAATCAGAAGAAGATCAACCGTAGCGAAGTATAAAGGCGACACGTCTACATTATTACTATTTATTTGCTGTTCTTATTTTCAGTTTGTGCGTTTTTTAACTTTTTTAACAATTTTATTTGATGCATGTTTCCAGGATTTTATATGCTACTTCCTATTTTTTTTTCTCTCTATCTATCTATCTTAACATTAATATTTATCCACGAAGAAACGTTTTATTGTACATCGACATTGAAATTGTCAGATTTATTTGTCATTACTCGTTTCTTTTTATTTATAGCGTAATATAAACGTCATATGTTGTTATTTGTTATACGATATATATATATATTATATCTTTGGTATATATATCGGTGATACGTATATAAATATGAATCATTAAATTAACAGGAAACCACAACTAGCGAAGCATGAACCGAGGTATGACATGCAGGGATACATCATTCATCTAATCTTTGTCAGATCATTGCTTTCAATGTTAATCGTGTCGTTTCCGTTTCCTCTAATAGATGTGTTCAAATACTTTTTCAGATGTCACTGAAGAGGCCGCAAGACGAGCACAGACTTTAGCCGATCAAGCGTATTCGATGTCGAAATCAGGTAACGTATGGTCAAGAAGAGCATAAAATCTCACGAAAAAAAAAGAAAAAAAAAAAGAAAAAACACAAAATCACAGGCCGAAGATCAATATGTTAGCAGATTCTATTTTGGTGCCCTCATTTATATTTAGCTTTATCTTCCATAGTTAGCACCTGCCGACGCTTTCACACTAATATTGTGCGCACGTTTCTTACTAAATAGTTACCTGTTCTTCATAAACGTTTGAGTATGAAAATACACAGGAAAGCTTTATATTTTCTATTTTATCAAACAAACGCCAGTTTCAATTAAAAATTAAGTAGCCTGATCAAATTTTAATCACTTTCACAGATTCTCTTCACTGCCAATGAACAATTCATTGCTTTCAATAAATTCACAAAATTCACGCTTTAAAAATTTCTATGGAGAAGAAAAAGAAAAATGAAATTTTTCTAAAATTCTGTTTGAATCGAACTGGATTAATTAATTTCTTAATGGTATATTTTAGTAAGATTCAGGCGCCACGACTAGACACCATTTAATTGAGTGTTTCTTTTTGATAAACATACTAATCCTGTTGCAGTATTGATACTAACTAAAATACTGAATGTAGAGGTGTGCTGCACATACACACACACGTAAACACACACAGGCATAATATCATGCGATATAATATGCATGCGTGTGTGAGCCAGACGCGAGTTAACGTGTGTATGCGCGTAAACGCACGCGCGCATACACACAGACACACACATACGAAACGCGTGTACGAGGTCGAAAAGAGAACAGGCTGAATAATTTAGTCCAACTGTCGTCGCAGCTGGGCTAGAGTTGAACAAATTCTTAGTGTGTATCAATGTGCTTTATGTCCTTGTTCCTGTTCTTGTCCATGTCCTTTTGGATGGGTCAGGGCATGATTCGGCTGAGATTGATGGGACTGTAGAGAGGCATGCTACTTCTGCTCCAACAAAGCAATCTGTTCCCGCCCCGCGACACTCCACCAGGTCGTCCATCAAAACAGACTTTCATCTAGACCTCGGCGACACCTCGTGCACGCCGTACAGTCCGAAGCATAAGAAGGAGGAACAATCGCCGGAAAAGAGCAGCCCTAAAAGTAAGATACCGGTGAAAATAAAGAAATCCATGGATAACGAAAAGACGGCTAGTAAAACGATCACCGGAACCGATGTACATAAGACGACAAAGCTAGACAACGAGGATGATGAAAGGAATGATGTTATAAAACAGCCTTCGCCAGAGAAACAGGTCCAGAAACCGGAAGATTCTGTAAAGACTGAGCTGTCCAGCGAAACGTTCACCACAATGACGACTAGGACAACCGCGTCTGCTCTAGATTCCGAAACCCTTCAGAAAATATCTGGAACCATAGAAAAGATCGAAACCGTGACCGTAACTTCAAATGAAGATCCAGTAATGGATTTAACGAGACCCGATGCATTGATAACGAGAGAAAGTAAGATATTAATGAAAACTTTAGCGGATAATGTCGTGTCGACGGAAACCATAGTGAAAACGGTCACGACTACTTTGTGCACCACCATGGAGACTGGCGGTACCGATCAGATGGAACGGATCGTGCGGACTGTGACTACCAGCGGTGACTTCGGGGATATTCCTATACCTACTCTGAATCAACTGCATGAACGCGACATGTTGCCTCTGGGTATCGAACATATGTCGACAAAGATAACGAAAAGTATCAGCAGCGAGGCGTCCGAGCCATGGGCGCACTCGTATCTGAACGATGAGAAGGTTGAGCAATGGGAGAGCCAGCTCTCCCAAGACACGTCGCCCGGTTCCGGTAACGGTGACATTTACGCAAAGAACGGTAGCTCACGGAACGATTTAAACAGCGACACTGACAGTGACGGTTCGCCACGACCGAGAAGAAGATCTCCGAGCAAGAGGCGTACGTTGGGCAGTTCCAGCGGGTCTGATGTAGCGCTGCACGAAGGTGCGGAGCTGTCCCCGTTGGAGGACGACCAAGGTACCTCACTCACAGCTAACCTTCTAAGTAAGCAATGTAAATACTCCCGCTAAAACCAAGTTATCCGAGAGACATGAGCTCACATCCGAGAACGTGATTTCTTTATATCCGTTTATTTTAGACGCTTCTATCATGGTACGCTTATTTTTATGTGCATGTTATCCTGCGCACCATTTTCTTTCGTTTCTTTTATGTATTTTGCTGTTTGCTTGGGATTTCGTTGGCTACAATTAACCCTTATTCGGATAGACGCTTTCCTGGGGTCATTTTTTAAACACTTTACCGGCTGTCGCCAAGTCAGCTGCATATTCCCTATCAGCTTAAACGAAAACACGTCGTTAATAATGACTTTGTTGATTTGTCGTGCAAGAATGTATACGATAAGCACTAGTTTCGTAAAATTTGAATACTTTGATTCCGATTCGTAAGCGTTGGCCTTGAAAATCCGATTTGTTCGGATCCCGGTCGGTAAAGTGTTAAGTACCATTTTGGTAAGTGCAAACGAATTTCCTTTGAAAACAGGACGAGATTAAATGTATTAAATTAGTTTGAAGATTCAAGGGGGATCGCTATGGACCCCGTGATCTGAAGAAGGGTTAATCATATTCAGAGACGTGGAAGTAAACGCTGTCAGGACGAAACTAAGTTTTTCGAATAATTCAACAAAGAATAAATTCAAAATTTATGTAAATGTATGATATTATAGACAGGTTCTTGAAACATGAAAGAGATACAACTCGAACAGAATAATTTGATTCTCTTGGTAATAAGCGGAAACTGTACGTATATATCGCACAAAATGTTGCATGATATTCAGCTTGTATAACCACTATAACTTTGATGTGTATCGCACAAGGTGGGAGGACATAAAATGATGAATAACTCGCAAAGAAAAACAAAGCTTGTAAGAGGCAGTCGTTAATCTGCCTAACCTGTGTGGTTTGATGATTCCTCGTGGACATATCGGGGCCGAGTGTTATTTCATAAGGTTGGTGGTGATCGATTCAATGTGCTTCGTTCAAAGGAAAGAAGTATCCCATTTTTTATCCCCTTATCGTTGGTCTTGGTTCAGTGGATATAGTTATGTACGATTAAGTGCTTCTGGGACTAGCATACTTTTCATTGATTTTTTGCTCACGGTCAGACATTTTCACGGTGAAACTATACATACAGAGATATCTCATCTAATCCAAAAATTTCCAACCCTTTCGAAAAATATATACAATAAACTTCAATCATACGTGGATCAAATTTGCAAAATCTTATTTGAAAAACACTGAAGCTACATAATTTGGCCATGTTCTTTCATACACATCAGATATCAGTAAAAAATTGTGACTTCACCTCCGTAAAAATATATGTATTATTCTTTTCAAGCTAAGCTTTATTACTGGGCTGAATTTAACACAGAATCTAAAATTAATCCCAAGGAGAGATACAATCTCGTGAATAACAACAGGTGTAACGCTGTTGTCAGCTTTTTTAAAAACAAAAAAAAAAGCGCGAACGTCATTTGTGGTCATTAGATAATTAAAAAATAAAAAGGTCAGGCGCATTGGTGGAAATCAAATCTCTCGAATTCTTCATTATACTTCGGCCGCTGTTCCTTCATACTAATCACGGCGTGGGATCGCAGTATTTAATCGAGTCAATGAATTCATGAAAATAAATGAAACGAGTATGTCGGATAGAAAATTCATAGGAGACATAAATGTTTAAGTGACAGAAACAGACAGTTCGGTACAGTCAGTTTGCTCGAGCACGCGGCGAAGTACGGTAGAGGGAACACCTAGGACGACGACTTCCGGTAGAAAAGGCTGCGCATGTTGGATGAGCGTAGCTGCCGCTATGCTGGTGGTCCTACTAGCAATATTTCTTACCTTGGAGCCACGAACGTTCCAACGTGCCATCTACACCCTCTCTAACAATGTCCCGAGGCAAACTGGGTACGATTTACCCTTCATTTTATTTATTTCTTTTTACAAGAAATTTTTTTTATTTTTTATTCACCATGTACCGCGTTTAAGATACCCCATGCCCAAAAATTGGAGAGTTATACATAAATAGTCAGTATTTCTTTTTTCAGAGTGAATATTTTTTTATTATTAACGTAGGCTACACCGTGATTTATGTTATGGTTCTTTTTTTATTAATAATCATAAAGTGGACCTCATTCTATTAAAAGGGAAAGAGTTTTCCTAAATGGATATCTTTTAATTTTTAAGAAACAATTTAATTTCAAGTTCAGGATAGCTAAGTAAGTATTACACTTTAGGGAACATTTCAATTTTTTAGATATAATATTTCCAATAATTAATAAAATTTTAAAGTATGCACAGTCCCAAAGAAGCTGTGTACACTCGCGATCAAATTAGACTTACCTAAGGTAAATAGTGATACAAGGGAAGTATGAATTTTTAAAATAAGATATTGATATTAATAGCAGTTTGGAAATAAAAATAATATATATTTTCATTTTTAGATGTTACAAAATTTAGTATATAACTGACAAGTGCGAATAACAGAGTAAATGTTAATTCATATTTTCCCCCGTATACGTTTATATGAAAGTGGTCTATACATAGACCGTAGATCTATACATATGAGGCCTCTATCTCTACACCGTCATTCTTCTCGGGATCGCCGAAGGGGAAAGGTGGGTGTCCGGAGAAGGAGGGCTTATAGTAAAGGCCAAAAACTTGAGAACCCGAGGAAACCTTCTGGGAGGACAAAGGGGAGAGGTGTAGTCGCCATTTTCCTTGGAGAAGGCTGCTTTGATCGGGAGTGTACAGTATAACAAAATACAGTCCCAGAGGAGTTCTGTATGACATAAAACAATATTATTTTAATACATTGTTAAAAAGATCATTTACAGGAATACAGATGGACAATGAAAAATTAAAATTTATTAGAAAGATACTAGGTGCAAATAAGTGACTATCCACGATACACTGGTTTAATTTTGAACGCAAAGCATTAAGTAAATATTTAAAATAACAATTTTATTTATCACACGTAGAGATGGTATTCGAGCAGTTAAACACGATTTGCGCGACAGGTAAAGGAGAATAAATTAATAAAACTTTGAAGAGATACGTATGCAAGCTTTTTTTTTCTGACACGTTTGATTGATCTTACCAAGAGTACCGAATGTGCTGCATGATTTGAGCACAATTTACACCTCGCATGATCTTTAATCGCATTCTTCTATCAGTCTTTAGTTTGTCTCCTGCAGCGTTTTACACGCCGAATAATTATTGTTTTGTTCGGTAGCGTTCTTATTTTTTTTTTTACGCCTGATTGCACGTACCTCCTCTAAAAAAAAAAAAAGAAATGAACAAACAACCGAATAATAGAGCTCGAATTTCACTTTAATTTCATGCGTCCTATATAGATCACTTATTTACCCTTTCTAGCTCTTCTCTGACAATAAGCAACTCAAGATAAAGCTAAAGTGTAGAGGGACCAACAAATCGTGTTTTTTTAGTCATGTTAGGATTGTTAGGCGAATCGTCATGTAAGTAGCCTTTATCTATGTACACGTGCGTGTGAACACGAATTCATCCATACACAATAATTATTTGAAATCGCTCGACAGATTGAGCTTCCATGAACGTCCTAACGCTTCGAGAGCTACTTTGAATGCGTTTAGAATTAGAATACTTACCATTTGTTTTTAGATACTTTGTCCGTCTTCTCTTTGTTTAGAACCGCTAAAATACAATGGCCAAACGATCGCACCTGATCGTGTTCGTTCGCCAAACGTATTTAAGAATGTAATTCTTTAAACAACAAATTTACACAGCACTTGAAGTAATCCTGAGCTTTTCTTCCGACCGATCTCTTTCATGATTTATTGTTCATTCTTTCAAGGTTTATTATATGTCGTAGTTTGGTAGATATATCTCTATCCTTCTGTGTTTTATTTCATTTTCATTTGCATGAAATACATTCAATACATTAACATTCGAACTGTATCCGATTAAATGATGGATCTCAAATTTTTTATTTTAAATTATAAAAATTAATAATGTATTTTGATTTTTGTCGAGATAAAGAACGATTGTGTATTCTAAAGTAGCTGACAACCAGTGTTATTCTAGTGGTAAGCAAATGAAATTTTATGAAAATTCTATAAATTATTATAAATTTGTGACTAATTACAATTTACCTAATCAAAGATTGCCAAAGGCAAATTATATATCTTTTAATATTTTAATGATCGAAACGATCATAAAGCAAGATATTAAGAATATAAAAATGCCTTGAGAGAAGAATTTATATTCCAAAAAATTGCAATAAACATTCGGATATCCTAGGAGATATCTAAAAGCGTATCAAGTTGGAAGAAAAGTATCGAAGAAACTCAAGCCTGTGATGCAGCGAAAAGTTGCCTGTCTCTCCCCAGACAAAACTAAAATAACTATAAAAACTCGCGTTAATAATTTTCAATTAATAATTGACCGTTCGTCTAACAACACTAACTGATGTAGTTAGTACGCGCCCCTTTAAACTTGTTGCCACTATATATGCAGGGTGTTTCAAAGAGCTACGGTCAAAACCAGAGAGCGTTTTCCTCGGTCGAAAATTGTAAGTATGAAACTGCTCTTCTAAAATGATAAAGCTCGAACTGTCGAGAAAGTATGTAATTCGTTGCTACATATTTCATTTCATTCTTCTAGTCGTTGAAGTTACGATTTCTTCTTTAATTCGTATTTATTATCATTGATTCGATGCATAAGTTTATGATAAAGAGTATTATATCATTTTGTCGAGATCTGTTCAACGTATAGCGTGTATTAGAGGTGTGCGGGTACCCGAAAATTTAAGTTGGGTCGGGCGGGACTCCGAAAATTAATTTAGCACATAAATTTAGTTGGGTACCCATAATTTTGGACCCGGATTCAACTCGAGAGCCAAGATCCGAGTTGATATTTGGGTCCCGAAATTACGGGTACCCGAATAAATTAATGCTTTGGATAAATTTTCAGGTATCCACACACCCCTAACGTGTATTAAAGGTAGAATTATCTTTTTTTTTAGTATCTTGTTTCGTGACGATTCAGCAATAGTTCCTTTATGTAGGTAGATTCAACATTAGCAGTTTCTTATTGATTAGAATCAATTTCGTTACGAACGTTTCCTACTTATTTTCCACCGAAGAAACCCCCCTCCCTTTCAGTTTTTACCGTAGTTGAAGTACTCTTCTGTTGTATCGGACAGTTTCAGTACCTTATATACAGTATCTTATGACTAACTGCTAAAACGCTTTATTATTATTATTATTCAGTAGCTTTTATCAGCGCTTCACACGAGCTCGCTGCGTGCAGCACAGTCCTGCTTGCAAGGCAGGTTTCTTTTGACTTTGATTTATTAATAGAATCTATGCAGAATTTTCAAGTAATTGAATCGAAGAAACGTGTCTCATTTCTGAAAAGTATCATATTCAAAAAATTTTCAACCCTTGATCATTTCAACTCGTGACCCCGATCTACAAGATGGTGCATTGATTAAAATTAACCACCTAAATTTAATTAAAAAATAGTATAAAATTGAAAAGAATTTTAATCTAACAATTTAAAGTTAAATTCCCCGAGAGTTAATTACAGTTTTACAAAACTTTTTAGTTTCCAATACGAAATAAAAAGAACACGTTATTCTTCCTTTCAATTATTTTCCAAGCAAAGATTTGTATTAATATCAGAGATCAAAGTATCGAAATCTCTCTTGTAAGAAGTGTCTTAAATGTGCCTAAGTAATTATAATTATTCTCGGGTACAATTTGACCAATGCGGACTTAAGCGCTGCTATTAGTGCATAGTTATTTCACTTACATGTGACGAAACGAAAAATCGAAGGAAGCGAAGAGAAATCAAAATTATATGATTTAACTTCCTGTGACGGACGTTCTGAAATTCTATTATCAAACGATAACTACGATGAAGATGAACGTGTGAAGTATTATAAAAAATCATCGTGAAAAATATATATTTGAGAAGTAAGGAAAAGCGGTTGCATAGTTGGCTGATTAAGTAAAAATGCGTATTATTATTATTATATATTATGTATCGTCAAGTGTATAGCGATGTTGTTACTTTTTTTATATGTGTCTAGTATTACCCCTTGTTTTGGGCATGATGTAACCATTTGAGAGGTATATACGATTGGTACTTGTATCTATGTGAACCGCTATAATAGTAAGAACACGCATTCACCCTAAGCAAGAGCATGTCTTTTGATAAGTTCTCCTTTGTTACACAGAATCTGACTTTTTGCAACATAGCGAGCCATCCTACATGGAAACGACAACGACGGAAATGGACCCTGAAACTCAGGAAAGGTATCTATTGATTCAAAGAGATTAAATCTCTTCAGCGTTGCTTGGATATTTCAGATCTAGAGTTCATCTGAACCCTTGGACGGCGGACCATGGAGGATTTTGCATTGTTCCTTTAGAAATTATTCTTCCAATGTATGAAACCCTTTCCTTTAAAAGTGATACATTTAACATTAAGTTTATACCCTTGTACACGTTTTGTAAATTTGGGTCACCGTTGACCCCAGCTCCCCTGTTCAAGGGTGAATACCAGATGATAGCAAAATTAAAAATGTGATTTATGCAAAATTATTATGAAATATCAAGAAAATAAAACGCTGGATAATCATTGTTTAATTTTTAGAAAATATACATTAAAAAGTTACATTTTTACAGAATAACAAGAACCGTACATGTAATTACAACGACCAGCGATACGGGCAGCGGTACAGACGAATTGCGAGATTCCATGCAGAAAATCGTCGATCGATTCATGATGGAGGAAAGGCGAGATCAGTGAAGCATCCTAGGTCACATCGGGCGATTATAACATCAGAAAAACAGGATCCTTTTGTCAGCCAATGATCGTGCATCGATACGAAAACAAAAAAGCGTTCAAAGAAATCCTCTATTTCGCTGTCTGTCTAGTTTAACGCATCCTCGAGCGTCAAACGAGACAATTTCCAAAAAAGAAGCAAGCTCGAAGAAAAGATATCTCTATGTCTCTACCTTAAACAGTAATCTTTTTTTTCTTCGATGCTTAAGAAAAAGTATGCACGACGATTAAAAAAAAAACTTGTCACACTCATGGCCTACGCTTCGAATTTGCTTGCTTTTCGGTTGCATTAAGTTGCCTTACAAATATTTACGTTTAATCTTGCGATTAAATGAACGTATGTCGTCGCTAGTCCGGCTAGCTGATCCGCTAGTCCTCACTACGCCAACCCGTCCATGTGCAACGCCTTTCTCGTGTTGTTTAAAGCGAAAATGAGAAGAAATAAAAAAGAAACAAAAGATGAAATCGAGAAGAGAAGAAATTAAACGAAGCAGCAAGCGCTTTTACATGAACAATGGTGGACGAAGAAGAATAAAAAATAACGAGTATTCGTCTCGGATCCAGTTTCGACCAACACTATGGCGATATATACATACATATATATATATATATTATAATATATTTGTAAAACGCGAGACACGATCGAAATGAAAGCAGATTTTAACGATGACTTCGCGAAACTCGCCGCTCGTCAAGTTCGTTTCTTAGCTTTAGGGGATGATTGTAATATCTATCCTGCGCAATGCATCGCTTGATAATAGGTCAGCTACACTTCAATCACCTTTTCGACGATGAACTGCACACGTACACGCATACACAGATTCTAAAAAGAAAGAAAGAACAAAAAAAGAAAACGGAAAATAGAATTCTCGTTGCTGTACGAAGAAATTTAAAGAGAGACTGAGAGGCGCGCTCTTGATTCGCCTAGCAACGAGGAATCGATGTTTTTATGAATCGCAATACAATGTAAATTTAACTTATTTAAAAAAGAATATTTCCTAACAATTTTTAATTGTATATATGATAATTTCTTAGCGTAACTTATATAAATGTACTATTATACGATTGTAATAATTGCAAGATTATAGCCGTGAATATTTTATTTATATAGCGAGAATCATTGGACAAAATGTTACACGCATAAATCTTATGATCAGTGGGAGGTGAAATGTTAAAAGAGCAAAATTATTATAGTTATTTTAAAGAGAGAGGAAAAGAAAAAAGAAAAGGCATAATCGCTATAGAAAAAATGTGTTATTTAAACTTCTACGACTCCGAAACACGTATCGATAATTTAAAACAACGTTAGCTTTCAATGTATAACACAGTTTTCAAAAGCACAGAAAGGAATCGTATAGTATGTATTTAAAAAAAAATGAACAAAAATATATATATATATACATATATAAATATACATACTTTAAATAAGGTACTCTATTAATGTATAATAATATTGAAAAAGATATAATTATGCATCTGAAGTTTATAAATTATTATCTATAATGACTGTTATTCTATGTTTAATAGACTTGCCTAGAGCCTATCTGACCTAAGGACCAAAGGCACAATCACACACGCATCAAAAATAAACTATTATGCTCCCATGTACTGTCGTATACATTTATTATAAACTCATTAACGGACGTTGCGATACTGGCGTTTAAATATTTTCAATTGTTATAATACATTATGTGTTATGAAACAAGAGAAACCGTTTTATGTTTTAAGCAGTACGCAAAAAAAAAGATGCTAATGTAACGTGACACGAATTATTGTTACAATCCATTTTACGATAGAATTTTTTTATTCACCGTCATTTCTCTCCAGTATATTAGTACATTTTTTACTAACAACTACGATCTATACTCTATTGAGTACGTTTAATAATAAAAAAGAAATTACTATATGCAGACCACGTAACTTCACTGGCTAATTTTCAGTCAATAATTGTTTAAACTCAAACATTAGATTTAAAATTGAATTTTTTTTGTTTAAGGATAATTTTAAATTTATATAAAAATATTAAAATTATTTATTATTATGAACTGTATGAAAATTTTATTTGAATATTTTAGTCATGAATTTATTTATTTAAGAAAGGAAATTGAAGTAATTTATAATGTACAATTCTACTAATATTTATTTTAAAAAGTGTGTTCATAAGACAGTGATAAAATGTATAACTGCTAAAGTTCCTCTATTTATTTATTTATTTTATAGTAATTGAAGTTTTGTTCGCAAATATGTTCTCTAAGCCAGTAATGTTACGCCATAAGAACCTCTGTATACATTTTGTAATTGCCTAAACTCGTCACCAATCATATTTTTAGTTTAATAATAATGATAGGATAAACCTGTTCGATCCCACGCCACGAAAACCTTAATGCGAGCAAATTAAACGTCTACTCGTTTGTTTAATTCTAACGTTTACTAATATAACATTTCACCGAAAACTTTGTAATTAACTTTCTTAACAAAATGCGTGAAAGCTACAGTGTAACTCGGTATAAACAGGTCTTTTTGCGTTAGATAAACACCAATATTGTTACAACAATATCTAATGAACTGAACATTCGCTTTAGTATTTTATAACTACACTTTAACTCTAACAATCTACTTCTTACGACATAAAAATAAGGTATGTAAAGATCGATTCACCGGAGACGTGCGTCTGAACCAAAAGTGTATTTAACATTCAGTATCGCATCAGTGCGCTTTTAGCTCCGAAACGTAATTTTCTACCCTTCATGGTTCTGTTTTTTCTGAATAACGCGTTATTACACGACATGCGTCCACTCTAATTTTCCTCTAATGCTTAGCCCTCCGTAAATATTAACGATGTTACATTAAAAATTATAATGCCATCGTATGGCGTACGATATCAAAAGTAACAGAGAAAAAAATGAAGATATGATTTTATCATGTACTATTGTGTGATAGGGTTATTAACAACGATGTAATAAATAAACTGTTGCATCACAATCCTCGATGTACAATACCGAGCATGGTAGTCTTCCTCAAGGAAAATTGCAATCCCCCTACCCCGTGGGTTTCCATGAGTTTCCAGGTATCTGGCCTTCCTTAGGTTTTGGGGTGTTGGGGTTTCTGGCCCTTACAATAAGCTCCTCTTCCGCGGACTCCGGAAGTGCAGCGAAATGTCACGACTGATGGGACAAAGCTATCAACCATTCCACCTAGAGCGAAGTGAAACTCCCTCAGTCTTACAGCGACCGCCGACGGGAGCGGATGTACCAGTTAAACGTATATATACCCTTATTTTATTTTCTGTGTTTATTTAATTTGCCGTATTTATCTTCTTAGCTTATTGAATAAACTTAGTAGGAGGATGAACATGTTGTTTTATTGCTGCATCCCTTACATTCGCATATCCCTTTATTCCTTACATCCTTGCATCCTTTACATTTTTTTTTTTTTTTTTTACGTGGTGGAAATCTTCAAAAAGACACCTCCAGCCTTCCTTGGCAGGGACCGGAGGTAGTGTGGGATTTTTACCCACTAAAACCACCACGGTGGCCTGCACTGAGACTATAGGGAGGGCCCCGGGACCTCTTACGAACACGCCTGGATCCCTGGCGCACTGGAGCTCCTATCTCGGGGGTGAGTATGACCTTTGACCCACCCCCATGTGCCAAGCTCCGCCGACATCGGGGGCCACACCCGATGCTGGCACTTCTCGGGTCGCGTATAGTGGAAGCTACGGCCCTAGCCCCAGCTCCCTGCGGCCCTTCGACCCCGCTTCATGCACTACATCCCTGCATCCGTTGCATCGCTGTATTCCTTACACCCCTGCATCCCTTACATCCCTGCATCTCTTATATCTCCGTCCCATATATCCCTGAATTCTTTATATCCCAGCATCCCTCACATCCCAGCATTGAGCCCTTTAGTAGTCAAAATCGGAACAAAATTTGCACATAATCGCTAGCCCTCTAGCGGCAAAAATTTGAACTAAATCACGCACGTCGAATCAGCGCCCTCTGGATGTAAAAAAAGAACTAAACCTTGCTAAGTTTTTGGCCCTCTAGCGACAAAAATGCGAACTAAATTTTCGACGTCGAATCAGCGCCCTCTGGATGTGAAAAAAGGAACTAAACCTTGCAAAGTTTTTGGCCCCCTAGCGGCAAAAACGCGAATTAAATTTTCGACGTCGAATCAGCGCCCTCTGGTGGCAAAAAAAGGAACCAAACCTTGCTAAGTTTTTGGCCCTCTGACGGCAAAAATGCGAACTAAATTTTCAACGTCGAACCAGCGCCCTCTGGATGTGAAAAAAGGAACTAAACCTTGCTAAGTTTTTGGCCCTCTAGCGGCAAAAATGCGAACTAAAATTTTAACGTCGAAACAGCGCCCTCTGGCAGCAAAAAAGGAACTAAATTTTGCAAAAATTTCGCTAGGATGTAAGTGATGCAGTGATATGAAGGATTCGGGGGTATAATTAATATATGGATATATTAGATGGAGGAATATAAGGGATGCAGCGATCTACATGATGCAGGGATGCAAAGGGTGACGAGATTAAAGGAATGCAGAGACACGAGGAATGCAGAGATATAAGAAATGCAGGGATGTAAGGCATGCAATCACACAGAGAATACGGGGTTACAGTAATTTAGGAGTAGTCCTCGCGGGTGCAATGAAAAGTGAAAAAAATAAATAACTACGAAGGGAAGTCTTGGTCCATAAAGAGGAATAGGATAATAAATAAGGAGAATAATAAAGAGAAATAAACTAATAGATAATTAGGAAGCCTGGTTTTGGCCCATAAGGAAAAGAAATTAAATAGACTTCGAAAGGAATGTTTGACAAGTTGATTCGCATCCCTCAGCTGTCGGTATAAGACTGTGGAGGTCGTAGCTGCTTCTAGATCAAACTTTTCATATGGAGAAGTAATTACTGTGTTTTGATTTAAGTTTGATTTTCATGTATATTATGATTTATTAAAAATTTATTAAAATCCAGCATTGATTGACAGTTGTATATATAAATAACTTAGAAAAGAAGTTAACTGTATTGAATAACTAAAATGAAAGAAGAATTTAAGTCAATTAAATAAATAAGTGAGAAAGAAATTATGGGCATTAAATAAATAATTCAGAAATGAAATTGGGTAAATTAAATAATAACTCAGTTTTTTAAAATGATTTATTTACCAAGGTGCATGAAGTGAATACAAGTTTCACAAACAATTATAGTAATAATTGTATTAATATAATAGTAATAATAATATAATAATAATAATTTTTCGGTCTTGACTGATTTAAAAAAGAAATAGTGCTCACTGCATGCAGACCTAATCTCAGCTTGGGGTGTCTGGGGCCCCTAAAAGTGCTCACTGTATGCAGATCTAATGTCAGCTGGGGTGTCTGAGACCCCGTAAATGGATGATCCCTCGAAAACAAAGGCATATCCAATCTTCTGTATCTGTAGTCACTGTGTCCAGTTTTGTTTGATCTGTAGTCACTGCTATTACCGACTGATGGTAGTTAAACTGGAAGGGTTGTAAACAGTTTCTGTTAGTCTCTGATAGATGATGCGGTCATACAATTTAGAGTCGATTTCAAAAATAACTTTTTAAAATAAATTACAATTAATAAATTCTCAATATTACAGTCACTAACAATTGTAAATAAATGAAAATAAATTTTTTCTATTCATATATGGTTATCCGTGCAAATATAACTGTACTTTTTGTTTAAGTTTAATACATTTCTTCAACTTTTTAATTTAATACTTTATTTTCCTACAATTGCGAATTGTAGGTATAGTTTATTATTAGTATCTATCTTTATTTATTATGCTTTCATTAATCAATTATCTATGACTTTATTAAATTATTTATTGAGGAAGATAAAAACAAAATAATATAAGTTAATTTTTATCAAGTATCCAAATGATTATGGACGGTAGTGTATCTCATTGAAACGTTACCGGCCTCTTTTAGACTCTGAAGAAGAACTTTCGCTTTTTCTTCGTTACCAATACGTTCAAGGAAGATAGAGAGAAAGAGCGGGACTTGGTAAGAATTTACGTAGCACTTAATCCTACCGCTTAGAGACCCCAACGGAATCACCCTACTTCGCATTCTTGCTTACCTATTATTCTCCGTTTACTCCTGCACCACTCATCATCCCGAGCCTCTTCTTACATTCAAACATTTTCACCTGAACTCTTATTTTTTAACAAGGGAAGTCCTTAAACTGGATATGATAATTTAGGGAAGCAACACTTGCTTGTGAATTTATTACACGATTGCGTGGAAACATTTTAACTAGTCCTTAGGGATGGTGCTTTTCGTTAGGGATGTCTTATTTAAACAGAAAGATGTTTTGAATTTTGTAATGCTTTTTAAACGGCCGAAGTATTATTTAGTCAAACTCTATTGTGATTATTTATTTATGTGGAGCACATTACTTAATAGCATAACTACATAACGAATAACTACAAATCTTCAATAAAGTATCAAAATTAATAAACAAAGTTCCAATAGATATATAAAGCGATGTGAAGATCGCAACCAATTTCCAATTCTATTTTGCACCTTGCTGTCACGTTACTTACAGGAAACAACAGTTCCTGGAGGCAGGGTGACTCGAAATAGAGATGACACTTCCTTGCTGTCAGAAATGAATGAATCCCGGTGGAAAAGGTCCTGATCAAGCTCCAGCAGAAAGAATAGGATTGAATGGACCTTGTGGAGATGGGAAAGATAAGGCAGGCAGACGAACATGACAGAAGGAGAGGCTGATAAAAGCAAGAGAACACGAAGGAATAAGAAAAAGCAGCGGAGATATGGAGTCGTAAGAACGAATGAAGAGACGGAAACGTTATAAGAAGAAGTGTAGAGAGGAGGAAAGAAATGAAAGAGGAAAATCGAGAGGAAAAAATCAGAAAGAGATGGTCCTCGGTACACGGGCGATGAGACGAGACCAGATGAGATGAGATGATAGTGTTGCATGTAGCGCGTGCGCGAACCGACTCAATAAACATCCGGAGAAGCCTCGGTAAGACCCTGGCCTGCGCTCTGGATTACCGTCGCTACTTTCCTTTATTTTCCGGATGCAATGCCTCCCACTTTCGACCCATCTTTACCCGTGACTCTCTCACCATGTCGAGAAAGAGACGGGACTTGTCATTCTTTACGTACTTCTTCCGGTACCCTCCTCTTCCTGGCGTGACTGGATCAAACGTGAGGGTTGGACTTCAGAAATTGCTGTCTGATTACTGCTGAATGAATGATTCATTTATTTTCGTCTATTTGATATTGTATTTATGGTTTGATTTTAGAAATAATATTCTTTGCAAAATATACAGGGTGAAGGATTATTTATTTATGATTTTATGGAAAAGGTTCTCTGGACAATAGTTACATTATTTCAAAGGGTAAAATTATTTTTGTCGAGGTCAATTTTTCGACAGAATTTTTTTCATAATATTATAAATAGCGAAGAACGTCTCAAACAGAGTTGTAATATTCTTTCTATTTGTATAAAATTAAATTAAAGTGATTATTAATGATTAATGAGTCTCTTATTTAACGCTTCAGTTTTCAATATAGAATTGCTGATATAATTTGAATACCTAGTATTTTAAAAATTTTATCTTGATCTGACTAATGTATTGGTAAATCGTTTCACAGGGCAAAGTGATAAATTCTACTTTTTATATTTTATCAATTTCTCTACTTTTTATTCTGTGCAGTGAATCGATCTGACAAATGAGAAAGTAAATTTATAGTCGGCTAGAAAAAAATGCTTAAATTTAATTTGTCACATCATTTGGCAATTTTGGGTGTAAGCTAAAGCTATAGAGGATAAAGAGGGTTTCTGAAATTCGGAATTGATCGCCTATAGTTCATCGACGCACGCGCAGTCACGCTGGTACCAATAAAAGGCAGTATACATCAAAGAAATTAAATTAAAGCGAAACTGTTGCGCCTCTCCTTTAAAACAAACACACCGAAACTTCATACGTGTACTTCTCGCTTTAAAATCATAATCGTCAGAGTATTTATTCGTTTTTATAAAATGAAGTTCGCCGTAATCATTCCATGGTTACCATTCGTGAGTTTTAAATTAAAAACGCTGATTCAGGGAAATGTAATCACCTGCCGTTTAAATATTTACCTACAGCTGTACGAAAAGTGGCATGAGTGCTGCGTAAATAGGTGACCAGGCCAATTAAAGCGATAGAAACTGCGATTTTCTCGTTACACTATCTACGCGTGGGCGAAACATGTTACAACTGTCACTGTACTTTTCGCATTATTACAATAATCTTATACGTTGTATGCGTTAGTTATCAACGAGTAAACGACCCCTTCGAGGGCCAGTCAATTGCACGTGTTTCAATTCAAACTTTATCTACTTGTGAGGTTTGCGAGATTACGCGGATTTTTGTTGAAACATCTCTTCCTTTTAATTATATCCTTGGAATTTAATTTGTTAATGATACAAAGATTGATAAAATAATTCGCTTCTAAAAATTAATAAATTCATATCTGCTATGTTGAGAAATTTTAAGGACCTGATTAATTGAGTTATTTGAGTTATTATTTGTAATTCCCATTGACAAGATATTGTTTATATTTGTAAATTAGGTAGAAGGAAGGGTGGTATTAGAGAGCCCTGCTGGTAATTTGGATGAATTACTTCATGAATTACTAATTACTTAACAGATGTAGTGTGTCTGACTAAATACGTCTTTTTCTACTGTGCCAGTCAACCTTCTAAATTCTAAATTAAGTTATAAATAAAATACTAAAAAATTTCTATTAAAAATTGACAGAAAATGATTCCTACACAATTAGAAGGAATAATATTACAGAACAGAGTTAGGCATTATTTCAAATAATTTTCTGATACATATTTTGAATAAAATGAAAATGTTTTCAATTTAAAAATAAGATTTGATTTTTTTATGTATTTTCAAATAACTGATTGAATCTTGACTTACTTATTATTCTAATTGTTCGAATAAATAATTTATTTCATCTTCTTAAATGTCTTCGTTTTAATCGAAAGGTGTATTGAAAGATTACATAAAATAATGCCCAACTTTGCTTTAAAAATATCAGATCAGAATTTCCTATCGTTTGAACCCATCAACGAAAACAGGAACATAAGTTCGTTCCCTGTGAAGCGACATCCACTCACCCTTTACTTAATTGCTAAAATCCAAGAGTCGTAAGGTAGACCAAGCTGGACTTTCGAGCGTTGGGTTCGGTTAGCAAGGAAACCCTTAGGTACCCAGCAATCTTCCTCTCTTTCTATCATCCTACCCTCTCTTCTCTTTTCGTTCGTCAGAACTGGTCGTCCAGTGTTCTCCACCGTAGAGAATTAGAGACGCACAGGACAAAGAGAACGACAACGACGTCGACGACGAGGAGGTTCACTTTCATCTTTCTCCCACGTTCGTTGGTCTTCGACTCTACGTACCATCTTGTTCCGTCCCTCTTATTCTCCAGCTCGGTTCTCAATTCTCCTGCTACTCTACGCCGGGAAGCCTCCATTAAATTCATTAGGCCATTAGTGGCTGCAACCCTCCAAGATGGCTCCCGTCGCTTGGCAACGCTCAGCTTCTCCACGCTCCTCTCGATGTCTCTCCTTCTTTCTCCTTGCGAATTCACCCCATCGCCTTGCCTCGTCCCTTTTCCTCCGCCTGTCCTATGGCCTCTTCTTTCCGTCCCTCTCGACCGGGTGGGTCTTGGCGGGTGTAATTAGATTCAACGAGCGAAAAGGGAAGGCGGTGGGTAGGTTCGTAGGTCGGAAAAGGCGGTGGTGGTGACCTAGGAGGGTAGCTCGCTCGAGAGCTACCCTACCGAAGAAGGCCATTGCCTTTGGATGTCCACTGTCTTTTCCTTATTCCTTCCTCGATTCCACTTACACCTCCTCCAGCTCGTACGTTGGACGTGTGACTCCTTTGACGCGGACGCCGTGGAATGCCGGGGAAAGAAGTTTAGTCCGTGGATTATGTTGTTTGAGAAAGCACTGAAAGGCGAGGAACATCTTTCTCGGCAAATATGAAGCTACGACTTTAACGTTGAATTACGAGGCATCGTTTGCGTTTAGAAGAATTGCTGTATTATTTACGCGGCACGCGGGAAGGGACCTTTGTTCCACGGAGTTATTTATTAATCAGGGGTTGAATCTATTGTTAGTTTTTGGCGAACGTTAATTTAATCAAATTTAACTCCCAAGAGATTCTGAATCGTTATTCTAATTTTTAGAAAGATAATCATTTACCAATTGAAATTTTAGAACTGAGGGGAACTATTTTAATTTTAACTTCACGTTTTGATTATTTTTGTTTTTGTACTGTTGAAATTTTCTTGTTGCATATGGAGAAAAAACAGTATTATTTTCGTTGGAAGATTGGATAGACTGTACGGATAGGGAGTTTTAGTTACTTGGTAGGTACAATGGTTCGTCGAACAGGCTCATTTTCCGAGACCGACTATGAAGTCTTTGTGTTTCTGCTCACGTTTCCGTTGCTCCTCCAAGTTCTATTTCGAGCCACGTTCTTCCACCGGTCCAATCTACTAAAGGCGAAATGTATGGAATTATTCTGGTCACTTCTGGGTATAATATTTGGAACACCAACGTTATTTTCATCCTAACTGCAATTATTTAATTAATCCTAATAAAACTATGTGATTTCGTTTTCCAGCTCTGCTGCAAGTAGATCCTGCCCGTTGGTGGTCAGACAGGCTGATTAATACGCTACTGGCACAGTAGTAGGAGCCAATATAGGACGACACTGTATAATACGAGCTAGAAAAGATATTAAACATTTTTTTAAATACACCATTTTAGTTTGTTATTTTAAATTACTACTGTAGCGTTAGTTGTGGTTTTAAAGTATCCTATTATTTTTATTTTTAATTATTTGCTAAGTCGGATTAAGGGGAGATCTAAGGGGGATTATAGCCCTGGGCCATACATTACTGAGGGTCCCACATTTTAAACAATATCGAATGAAATTTTGTTGTAGTCTTGCTGCTTTTTATTTTATTTGGAATAAATTTCAATTTTTGAACCAAGGGAGACTCCCAAAGGTCTGATAGCCCAGGGCCCCTGAAATTTTAATCCGCTCTTGATTATTTGACTGTATTAATTCTTAGTATTGCCAAGATGTTTGAAAAATATTAATTTGAAAATGTTGCATATTTCATCTGGTATGTTATAAATATATAAACATTCACAATCTAATAACAAGTTATAAAAACACCAAATATTCAATGTATCAGTTAAAAAATAATCCAAATATCCTCTAAAACTTTTGTAATGTTACGTCATGTCTTCGACTTCAACCTCTACCAGTAGGATTACTCGTCTACTCGATCACAGAGACAGCATTGAACAATTTCGATGAACTCTCCGAGGAGGATTAAGAAATCAGAAACGACGTTGGTTTCGTTGTTGCATTCCTGTCGTGAGTCCGAGTATTTGTATGCGGCTGTTTTCGGGGGTGGCAGAGCAAAGGGGACTCTTAAAATACTCCAAGAGCTTCTAAATCATGGAGGCTTAGTAGCCGTCGTGCGAGCAGGGATTACCTACCTTACTTCAAAGTGCCCTGCAGGTGCGGGCTCTCCGTTTCGGATCCTCTTCCACGACAGAACGTTGAATCATGCGTCAGTTGCATTTAACGATATCGTGCGTGCCTACTCGTCGACTCTGATCCTTTTCTGTAGAGACATATTTTTCGACTCCCTGTATCTCTGTCTCGAGA
The DNA here is from genome assembly GCF_051020975.1 of Osmia lignaria lignaria. Lineage (NCBI taxonomy): Eukaryota > Metazoa > Arthropoda > Insecta > Hymenoptera > Megachilidae > Osmia > Osmia lignaria. The sequence goes on along the minus strand of NC_135037.1, from coordinate 5,446,718 downwards.
TGTTGCTTCCTCGTGCAGGGTCCGTTCAACAACGTCGTCTGATTTTCGGACGACATTTGAAATTCAAATATCACTCATATAGGGACGTTGGCGTAACTAGGATTCTCTCTAGAATGAGCTAGGTTAATTTGGAAATTTTAGAATTTTAGAATTTTGGAGTCAGGATCTTGGAATCTTAGAATGTGCGAAGGGGTAAGTTCCAGCCCTTACCTAGCTACACTACTTGTTCTATGTATAGTACCCAATTTATTTAAAAAATTTCGCAATAAACATTTTTATCTAAAAGTCTGAATTCTCAGCATCTACTCGATTAAAGCAAGAAGAGTGTAATCCTATGGCGGAAACGGGTACAAGGTTAAGTCTTTGATTCTATTAACCACCTCGAAACTTTGGTTAGTGAAAATACTCAATTACGGGGATACAGGAAAGCCAGCGGGCAGCAAAAGAACACGGGAGAGAGGAAGAAAAGTGATCGCGTGCTGGGCGGAAAATTCGAAAGCAGGAATAGTGATTACCATGAGAATTAAACGAGCGTCGGGAATAAAGAGGAGCAGAGTCGGCCATCTTGAACGGTCGGTGTCATTTCATTTTCGCGGCGAACGAAGCTGTTGGAGTAAGAATTCGGCTGATTCTCTAAGTCCCGGCTACCCTAAGCCCTCAATTTCACTAGAGTAAAAGCTGAACGGAGAGCGTGATAAAACGGCTTTCTTATTCCCGCGTTTATATTCAATCTCGACCGCTGACGCGGTCACAAAGGGCTCCATTTGAAACACGTTAGTCGATGCCGTATATGCGGGATAGATACACTCATGGAAAGGGAGAGAATCGCGACTATGCATTATGGAGTACCAGCCTCATCTTTGTATGCATCTATGCATGGAGCTGCGCAAGCATGGCAACTTCATGGAATTCCTGTACCTATAGTGGTCCGCGTTAATATTTCGACAATGTGATATTTAAGGGTAGTAGGCATTTTTTGGTATCAAAAAATCGAATCTTTTTCGTTTTTTTATTTGATAATACCCTGGACAATATTCAAAATTAGAATCTGTAATTGAAATAATTTTGAAGCTTACAAGGGGAACTACCCAAGTGTTACACTCACTTATTAATGAAACTTTGCCAGCTTGTAGAGCTCGTCGAGCTGAACACGCCTATACCCCGTTTTGTGGGCAGACGACTAATTGTTTAAAAGATATTAATAATTAAAGTTAGTTACTACTTACATTGAGAAGTATGACAGACTTACACATACAACTCGCAATCTAGAGATCCACGGTTCAAATCCTTGATTCCCAACAATTTTTTTTTTTTTTAATGATAATTTGTCTCTTTTTGAATAACTATTACATAAAAATTATCATTGAAAAAAAAAAATTTTTTTTGGAACCAAGGATTTGAACCGAGGACCTTCAAATTGCAAGTCACGAATCTGCTCCGTGGTTAAACACATGACCTGTAATCTAAAGCTCCTCGGTTCAAATCCTGGGTTCCCGTTTTTTTTTTTTTTTTTTTTTTACAATGACAATTTTTATGTAATAGTTATTAAGCAATAATTATTAAGCAATAATCTTATGCAATATTAAAAATTCGAAATTGATAGCTGCAATAGATTCTGAGAAGTAAGCTTGTTTTCTATGTACCACAGAAAATGCCCACTGCTCTTAACCCTTTGAGGACGGAGCATTCCTAAGCTTGTACAGAGTGTTGTTAATTTAAAGTGAAAGAAGTAATAATTCCATCTTTCAAAATTACTTAAAATACATGTTTGCTAATTTGTAATATTAAAAATTATAGTTTGAATAAATTTCTGGGTGAATATATTAAGAAATGATTGTTTGAATATCATCGGAAACCAAAGGAATACCAACGATTTGAAAAGCATTTATGCACCCCATAGTGTACACGCGTGAGCACACGCGTATTTCAAGTGTCCCCACGAAAGTTTGCCGGTACTCGAGATTAGTTTTATCGTCTTACTTCGGGGCGTCGTTTCGTAAAAAGTTTCGGGAAATTATGCGACTAAGACCGCGTGTGCCCCGACGCGCAAGCAGCCTTTTTAACTTTCCCTGAAACTTTGTCGAGGCCGAGCTAAATTAATATCTACACGCGTGGCATTCACAACGATCGCGTACCCTTAACGCAGGAATAATACCTGACTGTGTTACTGAAGCTATGGATTCGATTTTGTCATTTTTCTCTTCAACCTTCGACATTGTCTGTTTAAGTAATTGCGAATGACAAGAGTATTAGAAAAAATAATCATAATTTTTTGACACAATATATTGTGTCTCCTTAGTGTCGACGTTAATACATTCTACTAGATCAATTACTCACAACGTGAATTCGTAGCCACTTTATTTAAGAAGGGTACACATTTCAGTTTGATACTAGCGTGCATACCAAAGTGCTATCACGCTTTGCACTCACGCTGATTGCGACTCACCAATGCTGTCTAGCGTATTAAATGGAGAACAATCGTTGCATACAATCGTAACTGCTGAAGTGAATAAAACAGAGAAGCAGTTAAGACTGGAAATGTTTATTCGATTTTTCAGCAAGAATCAAATTAATTTTTTTAACGTTTCATCGACGACTGGATCATTAGGGAATTTTATTTCTTTATTATTATTGATTAAAATAAATTGTCAATGTCATGGGAGATATTTACTTTTCACGAACAAATTCGAACGAGTCAACAAAGTGGAAAAAGAAAAACTGTTGGTTGGTTTTGGCTCGATTCAAGCCGGCGTACCGCCAATAAATAACGAGCTGCCCGAGATCCACTCTATAAGGTATATACGGGATTCACCGTGGTATAACTTGTACAAGGGAGATCCGGAGGGGGTGAGAAAAAATCAAGGAAAACTGCGGGAACTTTTATTATTTGACAACGAGTTACGTTGAAGTCTTAAAGACCTCTATAACTTGGATTTTTTGCAATGATGATATATGAAACATCTGACTTCAAATAATATTTATTTCATTATTATTTCGGTTAACTTTAGGAGAAAAGAATAAAAAGAATATTAAACTTTAATTAATTTCAAGAAGTATCAAGAAAATTAATATTGATATTTGTGGAAGGAATAAAATTATTTTGTAAACAATTGTTGTTAAGGACAGCTTGGAATAATAAACTTAAGTAATGAGCAAAAGGAGAGCAATTAACATTCAATGTGCAAAAGGGTTAATCACTATCAAATTGATAAATATTGAAGCCAGTGTTCAATAAAATGAAGTGACCAGGAATACAGTCATTTTAATTAGCGGGATGAATGAAAGTTCACCAATGAAATTAATAAGGAAACTTAAATGGAATCCAATAAGTGAGTTGTACAAAACGGAACCGATGGCTGTTTCGATTAAGTTGATTAAACTGGAATTAACTCGATTAAAACGAGGCGCCTTAATAACAAAGCCGATAGCATTTAATTAAACGGAATAACTCCAAGTCTACCTATAGCTGGATCGTTGAAATTTTCAACAGACAATTATTTATTAGGGAAAATCAGGAAGATCAAAAATTTCATCCCTTTTTCTAAGCTATTATCTGTCATAGATTACTTCTTCTACAAAAAATGAAATATTGTTTTAAAAACTAAAAGTTTATTAATTGAATTTAAAATTTCAAAACTATACAATTTAAACAAGCTGACAATTATTTACACCAAAGAAATTAAAATTTTCATTATTCAGGAACAAAAGTTTGTTATCATTCACAAAATAAAAAAGAAACAACAAATTTTATAAATGAATTTTTGAAGATAAAAGTCAGATATCATTTGCAATATAACAAAAATAAAAAGTAAAAAATTTTATAAATATCTAGATCTTTTTAAAAATAAATCGAATCAGCGAATTTCCACGAAAAGTGATATCGTTAAAGAGGGTTTGACATTACTAACCTTGGTCAAAGTTGATTTGCGAAGAGGTTGTCATACGTTCGAAGGTCGTGTAAACGCGACCAGATTCTACGCCAATGGCCGCTAACAATGATAATGTCTCTCGGTGATGTTAGCGCAGATACCGTGGCACGGTATCTTTATTACCCTACACGAGACACGTTGCTCAAGTTAATATTAATTGCCGTTTTATCTTGCTCAGACGCCTGATATTTCGAACGAGTAATCTTCGCGAATTTTACGACGCTCTAACCAGCACGGAACTAAACCTTCGAATTTCGTGAACAAACTTTTCGACTACGTTTCACCTGACTGTTTACAGACCCTCTGTTTTCCATCAACATCCTCCTACGCCTTAATCAAGGATATTAATCTAAAGTTAAATATATAATTTTTACACGAAAGTGTTTCATACATTGGAAGAATAATTTTCAGAGGGACAGTGTAAAATTAGAAAATGAAAATGATATGAAATAGAAAATTAAATTAAAATTGGGACTCTCTTCATGGTCCGTCGTCCAAGGGCTAAACGCAATTAACCCCCATTAAAATTTCACTAGCATTTGGATATCATTATCATTTATATTTAATAAAATTTTTAAGTAACCACCTTGAAATCAACTCTAAAGAAAAGCAATCTTATAAAAAGCAAAGTTTACCTCATTTTCACTTGTAACCCAAGTTCGTTCTACAGTGATGTAATCAATTTCCGTATTACGAGTCAATACCCTGGGCAACCGTCGAATAGACAGCAGCTGATCGTGGAAACGTAATTTTAGCTGGAGAACGAGCTGCAATATTTGTTTCCGGCGTGAAACGTCAGAATTCCAACGATCCTCGAGGGAGGGAACGGCAGCAACATATTCACGAGGCTGTATCCGATTTTATTTCCTCGCTAAATCCTCGAATCTCAGCGGACTTGGAATCTCTTCCACGTGTCTGCAGGCCGCAGTTCTCTCGATACGCAGTCGAACGAAAAGTCAGAGAGAAGTTTCGGGAGTTACTGCGACTCCTCGTAAGCCGACGCCGATGACGACAGTTCCGACCAGTCTTTTTACGGCCGAGGGACACCTCGTTGCCGAAACGACGTCGGAGGACACTGCTCTGTCCTGATACAATGCTACCTCTATCCAAATGTACGGATTCTTGAATTACCTAACTTTGATCCTGTAGAGAAAAGAAGAATTTGATTGATGAGGAGTCAGATCGAGGAACTTTACAAGGGATGTAATTTCATTTTAATTTGTAAAATTTGGGGATTATGAATTTTGAAATGTTTAAAAATTCTGTATGGGATGTACGATGATTTCTTTGAGCTTAGGTACAGTGTACAAATTAAATTAGAAAAGGTAATAGAAATTGCCATTTCAAAATAATAGGATTCTATTTAGATCTGTGTATCCTAGAAATTATAAACTTTTAAGCTTTTTTAATTATAGTTTCTTGATTAGTTTCAATTTTTAAAGTAACTAATGATAGACAACGATGTAATAAAGAATAATAATAATATTGATAATCTAGTACTGATAGGACAGATATAAACAAATACTTTTCTATTTTATATCTTTTCATCTACTCGAAAATGCTTTCCACACAAAAAGATAATCAATAAAAGAATTTTTCTTTAAAAAAAAAAAGAAATTCAAGAGGCACGTATCAAGGAATAGTAAGGAAATGAAACGAAGTTCGTAAGAAATCCTCTTTAATTTTTGGTGTAAGTGTGTCGTGTGCCACTTAGGTGATAAGATTACGGAAGAAGATAAGTTCCACATAAAACGGTCTTTGTACATTGGACTTGTAATTAATGGATGTTTCGAAGTGTCTATCAAAATTTCAATGAAATTAGTCTGTTATGTGTGTTATTGATACCACGGTTCCCTTTGCCTTTTCCGTTCGTCAATTCTGAAAAATATTTTAGAATTTATTTAATATAAGATTTTATTAAATTAGCAGATGGTAAATTTCAATATTTCTATATTTAAAAAAATACAAAGTTCTAATTTTAGAAATATTCTACTTTAAATAGGGTGTTGATTGAAGAGTTAAAACATCCTACAAATCTTTGCAAAGATTTATAATTTCCAAATATTGATAACACGACGTTCAAAGTGTTAGGAAAATAATAAAAAATTGTCCTTAAATACTTTTTTACTTTTCAAGTGGTTTCAATTAAAATTCAGTAACATCGTGAATATCCGGTGGGTATGATTGGTAGCATACGTAGAGTAATATCTTACGACTGCCGTACCATTAATGGCACAACGACGATCATCGTAATATACGTTTAGTTTAGTTTAGCGAGACGAGGGGTTGCGAGGCGGCGACCCTTCGCGTCCCACCGGTGTTAGGGTGCATAATTTATCGCTTTTCCCCGACCACCATAATGCAACACGTTACACGCTTGGTATGCATGTAGATTCCGAAGGTTATCGATGCTCCCTCAATGTCCGAGAGGGTATAACGGGACGCCTAACTGCCGATAAATAGCCTAATCATTGATCGGAATTCATTGCCCTGGGCTTCTGTCTTAATTCAATATCGACCAACCGTAATTAGAACATCCAACCAAACGAGGAAAAAATGAAGATCATCTTGACTGATCGAATGATGAATCGTGTAAAAATCAGATTTTAATGTTTCACCCTCGGACTACGAACCATATTTCATATTATTTTCGTCTCCTAAATTTTACTCTGATTCTTTCAAATTTATTCTTTCAGTATCTGAAACTCTTTCGTTTAAGAATTATACATTTAACTTTAGATTAATATCCTTATATATGTTTTGAAAGTTTGGGTCTCAATTGACTCGAGGTTTCTCTATAATATAAGCACACCTAAATCTTTATTAATTTGATAAATCAATAATGATTAAAGCTTCATTAATAGATAATGGTTTAAATTAATAAAATTTCAAATTTTCAACGTTTGATTTTCAAAATTATAATATTATGTGAATAAATTGAGGATAAAATCTAGTGATAATACGTGGCTTGAAAAACTTATGTTAATTTAATTAATTTTGGGGGGACATAAGTAATAAGATGATTGAAAATTCGAAAAGGGTTTTGCTTTTTAATTTGAATGGTCGCACACATTAATACCATTACAAGGTAGAAAATAGGTTTTTCATACATAATAAACCTACCAAGAACGAGCTACGCTTGCTACGTATAAATCATGATAACCTATTATGATGATGACGGAATCAAGTACGGTTTCCACGTTAAACAAACCTAGTTAAAGATAACAAAAATAGAAGAAACTCGAATACTCGGATTGTTCTGAAAATTTTTTAAAACCAAAAGAATTATTTTCTCGTCAGCTCCAAATTTTCGATACTCTAAAAGAAAAGAACATAAATAAATATTCTCAAATTTAGAAAAAAGAAAGTAAAATATTTATGGCACGTTATAATAATATCATTTTTCATTTATACCCAATGACAGTCAACGTACACGTGATTTTAATGATTTGCAATAAACGAAAGAAACAGGAGAGGGTGAAAGATCGTCACGGCTTCGCTTAGAATAGAATTGTTTTTTATTGTGACTAGATTACAAACGGGGCCTTACGGCGCTCAATATCGCCCAGTAGGAACGTTTACGCGTAGTGAGTGAAACGACAAAGGGAATGAGAACATTCTTTACGGGCATTTCCATATCACTCACCACGGGAACTGGGATATGTGATTACGATGAACATTTGTACGACAAATAGCGGTCGTCTCTTACGTCTAGCTTACGTCACTATTTGTTCTCTATAGCGTTATGCCTGCATCGACTTTCGAAGTTGATCAATTCATAATCTCCTCTACATTTCCATTTTCTTGGCCATTTTTATATTTCGACCCCTATCCAATTTTCGAATGATCGAACAACCGGATCAATTGATGTTCTAATTCTAACTAACGATTAGTTAAGTGAAAATCGAAGAGGATGAATCGACACACTTCAAACGTCCCATTACACATGCCCTGTAAAGATATCGAATACAGTTTATTAATTACTCCAGTAATGTTAATAATATTTATAGCATACGCCTAGTCGATCAAATGATTTCTTTATCTCGTTCACTGTACAAAGCATCGTCCGCGACGACGGCCTTTTTTTTCGTTTACTTACAGCCTGTATATCTTCATTTCTTTTTGGTATTCATCTTAGGTAATGTTATTATTATCGTTACAATATAACAATTCTGAAAGATATTTACGAACCGCATTAAAATCAGCGTCTACTATACATGTATCTACAGAATAGTGAGTACATAATCCCCAGTGGATCTCTTTATTAATCGTCTCGTTCGTTTCTCCCTCTCCTCTAATTACTTCTTTAAATTAGATCGTTCGCACTAGTCGTGAAAGACTGTCTGTTTGAAAACGCACGATATCCAGTGACACGCACACGGTAACGAACGAATATTGTTTATCGAAAATATTATTGCACTTTGGCTCGAGTATTTGTCAATGACCTAGGTGTTTCCCTTGAATCACGAATGAAATGAAAATTCGTTAAGCTCAATTGATTTTTTTAAGTAACTTCTCTTTTCATGCACCTCGAAACATTAAATACGTATCGATGCAATCATTCGATCCGTGCATTTACAATCGTCATATGTACAGCACTGATTTATTTCGTTCAGTCGTCTGGAAAGGATTTCGTTAAACGTCGAACAAAATTGGACATCGTTGTTGTCGCCACGAGTCCCCGTTGAACCTGCAGTACTTGTTAATTTATATAATTTTTAAATGAAAATGAATTAAGAGAAAGAAAGATACTTAAAACGTTCGAATTCGGGAAGGGAGATACTCGTGGGTTACGAGGACAACGTTACCAAAACGACGACGTCCACTGTTAGTTCTCATCTCTGGGCAGGGAGAGGGTCTGCGAAGTGGAAGCGATGGGTGGGGTGGTCCAGCAGTCGAGTAACGAGGGCCAGTAACCAGTGGCAGTAGTGGCGTGCTGCCAGTAACCAGCCAACCCGGCGCCACCCCCGTGTCCAGATGCAGAACCACCGATTCCAATGCCGACGCCTACGCCAATGCCTCCGTGCATACCGACAACCTGTTCACCATTGATGCCAGACGCATCGATCGCGTTTCTCTCATCCTCGATTTTCTGGTCCGCCGTGGTCCCATCTTCGTCGTACATAAGATAGGGGGGCTGCGAAGCGGTCGACGAAGGGGTGGACGACAGTGTCGGCGACGCGACGGACCTAGGCGTGGGTCACTCTTGCGACCTCATCTGATTGTCGCTTTGCTGACCAGTTGCAGCTCCCACTGCTACCACCTGACTGCCACCTCCCAAAGAGCTCCCGGATCCAGCCAGGGAGCTTCCAGAATTCGCGGTTACAGTGTGGTGATGGGGGCTAGAAGTAGCCCCCGCTTCACCTCAGACTTGAGCCCTGCTGGTCGCGTTCACGTGAGCCTCGCTGCTAGGCGAATGGGGATTCGCCTCGCCGGTGCTCGTCAGCGCGAATTGACACGCGCTCAGTCCTCCGCCAACCGAAGACGCTCTGGAGCTAACCGGGCTGCCAGCAGCTGACACGGACGTGCTGTCCATGTTGAAGGAACTACCGCTCAAGCTGCTGTAACCGCTGCTGTGCTGCCTAGCCTTCAATCGTAACGAGGCGATGCTGCTCGACGTCATCACGGTACAGCTCTCCGGGGCTGCCGCTGTTCTATGGTGTGGCGTGTACACCGGTGGTCCGTAAGGGTGGTGGGGCGCTGCCGGAGCCGGGTAAGGACACGCGGCACCTGACGCCGCGACCGGCGAACCAGCCACCCCTAAAGCTGATCCCATTCCGGGCAACATCGACGTGGCCGCTTGCCCTACCGAGACCGGCATACCGCCCATATGGTTGCCAGCGACCGACGTCGCCGCCGCGTTGAAACAATTCACGGGACTGACTTGGGTGTGATGGTGATGGTGCGACGCCGTTGGTACCACGGAGCCCAGAGTGTTCACCCAGGGAAAACTTTTACTACTTAAGGGAGAGGGAACCTTGGCCGCCCAGTTATTGTACGTGCTATAAGAACTGTACAACGCGTCCGGATCGGCAAACGGCTGGCCGATGAAACCGTTCAAACTAGCCGCACTGAAGCCGGTCTTGAAGTCCACCGCAGCTGCGGCTGCGCTCGCGTTCCGCTCCTTCTTCCGCCATTTCGCTCTTCTGTTCTTGAACCATACCTGAAACACATCGAATTATCCTGTTAGATCGATGTATTGTATATGTACAATAACACAGTGGGTTTTGTTCTGTAACTTCAAATTTTATTTAGAAAATTCTCAACGCATTCTATAATTAATCATTCTTTCAACAATTCAACGAAAAAGCGTAAGTCGAATACTCGGAAGGGAAAAATCCCGGCACATAAAGATCAAGAAAACACACCTAATCACATCAATTATTGACAATTATCTTATCTTATCAGCGCCACGAAACAATTACGTTTCGATGGGAGAGCAATTGCAGCGTGTCCAAAAAATTCCCTATCTAAACCGCGCCTACTCAAATCACTGGTCTTACTCAAACCCCGCCATTATTTATCTTAACCAGTTCCCTCCCCACTCTGCGACCATCTTACGATACAATCACCCAAAATTTATCTTTAACGAATACCGAGAACCGTCTGAATCGTATGTTTCGCTCGAGATTTCGCGAAAGGGCCCAGATATTATTCATGTAGCAAGAGTGCAAGACAAAGATGGTTACGCTCGAAGGAAGTCTCGAGACAAATGGCAAGAAAACCCCGGCGAACCCCTCCATCCTGAAATATGATGGCGTTAATTCAAGGCGGCCCTTTCTCGCGTTCGATACCGTACGAGGGCGAAACCTCGTCAGCCGTTTCCCACCCCCTTCCTCTTCTCATTCGCCCTTCAACCTCGACGCCATCCCTTTTTCCTCGTATCCCGGTTTCCTCGTCTCGTTCTCCCGCGTTGCTTTTTCCACCACGTTCAACCGGCTCGCCCCCAACAATTATACGGGTGGTTGCACTTAGATACACGTCCCTTTCGCGTAACTGTAAGGCAACGAGCGCAACGAACCCCGAGGGTTCCAGCTATCTCAGGGGTAGTCGAGCCAAAAAAGGAAGGAGGGAGAGACGATATCGGAGGAAAACAACGACCGAGCCGGTTGGAGGATCCTTCGCAAGATGGATGGCCCCACGATCACGCCGTGGAAACGCTAAGAGGCGCGACGAGTCATTGAAAGAGGGGAAGAAGACTGGCTAATGAAGAATAATGCTCTTCCGGTCCCGATTATTCTTCAAACGATGCGTAATCGCCCGCTTCTTGACCTTACGATACGTCGAATCTATGGATTGCATTTATGATTTTAATTGAAATCTTTTGTAGAAGATTTAGAAGCTTTCTATTTCAGATTTAGAAGATTTCTATTTCAAAATTTCTTATTCTAATTATTCTAGTAATTCATATTTACATATACTTCAATGTTTCTATACTTCAACCCTTAAATTAACCAAAACGTCCCTTTATCATTCCCCCTGTTTCTTAAATCCCTTATTCCATGACGAATAACCATTCGTCATACGATCGTCCGCGCGTTAAGCGGCTCATGAAGAATAATTCAACAGCGTAAAATACTGGCTGCGAGGCCTGAATTTGAAAAATATTTCCTGTACAAGCAAAGTTTCTTTCACGGGGAACATGGTCGGGTCTGACGAAGCAACCCCGTAGACATGACACGGGGCGACGGTAAAGCAAAGAGGGGAGCAAACTCGATAGGACAGAACGGTAGTACGGTGGGCGAAAGATGCCGTGGCTTGAGAATCAATAAACTCTCGGAAGGCGCGCGCTAGTCGTTCGTATACACACAAGACCGCGCCCATAAACTTTAACAGCATCGCAGAATCTCTACGAGGTATTCTCCTGGAACCGAATACAAGATTCTTGCTTCATAAACTTGATGGGCGAACCTGCCGGCAAAGGGACAGAAGTCAACGAATTAGGCGATGCTGGAAATCTTTAGATTATTATAGGTGGTGCAATCTATGATTTAGATTTATTTTTTTAATCGGGTCAGTACATAAAAATTTATTTTACTTGATAGTGATATAAATAGTGGCCTAGCTGGGATTTTTGGGGGTGGAACAGGTTCACTGAATTTTAGGATGTTAGAACGTGGAGATGTTAGAAAATTAAAATCTTAGAATTTGGAAATTTTTGAAATTTGGAATTTCACAAGCTTAGAATCGTGAAACTTGGAAAGTTAGAATCTTAAAATTTAGAAATTTTTGAAATTTGGAATCTTAGAACTTCAAAATAGTGAAAGTACCAATCCATATTTTGGGGTGGAAGACAGGCCCTGCCCTAATTCTTTCCTACTTAATTTTCCTACTAAAAATAATATTTTATCAGTCTACTATAGAATGAATAATATCAATCTTTTGACCCGGTAATTTTCAAGTTATTTTATAACGGTATCCAGTAGTGTACGTCAAAACCAATAATTGCTTAGCCATATTGATGAGCGATTAGTTGATCGAATGATGCTTTAATGGAAGTATCCGCAATGCCATTTGAGCATTCGAGTCGATCCAGCAGACGCGATAAATCGAATCCAATGTTTTCCGCCCGACAACCGCTTGAACAATGGCTCCCGTCACGTCATCCAAGCAATAAAACCTCATCAAATCACGACCCCTCGCCACCGCGTAAGCCTCCGTGCACGGCTCAATCTACGAAAGCTTATATAAATGTAATGAGACCGTGACCGGGGCTACCTCATCAATCAAGCCCCCACCCTGACCAACTTCTACTTCCCCAGTTCGTGCACCATTCGTTTTCCCTTGCTCTTCTTTTCGGCCACGTATACGTTTCGACTTTCTATAGACAGGCCCGAAAACGTTGCCCCATGCAAGCTAATCCTACCGATTTAACAACGGTCACTGAACAATCGGATCAACTGATTCGTTTTGTGCAACTGTTACTTGGTGATGTTCTTTATCATTGTATTTTTAATAGGGACATTATATTGTAATTCTATGCAATGAGAATTTCAATTTTTATAATACTTACAGAAGTAGGTATGTATATGGTATATTTTGCTTCACTTATTCTACTGAATTCAGGGAATCGAGTGGCTAGTTTGTCTGATCGCCTATCTGATACTACTTACTGCAGCAAACGAAAGCTGAGAAACTATGGAAGAGACGATCACAATGCAATATTTCTATTCACCAACGATATGGTTAAATTTACATATAAATGCAAAATTATACACATGCATTTGAGTCTAAACTCGAATACATGATTAATTGTACATTTATTACTGTCAGCGTTTGAATTATTACTGACGATTTATAAAAATTTTGGTGAAAAAAGAAGAAATCTTAAGCACTTTCAAGAAACATGACTTAGAAAATGGGAACAGAATAAAATGAGTAATGACCCATTTTGAAATTAAATAAAATTAAAATCAAAATTAGTATGTAATTGCATACATTCTAATAATTAATTTCAATAGTAAGAAGAGCAGTTCTATGCGTATTAACGTAAAATGTCATTACATAAAACATTTTAATTAATAATTCAATTTTGCTGAAATCTGAAACCATCACATCTTCCTAGAAACATTCCAGAAGCAACTCTCTCCATAAAAATTCCAATCACTTAAACCATCAATCCATCAATCCGTTTCAATTCCACCTACAAATATGCATCGAATGAAGCTGCAGTTGCTCGAAACGACCGGCGCCTCTCAGTCGATATAAGAAGAAAAAATCAGTGTTGCTGGCAATCAACGAGACTCTTGTGTTTTCTATCACGATAAACAATGCTTGTTCGAGCAGATGCCGGCGTACGCATGTGATCGAGCGTGTCGAGGCGTCGCGACGGCCTAGCAATTCGATTCGTAAGACGAGAGACGAGGAGGAAGCGAAGGAGGGAGAGAAGGTCGACGTTGTAGGGTGGAGACGTGAATGGTGGTGGTGAACAGGAGGAACGAGGGGAAACAGAGAGGAAAGAACGTTGAAGCAGAGGGGTTCGGAGGAGGCAAAAGGAGGTGGAGGAGGATAATATTGATCCCCTCGTAGCCCCGCCCCTCCTTGCCCAGCCGACGCCATCATTATATTATCCACCATCCCTCCGTCTAACCGACATATGCGCACACCTACGACCTCGAACTCCACGGGACCCCTGGACCAACCATATCTACACTTTCGCTCAAAATTATTTCTCCATTGTCAACCAGATTATTTGTTTATTATATTCGGAGAGCGTTGATCTTGATTTTTCCGACGTTTCTATTACATTTAATAAATAAATAAATAAAATAAGTAGAATTTTTAACCCTTTGATATCCAAGTCATCCATGACACTTAATTTCCATGGAAAATCATCACTCTATATTATTAGGAATTATTTTACTTATTTAATTAGAGATATTCCAATTTAGTTCGTGAAATTCTGGACGATAGATGTAATGAAATATTGCGAAAGGTTCCGGCATGGCAGTCAACGTGTAAACGAAGGAAAATTCACTAGAAAAATAATTTGTGGAATCAACGACACGAGTTAGTAGTTTTCGAGGATGAGAAAGAAGCGAAAGTTCTAACTCTTTCGCCTCGTTTCGTGGAGGAACGTGTTAGAGGACACGGTTATTCCGTGGCCCAAAAACGACCGAGAACGCCACTTCATTAAAAATAAATTCCGTGAAACAGCCTCGCCGGATATCCGGGGTCTTCGCGAGGATTTCACCGTTGCGAGGATCTTCTTCCTTTTCCTTTCCACTGCTGACACCATATTTTCAACTGTATACATCTTCGACGAGCCCGTTTCTAGACGATTACCACCTTTGCCCTTACTTTCATTTATATTGTTAATGATTTCTATGGTTGTTGAATGTTTAATGGTTTGATGGAGAATTTATGGAAAAGGTGATATAATCTCTTCGACTTATGGAATTTATAATATTTAATAGAACTTGATATAAGTGCCTTTTATGTCTAATAAATTTAAATATTTTAAATTAAAAATTTGTATAAAATCTTTGAACCCTCTAATTCGCCCTTTTCATTGGATGTTAAAATTAATTTTAATTTTAACTGCTGCAAGTTGTTCAAGATCCTAAGTAAATATTTGTAAGTAGAATTTTAATAAAGAACGTTATACATATAAGTAATACTCAGAAATTTTTATTAAATTTTCATTGTTTTTTAATCTGAAATATAGCTCAAGTTTAGTAACGAAATTTGCCTGAATAATTTCAATCTCCTCTCCAATGATCCTCATCGTCAATTTACTTCTGTAAATATACTGTACGTTTCTTACCTCTGGGAGTAGGTTCGTAATAAAAAATGGGCGCTCGTTTGAAGAGATTTTATGGTGTGTCGCGAAAACACCGAGAAGGGCACCATTTCGTTAAAAATAAGTTCCTAAACGGTGTGGTTGGATATACTGGGCTTCGAGAGGATTTGATGCAGACAGTTTCCTTTTTCCTTTCATTCTCACTCAACTAGATCTCTCGACGAGATAGTTTTGCGATGCTCCTTTGTCGTACAATGTATAAGTTAAAAATTATATAGTCAAACATTAGAAAAATTAAATTTCTTTTTAAAATAAGAATTCTAATATTGCAAAATTAATGAAGGAATTTTTTAAATTTACGAACAATTCGAATTAAATTAAATACCAAATTTTGCAATATGGGAATAATTTAAACCATTGGAATTTTTATATATTTATCATCTTCGCTCGTATCAGTTTCTCTTATTCTTAAACAAAATTTTGGCATAACTCTAATATATTATTAATCCCCCATAATTACTCCCAGGAATCTCTATAATCTCTCAATTTGTCGAATACAAAAATGTTAATTAGAATAGAAAAATTAGCATAAAATATGCATGAAATAACGTTTCGAAATTCAGAATAGTGTCCACTGGAGTGAAGGACGAAGAAAAAGCAAAAATCATGGCTACCAGAATAAATCCTTTTTGTCTTTCGTCTCGTTCTCCGCAATCTTCTTTTTGCGACATTGGCTACCATCCGCCCTCTTTTCATGCATCCACGCGTGCTTATATCCACCCCTCTCCCCCTTCACTCCGCCATACACCTTCCTTTTTCTTCTCATTTCTCGCTCTTTCTTTTTTCACCCTGTTCGTCCGTGGAAAGAGCAGTCTCAGTTTCCAACGGCACTGTCTCCATAAATCTCACTATAACGGAGAGATGGATCAGCCGGGATGGTCACATCCAGGATGGAGGGAGTCAGTTCGTACTTGTATCGTGAATACGTATGCACACTTGGACAGCGCACGCGTGCATATATCCTCAAGGATTGCTATGAATACACGAATGCGTGCAGAGAAATCGGCCTGTCGAGACTGGATATCAAGGGGAATCACCTTTGGTCACCGTCCAACTTGATAATTACAAGAAACCTTTGTCGAAGGGAATTCACACTATTCCTCTATTAGATTTATACAAAATTAACATTTTACCTATTGGAAGCCTATTAATAAACACCATTAGTTGTTAACTAAAAATGAGAAAATGGCGATACAGGGGAAGCAAGAGTTTCCCAAATCTTAACTTTGACGATATTAATATTAAAAGTAAATTAGAAAAGAAAATAATACAATTTTTAATTACCAAATATTATAAAATTTGCTATACAATTGAAAAATATGAATAATAAATAAATATCAATTGAAATCTTCCCATTTCAACGTTTACTCGCAAGTGACAGAACCAGACTTCTAAATGTAGAAAATCTCTTTCTCTACATTATCAGCTTCCCCGAGAATGCCCATGAGGAAGGTCGAGAACCCGGGACATTACATGATTACCAGTTTACTTCAGATTGATATAATTAAAGAAACAATGACAAACAAAAAGAGCATCAACCACTCGTTCTATTTAACTTCGAATTAGGTAGTTCTTTACAGCCAGACATGTAATATTTACATTCTGCTCGCAATAAAATGCTGTTATCAGAAATTTCGTCTCCGAAATTACTAGACGGGGATCACGAGACCGGGGGGATCATAAAATTCATGTCACCTTAATGCTGCTGGCTCAAAAATAAGAATGTTTCCAAAAATCCATCAACTGTAATTTCAACCTATTTAATCCCCTCTGTTTGTATTTTTCTTAAATATTTATATGCCATAAATATAAACTTAAATCAATTTCATCGGTCCCGAATTAACCGTTTGAGAGGTGAAACTTGTTGCGACGATTAAAATCTCGAAATCTGGATCAAGCATGGCTCGTAGACGGATTTTTGACGATCGTAGAGATGGGGAAAAGAGGCAAAACGATGGGTAACGAGTATTATCGTTTGTATTAAAGCGGTCGGGAGAGCAACGTTGAACGATACAAACGGCATATGAGCCGGCATACGACATGGAATGGGAAGCTGGCCACCTCTCGGTGTGAGGCAGTTTTATGGATTTTTTTTTCCCTCATCGTTGTGGTAGTGAACTGTACAGCTGCAACCAGTGGGATTCGGATATTCAATGTTGGCGTACCTGTATGGATATTAAATTAACACCCGTAAGCCGCGAGTATTAACAACTTTGCAAAAGATTATACGAGATTATGAGCTCAAGCGGAACACGTGATTTTTAATGCCGTCCCGCCTAGCTCTCGTGCCTCCTCCGTTCCTTGTAATTTATAAATAGTTACGGTTCATTTGCCTATAGACTCGTTATCGATTCCCGTCGAATTTAATGCGCTCTTCTCCGTTTCCCCGTTTCGTTCCTCTTTCTATCTTTTTTACTTTTTCACAACAGTCAGAGATGCTGTTTTCGTCGTTAACGCGATCGATCGCTTCAAAAATTGGTTCGAACGCGTTTTCGTTGTAAAAGGATTTACTGGAATTGCATATTCCTTTTATTTTCGTATAGTTTCAGTGAAACTCGAAGAGTGATTTATTACAGAATTTTGGAAAGAAATGCTCTTCTATTCAAATTTTTCAACAAACAGATGTTATAAAATTAATAAAATTTTTAATTCCTTGAAACATTTTTAATTTTGTTAATCAACAGAAATGGATAAAATTAAATTGAAGTGTAATAAAAGATTTAAATGAATTATTAATAATGAATGATTAATGGTTCCATGTGCTTATGATTAGCGACCATTTTGTAAGCCGATCGTTACTCGCACACAAACTGATTAAGAAGAGCCATTTTTTGAAATCAAAGTTCAAAGACGAATGATTAACGTCCATGTGCTTATGATAAACAAATATCTTGTGAAACGATTGTTCCCGGAAACCAGATTGATTAAAAATAGATATTTATAGAGATAAAAGATTAACGATCGACGATCAACGCCTGTATACTTTTGATTAACAAAAATCTTATAAAACCATTGTTACCGGAAGTCGAATTATTTAACAATTATTACCTTTGCCATTTCTGAAGTTTAAATTTAAATAGAAAATATGATAAAGTTAAATTCACGGATGGTTGATTTGTTCTTTGGTAAGTTCTCCGTATTTAAATGGAGGATAATGTTTTCTAAAGTCGTGAAATAAATTTGTAAATTCGATACGTTACTTCGGGACTACAATTCACCGTAAAAGGTTAATATTCGCTGTGGTAATCCACCAACGGAATATCGCAGATCACGCGCACCGGCCTTCGACGTTTTCCAACCCCGTCCGCAACGGTATTAACTTCCCGCGCGATTTACAGCGTACCGGCTCACCACCGATTCCGCGCCGCGCGAAATCTCTCGATAGAACCATCATATCGTTTCATGAATGAATGCGTGCGCCCCAAAGTCCTAAAGTCTGTCTTCTAATCCTTTGCTCGTATAAAAGAATCTGGTAAAAACGGAACAACTGTAGACATTACGTTAGTAAATAAGCGTCTTGTAATTCAATAATAATTAAAGATTAAAAGGTGTAACCCTTCCTATTAATTTTTGGTTAATTGAAATAGACCAAATCTTGATTGTTTCACCTGAGTTATAAATGAATTTGTAATAATATTAAAATATTATTAATTGGTTATTTGTCTATTAATAGGCTCCCGATAAATAAAGTGTTAAATATCTATTCACATCAAGAATCAATCTTCCATAGAAAGCGCGTCAACTGAACACTAAAGCGAAAAATCCAGAAGAACGTCTTCGAATGAAACAAAGTAGTGGAAAACCTCTCGGTTATCCCTAAATCCGTCGTATCACCGTAACAGATATCCTCGCCATTATAGGCTCAATCACTGGCTCGTTAATCTCCGGATCTTTCCTCGGTCGGTGAGCTTCATAACGCTCTGTGAATCCGCGTGTTCGCCGGCTAAAATCCCGAAGACAGCCGGTTTGAGCCTTTGTGCACACGAGAACTTACGAGGTGGCAAGTGCACGCGCCGCTGCCAACGGCGGTTCCACGTTAAACCCGCGTAACTGGAATGCTTTCCAACGGATGGGGTTGCCGGGAAAAAGAGGGAGGAGTAAAGGACCGAGGGAGGCGGTAGACCGGTTGCATATCGGATGCAAATCGGCCTACGGAAGAGATATGCTACCGGACGACCGCAGTGCAGTGCGGCAACGCGTGCATCGGAATGCAACCGGCCGTTGCAATGGCAAAGGTAATAATTGATATATAGCGATGGTATTGGCCGCTGACAGCCGCTAACCCGGCCGAATACGGATGACACCCGGTAATCCTCACTCTCATACCGGTTAGTGTCCACCTATATTCCGTGGCGTCCCATTTCCCATTCCCATGGCGTGTAAGCTCGTCCCATCTCTCTCTCCTCCTCCCTCGCCTAAACATTACGCGTATGTATCCCACCTCTCTCTCTCGCTCCGGGTGTCTCCTCGCCTATCTCGTTTTCGCCACCAGGTATACCAATACGGATCAGCGACGTGTGACAAAGCTAGGCTGTTCGAGGAAGACGGAGCGATAGGAAGCGGACGGGAATCGGAGAGAGACAGAGGGAATGCACCGATAGGAGGGCGCGAGAGCAAGGGGACAAGCGAGAGAGAAGGGTGCGCTTGCAGCCAGAAGCTCGTGCGACGACGCCGCCACGCGGTGTGCGGTGCAACCATACTAATCCGCCGATGGATTTATGGTCTTAATCACCGGCGGATTATCTCGGACAGCCGCGCTCTGCTGCCACCGACCGAAACATACGCCTGCCTCTTTGCAGATAACTGTACCTAGCTTCCCTCCCTCCTTTATCCTCTCTGTCCCTGTTCCTCCTCGTGTGTCCCTCTGGTTCCTGTCTCTCTCTTTCTCCATTTCTGGAACCTATCCCTTCGTATGATGCCCAGAAAATCTTCCATCCGTCGCATCGCTGCGAGACTGTACGAAATGATCGACCTGACGGGCATGGGCATCCTTGGACAAAGCCTGCGTGATTTCTTGTTCATGGATTCTTTGCAAATCACTGTTTCAAGATTTCTGAATGAAATAATTATTTACTAGAGGATATTTTAAGCTTGAGATGCAAGGATGAAAATGAAGATCCTATTCTTTCAACGGCAGAGTTGACTGATGGTTATAAATTATTGGTTGTGCATCGGCATCCAGGTATTACTCGAAACACCGCTAAATCCGCCGACAAAATAGATAAGCTTTCACGCATTTATCGGCGAACATTAAATGTTGCATCGGGATTAATTAAGCGTAATGCAACGACTAGAATTGAGTAAATGCGCTGGAATCGTTTTGCGTAAATTTCACCGTTCGGAATTTTGTAGAGAAGTATCCAGGGAAGAATGACACGATGCTGTGATACGGTTCAACAAATTCTACAACTATCCTAGATAATGCTATAAACCTGGGTTTTATGTAAAGTTAAACAGAAACGATCTGTACTTCAGTGTATCAGGTACACTCATTGGAAGAGGTGAGATCTATTTCGTATTTTTAAATATCCTTATTTTTAAATTAAATTTAATTCAATGAATAAGGAATCTATAGTCTCATTATTAGGAAAATTAGATTTGTAAAATATTTGATGTACCGTTTGGCAGAACTTTCCATCTTAGAATTTAATTATTTTGAAAGAGAATTGAAGAATTCATGCAAACCCATTAATTTAATAATAAATATCTCGGTCGGTGGTTTTTCACTAAAATTCTACAGCTTGGATCCGCAGCATTTTGGTACATGGCGTATAGTAGCGTGGCGGGAACACCGTACCATGCTCTGTGTGGTTCCTATAAATCCAGGAGGGCTTACCGGCGCAAAGCTTCCCTTGTGAGCTGCGCAACCCCACGTGACCTCATACCTGCCCACTTCCATCCCTGTTTCCCTTCAACCCCGATCCCAACGTTTCTCGTCCGAGTTCTCATCTGCTGATACGAGCGTACCTAAAGGCCTTGCTGAAACGCACGAAACCACCGGGATTGTCAAGTCGAGAAGCATGCCGTGAAACTTGATCCAACTCAAACTGCAGAACGAGTAGTCACAATCTGAACTACTTCCACTGCATTTGTCCTTCGTTTGTTCTATCTGATACCGCTATTTTTCTCTTTAAAACTCTGCTTTACCATTTCGCGTTACGTTATCTTTGTTGTTACAATCTGTACAATACTGTATGTTACAATAAAAATATATGTATTTTTCAATTTTCTAATTCTTTAAACTTGCCTTTCCATATTGACGGTATAATATTAATAGTAATGCAATTTTTATTTTGTTTCCGAGTTTTCAGATTTTAATTAAGGAACTAATTAAGAGATTCTTATATTATTTCTTTAAATATTTGTAGCTAAATTTGTATTCAATTGTTTATAAAATATAAATGCGTTAATCGAATATTTACTGAATAATTAAATCTTAACAAATACACTGAATTTTATTTTTAAGTAGAAGAAAGTCCATTTTGTCGAAATTATTAAAGCATACAAGATAGAAGAATGCCATTTTCTGGACATGACACGATAATCATGTCTGCAGTGAGTCCTCGAGGTATCAGCCAGAAAGAGCATGAATTGTTGCCTTTGTAATCGATACTCGAGCCATCAATGCGTCCATTGTAGCTTCCTGTTGCTACTTTGATCAACTCGAGTTTCAACTACGATTCGAATACGATCAGGCATTTTTATTCACCAAAGAAAACGATGAATCCAAATCAATAACGACTTAATATGAACGAACAATTTTCCCTGTTGCTACGAGATTGTTTTTCTAAAATCAGATCAATCTAATGTTTTATAGACCCTTACTTGATTCTAATTCTGAGAGAAGGAAAAGAAAAATTTAAAGCAAGGAGTATTAATTTATTTAGAATTCTTAATGGTAATCTATTCGTCATCGAGCAAAGTGATTTATAGCACAGATTTATCGAAAGTATTTTTCCTCACTTTTGATGGAAAGTAACAATTTAATATCACCGATGAAAATATAAACATACTTTGATCACTAAATGACGTTAATTTTTATAATCTTACGATTACTATCATCACCGTTCTTAAAAGTCATTGTGCCACTGCAATTGATTGATTGATTGATCGTTCGATGTTTTAGTTAAGTTGTTAATTGGTGTAGATGAATTAATTCATTATGTGCGGTTATCAGTGGTGCTAGCGATTTTGTCTTTAACTAACAGTAAGCTGATTTATGGATAATAATCGCATCGTCGTAAAGGTTTTATCGTGATTAATATCTTCAATGCTACAGCAAAAATTTAATAATATACATTTATGAAATTCGCGGAATTCGATTTTTAAATTTAATTCAGAAATATATAAAAAGGGTTCTCGTTTTCATCTGTATGCCTAGAGCCCGAAAAGTTCTAGACACGGTCCTGCTTATTTATATTTAACATAACGCTGTAATTATAATTGTTTAATTTTCAAATCGGTAGTCTACATATTTTCTTGGTAGCTTAGGTGTCAAATTTAATTATTCAAAGTTTCAGATTATTTTGACATGTACCACTACGTTAATTAGACCACCCTGATTAATTATCCCTTTTCGAATTATGGGGCTACAAAATTTCCAAATGTGTTTACTTCAATAAATCATTCAAATATTGCAGAAATTGGCCTAATTAGGGAGTAAGATAGGTCCACAGAATTTTAAAAGCTTAAAATATAAAATATTACTATTAGAATTTAAAAAACTGTTGAATATTAGGATTTTAAAACCTTAGAATTTTTTAATTGTAAGAGAGCCAAACCCACCCTGGCTCCTATCTATAATAGACAAATGATTGTAAATAAAACTAATTTGCAATTAATTAATGGAAGGAAATCCGAAGAAGGGTTAAAAAGATTCTGAGTACAAAATTCTAACTCACCCTGACTCGTGCTTCCGGAAGATTCGTGTACAGACCTATCTCTTCCCTGGCCGTCATATCCGGATACCGATTCCTCGAGAACAAAGCCTCCAGTTCCTGAAGTTGATACGACGTGAAATGCGTCCTTTGCCGTCTTTTGCTCTTGTTCTTTTTCCCGTCTTTATCGTCCGCGTCGTTCTCCCCAACACCACCGGGTGAAACCACCCCTCCGCCAGCGCCCAATTCGTGTTTCACTTCTGTGGGTGTCCGAACACCTGAAACGTGTTAAGACATCACATTCCATACGAAAATGGTGAAGCTTATCCTATGAACGCGACTCCCAAAGTATCATTTCCAAGGTATACGACGTTTTGTTTGTAACGATGAGGCTTTATAACCGGGAAGGGATTAACAATGTTCGTTATTGGCATAATAAAATCTTTTAAAACGTTTACAATTTTGTATAAGAATAAGAATAAACAAAAAGATCACCATCAAAGGTACCAGTCATAGCAATACTTTTTTGTCTTATTAAATATTTAAAGTCCTAGAAGTCCTAATTAATTAATTTAAATAGAAAAAAAAATTTATAACTTCCTAATCTAACTTGTGAAAAAGGAGGAGAAGAAAGATGTCTTCTTATCAAATAGAGAAATTTCCATGATACCCAAGAGATTTAGTATTAAAGTCCAAAGAATAATGAAGCATTTGCGATAAAGTTTCATGCAGAAGGTTATTGAATAGCAATAAAAGGGTTAATTAAGGTTCGGTTCAATTAATATCGTAGTTCGAAGCTAATATTCGAAGCGGTGCATCAGGGTTTATCCCTTGGAGCCTTAAAGAACTCGATAAATATTGCTTATATCTATTCCTGCGATAAAAATTAACCTTTTAATGATAAAGAAAGAATTTTATCGCTGATAAAATTCACCAGGCTCTCCCTTGTAACGAGCCACCATTCGTCCCGGTGTTTCGCACCTCTCCGCCATTGGTCCGAAATGAAATGATGAAACAATAACACGAGATTTCATTTTGAAACGCAATCGACGAGTTATCGACCTCTTTCAACTATATATCTGGAGTCATCGAGAGATATTCAAATCGGACGATAATCAAATTATAAACGAAAAACACGGTGAATTTAGCGGATAAAAGGAAATGATAATAAAAAGGAATTCGAGCTCGAGACAGTGATCAATTGCTGCTTTATGAAAACCACTTGACAATTAATGCCACAAGAAGATTCTTCCAGTCCATTTGAAATATTTTCAAAGGTTCTTTATTTACAAGTAATTGTAATTAGAAAATTGATCAAAATGGCCAGTATGGACTTATGAAAGTAAAAATGTTCATAGAAATTATTATAGTACGCTTGCGATCAAATTAGGCTTCTCTAGAGAACTACTTTAATCATTAAGTCTCCATATCAAAGCTTATTATTTCTAAAATTTGCAATGTGATTTTTAGCAACCTAACAAAAACCCAGAAACTGTTGCAAAATAATAATTGCTAATCGTTTAGAATTTCAGGTGGGTAATCTCTGTCAGGCTATACTATGCTGTTCCATAATAACGCGACCGATGTTTGTCACGACGGTGACAGTGACAGGTGAGGGTAATTTTACCCCTGACTCCGCAGCAGCAAATCGCCAGGCTCCCTTACTCCTATTGACAGGCCAGTGATCGATTGCCTCCTTTTTCAAAGAGCACCGCTATCACTGCGTCTGATGATGCCGCTAACTATCTTACGGGTCGAAACGACCCTGTCTGTTTACAAACCTACCTAACGGACATGAGGTCGCTCCGATATCGACTACCAAGATCGTTCGATTTTTTTATCAATGTTTTTCAATTTATTCAACATCATCCTAATCTGTAGGATTGGGACACAACCTATTTCTATGAGAAGATATTTGTGGCTTCTTCGGGGCCTAAATTTAGACGTTTTAAAGGATTGTTGAATGTTTTATATTATTCATGGCACGGGATAATTATTAATTAATATTTGACAATTCCATTTTTCAATTTAAACATTCCACTTGCTTAAGCAATTAATATAATATTAGTGTTAATTAAAATTTTCTTTAATTTTGTTTCTTCTTATTTATTTGAGTATATTACTGGTGTTGGTCATTAGCGATCCCTTTAATGACCCTACAATTAATTAATAATCCCAATAATTACCTAATCCTCGAATTTCTCAGTGAAAATAATTCTAAATTCATGGGGTAGAGTTGGAAAAATTCAGCTCAACTTGCTCGAGTCGATGAAGAATCTTAAGTTCGTAACATCTTTAGAGTTTTACCGGCAAGAAGAGGAACGTGCTGGACCGGAGTAAGTAGAAGGACGAGAGGCCTCGTCCTCGTCTCGGGATTACAACGAGTGAAGTGAGATCCGTCCCCGGGGTTTGTTGTTAACCAGGTCCGTAAGACTCCGAGAGATATTTCAATTTGAGGGGATTTGGGGCGGCTGCGAGAGTGTCGGCTAAGTGCCGAACAAACGTGCAAACAAACGACGACAGCATTTTCCTCACCTTTCTCGCGTTGCACCCGACGACACTCTCTATTATCATTTGATTTCACAGTCCGTGAGAGTAACCAGAAATCGTACCCGTCGAAATCTCTATGCTATCTGGCTTGATTGATGTGCAAATCTGTGTCTTCGATTACGCGGATTCCAAGTAAATTAATTTAATCAAATTGCCAAATTGCCAAATTATCATTTTTATCAAGAAAATTGCACGCACTGAGATTAATCATTGCTGCAAAATTCAATTAACATAAAAATGATCCTAACATGGTTTAATTTTTATTAATTTTGAGTATAAATAAAGCAGAAGCAAAACAATAAGCGACATAAACTTAACAAAGCATAATCCAATCCAACGTGTCTCTCGACAAAGCATTTCCAATCATTCCAATTCATCCGACTACAAACATATTTTCTCAGTTGTTTAACGAAATCTTGACACTTTATTTCTAATAATGAGATCCGATTCAGAGGGAGCTCGTTTGATGGCACGATTCGACGGGGGGGTAAGAAGCACCAGTGGTTGGATGTTAAAAAAGGGAGTTCGGGGGATAGAAAAGTTGGTGGTAAAGTGTCAAGGCGTTTTACCTTTTCGAATATCCGGCCTGTGTGTCGTGTTCGTGCGGGACCTGGGCTGTGCGGTAGAAAATCCACCGGAGGGTGTCGTGGGTGTCGCGCCCGGTGTACTGGGGTTGCTGCCACCGGGGGTGTGAGCTCCGTGACCCGTCAAATCGAGCCTTGCCAAACCCTCGTTCATGTCTTCCCGGAAGTCGCCCTGTGCCCATACTGCAAAACGCATCACACCCTCTTGCAACGTCGTCTAAGCTCACCGTAATCTCCGCTATTTACTAACTAATTTTTCTAATCATTCCCAAACTATTCGAGAGACTCGAGATTTTTTTCAATCTTGCTGTTCAAGTAATTCTTGACACACGATGAATCATTTTTGAAGAAAACGAGTCGTTTAGAATATGGAATTAGGGTTGATTCTTAGTGTAATAAAAATAAGGATACGTGCCACACAAAATTTAGAAATAATTAATTTCTAATTAATTTTCTAATTTCTCTACGTTCTATTTGAAATTCATCAATTTCATCCTAAGAATAATAAAAAGAATATTAATTTAGGTTTCGTACGAAAAATAATGAATTGCACTACGACAAAAAAGAAGAAAAATAATAAATAAATAAAGCAAGATAGGTTCGATTATACTGTGACAGAGAGAAAGAAGAATTGATACTATAAAGTGGTAAAAGGAGAGAGAAACGTTCTTTCAAATTGGATCTGTGTGTCGAGAAGAGGGCTTGAGAATGTGGAGCTGTCGGTGGTAGCCAGCGAACGGTGAAGTTAATCGGCCAGGCCGTTTAGTTTCGCTCCGTTTAGTTATATTTGGTCGCCACGGGGGCGGCAAAAGAGGAGGGACGTGGTTCACAATTAGTCGGCGCGTAACTCGGGCTGATTTAGTGGCACACTGTCGTCTACGAACCACGAAGACGCGCGTGTCACTCTTCCAGGATATTGCCAAGTGTGTTACCAGCTAACCCGCGTGTTAATCGTCTCTGAAACGCGCGCTGGCGGCTGCAGTATGGGGACCGAGCAGGATATTATTTACGAACGGTTTGCATCACATTTTCTTTAGACTTTCAAAATAGAAACAGCGACAGAGTAGCAAATTAGTGGTTACATTCGAATTATTCCTTCCAGAGGGGAGAATTTTTTGTCTGTTCGAATTTTTCCCCTGATTAAATGTATCATACACGAGGGAATTAAGTAAAGGAATGATAGGAGAGTAAATGTCACGAAGGGCTAATAAAGTTTCTTTTTATGAGTTCTCTGTTGACAAGTGAATCAGAGATTGCTCTGAATCAAAAGTTTCTTAGAATTTAAATTAAGCAGCTTCACTTTTTGTGATTTACTCAATTTCATTTTTTGTGAATTGGAATAATTAAAAGAATATTTAAAAGAATTAGTGTCCTATAAACATAAATTATTGTAAATTCGAAATGAATAGCAAAATTAATTTTCCTATTTAGCATTAACTTTGTAACGTCACCCTTTTAATGAATCTTTGCAGCAACAAATAAAGTATGTAAAAAGTATGTACGTAACCCGGTGATATTTAAAATGATCTGACGTGGAATGAATTCGAGTGCCACGAGGGAACTCCTTGATTCAAAGAGAAAACAGATGAAATTTCCGAGGCGTGTAAACTTTCTTCATCGCCCACGGTTCTTGTAACCGTGTTAAAATCTTCAAACTTTTACACTATTCGATTAAGACAGGATACCCAGGTGGATTGTTGCCACGCAATGTACATAAAGGATCTTCTAAATTCTTAAAATATTCTTTTATAACCAAATATGCATTTTCCTTTAATTTCTAAGAAATTTAAAAATTGCAACCATTGTCATGCATAATTGTTTCACAATATCAAATTGAATAAAAGTTCTTTTCTGAAAATGCACGTCAGGATATTTATAAAAATAAGTTCCACCCTGAATAAAATTATTTCACAGAGTTGTAGCATAAAATTAAATGAATATTTATGTTTAAAATTTATTTTAAATTCTACCACTGTAAAATGGATTCAACTATAATAGAAAATATCTGAGAAATTTCTATTATAGAATAGAAAGACATTTAAAAATTGTTACTTTCTTATCGTTGCATATAGTTAAAAGTTTCGACGAATTCGCTTAGAAAGATTCGGCCCTTAAATAAACCGCGCCGGAATAGTTTCTTAATCTACGACGTGCAAACAGATCGGTTACCTATTTGATCGGTTAACCGAGTAGAGAACACGTGTAAAGAGCTACGAATGGCCATACGAGGATAAGCTTCCACCCTGAAGAGTGAAGAGGGTGAGTCGGTTTGTTTGCCAGGGCAGTCCCCGAGGAAAAGCGGCCGCACCGCAGTTGATGTCGCGTTATCGACGGTACCTCTCTCGACAAACAACATCCAACCTCGAAACATGGACTCCGTGTTACTTATCACGATATACGGAACAGAAGAATGTGAACGACGTAACACGTTGTAAATAAACGGCTGTAACACGACGGACAAGCGATGTTGACTCGATATCAGACGGCAATGATGTTACGTTAATTAGCACCTTGAAAGTTAACATTTTTCCTATGGAACCCCGGTTAACACGATGTAAAGTAATGAAAAATTGCGGAGAAATATATTATTTTGAATAGAATAGGATCGCACTATATTTCTGAGCCCAACTATACAGAGCTATTGAAACTATACATCAAATGTTTTCTGAAGAAAATTCAAATTTGAAGCTTTATATTTTGAAATTATCAAATTACAATGTCCCATTATTAATTTAGAAAATTATTATCGAATTTGCAGAAATTTAATTATTACACCTCATTCGGTAAAAATTAGCACCATCCCTTCGTTGCATATTTTCTTAATTTCGACTAAAAAAGTAATATTTTTTAACTTTCATGATTAGTAATAATAAGAGAATGAAATTAACCAAATTTTAAATAAAAATTTTGTAATATTACAAGATCTACCAAATCTGAGGTGTTCCTAAAATAATGGAGATAGAAGATAAAATTCTCTGTTTATTTTTTTCGTCGGATTTCGGAAACGAGTTCCTAAAATAATAAACGCGAGCCATGACAAATAACCATGGGGGTTTCGGTCACAATTACCCCGTGTAGTTTCTATTCTTCGCGCTTGTCGAATCATCGTAAATATCTGGATAATCCTGTGCATATCGAATAACAGCGTGAAATTTCGAAATTCACCGACAAAACACGACAATGTTTCTCTGCTCGAAAGCACTAAAAATCTCTATTTCCTTTCTGTTTTGTCGAAACACCAGTGTATACACCTCTCGAACCTCCACGTTTCGAAGCTTGTATATTATTTCAAGATTAGAGTTAATCTTATAATCTACATTCTGATCCTACACGCGTTATTCCAGCGACCTACTCAAGCAACACGAAATTTATAGATCACTATTTTTCACGTTTCGATATTCTGTTACTCGACGACACGCTAACACGGTTTTCTGTTAAAAACATGCTTGCTGTTGTGAAATGTTACCATTTTGTGCCAATTTTGAAAATGGAAATTGGACAATTTATAAGAGATGCAATCGAAATTAATCATCGAGGCGATGAAAAATTAATAGATGTTTGTTTGAATAAAAGATTTAAATTAAAATAACAGGGATGACAAAAGGATATCGAAAAAAAGAAATTAGAATTAGAATTCGAACATTTGAAATGTGTTAGAAAATTTCATCCCAATTTTCCCCTTCGAATTTTAATGTCTGACACGTTTCACCTGTCTCGAGAAGATATGTGTTTTTCTTCGAATTTTGCGACGGTCAAGGATCAATATACGATTTTCCCGGTAAACGGAAAGAACGAAATATCTCGGAGCCAGTGGCCAATATGGGTGTCGAATGTTTGACAGGAAAGGGTGGGGTAGTTCTTGGTCGCATTCCACCCTTCGAGGATCTTCCGTTTTCTCGTATCGTGTAACTCTGCCACGAATCCATAGTACAACCGTTAAACGATACGACATCTTAAGCCTCCGAGAACTCTGCAGGGGATCCCGTGGGAACTATATTGGAGAATATATCGGACAAAATAGAAAGAAACCATAATGGTTCTTTGTTTCTGAACGTCAACTTTTTATTCGTATTTAAGGTTCCCAAGTAAGAAAAATTAATTGAAAAATTAAATAATCGTATTTTGCAATACTCCTCTTATTAATAATTTTCTTAAATAAAATATACATTTTTATAAACTTTTTTCGAAACAAAGGAGGTTCCATGTTTTCACATACGTCTAGGAAAAGAATTTCACGTTCGGACAGGACAAATATCGAAACGAGAGAAGGGATGCGAAGAAATAAAGAAAAAGGGTGGTTCGAGAGGACAGGCTGTAACTCACAAATTTATTACTTTTCCTTGTGGCTTCGAGTTATTTTATGCCAAAGACAAACCGGCCATATCCGACCGGGATGCAACGAAGGAACGGGGACGACGATACGAATATTTCAGCTGCTTCGTCGCGTTTTTACACTCAGGGATATATTAATGGAGCCGCTAATCCGCATGGATTTTACGGGGCGGCTGTGCATGCGACCGACGATGTCGACCAAGAAGACGACACTCAAGTGTGCTGTTTTCGACTCGAATAAACCCCATTGACTTTTCTCAAGATCGAAAGAATTCGCTTTCTTATTTCTTTTCTCAAATTTCTTTTCACTAAATGTTGAAAAGACTAAAATTGAAATATTTAAGACGTATTATTTAAAACTGATAAAATTGTTTAATTAATTTGGAATTATTGTAGAAATAAAGCATAATGGTTTTTGTAAAACTGTGCCTTAAGATAATTTGAATTTAAGTTTTGTTAATTAAGAAATGTTGTGAATTGCAAATTGTAATTTTAGATAATTTAATCGCAATTTTTAATTTCCAATTATAATTTTAGAAAAATCATTCACTCTTAATTGTTAATGTAATTATCGATAAATCATTTTTATTAATTTTCAAATAAACTAGCATATTGACGAATTGAATTCTGAAGGGTTTACAAGCTGCACTACTGCATCGTAATCTTTGAATATAAAATTATCGATGAGAAGTTATTTCAGTACTGCTTTCATTACTCGGAAATTTTACTCGTCCTGTAATAAAGCTTGGACCAATATCCACAGCATCGATCAAGACATATTTGGCGAAGGCTGACATTTCCCGTTTATTGATTTACTATTACGGTAATATTTTCTTTCCCAATACATTCATTTAATGGTTTTAATAATTCAGCATGTTAAGCGACACTCATACAACTGGTCTGATTAAAAAAAAGGGAAATCAAACTGATCATTTCCCTGTTCATTTTCACTATCACTTGTAATTAATGAATTTTAATTTTGTTATTCTTAAAATGTTGGCATCATAATTTGTTCGAAAATTATTAACCTAGGCAAATCGAAAAATTTTTAAATTATTTCTATGAAATAAAATAAATCTTTAACAGCTGTACATACAGACACAATGAAAATTTCGCATGATTGAACATTCGTGATTAATAGCAGAGCGTAAAAAAGACGTACACAGTGGAAAAAAATGTTTTATGCCTCATGAGAGCTCGTCGGTAATCGACGATGGCCAATGAGAAGCTAATGTGCGAGTATGAATAAAATGACATGTGCTGTAAAAATTGTGGGTGTTTAGTAGACCGTGTCGCGTTGTAACTCAACGATGAAGAGGGTTACAAGGGTCGCTAAAATATCCGTGTCGTGCAGCTGTGAGGTCCTTCGAAAGTCGCACGAAATTAGTCATTCACGCGAAATTCTTGTACCTACTTTGTTTTGAAGATGACTCTCATAATTAATCATGCTGAGTTAAAAAATATCATCTTTAATTTTTGTGTCTACGTTATTCTTTCTTTTATGTCATTCAATATATTGAAACGAATTTGATCAATTATGGAGGTATACTAAATCAAAATATACAATTGTTATGCATTTCTATTAAAAAAATAAATAAATAAATAAACATGTTAAAATATGCTTTACAATCACAAGTCATATATAGTAATCCATTTCAATAAATTAAACCATTAAAATTTAAAAACAATTTTAATTTCAATTTCCTGTGTGTACTATACCTTCGTTATTTCACATTTTTTTAAAACCACAAATAAATTAATAAATGAATTTATTAAAATTGAAAAATAAAATCAACTGTCCCATGACTACTTTTCACTATTTTACATTCTTTTAAATCACGAATAAATTAATAAATGAATAATTAAAATTGGAAAATAAAATCCACCATCAGCTCTCATGCCTTTAATTTTTAATATGCATCGCATTTTAAGAATCTCATCTATTTTTTGGACCACAAATAAACCAACACCGAAACCTCGTCTCCTCCATTCATTCCCTCACAATCTTCCGACTTTCCCAAGAAACTGACCGCGTGTACTTCCTGCTCCCGATAGAGGAAAAGCAAAGTGTGTCACGTAGCGAAATGTGTGACGGTCCAAATCGAGGCGATTTTCAAATGACGAACGAGCACAGCCGCGCGGCTAATAATTACCGCGGCGGTTACCCCCGTTTGTCGAGGGAAAACGTCAGGGGTTGAAGCACGACAGTGTGGCGAGAACACCTGTGAGCTCCAAGCTGAGCACGATCTCCAAGAGAAAGTCGCAGTCTGCTGCTCGGTCTCCTCTCCTAATCTCGTAATCCTTGGCTTCCTTAGGAAGTCGTTTATTAGTCGAGCGTGCTGGGCGATGCTCGTCATTGGGACAACGACCAAGCCGAGTATTTTGTACAAAGTCTTAAGATACTTCTACGTTTATAAATATTCGGAAACGTGCATCGATCAATGATATTTTTAGTTCAAGTTCCGTTGAAAAAAGACTTTTCTTTTAAAAATATAAAATTAAATGGAGCTAAACGGAGCAAGATTCTTTTTTAACTTTGGTTCTTAGAATTAAAATAAATTCTTTGTCATTTGAAATGATAATGAAAAATAATTGCTTTTTAATTTTAAGTAGTAAGTAGAGGTGTGCGGGTACCGAAAATTCGCGTACTCGAGCCTCGGGTCGTACCTGGTTGGATAGAACCTCGAAAGTTCGTCCAGGACATAAATTTGCACGTACAAAGGATTACTATTAAGGATGACCGGGTACCCGTAATTTCGGTACCTTAAATTATGGTTACCCGAACAAATTTATATGCTAAATAAATTTTGAAGATTCCGCCTGAACTTGACAAAATTTCTAACTTGACTTTTCACAAACTAATTGCACCTGGTTTAAGAAAATTCCTGTTCTGGGAACGAAACTAGTACCGCTGCACAAGTGTCAAGGAAAACAGGACGTTTGTTTATCCGTCATTGACACGTCCAGCGGTTCCATGGATAGGGTTCGCTTGTCAAGCAATTTGTTTAGTTTCAACTTGACAGAAAGGACGAGCACATGGAACCGATAAGTAATCCGAGAAGCAGGGTGTCTTTCGAGTTTAACACGCGTGTCACAAGCATTTCGGAAAAGTCTACGGATAGAATGTCTTTAACAGGATTTCAGACAGCCTGGCGCTACCTGAGACAACCCCCTGTGTCCACTCTGGAAATTAATTATCGCGTTTTCCTTCCCATTAACGTTTCTCATTTTCATAAATGCAAAATTGTAATATCATGAATTTGTCAAATATTGTCAATCGTGAATTTGAATTTTTCTAAAACAAACGTCAAACTATCATACAGCTAAAACAAAGAACACGTATTTAAAAATATAGTTGTAATTTTTTAATGTTTTCTTTAATGTCTTTAATAATATAAGAAAATAAGGGATGATTCTTTATGTAAAAATAAATTCTCTATAACTGGAACTTGTTTTTAAAAAAATTGAATAAAAAAATGAACTTACAGAGGAAATATTACGATTACCAAAAGAAAAAGAAAAAAATATATTCCTGTGCCTACCTTCGCTTTAATTTTCTCTGAGAATTTATTTATTAACTACGCAAAAGTTCACGGTGTCCAATAAATTTAATTACGAATGATCTCCAATTTATTTCATAAAGTTTTCTGAATTTTATAACGAAATAAAATCAAAACTATGACTGAACGTTTCTCGGAAGGTAGAATGAAGTTCGTAGAAAGACCTGCCGTGTTTTGAAACACTTCTAGGATTACACTCCCGAGGAGCGCAAGTTTTGCGACGGTTTCCTTTCGTTTCTCACACATCGGCACGCACAGAATTTTCCACGGGTGAAACGAACCCCCCAGCCCACTTCAATCGAAACCCACTGAGTACACAAACCTCGTCTCCGAGGTAGGCAGCCTCCAACCTTACCACGGCAGCTGAGATAATGGGAAGGAAATCAGTTCATTTCTATGTTGATCCTACCGGCTTGGTTCCTGTCGCGCTTAGAACGCCGCCGATCGAGAAAATCGAGCCGGAAAATCGGCTTGATAGCTCGGCTCACCAACCGCTTCAACTGTCTCCTACGAGTCTATAATCTGCACTCAGCCAACAATGATTTATCATCAGTTTAGTCCTAATATTTATGCAAATAAAATATTTTTTGCCCTCGGCTGATTTAAATTAACATTCCGAATAATTTATTTTATTTTCTTCTATGTACCATATACAATCGGCTTCAATTTCTCCCGTTTCCTTCAAGCACACGCATGCATTTCACCCTTTCGTCTAGATAATTCCCCGTTTCCTAGAAATATCCCTCCTCAGCGGTCCAAATGCAGAAAATTATCGAGCAAGGTACAAAACAGTGTGAATGCATCACTATTCACCAACCATCCCTTCGGTGGACCAGTTATAATTCATAGGGTCCAAGAAGGGATATGTCTCATTCGAATGGCGCAGTGATCTGAAAGATTGCACGTCTAAATGCCAATGAGTCTGCGGCCAGAAGAGTTTTATCCGTGGCTTCCCTAGGGAGAGCTAGCGGCTAGCCAAGCAATTTGTCAACACCATTAGACGAAGGCAACAAGGGTTGACTTTGGCGCATCTGCCAGACCCGATCGCACGGAGCTGGCTATAATAAAGGGGTAGTTAATGACCACGGGGGCTCCGATCGAAAAGCCAGTACGGGCCGTATGCCAGCCTGTTGACAAAATATTGGGATACTCTCATTGACCGAAAGGGATAACAGATTTTCCGAAAGGGTGCTCTTTCAGGTCCGCCTAAAAGAATCAGAATTTCATATCGCATTGACTGAACCTTGATAAAATGTTTATTTTTAACAAATCTTGGTGGCACAAATTTTGGAAAATAAAGAAAAAGAACATTGAAGATGGTTCTAAGTGAGAAGTTGAATTTGGAAAATAAATATTAATGAAGATCCAATGCTACCGCATCAAATTGCAATTGAGTCGGACGGATCCAATTATGGAAGCGGATTCGATCAAAATCGAACGCGGAAGGAAGAAAGTGCATACAGAGATATTCCAAAGAATCGAGTAGCTGCGGTCTGGAAGTGGGAACTATTAGCTCCAGGAGTGAAACTGAAAGGGGGATAGGTGGGATGCCATTGGAATAAGATCGGGTTTAGCCGCAGTGTCGGGATCGAGCCCCGGATAAGTCTGCCTTATCCCGATAAGCCGGTGAGTTAATGAATCACAAAACAGGTGGTGGCGCCACTGAGAGATCGTCTTCGTCCTCTAGCCGCACTACGTGCAGCTGAATTCTTCTACGACCGATGAAATAGCGGCTTTTCACCGGTGAAAACACCGTCGGCTGATACCAAATTTCACTTCAATGTTTGTTCACGCAGTCATTGCCTTGCTTTTTATCTCGGCCTCGACGCATCGCGCCTTCTGTGGCCTCGTATATTGTACTTTTAAATGAGAACATAGACCGTCTCGTTCGCCTTCATAAAGACGAATTAAAGTTGAAGGAATTCTATGAAATTTTCAATCTTTAAGTATGGATAATTTCCCATTTTCC
Organism: Osmia lignaria lignaria; assembly: GCF_051020975.1. Classification (NCBI taxonomy): domain Eukaryota; kingdom Metazoa; phylum Arthropoda; class Insecta; order Hymenoptera; family Megachilidae; genus Osmia; species Osmia lignaria. The sequence continues at coordinate 5,410,615 of NC_135037.1, read as the reverse complement.
TGATGAACACGGAGGACCTAGTTTACACCCCTTATCAAGTTAGAAATATGGTATTTTAATTACTCGAAATATCTAACTTAACATAATCTACCCTTAAACACTTTAAAAATTAATCTAATTGAATGCAGAGAATTAGTAGTACAAAAAAATTAGAAATAAATGGAAAAGCAAAGGGTTAAGTTTTTGTATTAAATTAAAGTGATAACAACTATGAGCCCTATGGTAATCAAAATGTTAATAGTTCTGACTTAACATAAGAATAGGTACATGTATACGTGGATACATGAACGAGAGCTAATCAAGTAGTTTATCGAACAGTTTTATTCCATTCCAGATAAATAGTTAATTCCGGCTGCATTAACACGAGAACGAGTCCGAAATTTTATTCGTGGTGCCGTATCAGAGGCTCGATGGGCGCGGTGCTTATCAACGCTATTCGTACTAATATTTTATCTCTGCTTGGCAGCACTTGACAAAAATCAACGTACAATGTCGCTTTATCGCTCGACAACGTTCACCGATATTGCAATAAAATCAATATATCTATATTATTAACCACGATGTTTAATTAAAAATGTATGACACAGATTTGCCCCGAAAACAAGCCGACCAACGATTCCATCCGAAGTTCTACGACCAAGTTTCGGTTGGGTGATACTCGATAAAAACTGAACAGTCATTTTGCTTTGCAACGAAGAAAAGTTGCAACAAAGCATACCGCGGAGGTATCAATCTTACTCGGTGAATGCGGTACGTGCAAATTTGCTGTGTCAAGCGATACGAAATTTTCTAAAAAGATGCGCGATAAGATGAACAACGCAGTGTGCGATTTCATAACAGAAAGGCGACGAGTATTTGTCGCACGAATGATAGAATATCGATGATATCGGCGAGTAACAAAATCACATGAATTGACAAGCTCGTAGAACCACGATTATCGAATAAAGCAATGTTTCCTTCTTATCGGATCTCAATCGAAAAACAAAAAAGAAACAAACTACACTTCTAACGCATTCTGCAAATACCAGTACCGATGGCACTCATATTCATCCGAATCGACGCCGTACCGAATTGTTTTCGGTAATTTATGCATACGGATAAGGATCTCGGATATATGTCGCAAATAATAAATAAAAGAGAAATCTAACGTTGTTTGAACAGAGAATGATAATCGTCTTAAAGAGCCACTCGTGTTAATAACACCGTTTTAATTACAACTCTTGTTCGATTGAGAGATTAATTGCAATGTATCGTTTGTATTGCTGTTGAAGGTTTGTTCCGGTACACGTTATTTTAATGCTATATATTTTGAGTGTCTTGTAGATTGATAAGCGTACTTCAATTGGAGTATTCGAATATTTATATAGAATTGAACATAAGCGAATAAGGTGGTTTTCAGTTGCAATTATTAATTTTTTTGAATAATAATGATATAGCTCATTCAATCCTCAAACGGCGGACCATGGAGAGAGTCCCAATTTAAATTTAATTTTGCATTTCATGTAATTTTCATTATCTACATTTTACACCGTTCTTATGAAAATTATTATACATGTGACTTTAGATCACTCTCGATTGACCCAGACTCTGCTGTTCGAGGTTCAATTGAAATTTAAAGTATTAAATATGAAAGTTATAGATGATATTTAAAATATCTATTCTATTCTTGAATTTAATCAGCTAAACAAATCAAGAGAAATATCATTCGTATCAGCAGAATTTTATTCAGATCCTACATCAATCGATCTAATCACTAATACTCGTTAAGTAACTGTTTTCCGGTCATTTAATTTTTATGCTTATCTTTGAGAAAGGAAGTTTAAACTAATTTCAAAGATTAAAATGAGGCTTCAAATAAAAATATAAGAATGGAATCTGTACTCTTTATCATTGATAAAAATATTTATGTACTTCGAAATACTATTTCATTAAAATAGAGTGTTTAAATAAAAAATTCAAAAGGAAAAATTTGAACAACTGAAAACCTTTTATGCCACAGGAATACCAACAATTACCTCGTGTCCCAACATCCTTCTCCCAAGTATAAAGCCCCTGAGCCAACCGCCGTATGCAAAAATAACGCGAAAAAGGCTATAGTATTGTGACCGACTCACCACGTTTAAGTTTCTCCAGCGGCTCGTGCAGCTGGTGGATGGAATTGTGCACCATGGAGGTGTCGTGGTGCGAGTTTCCATGAATATCATGATGATGCATCGTTCCTTGGAGATGATCACCGTGGAGACCGGCCATGGAAGCCGTGGCGGCCGCGTGTTGATGATGCTGGACCGACAGACCGGTCGTCGATCCCGTAACGAGATCCTGAAGACACAAATCCGTGTTCCCGCCGCCACCTCCTCCACCGGCTAGTTCGAGGCTCCCCCCGCCACCGCCTCCCCGCTCCATACTATAGAAGGTTAACGTCGTGTTGACTGATCTGTACAACGCAACGCAAGATCAACTAGGCCTTCGGGAGGCCAGCTACACCGCGTGATATCGCGAGAACCAGTTGTCCTGTAGGACACTCAAAGCTGAAACGTCGAGCTGCTCTCTTCTCGGTTAAAAGGTTCTATCGGCGACGGCCGTCGGCAGGTATTCGTTCGCGCCGATATCGAAGACCATGAACGAACTTGTACCTTCGTTAACGCACTGGATCGCTCTTCCAAGGACACTGATAATCGCTTGCTCCTACCAGTTGTCGTCATAAGTTTCAATGGATCAGAAATGTTGTAATCAGACGGACAGATCGTCAGAGGCCAAGTTTCGGGACTATTCGTAACGTGCCGTCGCTTCGCGCTGGCTCAAACTCAGCGCAACTGTTCCTCCTCACACTATCCCGAACGTACACACACCCGGGCTGTAGAATCGAACGACGATCGACGGAGTTCCTTTCCATGGATCGAATCCGAATAGCGTCACCAATACGGTGTGAATCCGTCGAAGGATCCAGGCGAACACACGTGCTCCGACACTTAGGTAGAACTGATAAATTAGATAACCACGGATCGGCGAGCAGCGACGACGACGCGTTGCGTTACGTAAAGATCGAGAGACAAGACGCGAATAGTGGGAGATTTAGAATCAGCCACGACGGAAAATAGATTAGGTAGCTAGCACTATGATCGTCGTAGACAGCGCACACCGCGTTTATTGTTTACTCTTCCTTCCAAAGTGGTCCTCGGCTACTACTTTCTATATTATCTACGTCTGATTGCAATAAATACGGTCGAACGATGTTTGATCCACAGCCAACGCAGGGATCCGATTAGTCAGGTACGAAAGATGATTTTCAGCATTTGCTTGCCGATTTCCACGGACTACTTCCTTCGACTACTGTCACGGTAAATCCCGTCACTGCACTCTTCTCGGCCGGTAGATCACAAAGAACTTACTTATCCAATCTTCGCGATCACCACCCGCGGGTCACCGGGAACCGGGTCGATGCAGGAACACCTGCGACGTAATATTCTGGTCACTCGAGTCGCGATCGTTCACGGCACCAAGGATATTTTCATCCACGCGAATCACGTATCGTCGTATAATAGGAAGCACGATGAAAAGTCAGCACGAACGGAACGGAACGGAACGGAACGTCGCGTCGAAGGTGGACGTCGCGCGAGGTGGCTCCTAACCTCGTCGCTCTTCTCACCTTAACGGCGGCCAGTTAAGGAACGACGTAGGGACAGTGAAAGAGAAAGAGAGAGAAAGAGGGAGAGATCGGAGGAAGCGTAAGAAAGCGCGAGTGGTGCTGCAGGTCGCGGTAGTAGTCGCCGGTTTTCGTAGTAGATGGAACGTGTAGTGGCCGCGCGTCGGTAGTAGGTGGGTCCGCCAGGCTTAGCCGGTTGAGCCTTTCGGACTGCCTGCCGGCTTAAGTCTCTAAGTCGGTAAGCCGAGCGGATCTAGTGGTCTTGGCTGGTGCACTGGCTGCCTGCTAGCCTGCCTGCCTGCCTTCCTTGCTTGCCGGGCGGCTTGCCTGACTGTCTGACTGCGCCTCTCCCTGGCTCGCTCGCTCTTACTCCCCTCCATCCGTTCATTCTCTCTTCTGCTCTCCCACTCTCCCTCTTATTATCTCCCTCGATGTCTTTCTCCCTCCCTCCACCGCGATTGCTCGCCTTTCGCCTTCGCGTTTCATCCCTCTAGCTACCATAGTTACCCTCCTTCTCTGACCAACCTTTCCTCCCCACTATTTTCCCGCTCGTTTTCGTTCCCTCTCTATCCAGAACGTAACGTTATCTTTATCTATACGTTTTCGGTCTCTTGCTCCAACTCGCCCCGTTCTACGATCTCTCACGCCCTGCACCCCTCGAACAGTCCTATCTCTCTCCCTCTCGATATCCCTACCCGTTATCATTGAACCGTCCTTCTCCCTCGCTGCCACGATCTCTCACGCCTATGTCTCTCTTTTCGTCCCGTTCTATGTTCGAAACAGTCACCGGTTCGCCTATGTTCCGTATCGTCGACGCACCTCTCTTCATCTACACCCCACTCGACCATGTTAGCCCCTCCAACGATCACCGCGTCGCCCCTCCTACGTGAACACCAACGTGTGCTCTCCCTCGATCACACCACGCACCCTTCGCCGTTTCCCTTTTTCGCTCTTCAGATCCGCTTCGTGCTCCGACAGCCTCGCGCACCTTTTCATTATCATTTGTTCCTTCTCGTTGACGTTTGTCGTCTTCGATCCTCATGCGTGAGCTTTAATCTCTGCCAGACTGCTCAGGACGGTGTTTTTTATTTTTTTTTTATTTTGAATTTCAGTAAACAGCTTCTTCGGAGGGTTCCGAATTTCTTTCGTTCGATAACGTAATTTGAATTCGAGAGGAATTGGGATTACTTTTAATTGGGCCTTGGTAAATTGCTTCATCATGCTTGGTCATGCCACGCTCGACGCACCGCCATCTTTCTTTCTTGTACATATTGTAAAATTCAGATATAAAGTGGAAAATCTCTTTCAAGATACCGTGATTCGAGCCACGAGTGTATGCAGTTATCGCTTGTCTTATCTGTCGAAGCAAATATCTATCCTCATAAACTAGACTCTGCCTCTGTGCCGGACGATCCGAGCGGAGCGGAGAGGTGCCTCGCGTATTTCCTGCATATTTTGACGAAATGATGATTGCATGTTTAAAAGCAACGAAATTTTTATTTGCTTTTGTAAAGCAAAATTGTTTGATTCCTTGATGTTATGCAACTCAGACAAATCCTTTGACCACCCACCTGAGTATGAGATTGATTATCTGTGATTAAAAATAATAATCGTTACATGTGTAATTTTTTACCGTGTAATCAGATCACAAAAAATTCCAGAAGCTGACGGTTCACCTAATTCGGCCATTTTCAAGCACTCTTTTATCTATATTCGCCTTATCATCGTTACAATCGTTACAGGTGACCATGCTGCCCAACCTGTTTGTTAAAATAACTCGGATCGCGCTATTAAGAATTTACTAGAAACATGATTATTATAATAACAATATTCTTGATATTCTATTTTATATTCAATTATTGGAGCTAATTTATGAAAGCCATAAACGTTTATATAATATCAAAAATGGTCCAATGAAATATCTATAAAAATTGAAAATTATGTGAAATGAAAAGCCGATTAAAAATTATATAAATCTTGTAAACATTGGCACAAGTCTATTTAATTAAAGACAATAATTAATATTTCAAGAATTACACTGTTATTGACTTTTTAATCTGCTCTAAAATAATCTTAGAAATTCAAGTTTGAAAACCTAAATCTAGATATCCAAGAACTCAATTCATAAAGAACGAAGTAACCCGAATAGAATATTACCAATGATCAATTACCAATCAATTGCAAAATTAGGAGTATCGATACACACCTTTTAGATCAACAACACCTCTTTTTCACGAAAAATGATAGAAAATCTTAGAGCATATCAACATGTTCCAAGCCGAGAACAAACTGCAACAGATTACCGGTGCCATAAAGAACAAGGCTGTACCAGCGACAGCATAAATACCCATAAAAACACAATTACATAAATGTGATCTGGAAGTGAGAGTGGAGGATAGTACGGACAGGAAGCAAGGGCAGCGATCCGGCGAAGAGGGTAGATCACAGGCCAACCGAAGGGCACGAGGAAAAAGATAAACGCGGCGAATGACAAAGCAGATCATTTCGTGCTCGAAAAAGAGGGAAAGCCTTTAGAGACGACGTTCAAAGTAGAGAGTATCCGCGGAAGAAGAAGAAGAAGAGGGATAAGAGGAGTCGACGAAGGAAGAGGCTACAAAGAGGAAACGAAGAAGAGCACGATACGAAGGGAATTGTAGAGTGGGGGAGGTTGTACCGGCAGTACATACGTCAAGTTGGGAACAGACCGCCATCCCCGGGATCCCCTAACGCCTCGGGAAAAGTAGAGGAGACAAATGATAAGGTGGCCACGCCTACGCGTCGCGGCGTGGGCGTCCTGTGCCAGTGTATATGTGTGACTTCGACGAGACGGAGTGGGAGCGATGTTGGTGCTGGTGGGATCCCTGATATCCCAGGGACGCGGGGCAACGGGTCCAGCCTGTTTCCTGATTTTTGAAGCGACCGACCGAGTTATGGACGACCCTGCCGTCTGCCTGGAATTAATGGTCGATGTCTGTTAAGAATGCGACCACCAACATTCAGCCCTTGTCACTCGGTGAAGATTTTTAACTATACAAATGAATTTCTTCGGATTCGATAAAGGTACTCGATGAGAGTAGAAACAGAGTGTAATGTGGATTATTAGCATATTGAATGTTACAGAAAAATGGTAGTACTACGGCTCTGATTAGAACAATTGTAATTATTTAGAATGGGATCCATCGAAGCTTGCGTAATTGATTTTTAATCTGGCAGCAAATGTATTGATACAAGAATAAATAAGAAAAATTGTAAATGTAATAAAAATTCAAACGGTGCATAGAAGTTAGGAGTTTTAGTATGTCTTACCACTTTGTCTATTTCTACTGCAGTAGTAAATGTAAATTCCAGAAGAAACGGAGTGCGCTCTTAAAAACCTCTCGAACTCGAATAATTTATCTTAATACTTCAAACAATAGAAAAATATTATTTTGTATATCGTTACTATTATATTAATAATAACGAATAAAAAGTTGGAAACTTGGAATTTGAAAATTAACTATTCCTCTTCTTAATAATACAAATTTCACTATGTCTTTAAACAAGTTAAATTGTTTTGAAAGAGGAAGAAAATTGGCGAAAATCATGATCGTCGCAAGCGGTGGATAAAGGAGATGCAGAATTTTTATACCATTATAGAAATGGTAAACGTGTTCGAGATAGTACTTGATTCCAAGGGATATGTCAATATGCACGATGCTCCTATTTATTGTAATGCTGCAGCAATTGAAGGATTATAGATTATCGGTGGATATAGCCGATCGACAGGCAGGCTTTGCGGCTGACCTGAACATGCAGCTTGCTGCACGGTTGACGACTATTCATAATTGCCTCCATGATACATGATTCATATTCAAATTGAACGATACAATTATGAAGAAATTTAAGAAGACCTAACAATTGTTATTGGCACCAATCGTCATTTGAATTACGCTAAAATTGAATAGTATAAATCTTGTAAAAATAAAAAGTAAACTAAAATCACTACTGGCACTATTATATATTTTCAGAAAATGACAGGTTGCACGGAAATAAACGCAATCTAATAAAAATGAAATCAAGATTCTAATTGTCCTTCTAACGCGCCGCTACTATTATTTATACTTGTCATTTGCTTGATATCGGTGGAACGATACCCATAAACTCGGTTATTGCCGGGATGCCATAAAAGGATAAGATAGACATTTATCAGCTACGAATGGTTGGTTACGTGTTTAACAGCCAGACTTCGATATAACCATCCATCCGACGTCGAATGTTGTTCAAATATCGCCAAATGGCCGTCTTTTCTGCATGAAGGACAACTTGGAAATAACCGCGTGAAACATCAACAACCGTGTTCTTCTAATAGATAAAAAAGATAGGTGTGCGAGTTTGAAAACAATGGATAGTAAGGTTGAAACAAATTCAATTTCATTGATCTCTCCTAATACGCCAACAAGCACCGAGGCAAGGCACAGCCTTATAAAAGTGAGCCGTAAGGAGACAAATCGCCGGATTCGAACGGCATAAATCTCGTGTCTTGTCATGAACCTCTCTCGCGATGCTTTGACATTTTATCCGTCAGATGGATTACAAGAAATCTCAGGTCCTTAAGAAACTCCCTTGCTATTCTCCAATCGCTCAAGGCAAATTCATTTGAATATTATTAGACAGAATATTTAGAAACTGAAAATAACAAAAACAAAATTAGATAAATTAAAATCGGTACTAAAATCGGTATTAAGGTTCGAATTAAGAATTGTTGAATTTATTCTATTTTAAATAACAAATTAGGATCATAAGAGCTTTATTAATCGATATAGAAGAAAATTTGAAACTTGGGAATAGCCATAACCACGGTAGAAAAATATTTATAGAACGCTTGACTTACCGATCTAAAAACTAATAGATTCTCACTAATGTTGTTTAAAGTGTATCGTAGCCTTTTGTTAAAAAAAAACCGAATTATTATCACGAGTAGGAATACGTCATTTACAATGTAAGTTATCACCGCAATAGCAATGACTCTATAGCGATAAGACGATAAACCGCGTGTCGGTTAAAATTCTGACGATCGACGGAGTTTCTGCAGACTCGAAGAATATTCAGTTGGTTAGTCTAGTTTCTAAAAGGGAAAGGGATCTACCGATGCCCTATTTAACATACCAGAGTTTGAGTAAACAGGTCTGGGTTGGTCGGTCTGGGTGTCATAAAGGATCTATCAGTTCTATGGCCGCGGCAGATCAATTGCCGCCGACACGAGCCGGCCGTGTTTTATTAGCGATAGTAAAGCGTCCGTAAGGCAAACAATCGATATTTCGCTGGTAATATCGTTTTCGAGATTCGTATCAGTGCCGCGATAACGTTTCCTTCTATGTACCTGCTCCCTCGCCTCCTCTCTCGTCTACGAATTCGAACAAAGAACCGACAACGCGTAACCTTTCGCACTGTCATTGGTACCGCGGATGGTAAATGGCTGCACCGTACAGCGAATGCCCTCGCGACTTTTTATCGTTCGCTCCTTTTTTTTTTTCGCGGAACGATATCCATCTCTTGATTATTTGCTTATTGCAGAGCAATCAATTATTTCGACTCTTATCGTGGCTGATATTCGCAATGACGAGAGGGGTCGAAGACTGTAGAAAATGACCAAATTTATGACTCTTTCGATCAGTGGAATTTTTAGCACATGTTTTTCGGGAAATTTTAGAAAAATGTGATTGAATATTTGCAAATCGAATCTTGGAATATTATTTATAATCTCATTTGAATTTTTGTATTTTATGGATTTGGATTAAAGTTATTTAAAATTGATCATCTACTATTTTTAGAGCTGTACAATATTCTTACTTTCTTGTGGTAATTCTGACAAATAAATTTGAATACCTTCTATTATCTCTTCTCTATAGAAAAGATTTCATCTATTAAACTTGCAACTGCAATTGCAATTTCTAATTTGTCAAGCAGTGTTTGATTATCTTTCATAATTGTGCTGGGATGGTTTTGATTTATGGTTCCTTAACATTTCTACTGCCTAACTAATGATCAATAGATTTTACTATTAGATAATTGGACATTTCCGACTCAGTTTGAACGAAAAATTTCTACTCAGCTCCGATACTGTAATCGTAAGAAAATGATTTCGTGAAAGATACGATTGACAGAATAATTTACAACCATTCCGCGTTTTCGGTTTTTAATTATTTAGTCGTCAGATAAAACATATTTAATTTATTGCATGCGATAAAAACGCATTCACGGAGATCGTGTTTACTCCGTTACCGATTTAATCAGTGAGGAGAGAAAAATTCCCGAAATGGAAGGATTTTAACCATTGTGATTATCCAAATTGTTTTCTCGACTGTCCAAAATAAGATTTATTGCACTATATTGGATCTATAATAATGAATAAGTCTGATATCATAGAAAACCGTGTTAATAATATTGGTATAAATAATAAAGAAAATTATGCATGCTCTTACTATTTCTAAAGCAGCTTTATTTATAGTTGCGTATAACCGTCGCTCAGTTCAGTGGTATAATTTCAGCGACGCAGTAGAAACGGGCATACATAATCAGACACCTTAAACCATCAGTAGTTAAGGACACGATTAATCAATTTTCAAATTTCAACTTCCAGTTTGATTCCTTACATTGTTATAATAGTTTAATCTTCCGTTTGTAACCTCTTTTTTACTCATGCCGTCTTCCAAATATATACTTGGAAGGAAATTTGTAAAAGTTAGACGTAAGCGACCCAGTATCTGCAATTTTCTTTTAGCAATTATTTTGTTATACAAAAGATTTCAAGCGACAATCACCAGTAATCCCTATGTCAATTGATTATTATCCTTCTAGTAACAATTTATATTAAACTTTATAGTGTATTATGCTCGACAAAAATAAAAATAAGATAAATGCAATAATTCAAGTTAAAAGTAATGAAATTAGTTTCACTATAATATAGTGGACCTTATAATGTTCTCTTCAATCACATTAAATATTTTGAATATTCAGTTATATACAGCAAATAATTATTAATTGTATATAGTCCATAATTATCATTCTAATTAGCCATTAGAAGGATAGAAAATAAACAAACATCAAGCAATCCTTGAAGACTATAGATTATGTCCTTACAGTATCTATACGAATACTATGGACTATGAAAAATTGAAAATGTTCAATATAAAATTATAAGTAGATCCTAACCTTTTAACTCATCATTGGAAAAGGCTTCCCCGGTGCACACAATGAGTTAACTTGTCATGGAACTTTGAACACAATCCACGTAAATTTAATTTAACTTGATATAGTTTTAACCCTTTAATTAGCAATGATGAGTTAACACGTCATGATACATTAGTTGCAGCGTGGATAAAACGCTTTTGGTAAATTAGCTCCTCAGTTAAAAGTCTAATTATATTTTATTTCAACTATTTAAGAAAAAATAGCAGCTTGTTAAATATATTGTCGAATTCAGAGGTATACATGTACTGTTCCAAAAAGGGAATGTGACAAATGTTCTGTCATTCAAAAAATGAATATCGAATCTCTCAAAGATGTTTGAGTATCCCTGATTTCATCCAAATAAACCGATCAGATTCGAATACTACTGAAGAATCTTAAAAATCCATACCGGTCTGTTTCGAAGAATCTTTTTATGATTTTTATGTTCTGCTGAAATATACGAGAATTCTCGTTTATACTTGATCGATCGTTGTATCTCGATACGGAATCACACCGACTACCGTCAAGGACAGCGGTACACGGTTCTCCTTCGATTTCGTTTGTTACACGCCGCGCTGTGCAACCCTCTCTGCGAGTCTTCTTTCTTCTTGAGCCTTACCCTCATCTCCCACTCCATACAACGAAGCCGTTCGGTCGTTACGGCGCTCCGTCTTTACAAATTTTATATCATTTTTATGAGGCATAAAGTCGTCGAGAAGCCGACCAAGGAAGAAAGAGGGTTAGAATCGAGGATAGTGGAGAGGGTAGTTGGTCGGTCCGAGCTACCCTCTCCACAATGGGAACCCCTCGCTGCTAGACAGTCACGTGGCTGGGCGGAGCAATTTTCAACCCCCTCGTGTTCAGCGACCGGTTTGGGGTAAGAAAAGGAGGGGTACTGTGTATCCGGGTAGGGATGACGTTCCGCGCTAGGGGTGAAATTCGCGAAACACCAAGCGCCGACGGTCTCTATCAAGAAACGCTTTTTTCGTGTCTTGGCTTATTAAAAATTTCGTAATCGTCCACAGTACTTTGCTCGTTCAACTGAAAATTTCATCCCCTTCTGCGCTGCGTTTGCATACTAGAGCCACCTTCTTTCTCACGTACGGTAAGCCTGCCATGGTTATTATAGTTATTATTATTGCAGTTCAGAATTGAAGTTTCAGATTTCAGTCGCTATTTTCCTTATCCACCGTTCCTTCAATCGCTTCATTCATTTTTCTTATCCTCATGAATATGAAATTTATTTCAGTATCGTTACTGTTATGAATCTATTATTTCAGTGTTATTTGACATTTTAAAGTTTTCATTAACTTTAATATTCTTAGAAGCAAAAATTTGCAAGAAGTGAAACTGAAAAATTAATCCTTTGGCTACAATTACAATTATATTTTAATTTTACCCTTTCTCTGATTACCTTGTTTAACTAATATAATGTTAAATTTGTAGTAAAACCCCCAATTAAAATTAAATTTAACAATTTATAAACTTCACAATTTTCCAAGAAAAGTAGGTTTAATTTTGCTTCAACTACCTTGGCATTCGAATGGTAAATAATTAATTCCAGATTACCTACTTAATAGTCCGAAAAATGGTAAAGCATCGAATTGAATGTAACTTATTTGAAGATCGAGGGAAAGCAATTTTTTGCAACATTTCTTTTCTCGGTACAATAAATGAGACGGGTTCGGAGACGTGCTTAATTTGTTAAAGGCTTCATTAATTACGGCAGAAATACAGAGGCGCGTGGAATAAATCGGTCGATTCGGGACCATTCTTGCACCGGCCGATTATACGGTAAGGATTATTCCCAGTTTAAGGTTAATCCTGTTTAAGATGAACGGAAAGTAGGCGAAAACTTGGCTTCTTACTCGGTCAGCCTTTCGGCGATAGTACGGCTTAGTGGCATTAGAGTCAACGATCTCGTTAACGAGCTTTCGATGGAGCCGATTTTCAACGAAACTCGAGACTTCTTCAAAAATATCTGTCAATTTTTTGTTTGACAACAAATCGCGATTATTATTACTTGCGTATTCTATTATTCCATGATCGTATTTCTTTTTTTTTTTGTTGAACCTTGTTAAGCAATATAAACGTCAGTTCCATTCTTCTGCAATGACTAAACGGCTTTTTCAAAATCGAGCGAGTTATAAATCTTATTTGATATCTTTTTATGATGGATATTTTGCAACAGAAAGATAGACGCAATTTTGAACGAGTGCGATATATCAAACCAAATTGGAACATTAAGAAGTGCATTCAAGAAATTAAATATTCGACCAATTTAAACGAAAAATTATATTAGAAATTATAAAAATCGAAATTACTAACAGAATTATTAATAGTTTATTAAAATTGATTACCAGTAGATCACTGGTTTAATTTTATTTTATAATCTTTTTTTAAATAAAATAATTATAACTGATGTATGATTGAATATGAATCAATAAAAGTTACATCAAGTGTGAAATGGTGTAATGGCTAACATTGAGTAAGGTACATCGAACTTAAGCGTCGGAACTACTCTTTATCCCTCGCTATCTATCTTTTTATCTCCGAATTTTGCATGCACGTGTAAACGGCATCACCCTTTTGCGTGTTTTGATAAATGAACCGCGAGCCCCGTCATCCCCTTAACCGACCTCTTTCAGCCCTCTTGATTCCACTCCATCAATTTTCAATCACAAAGAAGTCTCCGCTCCTCTGCTACGAATATCGTGCCTCCTTTAACACTCTTCGCGTCTACACTTGCATTAACTTCCCTTGTAATTAAATATTCTAATTGTTTCCTTATTATCTCTTGTATATTGAAAGTCTTTTTAATAAGAATGCAATTTTGAATAAGATAATGTGTAATTAATGGAATTTAATAATAAGACAATATTTAATTTAATTTACTAAAAATATTAGAGACTAATTTTCTATCTGAAATTGCTAGTGCAATTTTAATAATATTTAGGATTTTCGTTCCTTTTTTCAAGAATTACAAAAATTACTTGTTTATTAACGAGATTCTGAATTCATTTGCTCCCTGTATTTTTTAACATGTTTTAAAAATGAACAAAAATCATTTCAAAATGGAAAAATACCGCAAACACTCGAAATTGCGTTAAAAAATATATATAGAATTGCTCGAATCTTTACTGATGTTTGATAAAAAATAAAACGTTATTACAGCCATTGCATTGGTAGATTAATAAGTACTGTTCGAGATTAAAAGGATAAAAAGAGGCGTGCAAGATAAGGAAGTTTTTTATTATTGGCAAATGTTCGAACCTCGTACGTGACTAATCCAAATGAAAACGAACGGTACACGTCGGTTACGTGTAAATGTCGGTGGAGATGATAAACGTAGGCAAATCGCGAGTATCAGTGATTTGAATGATTACACCTTGTCGCTGATATTGGTGTACAAAAAAAAATGGACGAAAAAATAGAATTGCGCACTCATTGATTCGAAAACCGATACGCTACCGTACAGTCAAATTTTTCCTTTCGAAATTCGTTCAAATTCCATGATAGGAAATCAATGGAACGAATGATGTACCGTTACAGTGATTTATAATGTGCAATATAAATCAATATAAAAGTTAGTGCACATGGAGTTTCAGAATTTCAATCAAAATGTCTACTTTTTAAGCCAAAAATTTATTTTCTGAAGTGTGGCCGATTTTGGATACCCTTTGTACTTTTTTATAGTATAAATCGATTTAATTAGTTAGTACGTCGATAACAGTCCAATACTGAAAACTAAAATTTGATCAGTTTTCAATCCCGAACCATTTTGAATGTGACCTTAACATATTGTACGATTTAGTCCGAACAAATCACAGTTGTCAACTGTAATTTGTCAGAATTAACGATGACAAATTTTTTGAAGTAGGATTAAAAGATTTAATGGTTGCTTAAATTAAACGATGACCTGAGGTGTTAAATATATAAAAGCATTGATCAATCACTTTGATTAAACTCATCGATTATTGTTAACGGGTAGAAATTAAGCTGCGTATTGAATATTTAGCCCTGATAAACTTGAGAAAGTAAGAATCATATGAAGCAATGATTTACACATTTCTTGCATTGTTTACCACGAAAAACCTTTAAAAATTGATACCCAAAATGACCACGATTATAGTATAATATGTGCATAAAAATATAAAAATGAAATAATTCAAAATTTTTTTAATTAAAACTTACCGGTACTTAAATTTACTATATCTACCATCATACCATATAATCATAAAATAAACATGAAAAGTTATCAAATCACGTATAAGTAATAATTTTTTATCAATTATATCACTGATTGGAGATTTTTAAATCTCGCAAAGACGTCTATAAACATAGAAAAAGTTTAGGCAACGTCGCACGAACCATGTTTGTTCTGATCATCCTGCGTCCACGATACGGCATCCTGAAAAACAAATCAAACGTTATTCAAATCAAATCAGAAGCCGCCAATTTCGAACAGAAAGGTCACTGCGAGTAAACCGCAGAAGCGGAGCACGAAGCATACTTGAAATTACGATCTATCCAGTGAAAGACGCGTTCTTGCCCTCGATTCGACCCTGAAGAGAAGGGAGAAGAAGCCCGAGTCCTTCACGAAATTACTTCGACGCGGGTGGTTGTATACAAGCATTCGTGCACGCGTGTGTCGGTTCTAGCGCACACATGGTTCTTTGTTGTTTTTACGCTACAATACTACAATTTCTTTTACCTTCGGGACAGAGGAACGCTTGTGTCGGAGAATAAAATGCGTATACGTGTTAGAGTGCGACGGCATCGCACAAAGGATGCGCTACGACTGTGTGCGAGCCGCGGCTCGCTGATTACCCCCACCGCGAACCCGAGGCACGTGACCGCGGCGGCCAATCGCGAGGCGAGTTCGGGGCGGCGCCTCGAACGAGAGCCAACATGGCAGCTCTCTGTCCTTCTCGGAGCCGGTGAACACACAACGCGGAGGAGATCCACTTTGTGCGTCTCTCGTCGATACTCCTGTTCCTTTCTGTTCTTATCACTGTTGTTTTCATCCGTTTTTCGTGACTGTTGAGGATGATCTTTAGTGATCGGAAAGGTCATCATTTTCTATCGTATAAGAATCATACACGTCGTTTTTCGAGGAACCAAACGAAAGTGAAAGTAACGGTCGAACGGAGGAGGATAATGGGTCCTTTTTTGGCGGATGATTTTTTCTAGTGGAATGGAAGTGATGATTTCTGATGATTTCTTTTGTTTGTACTTTTTATTTTAGAGCAAGCTTGGTGGATACTGTTGCTACCAATTGGATTACTTTGAGAGGACTCATGTTTGGTTTTGTTAATGGTCTTTGTTTGATGTTGATTTTTAATTATACCTATTTATTGCAACGAAATTTAAGTTTATGATAAAATAAATAAAATGTAGTGGAAACACTTTTACATTACTGGAAGATAGAGTTATTATTTCATGGGTGGAAAATTTCTTTGGTGGAAAATTCCTTTTAAAAAGTAATTAAGAATGTTCATTACTTTACTGTTATTTTTCTATGAAATTTTGACTAGTATAATAAAAATTCTAGCATTATATTATACTTGTAGAGGATTCTTGAAAAGAATATGCTTTTATATTGAATTCTTTAATCCTTTATCATAATTGGGTTAAATAAATTTTGAAAGTAATTTCAGAAAATATAAATTTAGATACGTTTTTTCAAAACCTCTTGAATTCTTCGGCAAGTGAAACGAAATTATAACTATTATATAACTATTGCAGAAAATTATTGTATCAAAAAATATTTATTCTAAATGAAAATTGTAATAAATAGTTTTTTAAAAATGTATCTAGTATCTATAGATTGCGAATAGTTGCTAATTTGTAAATAAGAAATTTCATGCCTTGCGTAGATGTCAAATGATATGTATGATTGCAAATCATACATACCATTTTTAATAAGCTCGATTGAAATAAAAATTTCTATTTAAACAAGTAGATGTACCACGAGTCAGTAATATATCCTCTCGGGATTTGAAGGAAGATCGCAGGCACAGTTTTGTAATGGTCCCCTAATAATCTCTTATGTGGATAATAATGACTGGAAAAGCATTGTACGTCTGCCTATGGGTCGGAAAATTCATTTAACCTGAAGCTCCGCATAAGTTACAATGGCTTAGGTGATGCTGCAAATTACAATTTGCCCAGCGTGGCTTGGATTAAGCAGCCTGTACCTAAAATAATTATCCCCACCCTATTTACACCGATCTTAATATTCCTATAAAGAGTATTAAAAAATACGTTTGTAGTTGAGTCTGGTAACCCTTGTTGCCAATTAAACATAGCTCCCTGATTACAGCTAATAATATTACTTTAAGCTAAGGATACGCTTCATCTGCAAAAAGTAGATCATTGTTTCGATTTCCTTTAGCTTGAATTTTTTTCTTTTACTAATCTTTAGTTACACAGATGATGTTTATAAAAGCGATATACTTAGAAAATTTGCATACTCTTATAATATCTTGATTCTTGATGTACTTTTTTAAAACTTTAATGATTCAAGACATTTTATATTTGCAAAAAGGATTTATGAAAAATGTGAAACCGTTGAGCGTAAAATAAACAAGTTAATCATTGCCAAATACCAGTTTTTTCTTAAAAAATTCTAAAGAAAGAAAGCGTAATCCCTGATTTTTTTGCAAATATCGTAAAGTTCCTTTATAATACCTGGTCCTCTTTAACTTTTAAAGAAACAAAGAATTAAAATTCATTCGTCCAAGAAACAGCAAAGATACATCGTACAAAGCATGGAATCGTAAAAAAAGAAGTCAAAGATACGGGAACCGTATCGCTGTTATTTAACCGGCGTTATGTGACAATGGGGAAAAATAAAGAGGAGCGACACGACGATAATTTTCTCCAAGTGAAGAATGCGACAACGTGGATGTATACACACATATTATGCAGCTATACGTGTACAGAAAGTACGTTCAAGGACCGGCATAAAGATAAGTTCCTTCCACGAAGACAGCAAGGACAAAGATTGTAAGAAGGTGTGAAACGAGCCACGTGCTGGCCCGTCATATATCACGACCCCTTTTACCCGCTTTTCTCGCTCGTTCCTTATTCCGTTCTCTTTTCCCCGATGAAGGATGCCATGGGGTTTGAGGGGTTGGCAAGTGTAGTCTATGAATATTCCGGCATGCTTCCGCAATGAAATGATGAACGACACCCTCCACCATCGTCGATGCATAGTCGTCTTTTGCCGCGAACCCACCGTGAAGACGAGCCTTCACGGTTCGATTCTTCCAGCGCGGCCTGGCATGCGAACCGAACCATCGGTTCCTTAAATTCTTACGCCGACCACCCCTCCTACTCTTTTCGTCATTTATCAAAATCAAGTCGTTCGGCTCGCATAATTGGCCAAAATATAACGAATCATTCGGCGAAGGGGATAGGAAGGAAATCTGAAAAGAAATGATCGATCGAAGAATTAGAATTTGATGAAAATGGGAAATCGTTTCAGATATGTAATTAAATTAAATACTTTTGGGAAATTTTAGAAAATTTTTCATCGAATATTAAACTGAATATTTAATAAATGCTTTCTGATAGAATTATTTCACGCAGAAAGGCTCGCAATTTGCAATACTTAATCTTTCGAATTTTTCAAATATGTCTTGATCGTTCTCTTTTTTCTACAAAAGCTTTGTTCGAAATTTAATGAAACTTTTTGTCCTTCTATTCATTTTCTTGCAACTTTATTAATACATTTCACGTGGGTCAATGGCCCACGACGGTTATGAAAGCTACAACTTTAATTAAACGAGGAAAAGTATTCTTTACCTGAACTTTGAAAAAAACGAAAAAAAAAAAAAACAAGATAGAATTTAGCAATGATAAGAAATTTAACTTTCGAGCGTCTTTAATGAAAGATCCCTATTTTAAATTATTCCATTATTCTTGCCAAATAATACCATTTCATTGGATATTTATAAACCTCCCACTC
The DNA here is from genome assembly GCF_051020975.1 of Osmia lignaria lignaria. Taxonomy (NCBI): domain Eukaryota; kingdom Metazoa; phylum Arthropoda; class Insecta; order Hymenoptera; family Megachilidae; genus Osmia; species Osmia lignaria. Next base: position 5,391,788 of record NC_135037.1, on the reverse strand, counting down.
TAGATAAAAATAGTTCGCTTCTTGCAGATATCTGAAAATTATTGAAGGAAATGAACGATATTAATGATTATCCAATTGAACATGGGCGAGAGTAATTTGGCTGGTAATGAACCAATCAGGATGAGCATTGGTTATCTCTCACGTGAGAAAATTAGCACAGACTTATTTGCGAACGTATTTAAAACGTAACGCCTTCGCACTGTCTCTCTTTTTTCCTCTTTCGCTATTATTTACGAGATAAATTTCTTTCGCCTTTCGGTTGAACGGTGAATTCACGTCAGTCGGGGCTGGCTGGATGATATCAATTCGGTGGTTCGGTTCGCGCGGCTCGTCCCGACGATGACTGACGGGCCATAAAACCTTATCGTGTGTTGTTCAGACGCAAACGAGCGGTTTCTCTGGCTCGCTATCGCTCCGCTTCGGTTTACGCAAATACGAGAAACGATTAAACGCGGCCGATCTTGTCAGCTTCCAAACATTCCTCCACCAAAATTCCCGTCTACCCTCAATGTCCTCCTACTCGCGGACGAAACGCGAGACACGTTGCCCGTTGCAGAATTATGCTCGAACACGCGCGTCCACCATTCTAATCGGGTAATCGATTAGGCATAATCTTATCAATCATTCTAGTCATCTGACTGCCGCGTAATAAATGCGAAAATAGAAATTGTAACTTGTCGAACGGGCTAAGATTATTGCTGTGGCATGTTTGGTAAATAACGTGGAAATAAATTTAAAAAAAGGATTGAATAATAATAGGTTAAAGGGCAGAAACGTACGTGACATTTTAATGTCATATGTACACTCGCAATCAAAACAGACTTTTCCAGGAAAAGTGATAGTTGCCGCCCTTTCCTGTAGGTTTTCTTACCCCAGAGAAGGCCCCAAGGCTAATAACAATGTTGGGGGGGGAGGTCCCATATATATAGGTCTGTGGTCCCCATAACTTGCGTATAAATATTTACGCGGAAAATTTGACTCATGAGATACTTTTCAGTTGTATATTAAATTACGTAATATTTTGTGAAATAAAATTAATTTAATTTTTAAAACACTTTTAATCTTTTGATTGCTTAAGGCGCTAAAATTCTGATTTTAGAAATATTGAACGGTAAAACGACGATGGTTCCATTTACAGGGTCCCGAAGTTAAAGGGTTACTTATAATATCGCTAAAATTAGAATTTTGAGAATTCCTAATTCTCGTACAACGCCATTTTCTCTGATTTGATCGCGAGTGTACCTTGATTCTTGAAAAGAAGCTGTTATCAAGATAGAGAAACCAACACGTCGATTGATTTTCAACTTATCTTCTTATCTAGGTCTATAAATTACCGCTTTAGCAGAGAAAAATTGACTGTGTTGTTAAATTAATTACGTGCCACTTCACACAATTGAATTATTGATAAATGTATTCTTGAAATATGGCTTTAATTGATTCGTGGTCTTGTATCTATGACCTTCTTCTTATCTATTCTAATCTTTAAAATATGGAAAATATTAATAAACCCTATTACACTTTTGCAAATATAGATCTTTCTATTCCCAAGATTTTTTTATAATATTTATTAATTTGTACAAAATTATAAATTATAGAATTCTCCAAAAGTAATCGGTAACATGAAAATAAAAATTATTTTAGTATATTTACAAAAATGAACTCGAGAGTCTAACAGAATTTCATACATGTATTTGTTCAAATTGATTGAACTCTCTAAATTAATTATTATTTTTTTATTGAACCATGTTAGACCACTGGTTTGAAGTCACAATTCAATCATTCGAACCTGGGGTGAACAAGCTATATCCTATTCCAAATTCAATACGAGCAATCGGCAATTATATCTCTCACCGTCCACATCCCTTCATATTTTCCGCTTGATATAAAGCTCGTATTAACGTTGCCTGATTTGTTTCACGGAGCACGAAATCGTCAGATAAGGAACAGCCGCCAGCCCTTCGGATGAACGAGCCAGCGTGACATGAACGTCACTCACTTTCGCACTGGTAATTGCTACATATATGTTTCCGAATGAAATTCGTTACCTATAGGCCTTTTATGTATGTTTGCGCCATATTTTCCATGTGTCTAATTCGACACTTACGGCAGACGTCGCAGAAAAAGTTGGACGATTGACGGATCGGGGGTGAAATAGGAATGCAGTGACGTTAATTTCAAAATAAATTTTTTCTATTGGCTGCTGCTAAATTTTGTAGTAGGTAAATATTTAGTTATTTGGAAATAATATTTTAGACATTATTTAATAAATAAATTAAGAATTATTCAATAAATATTACAGTGCACTATAAAAATTAATTACTATGAATAATTTAAAGGATGAAATTTTCTTGTAGTCAATCTATTTTTTCATTTTCAATGCGAAAATGATTAATACGAAAACGTACTATTGAAAACTAGTCTATCTATTTTTCGTGATAGTTGTTGCATGAAATGTTTTTCATTCAGCATCGCAATGTCCCGTTACGTCAATGAGAGCAAAAAAGGCTGACAGTGACACAGAAAGTAACAACAACGGGGGTACGAAAGGGTCGATCGACAGGGAACAGAAACGCGTGTCTGAATTCCCACGTGACGACGTTGCAGAATCTTCGCACGGGGGGTCGAATGTAACCCCTATGTGGTTCCAGTGTCACATTTTCTACTCGTACAGATGCAAAACATATATTTGCGCACATAGCAGCCGTAAATGAATGGCACAGATAAAGAAGATTTCAAAAATTTTCAGCAAATAACCGTCCTCAGAAATGATATACCCTCCTCTTTGTATATAGACTCTAATCTGTACACTGATATGTTTTTTCTGCAATTAGGATGAATTTTTGAGCTGCAACTTGTTTTTCTATAAATACAATGTAGATATGATCAAAATCAGAAATTTAATTTTAAAGACCGATAGGTAATTATGAACCAAAAAAAATAATCTAAATATACTAAAAGAATTTTCCTAATTATAGTTCGATTTAATCCTTCATTGTATTATTTTGTAAATTTGATAATTGAATAATATATTGTGAAATTTTTGAGTTTTTAACTTAAGTTACATAATGTTGACAATTTTAATATTAAATAATTTTTCTTTAAATAAATTTTAGAATAGAAAAGTATCTTTCATTGTTTGAATTTATAATTAATTAAACTCCTATAAACCCTATATTATTTCCCTATAAACAATTCCTCCTAAATCATGCGAATATAAGTGGCAGCACAATTTACACATATAATAATATTTCCATAATTTACAAGAAAGAACCATTTTCAGATCCGCTGGATCCAAAGATGAGGCAAATAATGAGAAGAGATGATTGACTGAAATCAAGGCAAAATAATCGTAATAATCTTGGAAGCGTTTAAAAGAGGATTAACCGTGTCTACGAAAATACTAATCCATTTGTTATACAGCAAGCAGTAAAATCTATCCCAGCAGTTTCAGGGCGATGTTATTTTAGGTGATATCTGAGAGTAGCTGAGAGCACGAGGGAAGGACTCGTCACAGGTTGGGCCTGGCCTTAGTAAGGGGGTGGTGAGGACCCTCGAAGGTAATCTTGGCTCGTTCGCGGAGGGTTGCATTTTGATCCCTCGAGCTTCTGCCGTGGCACGATCTCCGCGTACCTTGCTTCTGCTCACGCATTTACTATAATTAGAACTCCCTAATTAACGAGCAAACGTCGCACGAGCCTTTCGTAATCTCGGGCTTGACCTTCCAGCGTCGTTTAGGAACCCGTCTTCCTATTTTTTTTCACCCTCTTTTCTTCCGTTCTCCACCGTTTCACTTTTTAATCCGCTTTCCTTTCGCTCGACGAAAAAGGAGCAAAAAAAAAATGGTAAGCAATATTGCCACCAGTTTTTGTGTTTAGGTCTTCACGAAAATAGAACGAGGGTGAGGGACGAAGGGTGGCAGATGTGAAGCGAAAGATTGTCGAATTTACGGAGAATTTTGAAAATTGTATATCAACTTAACCGCATTTCTAAAAAAATAAAAGATCTATAGCAATTGAACAAATTATTTATGATAAATAAATGTCCTAAAAGTAATTATAGATTTAAAAATAAAAATGAAAATTCAATCTCGAGTTAATAAGAAGTCGTGTTACGTTTTAAAAGAAAGAATAGAAAGAAAACAGGTCCTCGAAAGAGTGCAGTGTATTTATTTAAATAATAAAAGAAAATGAAGGCGTTGTACGTTCTCACAGAGTCTCCGATCGTGATTTCGTTTCCCCCTTATTCTAATAGAAGAGACAATCGCAGTTGAAAGCCCATTGGGTGGTGGGACGTTGGTGTCGAGTTGTTTTGAAATAAGTTTAAAACGTTAGACAAACACTTGGGTGGCGTGGCAACATATTGAAGAGAAATTAAAAAATAAGCTTCATAAGCTACCACTCGTATAGATCTGACCTCCTAGAAAGAGGGTGGCTTTCTCTCTGTATTATAGGGGCTGAGAAAGCAGATCGACTGGAATAGAGGGTAAATTTCCGACCGCGAACCTTCTACTATTTGATGAAGCACGTACCCTCTTAAGCTCTTTCGTATTTATTCTTGCAAACAGAAGACTTTGGACACAATTCAATTTTTACACTTTAATATTTTACAAAAGTAATCTCGCAGAAAATCTGATTATTGCAATTATAATTAAAAAAATATTCCAAGAAATAATTCAATTGGTAATTGTTATTTTTTAGGGGTGTGTGAGAATCTACAAATTTCGTGTATCCGATACTCGGGTTGTCTGTGTATTGTCAAAATCAGGTGGGATAGGGTCGAGTAGAATCGGGTAAGGTCGGGTAGAATCGGGTAAGGCTGAGGAGAGTTGAATACATTCGGGTAGAATCGAGTGGAGCCGGGTAAGGTTGGATAATCGGATCAGATTATCAATTACTCCATAATTTATTAATTAATTTTTTCACTTATTGATACATAGTGACGGAAAATCAAATATTTATACAAGTTATAAATTAAAAAATATCAAAAGGTAGATGTGAATTCATATTGGCAGAATTCTGATTAATAACTTTCCATACGTATCGTTTGGGGACTGGTAAACGTCAAAGAAAATCACTCGCATCATTCGTTCTAATACAGCCTATTTCTAGCTATCCTTTATAACGTCGTTTGCGGCTTTGTCTTGACAGTACGTAGGTGAATAAAGTCGAGGGAGCAAAAATGGGACCGGAAGGAACGATAAAGCTCGACGGGTGGTGGCAGTGTGCATGGTGCTGATAAATATAACGTAACAAGTTCACTGGAATAACAACTTCATCCCGGAGGGATCAATGAGACTTTGCTGCGACTTTTACGCGGAATTTCCTTTTCGAGTAAACGTATGCGCTCAGGAATCAAGAAGATAGCAAATCGATCATCGCTTCTATTACCATTCGATCGTCAAACGTGTTCGATCATTAAACATTTCATTAAATTTCTTTTCTCTTCTTTCTTTTAATGAACGCGTTTTCGACGCATCGCAACGATGTAGAAATTTTCCATTTCGTTAACGGAGCTCCAAAGAAGGCGACCGTAAAAAGTAAATTAAATAAGAATTAAATACAAATAAAATCGTTCAGCCAAGTAATTGGCTGGTTACCTCGCTCGTTACCCGCGACGGTCTCAGAATCGTTCCACCCTTATTCCACTTTCTGTACACCCTAACCGAGGAAGAAAAGGATCCACATCGATAGACATTCGACGTGTCGTAATCCATGAGGGAATTATTTCATTCTTCCACCACGACTGATGTTTACTTAACGATGTAAGTGCTTACTTAATAAGGGAGCGAGAATATTCATGTAACCGGTATGTAGAATTGTTTGAAAATGTATCATTTTTATATAGGCTTTAAGCTTAAGTTTGTTTTATCAATATGATTGACCCAATTTTGAAGCAACCTCACATATAATTAATCACCAACAACATTCATTTAATATCATTGAATAAATAATAGGAAAATAGAAAAAAATGTTTCCGAAAAAAAAGAAAAAAATTAAAATTGGGGCTCTCTCCATGGTCCGCCATCTGAGGGTTAAATAGGTATAGGTATTACTGTATGCAATGTAATAAACAATGTAAAACAATGCAATAACAATGTAAAAAACAATGTTACCTATGATTGTTTTAAATATACTAATTTCCAGTGACAAAAATGATTAATTAGTGAATTATGTTCTATAAAATCTGTAACATAAAAAATCGTAAATAAAGAATATATTTTTACAAAAGGGTAATAATTCTTATCTATGTCCTTCAACTCCTTCAGTACCTACAAGATAGTATCATATTCATATTATAAAACCATCCAGAAATTACATCAAATAATTAAATAATCCTATTCTTAATAATTATCATTATAACTTACCATATTACATCCGCCAATGTCCATCATCCAACCAACATATTAAATTTCCATCACGTCAGAGCCTGATAGGACAAAGAATGCAGAACAGTTTCTGAAATCGACAACGAAACAATAATCTTGCTGGCAGCTCCCCTTCAATTCACCTTCCAATGTCGTTAAAAAGATAAGGGGGGATGCTGGGAAGGAAAAAGGGTGAGCGAGCACGAGCCGAGGAGGAGTTTTCGTGACGAGGCGGTCGCCGCGGCAATCATGGCCGGATTAGGCGTATGTATAAGGATCGAGCTGGCTGCTGGAAGAGGGTGCCAGAGGGGTTGAGCAGGTCAAACGGGGGCAAGATAGACGTCTGCACAGGGTGAAACATAAATGATATTCCATGAGGAGCATATGCGTACGGAGATGGCTCCACCTCCGCGACGTTGTGCGGCGAGGGTGGCCGCCACCCCCCTTGGCAGCAGGGTGCTGGTTTATTACAAACAAGGATTACTCGGGTAATGGGACATTCTGTCCCTTCGGCTGTTCAACACTGAGAACGTCCTATGCACTGACTCACGCTTTTGCTCGCCTCCTCATCGAAGGGATGATACCGAAACTACGAGTCGGGAGATTCCTGGCCAAGATTTCCAACACTGTATTATGGTGTCGCCGATATCTATCGAGGAAATTTGTCAACACTCTTGTACAGATGCGATCTGATAGGTTCGAAGGGTGTTGCGCGAGGGTTGTTTTGATGTATCAAACGATTCCTATGATTTCATAACTCTTTAACATGAATTATTTTAATCGTCGCCAATAATGATTACGTTTATCTCCTTAATTCCTTAAAACGAAATACAGTTACTATTTATTTAATTATACAATTAATTTGTTAAGAGGGATTTTTATCAGGTTTAGACGGGATCCCGAAAGTTTGTCCAGCACATTTTATTCGTATACCCGAAACTCAATTACATTCGATTATACGCGATAATATTCTCCATTATGTTTTATGATTTTCATTGTTTCCTAATAGCACACACGTGAAGCGATTGAAACATAAATGCGGTTTGATAAAATTCAGTTGGAATATAGAATGTGTCTGGCTAAACGTTACATTTATTAAACGTATAGATTTATCGACGAAATTGAAGAGCGTATTCATAAACATACAAAAGCGATTGACAACGGCGATGATAATCATAAAATCGTCGATTTAATTTTCCTCAAATACGATTGTTAGCAGAGATTCGTTGGTACGGTTTTCATCTCAAACACCGTATAAATCCGTGTTTAAATACTCTTTAAATACCGTAAAAAGTTCCGTCAATTTTGCGACTGTATCCGGGATTAGATTGAACTGCGTGAGGACCGGTGATATTTAATTTCACGCTGCTCGGGTGAACTCTTCTCTCTGGCAACCGGCCATGATAACATTCTGCTTTCTTCAGGAACAGAGATATCGGATCCTCTTCTTCGAAAATTATCGGAGACTTTATCTACGTTAGTTAGAGAAGTGTAATTATTTTAAATTTCACGTTGCAAATTAACATTTTGATTATTCATTAAAATAATGAAATATTAGTAATTACATATACATATAAATAAGTAATTTTGTGTAATGTGATAAAATAGCTTGTAAACAAAAATAAGTATAAAAAAATACAGATTGTATTGTATTGTTTTGTAACTTAAATTATTTTCCTAAATTTTTAAGTAAAATAATGATTTACAAATAAATAAATATTAGGTACCTGAATGTTTCTATAAAATGTACGATCATTAAATTTCTAATGGTCTTGATAATGATTACCTCAATTTTATTTTTCAAAACACGCCAGGTCCTCTTTCCTAATGATTCTGCTTGCATGGGGACGTACATTTTAGGTACCAATGTATCTTCATTATGAATGTACACCGTTGTAAGTGCCAAATCCAGTGAGTCATTTGGTACCTGAAAAAATTTATGACTCCAAAATCTTTAATATTTAAAATAAGCTTAGAATTAGACAGTTTTCAAATGAATGTTGAATGAAATATTTTTGTATTATATTTTTTATTCTGAATATTAAATAAAATTTGTTAAGTTGTAATGAAAGATTGAAAGAATAGAAGAAAAGTTTAGAGAGGATGATAGATGAAGGTTAACTCACGACGCGTTACCTGTGATCTCATAAGTCTATTATCTTTCCGTATACTATTTAGCGTATGATGTGCAAAGAGACGTTCATGGGGTTTTAACTTGGTACTCCAGTTTCTATCCTTCGGTGAAACTTTATTACCTAGCACGGGTCGTCGTTTCCAATCTCCTTCTCGAGTAACTTCCGGTAGCGGGTAAGGATTTCGAATATACGTGTAAGTTACTTCTGCCATTATAGCACGTCCTGTAATTATCCACACCTTTGTTCCTCAAATTTCAATTAAAAGTACATGTATATACAATGTTAGAAAATTAAAGTGGTTAAAAATTCGTTAAACAAATGTACAATGACTAACGTGAACTGCGTTGAGAGATTCAGATGTAATTATTTGAAGAAAATAACAGTTGTGTGATTTTTAGAAAATATTTCAATCACAATAAAATAAATAAATAAATAAGAAGTTAGGCATCTAAATTTTTTTTTAATGTTACATTTCAAATGAGATTATTTTTATTTTTTAAAATAAGTGTACCCAGGATAATTAGAAAAGTTCCAATTTTTTAATACTAAATTCAAGAAGTCATTATCATTACCTCAATTTACAAAACATAAATTGCTAATTATAAACACTGAATTTTTATAATGCTATAACACTTGATGACCTGTAAAATAATTGCACTACCGATGTAAAAATCGAATTATCTTTGCCGCAATAAATAATTCCCTTTACCCAAAAATTGATAACATCTATGTCTTAAACCCTGAAACCTGAAACTTTGAAATAATTATGAAAACTGGTTTCACCTCTTTTCCCACAACCCTTTCTAATCTCACCCAAGAACACCCAAGGATGAACATCCGGTTTCGATTTCCTTTACCAGAAGATTAGGACTAGTTCATCCACCCTCGAAACATCGACTTTGAGGAATTTCGATTCTGATCTGGCTTCATTCATAAACGTTGAACGTGTTTAATTCATGCAAGCGGTCTGCATTCCATCATTCTCCACAGGGTGTCCACTTATCGAGCCTATTCCATTCCCTCCTTTCGTTCATTCTCGCCTTTACAGACGCTCAGGCTGCTTTCCAAGGGCGCCTAGTAAGGCTCCCTAAAGTCGCTTACAAGCGCTTTCACGTTTAAGAGCCGTGAAAGAGCTTATTGTGAAATTTAACCAAGATTTTCCTCGAATGCCGCCATTCATACACGACCGTCTTTCTGTCTTCATTTGCATTTAAGTAGTCAGCTGTTTGTACCACGATTCACGAATTATTTCAATTCTTCCTTCCTTTTTCTCCTATTGATACATGATATCTCGTGAAATTATCCTGTCAAGAAAATTCTTATACGACCCTAGTAAATAATTAACTCTTATCTGCTTTGTGTCTTAATTTCATATTTTCATAGAAAGAGAATTATAGAACAATAATAGAAAATTTGATGAACTTCACTTGGTATTAAATAAAATTATAATTTATCTTTCTAATCCCTAGGTATAGCAAGATATAAATTGAACACCTGATCGATGAGAAAGATTCAAAGGAAGCGTATCGTGGCCGAATGTGCTCGATTCCCCGCATTTAACATGTTTTGCTCAGGAGGTGGTCGGCCATGGCCAACGTCGACGTCCAATATTAAACCCACAGTAATTTATGTTAGCACGATCGTGCATAATGCTGTTTGTATAAAGCGGTACCGTCACGTGTCGGCTCGTGCCGCCACTACGTATCACTCCTACCTCCCTTAATTCTTGCTGCTAGCTGATTCACAGGCAGGATCGCGCGCGGACGCTTTACTACGATTTTAAATGTTCTTCAACTATGAACGAAGGATATGGAGCATTGTGCTCTAATACCGTGCGTGATTTATAATATCGCTGAAAGTTTCGGGTCATCTATCCTTTCATCGTTGTGCGAGATACCTGCACCCTCTACACATATTGCTAGTTAATTAATATTTTGCAATATTTTTACAGTGGCTATTGGGTGTTAAAATAATTCAATACTCAATTACTTTTATATTTTTAAGAATTTCTATGAATAGTACACGTAATACTTTTATTTTATAAGTAGCAATATGACTCAAATCTCTCAAATTTCTCAAAACTAGACTTTTAATTTGCATTTTCGGATGTTTCAGATCGAAAACCTCGAGATTTGATATTTTTTGACTAAAAATTTTCGGTCCCCTAAAATCAAGTGCACCCTTTTATAAATTAAAAAGAGAAGGAAGAATTTACTAAAGGTGTCAATTAATCCAATAAAAGGAAGTTTAAGGTTATTTTGATACGGGACAGTGGCGTTTCGTGTCGTTACTCGCGCACGGTATCATCCACGGACCTCTTCTTCGGCACCCTGGTTGCGATACAGGCAACGACACGCGTAATCGCGTAATCGCATAATCGTGGCGCGTGCTGAAGTTCGGGTTGCGGGAGCTTTGCGTACGTCTACATCGGCGCACGTGCGACGTTCAGCGCACTGAATCAACATCGATCGCGAATCACGGACCTATCCGTGAATACGAACGACAAATCCTTGCCAACCGTTTTACGAGATAATTGTTCCGACCAGCTGATCTCTTATAACCATTCTCAGTCAGAAAATAATTTGCCATCTAAACGGAAGAACCACAGCTTAAATTGGTAAAAAAATTGCTAATATTTCAGGTTTCATTATTTCAAGCAAATATTTGTAATTTTAAATTCATTATTAATTTAGAAATGTTATATCGAGTCATTTACTTATTCAAAAATTTCAATCATCGATTGAAAAAGATTACTTATATAAATTTGATAATGTTACAATTATTATCAGCATGAAATGATTGGTACCGAAATATGGTTACAGAGTATTTTTCCAGATTTCTCTTGAAATCCTAATCCCATAATATCTTGAAGCCGATATATAGAGGTCGGTAATGGAATCGTGCATTCAAATGGACATCGTTTCCCAGCGAGTGTAGGAGGCAGGTCGCGGAGAGCAATGCCAGGGATGATATTGCCAATATTTGGTTTGATTCTGGTGCGAATGTGCAGGGTGTATAGCAAGAGGGTGCTCGCACCCCCTTAAGCGCGAGCACAGGGGTCGGGAGGGTCGATGTATGTTAGACGCGCGCCGATTACCATTTGAATGTTTCTACCCCTGGTCAGCCTTTGTCAACCCTCGTGACAGTGACCGCACCTATCTATCTACAAGGGATCCATTCTCTCTTTTCTTTCGTTTTTCTATACCGTATGTTCACTGGTAGTTCTTCAATATCGAATGGCAGCCGACTTTAACCACCAGTCTATCGAAATCAGAAATTCTTTTTCTCGTTGTTCTTAACATGACTTCTTAATATTTGAAAATGAACTGAAAAATATATCATTGCTTTGATATGAGCCGTTCAGAGATCAAACTGATTAATTTCACTTTTTGAATTTGTTAAAATTTGATGCATAAATTTTGATATTTTATTAGTTTCTTCATTTTTGGTTCTTTTTTGGAATTAATTAATTTGGTAAATGGATGGCTTATGTAAGAATGACGTAACTAAAAAAATGTTTAGGAAATTGAAGAAATTTTTATTTAAAATATGGATTAATTTTTTTGTTATTCTTCATGGTGTACTCGATGCAACAAAAAAGAAACAAATATGTTGCTGTCAAACGTTAAATATTTGACGGGTACAAAGGATGTATAGATCAAACCATATGACCACAGAAAGGAAAGAAATATTGATACTGCTTTTGTTCGAAAACGTCCAAACAGAACAGTAAAAGCGACACGCCTCCGGTTTCCATTCTTTTGTGGATTCTAGAACCAGGAACACGTTCTACACAGAATCATTCAATATCAGATATTGTTGGATGGCTCGTGTAAAAATCCAAAACCGTTGCTTTTCTTTGAAAATAAATATTAGGACAAATTTAAAAATATATGTATAATTTTTCCACGAAGAGAGTCACAATTTTAATTTCTTTTAAAAATTATTCTTCCAATATATGAAACTCTTGTTTATAAATTATATATTTATCTTTAAGTTAATATTTTTGTATATATTTTATAAGTTTAAGTTTCAATTGACCCAAACTCCGCTTTTCGAGGGTTAAAATATTCATATAACATATATCATTATTCAAACGTGGCTGAATAAGAAATTTCACAGTTGATTCCATCTTTACCAAAGTTCCTAATAAAGAATCGAGGAGAAGCCTGAGAAAGTCTCGTGTCTTCATCGACTTTTCATGATCCCCCGTGTAGAATAATGTCTTACACCCTGCGTGTCCAATTCGACGAAACCAATGGGGAGGGTACGACAGCAGTGCGACAGGTGGCCCGTGAAATCAGTGCACGAGTGCGCCGTTCCATCGACCCTGTCGTTCGATACGGTTCATTAGGAAATTAAGTGTATAATAATTAGTATTGGGGTGCTGATGGGACACGTTAAACGGAGCTCTTTTTTCGCTCGACGACCACCACACGGCAGGGGAGTAAACTGCGCGAACGACGACGCGAATTTCACACGAAAACGTGTCGGCCCAAAGTGTACAAATACATTTCAGGAAAAAGCAAAAACAAATTTCGAAAATTTCACTTTTGTCATTTCTCAAATTAATAATAGCTGATTGAATTTGTAATATTTACATTAGAAATGTATCGTGTCTATGAAACCTTTAAAATTTATTAATAAATGAATCATTTTTAAACTTTAAAAAATTACTTTGTGCCTAAATTATAATAATTAGAATTCGTCGACGGGTAATCCAAGTAATTCGAAATTTCAAAATTTTTTCAATTAAAAATTTATCTAATAGTAGCAAAAATTAAAATGCTGCTCTCATTAGATTTATTTTCCTAATAAATATTATTCTACCTATGTAAAAAGTCGCTTTAACCCTAAGAACAAGTATATTTTTTAAAAAGCACATTTTTTTAGGCTGCATATTTTTCACGAGAAACGCGAGACCTTACACGTCTGTGCACACAATTTGCATATCGATGATCGAGCACTCGAGAGGCGGTTGCACATTTTCGCGCGTGTTGCCGAGAGTTGCGGCGCGGGTTGGAGGCGGAGAATCGTCGGTGTATTTTAGCATTTCACGTTTGTTTCCATTTAAATGGTAATCGAGTTCATAATGTAATTGTATTCACCGCGTAAGCCGGGTCTCACCGCAGCGCTTCGTCCCCGCCATTGTTTGCATTGTTCTCCTCGCAGCGCGAACAATCCGCACGGCAGCCTTTCAGCCTCGCGTTTTGGCAAAATCTAAACCCCTCGGCCGACTGTCCCGAGGTGATATTTTGCCGCGATACAACACTAGTTTACGTGATACTGATGGATACCACTGTGAAATGTTTCACCATCGGATCAGACATTAAAGTTCAACCCTGTTAGAATTTGAAATTTTCTAAACAGAAAATATTGTCATTTTAACCCTTTGTCTAATGTATTTTTACATTGCACTATTATCAAAATAACCAATTCCAAAATATAATAATTTTTTAATTACTGCCTATATTTTAGTTTCTCAGTTTTTAGAAAATTTTAAAAAGAACTCACCCTTACACTGGCTATTTATTAAAAATTATTTTTGTTTATCTATTCTACAATATTATATAACAATTGAATGAAAATATTAAAATGATCTTAAACATTAATCACCCGAAACGTTCCTCCTTTTTTCAGCATATTTTGACGAAATTTTTCGTACACCCTTGCTGTACAAGCTTGACGTTAAATCATAACGGATGGTCGCGAGCGACGTCGGGCCCTAACAAAAATTTTTATCCGAAAATACATTGTTATACAGCTCACGAAGGAGTCGCAGAATCCGTCGAGGTGAAGCATAGAGAGAGGGCTATCAGGGTTGAAACGAGGTATACGAAGGGGGTTGGACGTTATTGTAACGCAGGGGATGTGCCTGTTTCGCTGTGTGTACGTGTAACAGAGTTGGTTGACTTTCTCTCATACATATTCATCAAACGCTAATTAATCATCGCCGGGCACACCCACTGCGAGCCACCCTCTTGCCGGCGAAACGGACCCCGCGACGAAAAAAAAAAAAAAAGGAACACGAGATCCGCAACGCAGACACCTCTATATATTACCGGGTACATCCAGATGTCGAAGCTGGCAACGCGAGGCGAGATTTTTAAACGGAATTGACAACATCGGAAACGAACGCGGTGAATAACAAAAATTTATCGTCCCTCGGAATTGCAGCTGTTTGGATTACGCGGAAAATTACGAAGAACGGATCGGGAGATACGAAATTTCCGTCTCTACGCCTCGATTTTGTTGAATTATTAATTAAATTCGGATACATTTGCTTAACTGTTTGTAGCGGAATGTAATATTTTCGGGTATTAAATTGTAACAATACCAATTTTGTAGATAATTTTCTTTTTCCAATTGCTTCGAAATATAAAATTTGTTGAAAAATTGAACTATAATTTCTGGACTCTGATTGCATTTTATATAAATTGCAGAAAATATTAAATCCTAAATATATTGCAATCATTTTTATCTCTTTTTAATGCAATTAAAAAGAAACACGAATTTGTAAATTTATTTTATTATCAATAACACTTTAATAAAATATATTTTTCACCTAACGATCGATTGTGTTCCTCCATTTGAATACATAGATTATCGCTCATGCAATGGCGGTACTGTACAGACAATCAATCTAAACTGTAATTTCGTAATCCCATTAAGCAGGAGGCCACCTTTGCACGCACTTGCTGCGGGGACTTTGCTTCGACTTTCACGCAGACGGGATGCGTATAATTAGGTATCGTTTATTTTACACCATGGCACCGCAGTTAGGGTGACACTTCCAGCCTGTAATATATACGCTTTGGGGTTCTAAGCGCGTACAAACGCGGCCATGGTGGTGGTGCTCGCTCATAGAACGCTTCACCGTTAATGTGATGCGATCATCACCCGTTGCTCATTCATAACTTAACCTGACCATACTTCCTTCAAATTTTTACTATTTTTCCTTATTTCCTATTCTTTCTTTTTATCAACTTTATGTACCTAATTTTTTTTTAATTCAGTATATAATTAGATAATTTAAAAATTTTTACGTATTTGAAAAACAAAGGTCTTCTAGTTACCCTTAATGATGCAGTTTTCAAAATTATTTATTTGAAAACATTATAGAAGCAAATGCTAGGTAGGTGGAAACTTGTATAGGTGTTTTGACTGGTAGCGTCAAATCGCGACAGTGGCAGATTGCGTGCTGACAAATGAGCGGCCCGGTACGGGACGCGATACACACGAGACATATGGCCCCATAAAAAAAGCGCGAGAGATACAAGAGATGGCCTGCAGTAACCATCCAGTCGATCCAATATTAATGGAGACCAAACACCGCACATTCTGTGTCGTCGCTGTCCCCGTTGTGTGTACACATTGGTGTGCCATTATGCCCCTTTTATAATGTGTATACACACCCCCTTTGTTACAATGGAATGATCTATGATCGTTGCGAGCATAGATCGGCAAGTCAGTTCTTCGCCCTTATGCTGCTCGTTTTTTCCTCCGTCTTTTGAATCGACCTAGCTAAACGTCCTTCTTTTCTTAGAAATCATCTTTTTTTATTCTAGTTTGTCTACTAAGTTTCAATTTAGAAAATTTAAACCTTTGGATTTAGAGATTAAATTTAATTTTACTAAATTTCAAGCAGTTCATAATAATTCTATTAAATAAACATTGTTATTATAATTTTTGAAATAGGTAAATGTCGAATTAGGTATAGAATTAGGTACCCTCAGTTAGAAAAGAAGTACACTCTGATCATTGGTCCTATATTAATTTTCAATTTTTCCATTATTCTCTATTCGTAAAACGGCAATTTCTTTCAACAAATTTTCCAAATCGAACCAAGCTCCAAACACGAAAATTAGCGTCGATTCTCAAAGATTGTTCGATGATTAGATTGCGCTTAAGTAAGCCGAAATCGAGTCAAAGGAGCGATTTACGTTTCACGGCTGAAATCGAAGTAATTCCGGCTTTCCTGAGCGTGCAAACAATAAAATTGGATTTAGCAACCCTCGGTCTCGCTCGCGTACGTGGCGTGCGACTTCGAAGGGTGAGTTTTCGGAAGGTGGACAAGCAGCACGGTTGTTCCGGGGGTTTGCGAGATCAAAGACACCCTCCGGGCAATTCCGTACTTTCCACGTGACATATTAGGTAGAAATTGACGGCGACAGACACGAACAACGACGTGCCTACTGAACTTTGATCATATCACCTGTGGGACTTGTTTCGACTCGTGAATATTATTATTCCGATAGATTCGTATTCGTTCCCTGTGATTATATTCACTATCTGAGCGAAAAAAAGAAAAGAAAAGAAAATGCTACAAGAGGAAAATTCTATTCAAAAAATTAATGCAGATTACAGTTATAAAATATATATTAATTTTCAATACTTCTATCTACCGATGCTATGCAGAGTAAGAATTGTAATTGAATTAATGACACTATTTTCCTAGAAAAGTATCATTATAGTGTCAATATAAAGAAGAAATAGTGAAAAAATTTATACGTACCCTCAGTTAGAAAAGAAGTATTATATACAATTTGCACAGAAACAAATTATAAATTGAATGAACTTTCTTGACAACGGTTTAAAACACTGTTCTTTATACACTTGCATGTACCTACATACGTGGAAGACAAAATTAAGTCAATAGTATTTTCCAAGGAAACGGTATCAATAAAGCTAGCAACTTGCTTTAAACTCTCTGCGACATCTGCACGGTAAAGGAAGAAGTTGTTGAAGGAAGCTGATAAGATCAATCTCTGCAACAGATAATTCTTCATTATTGATTATCATTGTTAACTCTTCAGTTTTCAACATTATCGATATCACACTGGTGCATTCAAAAATTGTAGGTAATTTAAAAAAAGGGAGTTTTCTATTTCATTAGTTTCACAGTTCATTATGAGATAGCACCAGTGGTACTAGTTTTGTGGAGCAATTTAATTTGCAGACTCGTGCATTCCACCACATTCCGCGCATCATAGTCTTCAACAATGAATCTGATTGATCTAATCGTAAGATTAATCTGATCGATTCCATAATGGAAATGAAAAATAATTATTCTATTTCAATAATCGCATCTATAAATGTTTCAATTTATCGATTATTGGTAATCAATGCTTGAACGAAAATATTTGATCACTACAGAAATAAAAAAAGGTGTAGAAATGATTAATTGGATAACTGTAAATTATAACGAGCTAAATAAATTATATTTTATCAAAACTTATTTTTTTTAAAGATAAAGAACTATTGCATAATATTATTACATAAGAAATAAAAACATATATTTATTGATTGAAAAAAGTTCCCCTGTTTCTATATCATACAGTTTGGATGTATTCTTAAAAACATAATAATGAGATGAATTGTAATAAATATCGGCAAAGTAGTCGGCTTATTTTATTCTATTTTATCACAAAAAATAAGCATCGATTACAAAATTAAAAAAAAAATGTTTCCGCCCGGGATCGAACCGGGGACCTTCCGCGTGTTAGGCGGATGTGATAACCACTACACCACGGAAACTGTTTGCGACATTTTCTTTTTATTATCACTTATACTTCTTATTTAATTTGATTTAATAAAAAATGTTATATAATATTTGACAAAAATGTAAATATGTTACTGAAAAATGGGTAATATTAATTAAACATATCATTACTGCAAATCTATGATGAAGTTAAATAAATCTAAAGTACTTCTCTCTACTAAACATGTATAGCATGATTTATGTTCAAATATTTTTCTCATTTTTTCTGCTACACTAAATTTATGGTAAATAAAAAACTAACTAAAATTAAACGAAAGTTCAGCTAAGTAACTACGAAGCTCTATTTTTTATTGTGACTTTATTTTTATCAATAAGATTATGCTCAAGGTATATGAAAAAATGATACTATATAGATACATGAATTGTGTAACTCTTTAAAAATTAATATATTGTCCTGGTCAACGTTTTTTAATAAGATAAACATTAATAAATAGATAGCATAAACCGTAAGTCAGAAGAAAAACGTAACTGATCGTTAGGTTAATCAGAACTCGTTTCGTAGCTCTATTATCTATTACCTATTATTACTTATTGTATTCCCTAACATTAAGCAAAGTCTTCTATTAAATTATTGTCGTATTAACTTCTACTAGAATCACTCAAATTGACCGAGAAGTATAGTGTCCCATATAACTAGGCTAAGCAATAGTTCTAAAATGGTAAAAGGTAGAAAAGAATGTCATTAGGAATAATTAAATGGCGTCAGATAGAGCATCGCTTGATGTATATAACAGTACCAGAAGTGGAGCAGTTCCAAAGATTTCAAAATCAACTTCATTTTTTTAAACAGAAATATATACTTTGTTATACATCAATTGAAGCGTTTTTTTTATTCTTTACAAAAAAGTATTAGGACAATTGGTTTAACCCAATTAGCTTAATGATTTTGGGTAAACTTTACCTCAGGGGCCCAAAAATTATGGCCTTTTCTTTCTATCTTCTTGAAGTATTTAACGAGTAGAATCTAAAAATCCTAGTTTTAAGGCGCGGAATCCATCGGTTCCGAAGTTATACGTGTGTAAAGGTGAGCGTTTTTAGCGTATTTGACAGGTTATTCCCCGCATCCAATCCTTTGCCGACCACCAGTTGGACTCTATTTGTTGGGTGTGAGTACCATCAGTTCCTATCAAATCCGAGGGGATATTATTTATAAAAAAAAAATTAACCTTAGGTATACCGGGTTTAGGCCGCCACTTAAGTACATAATTCTGTTTTACCGACGGCGACTCCACTCATTGGACGACACCAGGTTACAAGTTAATATGGCGTCGAAGTAACATGTAAAATATGCTAAAAACGTTCAGTTTTACACACGTATAACTTCTGAACCGATGGATTCCGCGCCTTAAAACTAGGATTTTTAGATTCTACTCGTTAAATACTTCAAGAAGATAGAAAAAAAAGGCCATAATTTTTGGGGCCCCTGAGTTAAACTTCAGTCATGATTTTTTATAGAGAATAACAAGAAACATAAAATAAGGTGTTCCAGGAGCACTGCTTCTCCTTTAACTCCTGTCTGACAATGAGATTTGAAACCAATTCAACTTCACAATGATAACACTGGCAATATTTACTAACATTTTGGCCATGTAATCGGGTAACAATTCCGGACAATGTGCGATAACGAATGCACGGTTCGACCTGGGGTACGATTCATGTCATTTGAAAATTTTAAACAGACAATAAAATATATGATAGATAGATGCTCATGCTAAAAACATTATAATGTTTAATAATAAACTCACATGAGATATTATTATATCAGTATATGTATATATGTATTTTATTTTTCATTCGATCCACTACCGCTGCGATGAAGTGTGGAATGATAAAAGGAGCAAAGTTATGACAGAATTAATTTCACATTTCACGGCGACCGATATCAATATATATATACATATATGTATTACGGGTGGGCTTAAAAATTAAATTTAACTAATTTTTATAATTTTGAACCTCAGTACGTGTGTCTGGTCGCCGTCAGGCGACCAGAATATCACTTTACCCTAACCTAACTTAATTCACTGATTAGGTAGAGTAGATTGGGTTAGGTTAGGCTATATTAAATTCCCAGCTGCCATTATAGCTACGATACATTGAAATCACGAATGCAGAAGTACATAAGGTATATATTGGTCATCGGTCGTCGTGCTGTTGCCTGCAGAAACAGTAGAAAAGCGGCGATCCCATACTAATGCGCCGATGGCCAGAACTAGCCAACTAGCCATACTAATAACACGGATGGCCAGAATTCAATGTGTTAGCCAAGGCCGAGCAGCGGTTATATGTATACAGGAAAAAGATGTTCAAAATGTCTAATTTTACATGATTAAATTTCATCAAAATCGGTGAGGTGTAACCTAATCTCAATAATTATCAAATATACTTTATGTTCGATATTCGGTATTATATTTCTTTCAGGATGTTAAACTATGTTTATATTATAACCTGCGATATTAAAAGAATGTGTTTGCGATAAGAGTTATTTCTATACTCTACAATTATGTAAAACAGTAAGGAATATAAGATTGTAATTTCGTCTGTTAATATTGATGTTTTGTTACAAATGAATACCAAGGAACAATGGATCAAACGTTACTTTATCAGTAATTCATTTATCTATAGTCGACACATTAGTGCTACACATAACTGCGCGCCGATACTAATGTTATTCGCATTATGGGAAACGATTTTGTCATTGTTATTCTCGTTCTTTTATTTTCCCCCATACCCTGATAAATTTCATTTGCCCAATGGAAATATGAAATTCGTGATTATAAGGAACGAAATCGTGACACCGAAATAATCAGTTTGTTTTTGTGCCGAGAACTTTTTACATATTATACCGAAAGATGTCACCACAATTACACTCTACCACGACCAAAGTCAATTCAACGATAACTCAACAAAATTATGCTCAATATTTTCAGGGAAGGAATATGAATAATTTCGTTTCTACTTCGGCAAAATTTATAAATGTATCACAATTTATGAATGTAACAGCGCAAACTATCATTTTCCTTATGCACTGTGAGAAAAGGAGAAGTTGCATCTCACGTGACAAACCTGTAACATTCTCATTGGTTGTTCGGTAAAATAGAATGAGAAGAAAAGAGAAAGAATCAGTCAAAGAATGAGTATAAATGCTAAAAACAGTCACTTGACAGTAGCGCTTTGTGGACGGCCGTCGAACGATTTGTCGATATTCCGTTTCATTACGTTCTCGAGAAACCTGTTAAAAGGGTGATTGCATGTCATCGTTGAATAACACCGTCGATAGGAAAGTAACAAAGAAATAACGTAATTGATTTTTACTCGTTTCTGTTGGTGCACTTATTCCAAAGAAATTAGAAAGTGAAACAGCAAAAATGAAGATTTGCATCGCGCTTTGCGCGATTCTTGTTGGTGCGTATTTAGATTATTCCCTACCTAACTGTACTCTTTTCTTTGTTCATACACGGCGTAGTTCTTTTATGTACAATATGCTATTCTTTTTTTAAATTCAAAGTACTATTACGTATATTGAATACAGCGTAACGTTTGCGCTACCATTTTTTAATTTTTATCAAAAAGATACGCAGTATTGTTATTGTATCTTGGAACATTAAAGAGATTACTTTGTTTAAGGAATAAGCTCTTGTTACAGATATTATCGTTTTATAAAATGGAAGAAGTTTTCGTACATTGCTGCATCTAACTATCACATTGTCATTAGTCACAAAAGATAGGAATTGCTTATTCAGATGAATGAGATGAGTCAGTAGTCAACAATTATGTATATACATACTGTTGAATAGTTTGTCACGAACAGGATATTCCTAAGCCTGCATTCACAATTTTCTTAACTGTACATCTTATTTCAAATAAAATTATTTATTGAAATCCACTGTTTTTTGTACTTTATTATTAGCTAATATGATTTGAAAAACAAGTTTTATTTGTATTTGTATTCAGCATCTCCCTATAGATGTATAATGTCACATGATATTTCTACTATTGTAGAATATTATAGCATTGTATGCTCTAATATGTAATAAATATTAGTAATATCATTTATTTCAGTGTCCACAGCAAGAGTAATAATTAATGCTGATGATCCAACTGATCATCATCTTCTAGGTGAAGAAGAATGCACATGGGGACCTTCATATTGGTGTGAAAATATTAAGTAAGTTTTAAAATGTATACAACCAAATACGGGAAGATTTTTATTTTGTATTGTATCAAATATATTTTATTTTTGTAGTATATTAACATTGTAATATATTATTGAAATATTAATGTCCCTGTATGAAATGTTAAATTCTATAATTTAGATATAATGGTGTATAAATTAAAATGACTATTTTGTTATTTTTATATTAAACATAAGATAATATGATTGCAAATAGAAATGGTACTAAAGCATTTTATCCAAAACTAATACAGAACAGCAGCAGGATGTAATGCAACTAAACACTGTATTAAAACAACATGGAAAGATATGCAAGTACCAGAAGATAATGACAGTGTTTGTACCATTTGCAAAGATATGGTTCAAGAAGCTCGCGATCAGTTAGAAAGCAATCAAACACAGCAAGATTTGAAAGCTGTTTTTGAAGGAAGTTGCAAACTGATTCATATAAAACCAATTATACACGAATGTGTGTCAATTGTAGATCAGTTTATTCCAGAGCTTGTTGAAACATTGGCATCACAAATGAATCCATCTGTTGTTTGTTCTGTTTCTGGACTTTGCAATTCTGCTCGTATAGATCAGCTACTACAAAAATATGAACAGTCCAAACCAAAGGTAATTATAATATGAAATTTCGAACTTTCTAATTAAATAGTTCAATTTAAGTGTTTTACTAACAGATATGCTTGTATAAAAATTGGTATTTCGTAATAAATAAAATAAATAAATCTTCAATAATTTATTATTCTCAGTAATTGTAGAATTTATATTAAGTACCATATTGTAATTTTATATACTAAAACGTATTAAACGGTTATAATGTATTACATTTTAGATCGATAAAGTAAAATCTCGTTCTTTGGACAAAGACGAATTAGAACCTGATGAATGTTCAAAATGTTATACAGTTGCAACACACATGGAACAAAAGATACATAAGACTCCACAGGACAAAATTTTACGACAAATGCTTAATCTATGTGCAGAACTTGGTACCTTTACAGATGCTTGTTCCGCGACAATTTTAACTTACTTTGATACAATATATAGTCACTTACAAAAAAATTTCAATGCTCCAAATATATGTCACTTATCTGGTCAGTGCAGTGATAAATTCCACACACACGAGGACACTGATAAGGTAAATTTATATAAACAATGTGAATGTATAATATAACAACATACGAAAAATTATAATTAATTAATTTACATTCCATATATTTTAGACCCCGAAAGTAGAAATCAGACCATTGTCTAGTGTGGGTATGGTTGATGTAGGTATCGATCTTCCATGTAAATTATGCGAACAACTTGTTGGACATTTAAGAGATCTTTTGGTAGCTAATACCACAGAAGCAGAATTTCTAGTAGTTTTGCAAGGATTATGCAAAGAAACTAAATCGTTCTCTAGCGAAGTAAGTATTTTAATATTTATCTATATATGTATGCATATATTTATTTATTTATACGATAATTTATTAATAATGTATGTAATTTTTATTTAAGTGTACTGCAATCGTCGATGAATATTATCCACAAATCTATGAATATCTCACAAACGAGTTAGATAGTAACTTTGTTTGCCAATTAAGTGGAATATGTCCTGGTCCTGATAGACCAATAGATGTTAGTACTTTTTTTAGATAGCACTATATATGTATATACATATAGTATGCAAAGGATAATAACCTAACATTTTACATTGTACAGGAAGCACCAATTTGGCCTTTAGTGCCTAAGGAGGCAGCTAAAACAGGTATACGTATTTTAAAAGATGCAAACAAGGAATTGGAAAAACAAAATACAGAACTCAGTAAATCCGAAGTAGAGTCAATGCAATTACCTATTGAAAGATTATCACCTTTCCCGATCTCAGAAGGTCCGCTAGGCGTTACTGGGAAAGAAACCTGTGCGTTGTGCGAGTATATCTTACATTATATCCAAGAAACTATGACAAATCCTACTACAGAGGTAAGAGTGATGGAAATATAGTGTTGCGACAAAAGCTGACCGTGATACTGCCTTAAAAGTTGGACTTCGTGAAACAAAAATGTTGAAAGCAAGAAATAATGCTGTATTAAATAAAATATATTTTTGTTATTGTGCAGGATAAATTAAAACAAGCATTAGAAAAGGTGTGTACCAAGCTACCGGGATCTATAAAGGATGAATGTACGGAATTTGTAGATAGTTACGGAGACGCTATTGTGGCTATATTAGTTCAAGAAATTGATCCATCACAAGTTCGTATCTACAATTTATTATACGCTATTTGTATAAACTTAGTAAACTAATTATGTTAATTTCAGGTATGCCCCATGTTGCGGCTATGTCCCTCTGAAAGATTAATGAAACTTTGGGAAAGTGTTCCAGCAAAGTATGTGCTCAAAGAAGAACAGAATGATAAGCCTAGTTGTCCACTGTGCTTACTTGCTGTGACGCAAATTTATGAAGTTATAAAAAATAACAAAACTGAGGTTAATAACATAATTTTTTCGTTTTAAACATTGTAAAATGTAGTAGCACTAAAAGTGTATGTTTTATTACAGGCAAATATAGAAGATCAGCTGAATAAATTATGCTTTCATTTGCCAGAAAGTTTATCGGAACAATGCACAGATTTTGTGAAAGGTTACAGTAAAGAGCTTATAGAATTGTTACTTGCAGATTTAACACCTCAAGAAGTATGCGTGTACATTAAATTATGTGATGATACGAAAAATATTGGCCCAAGGGATGCATTCGTTACCGACAAAGATGGCGAAATTAGTGCGTATACCTTTATATTTTATTTGTTAAACATGGTATTAAATGTATAGGATTTCTATGATATTTAAATAAAATTATTACTTTTCGCTTCAGTGACAAATGAGATACCGGATACATCAATAAGTACTAAAGTTGGTGACGGAGGTACGTTTTGTGTTGTTTGCGAATTCGCTATGCACTATGTCGACAAAGAACTTGGCAATGAAAAGGAAAAGCATAAAGTTGAAAGGGTAATTCGTGGTGTTTGTAATCATCTTCCAAATACCATTTCCCGAGAATGTAATGATTTTGTTACCCGTTATGCCGATGCTCTAATCGATGTTATTTCGAAAGATGTTAGCCCTAAGCAAGCTTGTTCGATGATCGGTCTTTGTTCATTCTATGAAAAGAAAATGAAAGGTATTTTCTTACATTTAACTTTTACACTTAATGTATATTCACAATAAAAGTTTTATATTTTCTTTTTCCTCGTGTTTATAGAATCTGTAACAGAGTGTGCTTTGTGCAAGTCAATTATATCAGTGGTCGACGAACTCTTGGATAATCCTACAGTTGATGGCGACATTAAGCAAACAGTATCGAAAGTTTGTAAATACATACCAGCGAGTAAACAGAACAAGGTAATTTGTTATTAATATCTAGTTATTTATATCGTTTACCTGACTTTATATAGTTACTGAATTCCTTTCAATAATAATTACAGTGTGTCTCACTGATGAATATCTATGGACAAAGTATCATAAATCTGATCAAACGTCGTGAAAATATGAATAAAATATGCAGTCTAATAGCTGTTTGTCCACCTAATGATTATACATCAGTTGCTTTGGAAAATGCACGAATTAAACGATCGTACGAGAAAAATCGTATAAAGCATTGTACATGGGGACCAGTTTACTGGTGTTCTACCAATGAAACAGCTCGCGAATGTAAAGTAAGTGGACGTAATTTAAATGCACTATACGTAAATAATTTGCAACTTATATGCGTATGTACTTATTTCTTTTTCTTTGAAGGCTGTTGAACATTGCAAAGAAAACGTGTGGAAAGCTGATTTTGCTCCTCCAAAACAGATCACTTTGAGCGAAGCAGAACCCAATGTTTAACTTTGTAATAAAAAAATAAATTGAACTATTTCCCGATACCAATATTCTTACATCTTTAAAATGTTTGATCTTATGAATTTCATGTTTCTTTATGATATTATACAAATAATTATTAGAAGTTTAATATTCATTTTTTAGGATAACGATGCACTATTCTATTAAGATATAAAAATGTGATAGCACTGTTAAAAATTTAAAAAATGATGTTTAATCGAAAATTATATATGTAGTCTCGGAAATATAGATGTAAGCGTAAAAGATAAGCTTTTTACACTGTCACAGACATATTGCCTTCGTATTGTTGAATTAAGTTCATATTTTGTAATAATTACTGTAATTACGAAACCTATAATATTAAAATATATAACTCATATTCTTATGTATATGTACATTTCTTAGTAATTAATAATATATTTCTTATTAAGAATTTGTTGCATTAATGTTAATTGTAATAATAAAATAAAAAATGGTATGAAAATTAATTTACTCTTTTATACTTTATACTATCACCTATATACCTTTTTTTATTAGTGGTTTAAGAGTAAGCGGTTAATTATTTTTGACTTTATTTGAGAATGATGTCAATTATTCTACAAAAGTTTACTTAAATGTAAATAACTTGGCTTTTTTTAATGTTAATTGTAGCATGGTTTTTAATAGTTTCAAATTTAAATAATTTTCGTAACGTAAACCGTTCTATTAGTTCCGGAAGTTCAAGATGTCGTACTTATCGCGTTCGATTTTAATCGATTAGTCGCACCGGTTTCGATAGATCTTGCTAAATTGAACCGGCGTCCTCAGTGCACCGTAGTTTCATCATTCGAGGAAAAATAGTGTTTTAAAGGTAAAATTATGTTATAATATTTCATAGATACTATTATTATCATGTTAAAAGTGAAATCACTTCAGTTTGACGTTTAAATGTAATTAATATGTTGTATTTTCTTCTAGATCCTCTAATAACAAGTCTGCTAATAACTGAGCAACTCACCAACGGTATCGAGGAAGGAAGTGCCCTTTGGATCTTCCTGCTGGTGAGTCTTGCCCCATTTTTCTGATTTCTAATCTCGTTATAGAATGACACATTTATATGTCTCACAAAACATATACCTACGACCTTTAGTTGCAAGGTGTTTATTTCTTGTACAGTATCAAGTAAAGTAGGATTCTCTAGTAAAAATGGCGTTACAGCCGAAGCAGTAATTTTCAAACTCTTAATTTTGACGATGTTGAATGATTGAACATTATAAAATTTGGTACAGAAGTAAGAAATATGAATAGTAACATAAATATCAATTCAAATTCTTTCAAACTCTTTCTTCACTTTCCTTGGTGAAGCTTACTATACTCAATACTGTAAGTAAATACGTAATTTGACATACGAAATGGATCATCAAATTATGAGTACTATATATTAAGTGTGTATTATTAAGTTAATAATATGTACAAAGTATGTAAAATAATTCATTTTGTGAATTTTATTTTATTTCAATTTTTAATAAGTTGATAAGCGATAAAGTAGAAACTAAATTACAATCGGTATAAAGAAGCAGTCAGTAAAAAACACGGGGGTAACAAACCAATCTACCAATTGGTAATACCTATATAGAATTACGTATTACGTTCATAGATGGCACAGTCTGTTCCATGATTGCACCTTTTCATAAATATCAATGTACTCGAACCAAAATTAGAGATTACAGTTTTAAAAGGACACTAAAGAGTGTAGCATATATTATTGAATTAAAAATCTGAGTTTTTAGTAGACGTGTAATTATGCATTTTATTTTCTGTATATGCAGATATACATAGATTACAGGTGTACTTTTATTTGATTAATTATTAGGGGGATAAGAACCACTGATTAAAATTAGCAAATACCTAAATATTATAGAACATAAAAATATTTTATTCTCTCCTAATTATTTATTTAAACCAATACAAACGTATAGGGCAAATTTGAGTTCCTGCCAACAAATGTAGTGTTGTAGTTACATATTAGATTTGCATTAATAATTCCTTGGGTATTTGATAAATATAAAAATTCTATTGTTTTGCAAGAGTGTATGATATACCTACTTACGTGTTGAGAATGGTCAAGATTTTCGTGTCAAAGGGATTCCGCGTAGGTGTCAAACTTGTCTCCGGTGAGAGAAACTCGTAATGTTAGGCTGAATTTTACCGATCCTCGTCGTACGTTCCTTAAATTTATTCGAGCCCCAGTCTAGTCGTTTGTAGAGATGTTGCTACGATATCGTAACGACAATACCGTTCTCGTTGTGCACAGTTTCCAGAACACAGGGTACTGTAGTACTTGTCTGGGTCTTTCGAGGAGAAAATAGTTTTCGAATAAGCCGATTCGTTGTAGCGTGGATCGCGTGCCATCCATTTTCAGTCGTGTGTAGATAGAAATTTAAAAATCAATTTTTCTCCAATGAAAGTAGAATAAAAAATTTTCTTTCTAATCGTAGAACTTTCTTTCTGTGAAACTGAAAATTTTAAAGCTATAGGAGCAGATATTGTAAAGTAGCTCTTCATTGATAAATTTTTGTAATTATTTTTTAATAAATTAAAAATTATATTTAACTTCTTAAGGTTCTTATACCATCAGTATTTAGTTAAATAAATTAACTAAAACAAAGAAGAAAATTGTGAGTAGCATAAATATTCCAAAATTAAATCAAAGTATTATGATTTTAATTCTGAAACTCTCGAGTACCATAAATTGAAAAGAAATCTCTCAAGTTTATTACACAATTACTATCACCATGGAACTTAACGCGTTAACTATAGACGTCACGGTTTTCTGAGATAATTAACCATTTACCTGGAACTTGTCTGGCAATGAGCCGTGAATATAGGACATACGTATACACGTTTGAGATTCGTCCCGCCTTATCCTCTTCTTCCGGTGAAAACTGGCGAAATGAGGAAGAGAAGGAAGAGGAAGGGAAGCTCGAGTCGTCTTGTTCAGCACGTAGAGGCGTGACGAGCCAAGACATAAACCTGCCTGCCGGTCATGAAGGAAGGCATGACGACTGCTTGTTATTTGTGTACGTACCTGAAGAACGTACGATGCTTGTGTCTTGTTCGATGATTGCCGAGTATTTATGAGTTTATTATCACTCGGCGAACAATAGAGGTAGAAAAATGACGAAGAACGAAGAGCAATGCTCTATCTTCCACATTATTTATTTAATAGAATAATTTTTAACTATGACACGGTTAAATGATTCATTTGTGCATCAAATAGAAATACAATCGATTATAATTAAAGAACTTACTGACAATAAGAGACCTAATGAATTCATCTGAATTAATTACCGCCTGTGACATCAATTCTGCCAAGGGATAATTATCAGCTTTAGGGGTTAATAGAAGGCATTGTTCATCTTCCTATTAAATTAGATAAAGGAAGTTCTACTGATATATAATCTAGTTCAACTTAAGTTTCTTTTAATCAAATAGAAGCGAAAACGATTATCTTAGGCTTTCCCTGGCTTTTCCGGCTCTTCTTAGGCTCTTCTAAAATTCCCCCAGATTGAAAGCAAATGGAACTTGCATTGCCCCTGAGTCTACATCAATAGTCGAGGAAGTCGATGGTTCATCCGTGGTAGGAGTGACGAGGCCGTCTCGTAAGTTTCGTTCGAGGCAGCCGGGTTCAGCTTTCAATGGCAGATAAATATCGGGAGGTCCTTGCACCTCTTCTAACCGCGTTGGAGGAACGTTCGAGTTTTCTTCGAAGTTGCGTGTGCTGTAACGTGCGGGTGTTTGCCCACGCACGTGCGGTGGCCCACGCGATTCTTAATACGAACCGCGTCAGCTGCGTAAAGAGCCTTAGGCTGGCCAGCGTATACGTGTGTGGGATAGTCGTGTACACCCCCGTAGCCTTTGTCCAGCAGGATAATTGTCCACGCGCCGGGTATCGGTGTGATATTGGTGTCGGATTCTGCCACACCTTCGCCCATTGTAAATCAATCGGTGCTCTTCGATGTAGAAGAATCAAGCTCTCTTCGAGTATGCTTTCTACGTGTTTCCGTAGGACTCTGTTGTTATGAATGAAGTGTGGTGATTTCAGAATTATTCTTGGAATTAGTTCATTTTTAATTGTTAGAAATATAGATACAGCTTTATATTATCAATTTCATGGCAATAGTACTTGTAATCTTCTAAGTTTTCAATATTAAAGGCTTCTAGGTGTAAGTCACTTTCTGAAGGGAATGAAGAATTTATTGTTTTAATAATGATCATTTTTTAAATTATTTTTTTAAGTTAGATTTTATGTTGTAAATCTATTTATTCGAAATTTTCATGGTCAGGCAGAAGATAAAACTTTGATGTTGTTTCAGTTGGAACTTTTATGCAATTCAAAACTTTTGGTACATTTAGTATCTCTCCTAGTGGTGAAAATATAAGTGTAAACCAACAGAAATTTGCAATTTTTCACCGATTCACAGAGTTTCATGCAATACTTTATTTTAATCCCAAGTTCTATAATTTTATAGAATTTAGAAATGCAAGTACCTCTAAAGACGCTTTATCACTTCTTTCCTCAAACATGGAAAATTCAGCTTATAGAAGGTAAACGTTGAATCAATGTTTCTCCTCAAGTCGTCTACTTATCCGAAATTCCCATGCGACCTGGTGAACGCAAGTAAACACCATCGTATCTCAAGCTTCAGCTCGCGAGGAACCATAAAACCGTTCTAGTCGCGCCCATCGGAATCCACAGATTTACGAGCGTCACCGTCGTGCTTGTTCGAAAAGTTTCGCGAGATTTTATCAGGAATTTCTGCCTCGATGTCCATACGTCATGAACTCTATTTTTTTTTTTCTTTTTATCCGTTCAACCCCGTATTCCGTCGTGTAATCTCGCCGGTCAATCCGGCCGCGGGCGCTTCCGCTTTTCGTACCGTTTACAGGATGCATACAGTCCGAAACCGCGGCAGGGTGCATATGTAATTAATTTTTCGCGTTAAGCATGCCCTTTCGTACGTGTGTGCGCGATACGCCATCGTTCACGAATCTTTGCCCGGAGACCGTTTCATCGTATCGAGGGCCGTGTTTCGCGTTCACCGGAGAAATTCGAAATTGGAAAACGGCCGGTCCAGAACCGGCGAAATTAATTGAAGTCTGAGTGGCGAGCGATGAAGGGGCTGAGGTAGCGGCCGTTCGTACGGAAAGAGGTAAACCCGGAAGCAAGGGTGAAACAGAGCGAGAAAGGAACGACTAGGGTGGGACACCGGGGGGAGGAAAAAGAGCACTCCTAGCGTTCGTGTCGCGAGAGAGATGGAAAAAGGGAGGACCGATTGCGGAACTTGGCGAGGACAGGCTGGACAGGGTGCTTCAGCGGAATCGGGTCGTCTAATAGCCGATACTTTCTTGTTCCTTTGCCGAAAACAGATGGTAGAAATTGGTTAAGAAAATTCGGAAAAATTGTTTACTTTTATGTCTTTTGTTTCATGTAATTTGGAGAACTTTTGGTAAAGATTCATAGCACTCTGGCATTTTATTATGGGTACTTCACAAATTTTTATTTTTGTTTAGAAATTAAATTCCTTTCATAAATTAGGGTAAAGGGTTAAAGTAATTTTGAAGAATTTAAGAAAATTTACAGTTATTTGATTATTTTTGTAAAAAGGACATATTAAAAGTTTCTCAGAAATTTAATTAATTAATTAAAAGCGCAAGTTTCACCGAGAATGAGAACAGAATTTTCGAGGCGTGCTTGACTGACGGCAAACACCGATAGGCAATTCGCGAAGGACACGACAGAGGAAGTGGAGAATCATGGGTTTGTGTTGGTAGTCGAGCATACATGTGCCGATGCACGCCTCCCATTTGTGGAACTGCATTTCCTATAATCTGCGAGCAATCACTTGATAATTGGCTGGCTCCACTACACACACGTATGATCCTCTGTCGGCGTGCACGTCCTCAGATGGCCATTCGATTCGAAGGATGAAAATTACTCAGTCGTTGAACATCTTGTTATTTCCGTTTCGTTTATTTTCTTGCTGCGTCGGCCGATTGAAATTTTAGGGCTTAATATGCTCTACATTCGGCTCAGGAATATTTGCTATGTAAGATAGAAATTTAATAACAAATATTTAAAGACAATTATTGTCATTATTTTTCACATATTCTTAGCAAGAAAATTAAATTATAATTATTTGTTACGGCAAATTTTTAATTTTTCTCAACTAGAAATAGTTACAAAATTACAAAGAGTTACATGGCAAATTTTAAAACAAAATATTACAAAAACATCTGTTAGTATTAAAACTTTATCGAAGGCTTTCTATTCTAAATTTTTATTCAAATTTTAAAAATATGACCACCTACTAAACACTGGGTATTCTAAATTACACCAACAATAATTACTCCTCTAAAAACAGAGGGTTAAACCAGAGGAAAAAAAAGTGGTTGAAGCGGCAAGTAATCAGACAGGTCTTTACAAATTTATTCTCGTCCACTTATCAAAGGACAAACTCGGTCTCTGTTTCTGGGCGCAATAAAGAGGAAATCTTTCAGGAACAATAAAACGGACGCTTGTTGCGCCGTTCTTGCTTCTCCTCCTCGTAACTATCGTCGACTGCTGGGTGCACTAGGTCGGGGCAGTTCTAGCGGTCGTATTATACACCGAATTTATTGCACTTTCTTTCAGTTCTGATGCCAACCGAAAGGGAATTCTCCGAGTGTCGGGCCGCACTGTAACTCGTATGTACATTTACACGCGCACCGAATAGAAGTTTCACGCGGGTGCATGCACACGGTCTCGCGTAGGCGAAGCTAGCTCCGCGCGACTCGTGCGCGTCGTTAAATTGCTTTTGCGTCGGCCAGAGTTTATTCTAGTAACACAGTTTCGGATGTTCGTGAACGAGTTTGTTTGGGTCCATCTCGCTTAAGAGTGGGTGGTCCTGCGAAGGATGCAAGGGTAGAACCACGGGGTTGGACGATCCACTGGCGCGCAGCACCCCTTTCTCATATTTTCGCCATATTTATGGAGGGTGCTGTAACTCTTCCTCGATAGAGCGCAACGATTCTTTCGAAACTCGCTTACGGATCGCGTTCCATTCATTTTTACGAGCTACGACTGGCTACCTTAGGTGGCTTCAACTTCTTATTTACATTTTAATTGTCGGCTGTGGTTTATTCGGCAGATTTCGTGGAAATATGTCCTTCGCGATAGCAGCGAATAAATTTAAGGACTTTGGATAAAATTGACAGGACATTTTTTTTTATGTCAATTGTGAGATATTGAAAATAGAATAGGAAGACAAAGTTGCTTATGTTTTATTCAAAAATGTAAATTTTTAAGAGAGCTTTGTTAAATTAATCACTTCTGAAATATTCAATACAATATTCATAAATTCATTTTAGTAATATTTTAAGAGTTTTTAAATATTGTAAGAATAATTTTCAGAGAGACTGTAAAATTTATAAATGAAAAATTAAATTAAAAATTAATAACAGCTCAGATGATATGAAGTATGAATAAGGCAGTGGTTGAAATATTTATTAAACCATCAGTTACTTTTCAATTCTCATGTAAGAAATGTGCGTGTAATTGTGTATTCGAGTTGCAGCCGGGAAAGTATTTATCTTTCAAGTTCCCACGAGGCTAGGATTTACAACTATCCATTCTTGCCTCTCCTACATCGCTCTTAATCTTCTTGAATTTTTTAAACTTCTCCTGCCCTCGGTAGCTTCAAAAATAACTTAGTACGCAATTTCACGAGCAATATATATTTCTAGCTATTTCTATCAACTTTCAACTTACGCTTTCAATAATTAGAATTCTAATCATTTGAAAACTTATTTATTTCTCCGTCTATGTTACCCAAGATCATTAAAGCAAATCTTCTTATCTGTAAGCAACGAGAGATGGTATTTCATCAGCTCAAAATACCCAAGAAAAAGAAGTATCCAATCCAATATCAAACAGAGGCAATATCCCCGAGATACTTTAAAGGGACCGTTGAAAGAACAGCATTCGAGTAAAAGTTCCTGAACGACCGAAATCCTAGGTCCTTCTAATTCATCGCAATTCCCTTATCGTCGATTCCGTTGTCGGAGAACGGAGTAGCGTTGGCCGCGTAGCGGCAGGAAACGGGAGAGGGAAAAAGAAAGAAAGAAAGAAAGAAGGGTGGACGAAGGAAAAAAGAGAATAAGAAGAAAAGAGGGTAGCCGAAAGACGAATTTACTTCCCGAGCGTAAGTTACGTTTTCGTAGCGGAGCACCGGCTGATCCTACACCGTTGCTCGCCAAGGGGGTTGTTGGTTCGTCGACAGCTAGGTTAAGGGTTGGAAACGGAAGTGCGGCAAGACGGTGCCGGCGGTGGAAGGCAACGGACGTTGTAGGGGGTGCGGGTGGGCCGAACAGAACAGAACAGAATGGAACGGAACGGAACGGAACGGAACAGAACAGAACGGAACGGAACGGAACGGAACGGCTACGAAGGAAGGCAGAGGCAGGCTCGTCGAGGGGTTGAAACGTAGAGAGCGGCAGGAGGAGGCTGGGATGGTAGGGTGAGTGTGGGTGGAGAGGGTTGAAACCGCCGGTTGAGACGCGGGGGGATGAGAAGGCAAGCAAGACCACCACCGCCTCACCTCGCCTCTTTGCTACGCCACGCCTCGCCTCACAATGCACCGGATTAGCGATTGTATTGATCCGCCCTCGTGCTAGTCCCTAGAACCCCCCTCGTCCTCTTCGTCCTCGTCCTCGTCCTCGTCCTCGTCCTCAGCGTCCTGCGAGAAGGAGCCACATTTTGGACCGCGTTCCACTCACCCTGTCCACCCACTTCTGCTTTGTCACGCCGACACCGACGTTAGGAGAAGAACGTTACGGAACCGGGGGAAGAAAAGGTATGACGCTGACGGTTACACCGCACACCAAAAAGTCCACCAGACCCGTGGAGAAAAGGAGCTTTCCTTTTTTTTTCTTCTTCTTCTTCTTCTCTCTTTCTTTATCGATCCCATCGATCCATTGTTCCGAGTCCTTCCAACTGCTTCTCCTTCTCTGCTCGTCATTATCCTCGTCTTACGTAATTCGATCCAGGATGCGGCATAGGTCTATTGCATTACATCATGCTCTGTTTGAGAAAAAAATAATCCAGAAGTTCCTCTTAAACGTGCTGCCTGAGCAACTGACATGGGGTCAATGATGTTCCCTTTTTCTGGATGTATTATTACTAATGCCAGGCGTTGATGAGATAATTGCATCGAGTTTGATCGAATTGCAGATGCAATCAAACCTTAGGTCGAATCGAATGCAAATCAATTGAATTAAATTATCGTGAATGGTGTAAATATCTTTATAAAGTTTATTTGTTTTCTCAATATTAATCTCGTTTTACATGGTTTCAATTGCAATTACGATTCACAATGTTTCCCGTTGATTCAATTTTAATTATCTACTTATTGTCTTTGCCTTCTATACTAGTTAGTTTAACTAGTGTAAATTATTTGCGTTCGCTGGGTGACAGCAGAATGGGAAGAGAAAAGGGGATAAAGGGCTTATAACATTAAAATGTAGTTGTAGCTGTAGGCAGAGCTTGCTCTAAACCTTAAATCCCTTACCGTCTTTCATCTTTTCGACTTATTGTTCCCGAATTAGATAGAGCTGTTAGGAAAAATTTTGATATTGGTATGACAATGTTTTTCTTCATACGAACAGATATTTGTTTTCTGTTACCAAATGATTCATTAATTGCTTTCTAATCATACAGTTCTCTCTAAATCATTTTGGTATTTTTGGTTTCATATTAAAAAAATAATTCTCTTTATTTTTATCAATTTTTTTCACTTTTTATATTCTTTTTTCCTTCTTTCTTTAAACGCAATTATTACATTATTTCAATAAATGTCTGAGAAGACTTTACACAATAGTGTTACGCGTGCGTTCTTCCGCAAATTATTTACCTTTTTTACAACAGCTGTAGAAAGAAAAATATCTGCTGCGAATATCCAGTTCAGTTTACGCTGCATTTATGCGAACTTCTTCTTTAGACCTTCGTAACGCTGTCTCGAAGAAAACAGCAATACGATAGGAAGAGGAGGAGCTGCGGTTCCTGAAACTGGTACGAAGCGCGAAGAAATATGAAATCTATGAGAATTCTTTTTCTCCACTTGTTTTATTCACTTCGTTCTCTTATGTCTTTACAAACGCCACGGTTCCGGCTGTATTTTATTGGTTATTCAAGCACTCAGGGGGAAGTATGGATCTGTCAGAGGAAACCCTTTTTAAATGTACTACTTCTAAAACGTCACATCTTTAATTCAAATTAAAATATCATCATAATAGGATCTCATTATTCAGACATTTTTATTAAAAGTTTTATAAATTTTTTGATTATTTTTATCGTAGAAGATAACTGGTTCAACTAACAATCTCTATTTTTTATTTCAATTTCTATTTCTATTTCTATTTGTTATTTGATAAAATAATAAGTGTCTTTAAAATATTTCATTATTATTCCTTAATAATTTTTAGATAGACACAACACATAAATTCAAGGTGGTGTCCTCTACTTTATTGTTCTATATAGTTTTTCTTTTCTATGTCACGTAGCATACAAGGACATTACTGGTTCTTTCTTAAAATCATTTTAAAGTAAATTTTACCGTGTTATTTGGTCCGCGACGCGTTCGCGATTTATCCCTTAACGCACCAATTCTTCGGCAAAGATCGAGAGATATAGGAGGGGGAAGGAAGTGGCTGGTGACATTCGTTCGTCGTGCCAAGAAATCCGAAATTCTCCCACAAATTCGTTTTTCACGGCACGTAACCCGCCGCCAGCCCGGCATCCCCATCCAACGGGGCGAAGTCGACGTCGAGGGCGACGATGAGTCGCGAGGAGAATCGAGGTCGCGGGAGAAATCGTCCTCCGCGCGCTTTACAACGCGTTATCCGTGTCGCAAAAGTTCAGCCAAATGGGAAAATCAATTTTTTCGGGCGGGAACGAGCGCGTAAATCCTTCGCTTGATCCATTTCGAAGTTGCGACGAGAGTTCAAGGTTTCTATCGTATTTACAACCCTTAACCCCGATTTATGGCATCGAAAGAAGGATTCTTTTCATGCGCCACGAACCTCAAACTACTTCTATTTTTCATGATTGAAACATTTATAAAAATAACCCCCATAGATCCACCCTTATCTTCCAAATTTCATATCGAAATCCCTTCGTTTAAAAGAAACAAAGAAAAATATCTTTCCGTAGGTTCGAAGGGTTAGAAGAGAAAATTAATGTCACGGTGACGCACGATCAAAGTTAAATGGAGGTAAATTTTTTTCGTTCGTCTTAATCAAGGATTAGATAGATGTAAAGAGGGCAGAAGGTCAGGTGGCCATTTTGCTGCGGAGATACCATGGCAGTATGATTGCCAATGGGGTTCGAGAGAGGGACGACGGAGGCGGTTGAAAGGGTCTAGAAGTAAACGCGGGTGCGGAGCAGGCTGAGAGTGGTAGGGTCCGAGGGGTGGAATCAGAGGAAGAAGGGCTCCTTTGGAGTTGCGAGGCAGTGCCCTTTGAATGTGGGCAGGAGCCTGGAGCAGAGGGTGCAACATGCCTACAGCTGCTGGCGAACCGGTAGGAGAAGTTGAGGGGAAGTTAAAAGGGGGTTGACGTGAGCTCGAAGAGAAGGTAGCTCGTGCAGGTAGTGGAACGGGCTGGGTTGGGTGCTGGTCGATGTACTTACCATCCTTCCTTCGGACGCCATGTCTCCGTGTCTCGTTTAGTCAATGTCGAAAACCGACTTACCGACTCTCCGCCTCTCTTTTGCCACTTCCGTTTGTCCCGCTCTCTTCTTCTCCGTTCAACCTTCCTGGCGCCACCACTTTGGTCCGTGAAACTTTTTGGTCGTGACCGTAGACTCCTGATAAGTTTGCCTCGTTTATCATCTTCCGGGCTGGTATTAACGAGACGCCACTCGACCCACAGAATCCACTGCATTCGCATCCACTGAGACGCTCCAAATATTTTCCGCGAATTTATGCGACGGACTCGGACTGTACATCGCTTTATACGCAAATGAACTTGTTGCCAATGGCTGGATAAAAAAGTGACCTTCGAACGGAATCTTTGATAGAGGGATAATTAAGCGGAACCAGACTGTACGGTTCGTATCGCAGGGGTTCTTTAAATTCCTCTGTTCGTCGAAACTTGTTTTTCCGCGTTCTTCACGCAAATAGCTCTGTTACCCGGTGGCGTACACTTTTTATTAAGAAGTTCCTTTGCCGGTTGCACACTTTTCAAACCATGCACGATGTAATTGAGAGCGTAACTTCTTTTACTTTCATCTCGCGAATGACATTTTTTATAGGAGCGAGGCAAGCGTTGGTAATTAAAAGAATGCCTTTAACGTTCTATTGTTGAGGTTGGACATTCCGCTTCTTTGCTACCATTTCATCCCTTTGTAGTATCCCTTCAGGGCTGGTTCGAGTAACAATAACGTTGCAACTTGATTTATGTTTTATATAAGTAATATCGACCTGAAAGTTACTAGACCTACGGACCTAGAATTTTTTTTTTTATTTAATCATTTACTGTCACCGCTTTTAGCGCGAAGAGCAATCGAAAGACGAAGTTGAACACCGCGAAGAGAATAGCCTTTTGATAAGTTAACTTTAATCTTAAGATGGATAAACGTTACTTAAGGTGGTTAAAACCTTACTTACTTCCGTCTGTCAGCGGACGGCTTTACAGCCGTAACTTTAAGTGCCACGGTAAAACTAAAAATGGGAGCTTAAAAAACGACAGCAGAGAGCCTAGGAAAGTTTTAGTCTTAATGGAGCAGGTCAGCTTCTCTTATCAATTTATAGTTAATTAATGGCCCGCGGCGAGACACCGCTATCCTCGGCCATTTCGCTCGCTTTACTGCCGTCTGGATCTAGTTTATAGCCGCAAAACTAAACTCTGTATTAATTCCATGAAAACACACCTAAAATCCTTTATAAACGTATCTCTCTGTCATTACGAACGAAATTTCGCTCGTTGTTACGTTTTACCGGTAATGAGTTCATTTCGAAGATCAGATATTAAAATCAAAATCCAAAAATAAATGAATATTATAAAGTGGAAAAATTATAATTATTTCTTGTAGATTTTAAGATCAAAACTGCAAGGAACTATTTTTCTTTTTTTAACCTTAATAAAAACTAACGTAAGAATCTTCGGTTTCACCTGAAATCATGGAAAACGAATTTAATCATCATCTAGTTTAGAAAAGCCGCGTTCTTGTTATGGCGTAAAGTTTGCCATCGTTTTCGTAAAACTTCGCGTACCATCCCTCGATGCGAAGGGGACCGTTGGCCAGGAAGTGA
Organism: Osmia lignaria lignaria; assembly: GCF_051020975.1. NCBI lineage: Eukaryota > Metazoa > Arthropoda > Insecta > Hymenoptera > Megachilidae > Osmia > Osmia lignaria. Next base: position 5,352,353 of record NC_135037.1, on the reverse strand, counting down.
GAGGGATTGCCGTTTAACTGGTCGAGCCCCATAATTCTGAACGCGGACTCGAACAATTTCGCCGAAACGAATTCGTGATCCAGCCGCTCACGGGTCTAAAAGCGGCGAAAAGAGAAAGGGGTTCGTTGGTTGGCGCCGTACCACCGCACCTCCCCGGTGTCGATGGAATTACGTCCTTTCCCTCCCCCGTGCCTCTTACGAGAGATCGTATATACACGGGTCGAACACGCGGCACAGGGACACGTTTGTACGGTCTCGCGCACACCTGTGCGATATATATAACACACGTGTGTGATACGTGTCTGTATCCATCGAGCGGTAGCGATGGCGTGCGTGCGTGTCAGACAGACGATGAGAAAGAGCTGGTGTATTCGAGGTATCCGCGCGAGGTTGCAGGGACGCGGGTAGGTAGGGTAGGTGGAGGCAGGCAGGCAGGCAGGCAGGCAGGCAGGCAGGCTGGCAGGCAGGCAGGCAGGCAGGCGAAGCAGGCTCTGGTCGGACGAGAGAAGCGAAGGGTGGAACGAGTCGTGGGACAGAGAGCAAGAGCAAAAGCAAGAGTTGGAGGGAGTTAGATAGGAAGCGAACGAGACAAACAGAGAAGGTAGGCAGTGAGCAGGGTGCAGGTTTACGACTTCGGTGTGTGCTAGTCTGGCCAAAGGGGGTGGAAGGTCGTATAAGCGGGTGGTCCACCCGACGGGAGGATGAAGGGTGGTCGTTGGGTGGGATGGTAGGACCCCGGTACTGCCGGAAAGGAGGTGGATAGCCTGGGGGTGGCTAGACTTCCGAAACAGTAAAACCACGCCGGTGTGTGCGTCCCCGTAACCACCATCCTACTCTAACTCCATCCCATCGTCCACCAACCAACCCCCCCCTTGGCCTCTTCTTTCCTCTTTCCTATCACCGTCTCTCTTTACACCGAACGTTTCTCCTCTTTCGTCGTCTTCCTCTTGCCACTTGTCCGCCCTTTCCTCCTGCCCCTCGTCCCGCCTCTGGCAACCCTATAAACCCTGGTCGTCCGCTGGCGCTAGCTCGTTCACTCGAGCGATGTATCCAGACGTAAGCGAAGGTCGTAATTTCGCGAGTGTCTGCGTGCTTGCTTCTCTCTTCGTCTATCCATCCTACCTTACCACCGCCACCGTCCTTTCCTCTCTCGATTTTCCGTTCTTGCAAGGTCTCGCGGGTGTATGCGCCCGGCTGATGCATGTGCAACGTTACGTGTGTGTTCGGTCCGTGCCACACGTGCGTCGCTCCGTTCCAGCACACGTACGAAGGAAAATTCGGTCTGCCGGGATGTTAGGTGGCTACGTGTCCGAAAGATATCCCTCGATGAAAGTATCCCCCCGATCAATCGAAGCCAACGGATACCTTTTGTCCGTGCTGCAGTGTGAGTTTGTTTGGATTACCGGGCGAGACGGATCGTGCGAAATTCGCTGCTTTCCTTGGCTGTTTTCGCTGTTACGTCTGCGAGACGGAAACGATCTTATGCGTACCCAAGACGATTCTCTTCCGGCTACGGTTTTGTTAGCTTACGTCAGGCTTTTTCAGACGCCAACGTTTCGCAGGAAAATAAAAGAAGGAAATAAAATTCTCTTCTTTACGTTTCGAGCTCTGGCGATAGGTTTATTTTTCAGAAGTTTAAAACTACTTTTATCAAAAATCTTTTATATCCTTTTACATCCTTATTTTTATCTATTTCTTGCAATTGAGAGGTAGTTCTGTAATGTAGGGGGTGAGTTGACGGAATATAAGTAGATGAAAGGGTTTATCGCCGAAATCGCTCGAGCACCCTTTGCCTCATCGAAGCATGAACTGTTTCCCTTCATAGCAGGTATATTCTTTTGTGATTTTATAGCATCGTTCATAGAAGACCAGACGGACACTGTAGACTCGCGATATTTCGCATATCAATAGCGGATGGCAGGCACCGGGCCGCTTCATTTGAATTTCAAAACCTTAAATACAAGGCTGTAGGTATAAGATAAAACAGCCGATATACCGTTTTAATAAAGTCCATAGCTACTGTGTGGATACCGGCTCGATGCGGCAGGAACCACTTCCAGGTGGACGTAAGCAGACTAGCATCGAGGTTGACAATAAAAAATCATTCTCGCCGCCTCGTTTTTTTCCCCCTTCGTTTGCATTAAACTCAGCTCGATGGTTTATCTTCTTTCATAAGCTGTCGTTCGTCCATTAGATAGGATAGTATTTTTGCATAACAGCGAATAAACATTCGTGATTTCAATTTAATAAACCTGCAGCAGGTATTTATCTGTTGAGAGACAATATGTACAATAATTCGAATGCATTCAAATTTTTATGCGCTATTATCTAATAGGTTGATACATTTTAGACAATAAAAATGCAATAAAAATTCAAATAGAAAAAATTCGGATCGAAAGGGTAAAAACAGAATAATTAAATCTTAGCCCTCGGACGACGGACCATGGGGAGAGCCCCGATTTTAATTCCACTTTCGTTTTCTAAACTTTACACTGTTCCCATGGAAATTATTCTTCCAATACGTGAAACCCTTTCACAAATTTAATTTTAAGTCAATATTCTTGAATACGTTTTGCAAGCTTCGATCACGATCGTACATAATTCCGCGAAAGGAAGAATGCAAAAATGGTGAATTTAGTTGGCAAGGTATTTTGAAGAGTTCCATTACTCAGAGACGTACGCGAGGATGGTGTATCATAAACCTGACCCGGGTCAACTCGATAACTCTTGTCGTTATCGCGGTCGCGAGCCGAGCGAACGAAGAAGAAGCAGGTGGAGGAGCGGACCGAAAGTCCGGAAGCCTCTCATCCCCCAATCATCTCGCGTTCTTTCTTGGCCATCCCCGACGAAAGTTTTTAATCTGCTTTTCATTATGCTCGTAGAAGGTATCCTCGGTGGCACTATAGGAGGGTGGTGGTAATCGTTTGGTCGTGTCGGTGAGCAGCTAGCGGGGCGCGCGCACGGTAAAACGCACGTCTTCGCGCTTGTTGGGGTTTACGGGCCGTATCTTTATGCGAGTGTACGTGTTCGAGAGTACGTGGCGCGGCATTAAACGGCGAAAGGAGGGCTGCTGGGGGTGTCAGGGGTACGGGACAGGGCAGTAAATCTTTGGCCGTGTGAGTGAGCCGGAATGACTATGGATGCGTGTCGGTGAGCGCAGACCGAAAGGCTGGCAGAGGGAGAAACAGAGAAAGAGGGAGAGAGAGTGCGTCTAGACTGGGGAGAGACTGCGTCACAACCCGTGGCCCCGTATCGCGGGGGGGGTTCTGTTTAACGACAGACTATCGAGGGATGGGAAATTTACCTGCCTGCACCCTCTACCGCCCCCTTTTACTACGTCTCTTTACGACAGCCACCGTCGACGTCGACGACGCCGTCGTCGCTGTACCGTTAACTGCCTTGTTGCCGCCGATATTTCGCTCCCTTTAAACTCGCCCGGACTCGTGAAAGGGTGGAGGTAAAACCGAAACTGCCCTCCTACCAGAGAGTACCACCCCGAGATTTGACGACCGTCTCTCCTCGGATAATGGCTAACAGTTTACCTGTAACGCTTTTATATCACCTGCCGGGTTAAATGCCTCTGTTTAGCGGAAATTATTCGACCTCGTTCCTGCCCTCCCGCGGATCGACCTTGTCCTATTTTCTCTTTCTTTCCTACCTTCCGGTGTGAGCGGCTGGTTACGCCGTGGCGCGAGAATGGCGGGAAACTTTGACAACGCGTAATAAGGGTGACGAGGCGACGACGTTAGGGCTTCGTTTGACGGTATCGCGATGGCAAACGAAAGTGTACCTGGAGAATTGTTTGCGAGTCCCTTTGTGTCTGCCGGTGGTTTCATTATCTAGGAGATGCACGAGACACTCAGCGCAGCGCCGAGTTAATTGCGAAATAATAACTTTTGATAATTAACGGTTACATTGCATGACAATTCTTCGTTATTATACTTTGAGGTACCACTGATAACTTGAAAAGAAAAATGAATTCAAATTAGAAGAAATATACTATTTCTTAATTTATTTTATTTTATTTTTTTATTTAGATATTTTATTTAGATTTTTTTAATTTACATCATAAGTGTAATGATTCATTCGAGTTAATTTCGTCCCAGAAAATCGCTCGTCCTTTTGATAATACACAATGATTAATAATTTAATATAAACTCCGTTCGAGGCTGAATTATTAACACGAACAACGGAAACAAGGTGATGGGAGGCGCGTGTCTGTACGCGGGATAAAACGGCTGAACAGAGTACAATAGCCATTATATTTGTTCTGCGTCCGCGTAACCGTGCAGTTAAATGCATAACGGTGGCTATAATGTTTGCCCCGCAATTAGCGCGATACTGATTATCTTACATAATGCGGAAAGTGTGTCTAGACCAAGGAGAGTCTGTGTTATGAAGCTGGTCCGGGTATAACGCTGAAAGATACTCATTTAACCGGAGTCTTAAAGGGAGAGATTTATCTGCCCTTCGCTGCTCCCTATTCAGCTCAATTGTCCCTTTTATAATAACCAAATTTAATGTCGGGTATTTTCTCGTCAAAGGCGCATTGTTCCCTCTAATTTTCATCCGAGGACGATCAAGAAAAGAGACGGAAGTTTCAATAAAGCACGATTGCTCTGAATCGTTACGCTTCGACGATTTGCACGTACGTGTCATTACTTGATTGAAATTCGCTTGTAACTATCACGCACCTTGTTATTTGCACGCGCCGAAATGTTTAACCCGGGTCGAAGAGAGCGGTCATTGTTGCTAATGATGTCAATATTTAAATAAAGTTTACGCGCAACTATGATCTACGCTATCATTTGCTTATCGGATGTGCGGCTCTCTGTGACGCGCGTGTCCGCGCAAATGGCCCGGATATTTAATTGCAGGCTGCTTTAGTGACCGCTGCTGATAATATACGGGGTTACAGAGAGCCCAGATATTCGCTAACGATAATTATAGATTCTTTTTATTAATATGTATCTATCACAGGGAAATCACAGATAGTACAAGATTATTTATTCGAATTTTAATACCTTTTTTTTTAAATATACATACGTCAACTAAGGAAATATTTGAATATTTTTATTATAAGTATATTTTTTGGTCAATATCTATTTAAATTATAATTCAATATATCTAATAATTAAAAAATAGATCATTTTGCAAGAAAAGTGATTCTATTTTTGATAATATTTTTTTATTAACATTTGAGTTTTCTCATTATATTTTATAATCAAATATATAACGAAACATGCTTTAGGTCAATGTCCATTTAATTTATAATTCAATACGTCTCACAATTGAAAAGGAAATAATTCTGCAAGAAAAGAATGCGAAGGTTGCAAATTGAATTGCCAGCTCGGTAAATGCTGGAATTAATTCCATTGTGCAAAGATCATCGGAAGAATCATGGCTACCGCGAAACGTTACGGTCTGATAATTTCTGATAGATCGATATCAAGCACGTCGATATTTTCGCACGATGAATACGTAACTGTACGCGAATAGATACACTCGTACACATATGAACGCACTGCTAGTCAGCGTGTAAATACGTTGCGTATGTAAAAGCACGCACCTGTGTGTATGGATCCGCTCGACAACACACGTGTGCAAGTTTCACGTACGCTCTTGATGATACAGTGACGTGCGCACCGTTTCCGGGTATTGTGCAATTATGCAATCAAAACTGACGGCTCAGCAAGATAGAGGTGATTCAGCAAAAAAAAAGAATACGTACGTTGCGAAGAGGAAATTATATCTTGAAACAATGTTATTACTTCTTAACACGTGGGCTGCCGCAGTAAAAACACCGGTTTCTAGGAGAATATACTTTAGTGAGAATTATCGAGGATTATCGTCCTATATTTTTGCTATTTGATATAGTAATTCAATGATTCGTATTGGGAATGAAATGTGAATGAAAGTTAGAAATCTTGTTTATTAATCTAAAGAAAACAAAAATAATATGAAATATCAAATGAAATTAAAATTGGGGCTCTCTCCATCCGCCGTCCGAGGGTTAAATTAAAGCCATTGAGAAATATTTTCAACCCGATACAATTTGGCTAATTATTTAATAACAAAAGATTTATTTTCTCCCACTGTGCAAAACAGATATTCAGTCACAATCAGGAGATTTATTTCGTTTGAAAATGATGTGAATTCGATACAGTTCCTTTTGAATATACCTATAATAATATAATGAGGTTTGATGTAATAATATACATGTAACTGATTATTGATTATTGAGTATTTAAACGAGTTAATTGGCACTGACGGTTCTGATCGGCAACGGTGATTTAGCGCCACCAATTTAATTTAATCGAATAATTTAATAATTAATTTACTCTTCAAAAAGCCATTGACTGAAGAAGCGTATCGCAAGTGTTTACGAAATATTAAATTATTTTAAAATTATCAAACATACATTAGACACTTGATATTTCAGACAAAGTTGAGGAATTTCTTTCTATCCTTCAGACAAAAATTCCAATTACAAAAGTGCAAGGAATGCATCTAAAAAATGATCCAAACTTTCGTTCACCCTGATCACCATCCTCATCAACATACAAAGCACCCTACGTGCACATGTGTGTGGGTGAAACGCTTGTTGAGCGATTTCACATAAGAACGCGTGCAATGCGTTTCTGAGGAAGGTGCGTGAACGGAAGGCAAGACAGTAGAGTGTGGTAGTGGGGCAGCACAGCGGATGGCGGCGGGTGACGATGTGGCGGCGTTAGAGTGTGGCGTGGGGCAGGTCCGGAGCGGTCGATACCACCGTCTGTGCGCGCCTCCTTCCACAGACTTCCACTTCCCTTCCGTTACGCCACCTAGGTCCGGGTCCGGTTCGCGTCATCAGCCTCCCAACCTCCGACCGACGATTCTGTCTTAAACGCGACTCCTAAGACATTCACCGAGTTCTGTCTCTGCTTTCGGACTTTCGGAGATTCAGACTCTTCATCGGGGATGGGAATATGCTGTAGGTTTGCGGGGAGATAAGAAGAGCCGTTTTAACCCTTCACCTTATGAATTTTTCGAGAAATTGATTATGTTAGAAGTGGGTATTTTCTTTTGAAAAATTCTGTAACTTTGATTCTGTAACTTCTGTAGATTGAATAATTTGATAGGATGCAATTTGTTGCGTTTGGATTCTAATTATCATAGGGCAAGGGGTTAAATTACTATTATCTTCTATAGCTAATCAATTCTTCAATTATCACTTCTTCCTCTAATTCTTATGCACAAAGTTAAACATACATTTTTAAATGAAAGGGTTTTATATGTTAGAAAATTAAACGTAAAAGAATAGTATAAAATTTAGAAAATGGAAATAAATTATATTAAAATTGGGACTCTCTCCATGGTCCGCTGTTAGAGAGTCAATTGCTAGGACATTTAAATAATAAATTTTTCAAATTAATGACGTTGAAATTATAATACTTTTTAATATTAGGTTCTAAAATTGTTATTCCTCGAATCTTTTTATAATTAGTTTTCTCAGAATTCTTAATAAATTCTGCAAAGTAAAAACTGTATTACAGTATTATTATCTTGTTGAATAACAAAAGTGTTCTCCGTCCGGTCGTCCATCAAGTTGGTCCTGATGCCATTACACTGATACAGGTTTACCATCTTCCAGTGAAGCGTTCGATCTTTTCTTTTCGATCTTTATGTTTCATCGAACCCTCGCGAACGTGATTTCAGCGAGTAGAGGGGTGATCGAATGTGTGAGACGATTTATCGGGGCGAGCGGTATCTTCTTCGTCTTTTTGAGTTTCTCATGGTTCGACAAGCAGACCGGTACTACGAGGAACGCACAAGATACGCGTGTCGAAATAACCGAACGCACTTGAGCGGATCGGCCGATCACGAGGAGCGCAACCAATCGATTTCTTCATGCAATTCTCGCCGACGTGCAACACGATGTTCTTTATTCGATGGCCTCGAAACGTGCTGAACGATCTCCGGATCCTCCTTTACACCGATCCGTAAGTTTCCATTAGAAAATGCTAATCGATTTTCGATGAACGTTTTACGGACCACATTCACGCGTGAATCATCCGCGTCCGGTAATTAAAACGATAGCAAATTAACAATGTTAAGAGGAGGTTGCTATAATTCTCAATGTCTTAATATTTTCAAAGATAATTGTTAAGGAGCGCATTAATTATAATATGATTACTATTTACACCATCAATCAGGGAGGCTATAATCTTGGGCCCCATTTTCCAAGGAGCCCCCTTCTAAGCCTTCTATTTACAACGTCAAAAAATATTGAATGAAATTTTGTTTACTATTACCTTTTTCTCTTTATGATTAAATGTTATTTTATTTCGAGTGAATTTTAATTTTTAAATTAAATTCATCAACCAAGGGGACTTTCAGAGGTTTAATAGCCCTGTGCTCCAGAAATTTTAATCCAGTCCTGTCATCGCAATAGTGCGAATATATTTATATTTAAAATCATTTTAGAATCATCGAATTCTATTCTCAGCTACTTGCATCGACCAAATAGTAGGATGGTAACAGTTCGCTTTCAGGAAATTGTTCCTTCGGTTTTCGTAAATATTCCCGTTCGTTTCTGAAACACGGTATTCTTAAACCCTCAGCGAGTCGTAGAATGCACAATCGCGGACCATTTATGCGACGAAGACGGTAACTTCTGCTTTTCCACTTTGCGGAACGTGATCCTGCGTGCGTTTCTCGTGCCAGCCGATGTGTAAGTGTGCATCCGCGAACGTGTGCACGCAGACAGTGACGGAAGGAGGAAGGGATAGGGGCGTCCACGGGGGTTGATTGTGGCGTACGAGCAGATTACGCAATTATCTTATGAACGCGGCGCGTACAAGTGCTTACGCTGCTTTACCTAGAAGATGATAGCTCCCGCGCGAGTTATACATAGGTATGTGCCAGACCGTCCACGTACACGCTTGCACAGCTTTGTATCATGCCGTTCACGACACAAAAAGGTTTCTTCAAATTGGCGGCATTACGCAATTATCTCGTCTTGACCAGCCCATGATCTAACCTCCCGTAACCCACGGCCCTTATAAATAGATACCCATTGATTGCGTACCGTACGCATCGATCCCCTTCGATCGTTGAATCGCGATCGACCCTTGTCACGAAATGGAATCGTAATTTTTCCATTCGAAAGGAGCAATTTAATCTATTAGACTCGTCTAATTAAAAAATTATTACCGCTTTACTTAACACTTTTCAAAATCAGAGTCACGTTTTCTTATTTTTAATTTATTTCGAAAATTCAAAGTTGATTATTTTCATAGGTAAATTACAAAAACTCACGAACGTAATTGCAGCACATTTTTTCAACTATGCACCCTAGTTCGCCCAGCTATTTAGATATTCACGCTCCACGCACGGGCTGGACAACAGCCGAGGGGTAGCGCGCGTAGCTGGTAAACATGCCTTCTCCCCTTTTTCGCATTATAATAGAATTGTCTCCATTATTAATGAGGCTAGGCTCGGTTACACTGTCTTTCGCCAACGTTGACACACATACTTATACCCCCGTACGTTTCTGCGTGTACACCGATGGACTGGACACGCAGTCGTGTACCCGCGACGCCGTTGACTTATTCACGTGTGGGAAGAACCGCCAACGACGAAATGGTAGGCGGAAGTTTCCTTCTGTCGCGAGCGAGGTATAAGATACTCGTGTACGGTTCAACGAAATTTTCTTTCAAGTTTCACTGTTTCCTTGCGCGTCCGGGGGTGGAGAGGAAAAATTTATCTCGTTTTTGCGTATTGAATACGCCTTCCAGATACCGCGTGCACGTTCGCGGTTGTAAGAACTGTTTTTCACTTATTCACGGTTGGAACGGTTCCCGCTGTAAAACAGACGAAAATACTCGGGCTCCTTTTTTTTCTCTCTCTCCAGCTGCGTACCGAAAATTGTGTTATACATTCGTAACGTCGTTTTCGCGGGCGAATTTTTCTAGCCAACCTGTGTACGGCTGGTATGGTCCAGTTTAAATTTATAAATACGAAAAGGTATGCCGGTGTCGTTCCGGTAGACCGTGTCCAAAACGCTGTTCATTTATTCACACGCGGAAGAACTTTCAACCTTGAAGTGGCAGATGGAAACGTAGCGACCTAAACGTGGGTGTAGACCGTACGTCTACGACCGTGCTATGCATAATTTTGATCTTCAACCGGCAGAGCTGCGAGACTGTCCATTCCGTTGAATGCTCGCTGTACTTCATCCCGAATAGGTGGGGGAATAGAAAAAAAAAATCCCTTTTGAAACAGTTATTCATAGACGGATACGTAGTTCTAGGAGAATATAAAGTACGATAACTTTCTGCTTATATCTTTCTATCCGTTATCGAGGGCTTTAATAAAACAGGCTCGGTAATTTTCTGGCGACTTTACGTTTTCATGCTATATTAAAGGGTTAAAACTGGGCAATATTTAAATTTTTCATATGTAAAGGCATCCATTTTCAAAATTTCCAAAACAAATTTTTTAATATTATATCTAGAACACAAATGTAAATTTAGAATCTAATTATCAGAACCAAGTACTGAACAGGGATAAAGGAATCTGCGATTTTAGGTTCCAAATTTCAAAAATATAGCCTGAGGAAGAGGAGGGGAGGAGATATAGATTACCTCTGTAGATACCCATAATTGTCTTTAATATCACAGATTGCTTACCCGATATGGTATAATCAAAAATAAACCGACATACCTTGGTGTCTTTTTTCCTTCTTGCTCCGACTCACGGAGGGACATAAACGCGTGCGTGTGTATATACGTTCTTTAGATCTCGAAGAATCGGACGGAAGCGGAATAGAGCGTGTACCTGGTTGCAGCTGTATCCGTCGAGACGGAACAATCGAAGCCGAGACGGTAATGAGAACGACGAACCGGGTTCGCCGACTACCCCTTTGCCCTGCTCGTAATTTCTTCTTCCTCCTTCTTGTTTTCTTTCTTCGAGTTCGAACAGGGCCTCGCCCCTATCGACGAAGATAAAGATGTCCTTTTCGTAAGGAACCGTCGAAAAGTGTAGCCTTACCCTTGTGTAATATACACACCGGCACAATAATCGCTTTTGATTCTGTGTACACTGACGTAACTAGTAGCTGTTTCGCTTTTTCGTGTTTCTGTGTTACACAGTGATGTAACCAGCGGTTGTTTTGGTTATTCGGTGTATGTACTTTGATTTTCAACGCTGGTTCCTTGGAATCATCGTTTGTCATCCGTGAATTTGGAAGACAAAGGGTGAATGTTGCATGCTTGTTTCGATTGAAAATACGCTGTTTTGTTCGCAGGTGTTGTGGGTTGTTAAACGGAAATATATTATGTAAATCAGAGAACATTATGAATGGCAGTTTAGTACTTGTGTTACAATCATTATGAATTCAATATTCGTTGTATAATAGATTATACATGGCTAATTAGAGCAGTCGAGATGAATTTGTCGCCATTTATTTCATCCTAGAATGTTATTTATTTCAATTACAGTAAATTTGCATTGCCATCTCTAGGGTGACATAAAAGTTTTACAGAGAAATTTATAATATCATCTCCAGCATCATATCCGAGTTCAAAAGGTAAAATTATCTTTTTTCCTATTACAACCCTTATTTCTAAAGCAATCTTTCCTTTACAAAATAGTTTCGTCTAAACGAGAGACACCCAAAAATCTAGATACTTGTTACACCACTGGGTAGTTGATGTGACCCGGTGTGCGTACGTGCGTGAGATGGTGTGTGCGCGTAGAGAGCACCGCACAAAACCCTCATCCTCCGTCCCATGAGGTTAGATCCTAGCCACTTCTATGACCCAGCAGTACCGGGTGGCGAGGGCGGAAGAGAGAGCGGGCAAGAGGAAGAATGGTGGACGAAGAAAGATAGAAAGATCGTCAGCCTTCCTCTTCCCTCTTTTCCTTCGTCTCCGCCTCCGTTCTCGGCCCTTTCAACCTCTCTCCTTCCCGCTACCGTCCTACTAGCATCGTCGGCCGCACCACCGAGCAGCAGCTTTGAACTTCCAGCTTTTTGCGGGGGTTCAACCACCTCGCGTCGGAGCGACGCACGCAGAGGCCTCGTCGGCTCTCACGCAACCCTGCCGAAACGCTACCTAACGTGGCCCGCCGTCTCGTCCCCCGCCAACACCCCCACCGCCGGCTTCTATCCTAACCATGCCATTTCAACCCCTTTACCACCCGCCTCTTTCTCTTCGAGTCGACGATAGGACGCGCGGTCGGCACGAAAGACGTTACGAGAGGGCTGCAGCGACCACGCGAGAAAATTGCACCGTTGCGTTTTAAACGTTACGAAAGTAGACGGGAAACGGGCGTAAATCGGCGGATAGTTTTGCCACCGGTTACGTTCCATGCACCGATATGGGTCATGCGATCGAGTTTCGAAACAGCCTACGCGGAAGGGTCGAGCGATCGCGGTAAGGGTGAAACGCGGAGGGTGCGAAGAGGGTGACTGAAAGTATGCGCTCTTTGAACGCGAACAAACGTCAATGGTATTGAATTACCATGTTTTCTGCTTCGGGGGGTTGAATCGAAACGGGTCGGATTCAGAATTTTTCCACAAAGCCTTCAAAATGAAAAATAACAAAAAAAAAATACCCTCGCGACTTAACAACGAACGTTCAACCTTACGAATACAAAAAGAAGGAAAAATATATCTACCCTCCCGTAGATTGTACGTAACATCGGTTACCGGTTTTGCATCGCGACGGGTCATTAACGTACGTTCGTACAAAGTTTGTTTTGGTAAGGTCGATGGAGTAGACGAAGGTGATGGAATCGACACGAAATGAGGGATAATGTGGATGAACCGCAGGCTTGCGGAGGAAGGAAGGGATGTATGCATGGTGCAAACCGGATATGCACACGTGCGTCGGCCCGCTTTCACCGAGAGAGGGTGCCGGTGAAAGAGAAAGAGGAGGAGACAGACAGGGCGGGGGTGGAGGGGAGGGGGAGACAGAGTAAACAGAATTTGCATGGAAACAGTGTGCCAGTGGGTCGCGTCGGGCTGTGGGTATTTAACGCTCTTCTCCCTGCACCTCTTCCCTCGCCTCATCCGCCGTACGTTCTACCCCCATCTTCAACGGCCCTCCTGTACCCTATCTCTCTACTCTCTTCGTCCTTCCCCCGCACTCCCGCCAATGTAGCCAACGGGAGTTGCTCTTTTTTAAACAGTAGCATAATTCTTTCCCACGGCTGACGCGGTAAACGCATTACGGTCCCGGTATTATGCATGTAAACTTGGCATTCACAGGGATGAATGGACGCGTGTCCGACTCGCCCTGCTTTCGAGAATACCGATGCGCGTTCTGAGCTCCCTAAACCTAACCCTTTCTTTTTTTTCGACGAGGGTTCCTGGACTCGTGGAAAGGTTCGGGGGGAGGAAGGAAAGTTTACACAGGAGTACAGTTTCACGGATACCGTCGGTAAGGGAACGCGAAATTGAGACAAATCGACGGCGTGTGTCAGAAATTTCGCGAGAACTCCGCGACGTTCCAACTTTTGCAACATTAATACTGTACACTTAAAACATCTTCTCGCGAGAGACGGCGCGCCGTTCTATCCGTGCTGCGACAGAATGACACAATGGGAGGACGGGTTTACACAGAGATCCACTTTTCCGAATTTAGAAGAAAGGAATGTGGAATTCGGTGTACTATCCTGTCTAAAGATATTCCTGTATATACTGGAATTTTCTGAATTTCCACTGCCAGGATTGCGAAGTAGGTTTCAGTGAATTAAAAAGAATACCGCAGTCTGGGTCAATTGAGACCCGAACTCGCGAAAGATATACAAGGATGTTAACCTAATGTTGAATGTATAATTTTGAAACGAAAGTGTTTCGTATAAAATCTAGAAAATAGAAGTAACACGAAATAGAAGATTCAATTAAAATCGGATCTCTCTCCGTGGTCCGCCGTCCGAAGGTTAACACGCAATCGTCGAAATTGCCTTTGTAAAATGGGGGATGAACGGAACGGAAAGCTTTTACAAGGTAACAGCCGATTACAACGCCTAATAACCTTGCCACTTGACTGATATACACTACTTACTGCAGAGTGGAAAGTTGCGAGTTTGAAAGCTACTTTGACTATAGAGCGCGAGGAGGTAAGGAGAGCAAGTGGCGCTAGGGGTGAAGGGGTGTAACGAAGTTCCTTAACGAGGCTACCCATTTTGTCGACTTAACTTGATCGATAACTACGTGCCTACATCTTGCTTTTCAAGCACGAAGGCCGACACGTCGTTACGTGGATGCGAGGCGTGTATTATTCTCTTCTTCTGTTACGAAACTGCGCTGACAATAAAGATCTCGCATGAAGTGACAGTGAAGGATATGCGCCTTCGCCGGCTTATCCTCCCGGCTAAATTTTTATCGTCCCTTCGAAAATGAAATTGTTAAGAGAAATAATATAAACGACGCATAAATACTTTTGTCAGGTGGTACATTAACCGGGAACTCGTGGCGGTAGAAAATAAGCATTTCGTGTTTATACAAATCTGAAAGTTTTTCGTGATATTACGCGTGCATACATTTCAACCTTCTGAGAAGCAACAGCGTGGAACAAGTGGTGGTTAAGAGGTAACATAGACTAGGAACAGGGAGGGGAAGGCGATCAACTGCACGTGTAATTTGAAGATTCGAATAAATCTTTGTTGCCGGGAACGTTTCCGATGCTAGAACTCGCGTAGCCGGTTAAAAGCTGTACACTGTTGAACGTACGAGGTTGATGTGTTAATCTGAAATAAGTTTGCTCGAGCGGATTTATTAGCAGCTTATCTATCCTGTTTAAGATAGTCTAATAGTTCGAATAAACACACTGCAATACGGTGTTTCGTCTTTAAAGGTATTAAAGTGCATGCGATCATTCACGGTGAGTGCATATCATTGCGTACACGCACCCTGTCTAGCCCCGAGTCTAGACCTTTGTTTCCACTTTCCTAGCCAACCGTGGTGGATTGTTAGCAGGTAACGTCGAAAGGAAACAAGAAAAAATTATGTGTAACATCAAAGCAGCCTTCGATTGCTTCTTTTTTTATCTCTTCTCTCAAAAGAATCCACAGGGATAAACGGGGGATGGAAAAGAATAATATGTAATCGTACGAACAACTCGTTAATAACAAATAAGAAAGGATTAAAAATATGCATCGGAAATGGCCTCCGAACGATTCCATTTTGTAAGCCTTTGATTTTTCCTGTTGGAACGAACAAAAGGTTGGTAAAAGGTAGGCAAACAATTGAATATTCCGGCGCGGAGCTAGGAGCAGAATTTTCAGCGGTTAGTCGCGTGTGTACCGACGAAAAAGTTGTACGCGAAAACGCAACACGCGCCGCGTTATCTCTATTTCCCGCCGGCGCAGTGATTCGCCGCGAAAGCCGCGGCCGGAAATACCAGAAGTTGGTGTGTTTCGCGTGTCGGCGAGGGTGTTGGTGCGTACACATCTATTCAGAGCCGGATGCGTGCACGCACTCTGCCTCGCCCTACGTTCTTCTCCTCCCTCTGTGTAGTACCATCCTGAAGAGCACGTAGGCGGTGGTAGTGGTGGTGGTGGTGGTAGTGGAGGTGGTGGTGGTGGTGGTGGCAGCGACGGCGGCGGACACATCAATAATTACCCATGGCAGCGAGGGGATGGCAAGACGCGAAGCGGGGTTACGTCAGGGGTGGATGAGGCTAGAGGGAAGGAGGGGAGGGAGAGGGAGTTAGGTAGGATGGTGGGAAGAAGAGGAGGTGGAGAAAGAGGAAAGAGGAGTCTCGGGTCAACCGGGGTCAAGTCGCGCTACCAGACGCAACCCGCTCTCCCACCCGCTGCCCCTCTCATCCAGACGACCCTGCCAACCCTCTGCCTCCTCCTCCTCCTCCTCATCCTCTTCCTTCTCCGCGTCCTATCCAAACCTCTGCCCACTTCCACCTTTGCCTCCTTCTAGCCGCAGGGGGTGGCGGTGGTCACCCATCCAGCGAACCTTCCACGCACGCACTGCGAATATGCGTCCCCAACGTCCGTTTCACCGATCAACACTTATCGCCACCTTCTCCTATCCATCTCTTTCGTCTGGTTTTTCGATGATGGTCAGCCAAGATTTATTATTTCGTACTCATCGACGCGGTTAGCCGACCGTGTTATCGATTCGCTTTCGGGGATGAACGGGTTCGATTGCAATCGAAGGATGCGGGGGATGAAGACGCTGTTGCGGTTTGCTATTTTGGAAATGAGATTACAATCTCATTTGTTTATATTACTTTTGGACATTTTTGAAATTCTTTTTATACTAACATTTCTTAAAATTATGTTAGAATCAGATTTAGTCCTGTTAATATTAAAATATTTCTTCTATTTCAAAATAGATAGTAGTGTACACTTATTGCTTTCTATGTTAAAAATATTTTAATAAACATGTGTAAACAGAAAACTATAAAATAGGGCTACTTTGACTCTGCTATGAGCTTATCTAATATTTCCAATTGTAAGTCAAAATGGTTAAGGGTTAAATAAAGAAATTTTGTTCCTCTTCCCTCTATATTAACAGTGAAGTAGCATTTTAAATTTTATTACTACACTCTGTTAAAAAATTTCATTCTACAAATCTTAAAAGAAGAAGTCTAATCCTTTTAAATTTCTTAAGAGATCCAACGCCCTTCTTCTTCCCCAACACCCTTCATTGTGCTAGGTTTTGGAAGGAGCTTAAATATCACGATCTAAATTACATAATTTTTTTTGTTACAATATTCGTTTACTGATTTACATCATTCTTTCTGCACGTGATCGTTCGTTTCATTGCAACCCCGTTACTTCATCATAACAATTATCTCAATAATCGTATTTTCCCAAGAAACAGTTAATGATATTAATTGCTTCCAAGACGTCGTGCCGTAATTTGAAACGCGTTTCCACTACTTTTGATTTTATCAAAATCTTCCCACCCTCGCACCAGTATTCTTTATATTATGGCCGCCGCGTTACCGCTCTTTACACGCGCGCCAAGGGTGCACGACAGACGATTCACGAGTTTTTCATCCCTGTTAACATCGTAGATGACATTTTACCGAAAGGGGTATCATTACGCAAGTAGATTCATTATTTCAATAGTCCATGGTTCTAAACAGTTAGAAAAGATTTAATGTCGTTTTCTTAAATTCTTCTGTCGTTGCAAAGCTTCGAAACTTACCCTCGCGCAAAGTTGAAAACTTACATAAACTGTCGTATAACAGAGTCGAGTATACACTTTTCATTTTACGATAAACGTACATACGTGCCGTTGAGAGATTTTCAATTTTTCCTGGATACCGTGTTTGTTTATGCTCTTCCTCTCCGCCGACTTTTATGCTCCACTTTTATACCGTCTAAATCTCGGTCCATCTCGAGTTCACCGTGTTATTCCCGTCCTTCCTTTCTTTTAACGGGGTGGCTGATAGTCCACCGCCGGGGGTTTGCCGCACGCACCAAGGATACGCGTCCACCAAGGAAGCTCCTCAACTTTGTTCACACGGCACGTTGTCCGTAAACGGAATTTTCTTGGAGCTTTCGCGAAGATCTGAGATCGGACAACACGGTGTGTGCCGGCGGAGAAATAAAACGCGCCACGTTCTTCGGTTTTTATCGTTCGTCCACTATGGCCGCCAGAGCGTGTCCAGAATTCAGTTCCCTAACGTAAGTCTTGAGGCGGTGTCAGGAATCGAGGATGGAATAAGATCGCTCCTCTATTCGAATTATCACCGCGATATTTATCAGATATATGTTTTTATTATTCGATCATTTCGTTAAGATGCGGTGTATCTGATACCGGATAAGATAACCTTACATAACCCAACCTAACTAACCTGTATTTTCTTTAAACTGTTAACCGGGCATTTTTCATTCTAGACATGCAACAAAAACAGAATACAGTTAACTTCTTAATCTGAATATAGTAATGCAATTAAAAACAAAAATGAAGATAAATTTATCTTCTTTAATTAATAGAAAAATTAGTTAATATATTACACACCTCATTTCATAGATCATGTATTAATTCCTAGAATAACACTTTTCTATATTTTTATCTAATTTACTATAATCTTCCGTTTTTTAATTTGGAACTATGTTAACAAATATGTGACTTACTATACATAGCATTCCAAAGAACAAATGCTCCAAAACAGTTATCCTCATACAAGTATTAACAATTATTTTGAACCACTCTGTAAAATAGCACGAAACCCTAAAATGTATCTTTAATAGTTGATTCCAACACTAACACGTTATCAAAGGTATCTTGACGAAAAATATAAAAAGTTGGTTAAAGCAAGGTGAAATGAAATTAGTTGGACGTGTCCGTCGATACTGTTTTCCACTCTCCAGAGGAACGTGCACGTCTCTGGTCAATTACCGTCGGTGGTATCGCGCCGGGTTGAACACAGCATTCGTAGAAGAGAGATGATATAATTACAATAATTAATCCAGAGTGGCCGGCCTTTGTCAGGCTGGTGGAAGAGGTCGAATTCTGTCGACAAACGCAACTCATCCTCGACGACCGTTTCTCTCCTTCCGTCTGTCGTCGTCCCGTCAACCCCTCCTTGGGGACATCGTGCACGCACCAAGCCGAATATCCGTCTGGCTGGCCAACTTTACTACCAGCAGCCGGGGGGATAGCGGTTGCTTTCAAGAGGGACCGGGGAAAAAGGGGCGGAGGGACAAAACCCCCGAACTAGAGTTCGTTCACACCGGCCTCGTCAGACAACGGACGGAGGGACGATAATATTCGGGATCGGGCGTAAAACTTTGCCACAAGAAAAGATATAATTGGCCCCTATGAAATTCTCCTGGACGTTGTCACTGTCGTCGACGTCGTCGTCGTCGTTCTACTATTCGATGTCATACCGGTCGTTGTTTCCGACATCGTCTTCGTGGTTCTTCTTCTTACGTGTCTCACGATCGGACGATTTGCGATTGTCGCTCACGATTCTCTGATGCAACTTTCAGTGTAAGGATAATTCTTTTTGTGGTTTTCACTGTGATGATTCGTTGGAGATTTTATATAATACTTTGGATGATTTTCACGGTTGTGTTGATGCGTTGATTATCTTGGCGAAGTTTCTATATAATAGTTCTGGTAGGTGTAGAATAGTGTAGATGATAGGAGGTTGGGATGAAAGTGGTTCAGTAGGGCATGCGAATTTTGGATTTTCATCTATCTTACTGGTTGGGAAGTGTTTTTTGTATTTTATCGAAGTTGTGAAATTAATTTACAAATATAGAAGGGTTACTCAATGGATGAAACAATTTAAGTACTTTTGACATAACCATCTGCTATAATTACCCAATTGTTATGTTTATTTTCTTATGCAAGTAGCATACAATTTTTTGTTTTCAAGTTTCAGTCAATTTTAGACACTTTCTTTAATTTTTTTAATTATTATATTATGTCATCGTTTTCTTAATTATTAAACAATTTCTATGATTCATAGTATAAAATCTTAATTTGTATATCATAATTTTCAAAATTCATGTCACAAGATAACAAATACATGTAAAAATGTTTACAAGGGCGTGTTTCCCTGAATGCTTAGACGTTCGAGGAATTCTTTAGCTCGATATCTGTCTTGAGATCTTTTATTAGTGTACAAGCTACTGTTATCAGATTTTACACGAGGCGCATGCAAATCCCTCTCATATTATATTTTTAAAAGCGGCACGCGCGAAATAACGGTTTCGGCGTTAATACTTTGACGTTCATCAGAGGGTTGCACCTTAATAAATCACCGGGTGCAACTGCCGATTTTACACCAGTCATGCATATTTTGCCAATGCATTAGCCTGGAAACACGTAACACGCAGAAAGAATGTAGAAGTATTTGCTATCTCGTTGTTCTCGTTTCTTTCAGCCAAAAAATAAAAAATCGTAAAAAAAAGATAGAACTTCGATGCTAGATTAAAAAGCACATAGTTCTTGAATATTCTCATAATAATTTTCATTCCTAATCTATTTTAAATAAACATGCTATTTTTCAATATCCTTCGCTATAATTAGAAATTAACTAAAAATTTCAAAAGTAATAAATTATAATAGTAGATAATATAAATATTTCCACGAGCGTAAGTAAAATGATGGTCTTAATGACTCTAAGGTTCTATTAAATTTTCCCAAATAAAATTAGTCTTTAGAAACTAGGAAACGTTTTGCAATTGGCTCGACGTCAGACAGATAGAAGAGAGTTGCTAAACGAGGAGAGGAAGGGGTAGTTCGAAGGAAAATTAATAATCACGCGACTCTGTCCGTAGATCCTTTCTTAGTCCAGGTTCGTCTGGGGCAAGAATTCGTTAATTTACGTCTTTGTCCCGTTGGTGAGAGGGCCATAATGCCTCGACAAGTGAGGCGTGAGGAGGAAGAACTAAAGAAGAGAAGGAGATGAAGGGGCCAAGGGGTGGATTGCCGGTTGGTTTGGAACACGGAATAAGGGGAGGATGGGAGGTTGAAGGGATGGCGACGGGTCGTTGCCCGAAAACGCGGCTCTGTTATTGTCCCCCTACTACCCTTTTCCGTTGCCCCTAACTCCGACTTCGATACACGCACACCCTTGCATCGGCCAAGAATCACCCATCTACCCCGTACACATAGCCAAACATCGGGCACACGTATACTGGAACGAATTTATGCACGCACGCACGTATGCACGCAAGGGCGCGTATTCACGATTACACGCGAATAGATGTACGTTTTGTCTGACGCAGTGACACGCACACGCAATCTGCACGCAGTCGACGATCGTCGTTTCGACGTACCCCGTTCGGTTGACAACGTATTCGAAATGCCTGGCTGATGGCTTGCTGGATTACCTCGTTAAACCCTTGCGTTCGAATAACATCCCCCAGACGTTGTATTTCTCACGGGACGAGAACATCAAACGTGTCCCACGCACCTGTTCGCTCGACTTTTATTCAATTTTATTGAATTTTATTTTCATATAGTCTTATAGGATTCCAAAGAAAATTACAATACATGCTAGAGCTGTTTAGTTATTTGCTTATCCATTAATGTAAGATCTCAATTTTTAAGTCTTTTAATTTTGGTAATTTTTAACTGTGGCCACTGCATTTTTCACGAAACGAGGGCATCAAACGTGTCCCACGCACCTGTTCGCTCGACTTTTATTCAATTTTTTTGAATTTTATTTTTATATAGTCTTATAGGATTTCAAAGGAAATTACAATACATACTAGAACTGTTGATTTATTATTTGTCTATCCATTAGTCGAGAGCCTGGATTTGGAAGTCTATTAATTTTGATAATTTTCTAATTTTTTCCACATTCCGATGGAACTCAATGCCTTTTCGACACCTCCTCCCTTCGCATTTCCAATGCCTTTTATCGAATCGAAATCTTTTATCTCCCAAAATTGGAGCGACGAACTCGCCTCGAAATAAAACGAAAAATCGAAAACTCGTAAACCAGCCAGCAGACACGACCCGCCGAAGGAAGAGCAATAAACCGTTTCATTAGCCAACATTTCCGCTCGATGCCGTAAAGATAGGGCAAGCGGTTCCAACAGCGTGTGTTGCAGTGTTTCACAGGGTAAAAGGGTGAATAAAGAGGAGACAAGGACCGGTCGTGATAAGATAGAGAAGACGAGTGGAGTGGAAGGGCAAAGGGCGAGTGGTCGGTACCGAAAGGACACGTGGATTCGTCGACGAGAGCAAACCACTGACGGCGGAATTACAGCACGTTGACGTGGCTGGAACCGGCCGATGCAGTTGGTAATGCAGCACTTTGCATTGTTGGCGGGTAGCAAGCGGCAACGTTTACTACCGTCGACGTGTCAATCCGTCCCGGGTTTTACGAGCACTGCGTAAATTCCACGGCTTTGCTACGGGTGCCGTAGTCGCGGACCAACATTGCCCGAGCTCGTGCATCGTCAACGACAACAAATGCATTAGACTTTATGGCGGGCTAGCTCGTTACCTCGTCTCATCCCATTCTGGCAGGCTGGCTGTTACCTATACAAGCCTGAAAACGTCCAGACTTTGGCCAGACGTCCGCACCTGCTTCCAATCGTCCCTACCCCTTCTACTTCTCCACCCTAATTCCCAGCGAGCTTTTCGATGCGACAGAAAGTTGAGGGCTTGAACGTGGATAAATCTGCACCGAAAGCGTTTTACTAACTGGACGCAGTTTTCCTCGTGTTGCATTTACCGGATACTTATTTTAGACTGGTTCAGTAATTAGTTTTTTTTAAATACTATTTTTATATAAAGGTGATGGTATTAATCAGAAATTATGAATTAGATCAATATTGGTATAGTTCTGTTTATTATAAATAAGGGATGGATACTTTAACCCTTTAGGGGCGGAATATTCTTGAGCTTGCATAGAATGTTATTAATTTAAAATAAAAGAAGTAATAATTCCATCCTTCGAAGCATATATTATTAATCTTTACACTTATAGCTGTGTTTAGTATCAAGAATGTAACGCATTATGTTTGGCAATTATGTTTTAAAATTATTTTGGTATTAAATAAAAAATTTCAAAATCATTTTAATATATTTATTCAAGTTTTATTCAAAATATCAATTAATTTCTTATTGCACAAAAGGGTTTAATTTAAAGCTGAAGTGTAGTTTGTTATTGTCGAACAATACCAAATCAGATTCATGCACAATTTAGTATACAATAATTAAAGTATAAAAAATTGTCATCTTCCATTGTGCAACCGTTTGCCTATTAAATCACATCGAGGCGTTTATAGTTTTACGAAGTTCAGATGTTAACCAAAGTCGTTTGCCGGCAATATCGTTTCACTTGTAAACAATATCGCGCAAGAAGATCCAACCTATGGGATCCATAACAGCCGGGTCGTTTGGGCAGCGGGAGCATGTTGAAATCGGCAGGACGGTGGCTTGTAGGAAACTAGCAAAAAGCGTCGCGGCGCCTCAGCCTCTGGCTACGGTCTTAGGAAAAAAGCGAGTCAGAGGAAGGTTCCGTCGCGTCCGGAAATTGTTTGACTCTTTCAAAGTAGAGGAAGCGCCGTGGAAAAACTCGGCAGAAAGAGGGCAGACATAGAGAACACCCTGTGATTAGGCGGCAAGAAAAATGCAGCCGACATTAATAGACCCTCTTTAAGGAGCTTCGAGATACCCGTCGCGTCTCTGTTTTTCCCGGCTTCCTGCCTCCTAACAAATGGCCAGCTATCCCCTTCACTGTTCCCTCTCTGATCGATAGATTATTGTCTCGCTTTTTCTCCACTTTCTAACAATCCTTCGAAAAATCCTTGTCGTTGACTTATCGTTTCTGCTTCGGCCAGCACGTGGAAAACATTGAGAAATGATCGCCAGCGGTTGAATTATTGCGGAGTATCGGGTTTCCGCGGAACTTCTATTATCTCGGACACGTTACCTTTAATTTTACAAGTAATCTTTTTCTTTACTACTTTGTGTAGAGGGTTTCGAAGAAATGATTAAGAGATCTAGAAATTGATTCCATTCGAATGATCTGTAGGATTTCATTTCGGTGAAGAACGGTAGAATTTCTATTATTGGAGGTAATAATGAGATAAATGTACTTTTAGACGTTCATTTAATTATATTAACTCGAATAATTAAATTTAACTCGGTATTTATAATATTTCATCATTTAGGGTTCGAATACTATTTTTACCCTCCAACTCGTCAGGTACTCATTCCGGAAATATAAAGTAAAATTCCCTGATACGAGGCTTTCTTATCAAGAAAATTGATTTTGAAACCATATAATGGAATATAAATTCCACGTTTTTCTGTACCATAGAACATAACATTACTCACGGTACGTAAACACCAGGTACTCGCAACATTGACATCGGAGACATTAAAGTTTCCTATCTCGTCCTCTTCTAAAAGTATCTCTGCACGGCAGAAATTACGGTCAATCAGAGATAACTGTCACACCGCGATATCGACCCGGAAGAAGAGTTCCACATGAGCTGCGTAGCGGGCACATATTTGCCGCAAGTAACTCAGCACCGGTCCGTCTGTATATTTCTTGCAACCATGTACGTAGATGTACGCAGGTAGAGCGTGTGAGATAAGATAGCCCGTGGTAGGAAGGTTGTAAGGGGGTGAAAGGGGGTATATAATTGCAGAGGGCAAATGGAGAGAAAAGCAGAGTATGCGTGTACGTGGACGAACGCAACGTGTGCGAACTCGTTCACGTGGACGCGAGTGTGTGTGTATGTGTGTGTGTGTTGCGAGGGCGAAAGAAAGATGCGCTGAGATGTTCTCGCCAGGTCAGCACGGGGTCACGCTTGGAATCCAGAGCAAACTATCCCCTCCTTCGTTTTCCCTCCCATACCCTCCTTCTCTCTAAGTTCCTCTTGTTTGACCGCCTGCTTGCCTACCTACCCACCTACCTGCTCGCCCTCCACGTCTTTTCCTCTTCTTCTTCTTCTTCTTCTTCTTCTTCGTGATCTTCTTTTTCCTCGATGCCAAGTAAGAAGCCTATATACCATCAGTTCTTCGTATAACCCTTCACCTTCCCTCCCTACCGTTGATCCCTCTCTATCGAAGGATCAGGCAAAACACGTCCATCTCCTTCTGACGATACGGTGGAACATACACGTGAAATTTGCGTCTTCCGCGTCATTGCTAGCCGATCCTTCCGGACGACGAGGATAGGATCGTTCGGACGTAAATTGATCTCTAGGGGGGAGAAACTGATGGTTCTATGGATGTCCTAGGTAAATAGCCGGGTATCGATTCCCTGATTATCCGTTTCGACTCGAGACGGTCCATTCGCTTTTGGAAAATGCTATAGGGGTTGTTAAGATGTTGTTAAACATTGATTAATTGCAAGACTTCAGTGTATTAATTATGTTAAGAGAAAGGAATAGTTTTCTATTTTTAATTAAATTTATACAGATTTTTGTCTTTAACCTTTTATTTTTATCAGGGATGCTTTTTCTGTTCACTAGGTGGCACTTCCACTTAGGGTAGATTTCTTTCCTTATACTTGCCATCATTTTTATTAAATTTTGTGTTCCTTTTATTGTTTTTGGTTTTTAACTTCTCTCGTTAGTTTTTATTTTTTTTTAAATTGTTTTATCACGTGTCCAAAAAACGTAGGATTACTCAATAGAGCATAGGTCAATTTTATTTATTTATGTGTGTTAACAAATTGAGCGTTTAAAATTTTCTAGTTTTAACCTTCCAAAATTAATAATGCTTCCACAAAAATTTATGGTGCCGATCACTGATAACTAACACAATATTAATTAATTGATTATACAAATTTGAGATAGCACTCAATAACCAGCATAGTAGTCAAAGTGCTAAGAATTCCGCTTAATCTTCGTTAACGAACGGTTTAAAATCCTTACGTGAGAATGTCACGGATGCAGGACTAACAAGCGCCATGGGAAAAGGCGAAAGTCCATCCGGGTACGTGCGTCGCAGTTAGTTTTGCGCGCATACGTAATCAGAATTTGCGTGTAGAATCTCAACTTTTGTAGCGTTTAAAGGGGCTGCACGGGACGCACTTAAAAGGTGCCACATTCAGGCACATTCACGTGCTGTCTCTTATAAGGCAAATCGCTTCGTCTCGGCACGAACTTGCCTTTACGGGCGATGCAATTTCTTCGGATGCTCGTCTATGGTACCGAGTAACTAACTATTCCTCCACTCAGACCCGTCGATTCGACGATAATCAGCGAGATAGTTGAACGAATCCGCGAGTCTGTCTCGCGAAGGAATTTCACTCGGTTCGTTTCCGAAAAAGAACTGAATGTTTTACGATCGCGGGGGGTCGAAAGCTGGATCCAGTTTGCAAATATGGTGTTCATTTGCCATTGCAAATTTCCTCATTATTGCATCGTATAAGATTAATTTTCGTGGAAACTGGAGTAGAAATTTTCGAAAAATCCATCTATTTAAAAGTCAAATATTTTTCCTCGACCACTTGAAATTATTGATATTAGAACATATATTATTAAAATTTTGTAATTTTAATTGTATTATTCTTAAATTCAGGACAGGATTAACATTCAAAAATTGAAATTTGTTCTAAATAAAATTAAATAAAATCCAATTCTATAGAAAAAAATTGTATTCAATATTTTTTACATAGTAAATGGAAAAATCAAATACCAGAAACTGTCCCATAAATTATGTATTTTCCCATTCTAAATCCAACCAGAAATTACCATAAAAGCAATGTTGCGTTTCACACCAGCCTCTTTCTTCCCTGTAACAACGATCGAGTACAACATTTGCCTCGTTACGCAGCTAGCACGCCAATTATAAACACAATTACGCGCAAGAGGCGTTCACGGATCAAATTTACTCGTATCGCGTATACAGTGTTACGCGGACGAGGTTTCAAACCCGGTCTCGTTCTCTCCATCGATACAGTTTCTCGTTAATTTCACCTTTCATCTCAAAGAATCTTCTGAAAGTACAGTAACGCTGCAGTCAAAAAAGCAATATCTGCCGTCAGCGAGCCGTTAATTATGCCGTCGGCCGTGTAGTCGTTGCCGGGTTATACGCGTATGAAGTATTTCCATTTCCATGATTGGACCGACGAGGAATTGGCGGCCGGTGTGTACCGCCGCGACAGATGGAGATTCGTGATTCCGCGTGCACTAGAGGAACGCTCGAAAGAAAGAGAAAACACCGAGAGGGATAGAGAAAGAGTGAATAAAAAAAAAAAGGAGAAAAAAAATAGAGGAAGAGAATCACAGTCACCGGATGGGAGGTCGCCGCGTGTTAGGGACGCGCCGCGTGTCAATTAAGTGGCTCAGACCGGTGAGATACGGGAACTCCTTTCCATACGGATATGCATACGCTCGACTCGAATCCGCTTCGGTGAACGTTTACACGTACCTGCACCTATCCTCTTTGCAACAATGTGCATGGACTGATGCTTGACAGAGAACTGTTGATTTGTTTGCGCTGAAAGGATTGTGGACATCTGGGACCACCTACAATTGTACCTGTCTCTCATGTTTGAACGTTACATTTTCGTTATCAAAACGACTCCCAGAACAGGCATTGATAATAATCTGAGCGCAATATATTCGGTAAAAAATTAAATGATAAAGCTCATTTGCAAATGGAAAGGGACAATAATTCAAATTTAATTTGGATGGAAAAATCACACATTTAAAAATGTCAAAAATTCTGTAATATGTATTTGTGAATATGCACAGGACATTTTTTTTAATGCAGTGCAATTTCAGGGGATGGAAAACGCGTTTAAGATTTTAGCCATTTTTGTTCTATAATTAATGATTTTCTTCCTTTTATTTTGCATAATGAATGACATTATATTCGTGAAATCTCCACACTGTTCGTTGATTAAATTATGACAAATTGAGTAATAAGTCACATATACATGGCTCCTTTAATGAAATCCTTTTTTTAGAATAGATAAACTTTTACATTACCAGCGAAATAGATCTTTTTTCTTTTTCTTTGACTTATAAAGTTACAAAGCTAACGCATCTCGTAAACTAAATGTAATACGTATACATTTTGCGTAAATGGGGTCCACTCATTTCGCTGTTCCATCGTTTCCTCATGGGATCCCATTATGAGTTCGTCCTCCTCGACCTCCTTTTATCTTCCTCCTTCTCTTTTCTCTTCGTCCTCAGTCGCTTCTTTTTCACGGTTCCCTTCTCTTTTTCCTTTTTTCCCTGTGTAGTATAGCAAGCGCGTGACACAAGACCTCGTTATGATGACCCCAGCTGGAAATGTTCACGAAGGCCCTATCTATCGCGATCAAGAACCGATCCCTGTTTGCCTTCGGTCTCAATGACCCAGCCATCACGAAAGTATTATCGTTCTTCTTTCCTTTTCTTTTCTTTCCTTTTTGTACTTCGGTTCACCTTTGCCTTTTATTATCCTCTAAATGTAAATTATTTTTATTCAGTAAAAAAAATATATTTGAAAATATATTTTTCAATCAATATTTTAAACCACATTTAGAAGTTTAAAATAATTCTATTTGCAATTTTTTGATTTTTATTCAATACAGTTTTTGATAAAACTGATACAGTTAATGCACACATGGCTTTATCGTAAATCTTGTAATAAAATAAAACAATATTTATTAGACATAATTATGGCTGTACCGCACTATTGCACATGCAACGTTGTTTATATTCTAAGCAGTATGTAAATCTTGCACATTTCTTCATAATATTACTTTCATTACAATCGTTCTACGCTTAATCACGATAATTATGCAAAATTATTTTTAAATGGCTCACGCGATTGTTGTAAAAATATTGTTGTCAACACTTTCTCAGTGGATAATTTCAATCTTTTGAAATTGAAAACCGGATATAATAAACTTAAATCTATACCTCATTATTGTACAATTTGCTCATTAACATAATCAAAGAAAATTACAAAGTTTGCTTTAAAATTTTATGTCTTTAAGGGGGGAAGAAATTTACTTGTTACAAAATAAACATGAAAGTATATTTATAATTACAATTTTGATAAAAATAAAAATTCTTCAAATTTAAATTAAAAAATTGCAAAGGACGTATTTTACATCTTACCTTCGACATCAGTCCAAATACGTTCGTTCACCGGCGAAGGTTCGAACGTACCGGAAGTAGCCACTGTATCGCAGTCGTGTAAACATGGAATCGTACGAGCTAGCAAACCGCTGTCACCGTTCCGCCGCGTTATTACTAAACTTCCAGCTTGAATATTCACGAGGCATTACGGTCCCATGAAAGGAAGAACAAAAGGAAATGAATGAAAGAAAAAAGAGAGAGAAACGAGAAGAGCTCTATGTAATTAAGCACTAATGGAGAGTCCTGTTAGATCCCCGAAAGAAGCTTTACAACGAAGCGTCAAAGTGCAAACATTAAATATGCCACGGACGATTTTTAAGGATGCGTTACGGGCCTGGGCTTACACCGTTAATGGAAGGATAAGAGGGATAGCGGGAGGGACGTCGGTAGGTGGCGAGGGGTGGTGGATTTGAAGGATGCGAGAGGACACGAGTATGAAAAGGGTGAAAGGGTCAAGGACCGGAAGTTCACGAATAGGGTTGATGCGCGGCCAACAGAGAGGATAGGAAGTGGAGGAACAAGGAGCCACAGGGTGAAGAGCGGTTTAACGCGTTTCCGCGGTAGAGCGGTTTAACGCGCACATACCACGTTTTCGTGTGTGCTAACACGAGGGCTCCTCCTCCTATGTCTGTGTGTTAATGCACACGTATGCTGCACATACCGACAGCCACGTGTGTTTCGCCCAGGATGAGCTTCTTAAACACTGCTCTAGCAATTGTGAATTAGATACGTTTCTGTTATCCTTAATCGTTTGGTTGGTTCGTTTATTGTATAATTCATTTCGGTGACTCGAGAAAATATTTAGGTGTGGGATAAATTTCTATTCATTCGATTTTTGAACACAGCTTCGGCTTGCTATGTATTTTTTATTGTTATTTACGGCAATTTTCCACCTATGTAGAAGTTGTATTGTGCCTGTGATGGTTTGTTATTAACACATTGAATTTCCTGTCACTCATATTTGAGTGACACTTGAATTTTCAAAGGAAATCATTATTCATAGGTATTATTAGGAATGATATTTTTATTATGTATTCGAAATGATTTAGTATTCTGAAAATAGTAAATGAGATTTTTTTAAAATAAAAATATTATCTAACGAAATTTTTTAATTGCGTTTGCTTGACTTACATTTTATTGTATTACAACTTGTTCCTTATACAATGAGAATTGGTATGACCCATTATAAGTTTCTTCTCGAAGAACTTCTATCAAACGTTCTACTAAACATTATGAATTAAATACCTTTCTGTTATCTTTCATCGTAGATTAATTAACTCTATTGTATAGGAAGGCAAACTGTTTATGGTACTTGTGAGTGCTATGTATAATTAGTTTGAAGCTTGTCGAGTGAAGTTCCTCATGTAATGGGAATTGGTAAACAGGTGTAATTTATCTAGGAAGTTTTTCATGAATTGCACTTTTAGAAATTACAAGTTAAATGTACATTTATTATCCTCCATAAGAAGATATTAATTGACTAATTACTTGTAGTTCTATTCTGTCGCAATATGAACTTCTTGTTCACTAATTAGGCGAGTGTGTAGGGAAGTTACTTTGGTGTTCTGTTAATATAGTGAAGAAAATATAATATCACTAATTAAACGAAGTACACTCGCGCTTAGATTAGATTTCCTTAATGAAAATGGCGACTTAATTTCGATGATATTAATACTAAAGGTGATTTAAGAATAAAATGATATAATTTTTAATTATTAAATGTTACAAAATTTAGTGTAAACTGAAAAGTACATTCATTCAAATTTACCATAAGTGGTAGTGGGGGGGCACATTCTCCCTCAGGAATGCCTAAAGGGAAAAATGGAAACCCGGAACCATTTTTCCTAAGAAAGCTTGATTTGATCGCAAGTGTACCTATATCCATTATAACATTACAAGTATCCTTTCATAAATTTCATTGTCAATTATTTGGAAACAGTTAATTAATTATGCTCATTATATCCATAAACTTCTATCATAAAATGATAATATCAACTTTTAATTATTAATTAAATATATCTCTGTTACATGCTGTTTGTATAAATCCATCAGTTGCTTTGAAGCTCTATCTTTCTAACTCTACCTAGAGGTGCGTAAGGTGTTCGCTTACTAATTACTCGAATTACGCGTTCATATGCAAACGCGACCGGCGAAGCTCATACGCGTACGTGTGTTCTTGTTTCGTTATCTCTACATTTACCATTACGCTTTTCACGATTGTAAATTCGAATTTCTGGTTTCGTTAATGCGCTGGACACGAGAAGTTTCGAAGCTTTAATTTATCATGCTGTCAAGGGAATTGGAGCCGGGGAATGGAAAATACGGATTCAGCATCGAGTACAAGGAATTAAACAGGACTTACTTCGAGCGATATGAAATTTTCCTTAGATCATCGCGAAAGGATGTACCGGGAAATCGCAAAATTTCATTCGTATTAGTTCGGAATTAAACTGCAGGTGCATGTGCATGGTAAGGATAAAGAGGACGGAACAGCTTTGCCTCTCATAATGAAATGCTAAACGCACGTTCAGGGCAGGGTAAAGAATGGCCGTGTAAAACTTTCGTGACGACTCGTGTCGCGCTGTATTATCAGTGCCATTTGTAATGCTGATTCGACCACCGGTCCGGGAAATTGTCCGTGTTTCAGCCACCATATGAAATTACTTGCAAAGCTATAAAATGCTGCCTCGTATCCTCTGTAAGATCCTCCTTCCGAATCAATTATATAATTTTCCAGCAGTTAGTGTCAATTTTCCAGAAGAATGATTCAATTGAAGAAACACGTATCGTTTAGCACTGATCAAATCAAAAATTAATACTCTTTAGACTTTGCGAATCATGCACTCTGTTCCACAACAAATAGTTATTACTACCGTAATAATCACAGCGTGTCCAATAAAATCAAAGCTAGATGCAATCAGATTCCTCGCATTGACATTTCAAACGACTATCCCCGGCACCGAGTCCACGGTGCATCGTACACATCGGTGAACCTCCGTTTGCCAGCACGCTTCTATCCTTAAGTGATACTCGAGCGGAGCGAAGAAACTTTCGCGGCGCAGAGATCGGGCAACGAATCATTCCCATAATCAGCAGATAAGGAAACGGCAGAGAGGCGTGCAACAAAAGGCTACGTAAACGGTAATCTACATCCTCGTAGAAAAGGTCGGGAACGGGAGAGAAGCAGCAACCGCCCCTGGAGGCGGGTAAGCAAGACGGGGCCGAGGCACACGATCTATCCTCATCCCGTGCGTGTTCGTGACTTGGGTCGGGCCTAGCCGAGTCCACGTTGGGCCCAGCCATCGTCCGTTTCTCTTCATCGTTCTCCCACCGAACGGTAATGCTAACACGGTATACGTATACATCCGATCCTTCTATGCTCCTTCGTCTTCGATCCTGCGGCCCTAAGGAGCAGTCACGGAGCAACCCTTG
This sequence comes from Osmia lignaria lignaria, assembly GCF_051020975.1. Taxonomy (NCBI): domain Eukaryota; kingdom Metazoa; phylum Arthropoda; class Insecta; order Hymenoptera; family Megachilidae; genus Osmia; species Osmia lignaria. Next base: position 5,320,388 of record NC_135037.1, on the reverse strand, counting down.
CTGTAGCGGGCGTTAGAATGCCCAGGGGGGACGGGCGAGGTTGTAAAGGAGGGCTAGGATGGCATCAGAAGGAAAAGGGGAGATGGGGTGAAGGCAAGTGGCGAAGAGGTGGGCAAGAGGGTCGACGGTTTGGTAAGAGGAGGGCCAGGAGGGAGGCAAAGACTCTCCGCAGGTCGATACCATCGCTAAGAGCCACCAGGTTCAGGTCTCCCGCTGCTTCTATGCACCGATAAGAGGGACAGAGTGCACCAGGACGAAAACTAAGAGGGAAAGAGAGAGAGAGAGAGTATGAAGGACATCGAGGTACGTTAGACAGAGATGGTGAAGAAACAGAAAGGTTAAGGTAGTTAGGATGGAAGAGGATGGGAATAGGAGGCTTCCCCGTAATTATTCAGCAAGGAGGACCCGCGGGTCAAGTCGGGTTATCTTAGCGCTAGGATGCAGGGTTATCTACCCTGCCTTACTCTCGTTCCTCCCTGTCGTTGGACCGAGAACCACGCAGCAGGAGCAGGAGGGACCTTCCCTCCTTGCCTCGTAAACATTCCCTGTTTCGCATCTAGTACGCTTTCTGTATGGATATACAGTATGTACATAGGGACGATGCAGGTAGTTGATACTCTTTGATACGGTCGACCGCCGAAGAGACGCGGTTTTCCAGTTAACGGTGACGAAAGCCTGATTGGATCTTCGGGGGATGTTGATTACTGTAAACGAAGATCGTCTTTCGATACAGATCGCTCGTTATAAGGAAATACGGATGCTTTCAGAGTTACGGGGGATGATTAACGTGAGAATTAAACGGAATCGAAAAATTAATCAACATCAATTTTCCTGTATTAATCTTGAAGAATTGAGGAAATAATTTTTTCATGAATCATGAATTAAACACAGTCAAAAAATTAATCAAAATCGCATTTCCAATACTAATCTCGAAGACTTGAATTTTTTAGATATTTGCTAGATGAGAAGAATAACACATTTGCGTAATTTCCAAATGGTAGGCTCCCCTTAATCTTTCCATTTCCAAATCCTATAATCTTAAGATCAGTCCATTTCCACTGGAATGAACTGAACAGCAATGTCAATTAAAACAAAATTAAAATAACATCCCCATTTCTTACAACAAATCCTTGCATTTAAACAAAACTAAATTCAGTTCATTTCTCCCTCCATTCGTCATACAAGAAACATTTGTACGTTTCGGTACGCTCGCTAAATTTGCCATAGGATTGATCAGTCCTCATCCCCTCGAAGGATCTCCAATCCTGTGGTTCCCCAGGATCCTCCCTGTCACGGTGCCTGTCCGCAGAGATACTTTTGCGTGACACGTCCACCACACGCAGAAAACGTGCACGGCCGTGTGTACGTGACGGGCATATGCCGGCAAGTGTGCGAACGCAGTTGGATGCCCGGTACAACCGCGACAATTGCGGGCTACGCGTCCACGAACGTGTCCCATTTGCCCGTTCGGCAGTTCTCGAGGATCCGAAGAGTATTACGTGGCTTTACGACGGGGGTGCGAGGGACAAGGGACGTAAGACGCCGAGGATACCGTGGAACGCATATGCCGGGATAGAAGGCACGTAGAGTCTCTATGCAGAGACTCCAGCTGCGCCGTGTGCGTCGTTTGCCGCAAACGTGACGCTGCTCGTCATACGGCTCAGCTCTGTAGAGATGCAATGCCTTTTTATAAATCCTGCCTTAAGGTGAAACGTCGCGAAACCAGGAGGCAACGCCCTGCATCGACTTCTTCCTTCGTTTCTCGCATGGATCTATGACCACTTGGGTGTCCCTCGTTAGCTGACCACTTTTTTTTATTGGTTCATTTGGAGAACTAGGTCCTTCTTTTCTAATTATGCAGAATAGGGTTCTTATCCTCAATTTCAATGATGACGTATGTTATGAAGACCAATTTATTTGGTGACATGTTTGGTAGTTGGATCATTTAAAAAAATTAAGAGATCAATCATTATTATTGAAAGGTTTATTAATTGGTCCACAATAAAAATCTCTGTTATTCGATTGTAATGAATTTATGAACTTTTTTGCAAACTTATGTTGGATCTTTATTATTTATTAGGGGATTCATAAAGATATATAAAGTACATGAAGAATCCAAAATCTCGCAATTATAAATCAAATTCTCCGAGACAAACGCATTTCTTCGTGCAAGTAAATTTAGCATGGAATTCGGTGTCCCCGAAATTCCTACCATTTGAATGTACAGAATGGCCAGAAGATTTGGCCCCTGAAATACGATTTTCGACCAGGATCACGTTTAGAATCCTCCTTCGTACGGATAATGCCGGTCGTTCTGGGTTTCCAGTGAAAATTAAAGAGGAAGAGAGAGGTAGAAGTCGAGCGAGAAAGAAAGCGAGGCAAAAGAGAAATGGTAGAGAAAGGGTAACGAAGAAGAGAGACGGAGATCACTGGTCTGATTTCACGCTCGGGCTGTTTAGCGATGGACGTAGATACGAGACACCTTCTCGAGCGTGCAACAACAGCGGGATACCAATCCCCTGGTCGGTCGAGATCGTGACCTTCCATCCAGGGCGAGTTTTCTCAAAAAAATGGCTGAGATAGAACCAGCCAAAAAACGTCAAAGACTGTGTATAACTATCCATGTCTGCTTTCAATCAGTGGTTTTCCCAGAAAATTTCCCTATTACAAAAAATATTTGCAAATCATGATATAAATTCTTCTAAATTTTGATAATTTTTTTTCATATTACAGAGGGTGGGAAAGTTACTACATATATTCAGATCAAAAATTTCATATTTAGTATGTTTAAGCGAGTTTATAATATTATTTCTTAATAATAATAAATTTATAAGTATAATTAGACACTTTTACATAGATTGAAGATTATATTTTAGAGAAAAAATGAAATTATCTAATATTTTGTCACTTCGCCTTTAGCTTTTATGAGCTTATTTTCAATTTATATAGAAAGACTCCAAAAGTAAAAAGGACTTTTTGAGTCTTTACATACAGGCCGAAATATACTTACAGGACATACCTTTTTTCAAAAAATGAGATTCATGTATTAATATATTAGTTACAACGCGTAGTTAATAAATATATGGAGTATCAGTAATATTCATACATTGCTAAATTAATTAAAACCACCTCTTTCGCATATATTGCGAACAAATCGTTTGAGTATAATAATTTAGCTACCCCCTGGATTTTTACAAAGTAGCAGATTTCTCCTCGATTCACCGAGTGCATTCTACCGACGAATATATAGGTCAGATCAGTCGTGTGAGGATTTATAACTCGCGTTACGCGACTCACTAAGTTACACCAATTATCCGTCGAATAAATTTCGATCAGCTGCCGGCGTTACCTAGATTCCGCGCGAATCGCAAAGAATAATTCCATCGGATCACGCGCGGCTCTAATCGCATTATCAGAAGTATTCGGTTCCTGGTGCATTGCAAGTGCAATTACTCTCGCAATAACAGAACTTCCTGTTCGGACCAAGTTGTACAATATTTTTGTTATTAAAATAGCTGATGATCTAGCACGCGATATCGCGTGTTCGAGCCTCCAGCAGCTAATGATATTCAATTTTAAAATGACGGAAATGTTGAGAAGGGTTGCTTCTACATAAAAAATAAAATTGATCTGCCGTTTCAGGGCATTTTGCGTTTGAAACTGGGATGCTGTAGATAATTCGCAGCGTCAGTAGAATCAGGACAGAGAAATTACCAGCCGGCCGCGATTTCCCACGCAGCTCGCTTTGCCCGATCGCCGTGGAAGAGTGTTTTTAGAGAACACGAAGGCTCGCGAGGGTGGGAGAGATTTCTGATCGAGATTAAACGGCAATCGTATCGAGGCTCGATACAATGCCACTAACGTGTAAAGTATCTGTAGCAACGGCGATACGAATTACGTTTGATCCCTCCTTTCGTTCCATACCAGATAGCATTGCGATATGTTTTTGATTAGATTGGAGAAAAATATTTGATAAAAGTTGCGGCTATGCAGGTAAAGTTAAGGTAACGCGTTTCAGATTCGACTGTTGCGATACTGTTCTCCAGGCAAATTAAATTAATTTCTGGCAGGGCAGCAGATTGTTAGGTAGATAGGTAACGCTGTCACTTGTGAGTTATTATCACGTGAAAGGAGCGTCTATGCATTCACCGTGAAAGACGTCGCGACGTAACTGCATCTGTGACTGACACCGCGTGTGGAAACCGTGGAAATGCTTCGATGCAGTTAGGCTGATTGCATGACGTTACAGTTATAGGAAAAGGTTACATCGTGTCTAGTAAACTATTTTTCCGTCAATTTATTGCATCGATAATACAACTATTGAATGTAATTATTCAAAAGAATTTTTAAACGTTATTGTTAGTTAAGTCATCGATCTTAAATTTTTATTAATCCTTTTTTAAGCTTGCACAGAGTATTATTAATTTAAAGTAAAAGAAGTAATAATTCCATCATTCAAAGCATATATTATAAATTTTTACCTGTAGCTGTGGTTTGCATCAAGAATATAACGCAATATACATGGAATTATAAATTATTATAACAATTATATTTGATCGTCCGCAAAGGGTTAATATTTAAATTGGTAAATGTTTCAATGATTAAAAATATTGTAAATAATTGAAATAATTAAATATGCTATGTAAGATATCTGAACGATCAAAACCTCGTGTTAAATACAAGTAACTAAGAATTCGTACCTGTTATCTTCGGCCTACTCTGCTTTCTAAGAATCCAAAGGCTTTCGCATTCTCGCCTTACCTGCCGCGTGTGCTGTACACAAACTGTCGACTGCGAAATAATTGAAACAATGAAATCTCGACATCGGAATAATTTAACGAGGACAATATTGTGCCATCGTGTCAGTCGTCAAAAGAATTCACTTTAAAGTACTGTTTATTCATTGTCCATTGCATTCTGTGAATCGCTTGTAAGCAGGATGACCGTTCGGTGAAGACATAGGAATTCAGAGCTTCGAATTTCGTGGACGAGATTAAGTGAATCATAATTGAATACCTTAAATAACTACCTTGTTATTAATATTACAAAAAGAACATTACCGTACTGGCGACAATTGTCACCTGTATTTTATTTTTTCGTGGTGGAAATCTTCAACAAGACACTAAAACCTCCACGGTGGCCTTTAACGAACACGCCGGGACCCTCCACCCCTGGCGCACGGGCGCCCCATCTTAGCTTTGCTGTACCTATAAGAAACCTGATGATAGTAATTACCATAACACGACGTTATGGCACTTATAATCAATATTTTCTATTAAAAGAATTTTACCGAGTATCTAAAAATCCAGAATTAAAAGGGTTAACGGTATCTCTTACATAATATCCAAACAAACGTATCCGTTACATCCAGGGAGCAGATCCGTGCGGTAACGTTTACATTGGCCGCGTTGAAACGTTTAGCAAACAATAAACGCTGAGACTTACGCACTAAAATCGTTCGGTATATCGGTCAGAGTGACAAGTTTTAGCAAACAAACAGCAGGAAGGGTAGCAAGACCAAGGTAGTTCCGTTCGTTCTCTTACCTACGGTGGACACTACAATCGACTATTATTCGCATCAGAGCGAAGGATATCTTCGCGGCGAATCTTCGGTGTAAAAGCGAGGAGTGTTTCAACGGGAAGGGAAGGAAAGGGTCGAGAAGGAGGTCTGGCAGAAGTGTATTTTAATGTGGCAGAAACGGCTGTTTAATCTGTTCACCGAGTACACCGCATACCAGTGATTCACCGTAACCGAAGCCACGCACTTACGGGGGAAACACACGTAGCCGTATACGGATCGACGATTATCGCGATGCGGCTGCGGCCGCGGTCGCGGCTACGGCCACGGCGGCACCGTGTCTCAGTTAAGAAATAAATCAGGCCAACAGTTTGGCATTAATTGAGCTGCATTGTATAACAGCCGCCCCGGTGAAATACGCCGCTCCATCGATTTACGATAGATAAAACGTACTTTATGGGGATGTTTCCGAGGGCGGCCAAGTTGTTTACAGCACTCCTGGCGTGCTGTGATTCCACGAGGATCGAGGTAACGTCGGACGCGCTGAAACGGAGCTAAACGAGGGAGAGAAGGTGGAGGGGAATGGGAAAGAAACGTATCTGTGCCGTGTCAGGGGTTTGATAAAGGTCCTATTCATTTTAAGGCGATTTTGTGATAGTTTCTATTGGTTTTATTAAACATTCTAGTAGGGCCTCTAAAATCATCTATTAGAAAAATTCATCTCATAAGTTTTCAAACAGATATGTATTGGAAATTTTTAGTAAACCCTTATAAACGATGTTTGATCAGAATTTAGAGGTGATATTGTATTATAATAATAGAGGAAGCTTTGGGAGAAATATTTTGAATAATTGATTTATTTTCATTTTGAAATAGATGGTGTAAACTTTCAGATATCTCTAATAAAATGAAATTTGATGAGGATAATGGGATGAAATATACTGAAGTATACTGCACAGCTGACAGTTGTAAATATTTATAAAGTTATAATAATTTAAGTTATAGCCTAGAAAAATGATATAAAGGCAAAGGTTAAATTGCAACGCATTAAATATTAGAGGCAGAAAAGGAAGCAATAAAAAAAGGAAAATAATATGGTAATGTATTCATAGTGTAACGTTGCGTATAATACCACCATTAGAATTTAATATTACATCTTTAAAGAATAATTTAATGTGCAAAAAGCGTTGCAAATAACTATTTATAATCTCCTAATGACATACCATTAGAATAATCTACCATTAAATAATCATTTACTCAAATACTAGTATTTTACAGAAATTTATCTAACATACATTTAGATTTTTTTAAATTTTAAACATATTCTAATTAGATTTGTTCAAACTCATCTATTCAATAAAAACTCGAGAATTATTGTGGCTTCTGAACCTCAGTTCATTTTTCTATCCTCCTTCAAATCATTTGACAAATGATACTCCTGAGTATGTATTTATCATTTGTCTATGATTCGTACTAACACTGTCATCGTTAATGAATTTTCACACCTCGACATTTTTCATCGCGAACAAAAAGGTAGATAATCTGTGTCTGGCTTGTGTTACATACAGATACAAGCAGATATAATGCAAGGCAACGTGTACAAGCAGTTAATGATCAGCACTTTAGGCTTCCTTTTCCCATATGCTAAACTCATATATCACGCAACTAATTAACACCAAGTGTAATTACTGTCTACTACGATTCGAGTAATTTTGCAGGAATACGTGGACACCCTTTGACATGTTGTTACTATTTATTTCAACTCTTACACGTTCAAGTTCATAACACATCTTAAACACAAGAAATTACACTATGCATCGTTTAAACGAGATAGCAAGTACTATAATGATCGATAATCAAACACTGGTAGTTTTGAAACGTGGACGAAATAAATCTTTCAATTTTTATCATATTTATACATCTTTTTAAAATGTGTAGGTAAAATTTATTTAAGATTTGTTGTATTATAGTGTTGTCGTGAGATTTTTAATTGTAACGAGTACTTATTTAAATTAAAAAAAATTGAGGCTGCTGAAGGACTGCAAATGAATAAAATAATAAATAATGAATAAGAATTTTTTTTATAATGAGACACATAAGATGTTTAATATGAATAGAATTGGAAATTCACATGTTCAAAAATTCTTGCTAAAAATTATATTTTTGAACTATGGTATTATGGTACTATAGGAAATTTAAGAAATTTTATTTTGAGCTCATCAATTTTATATTGTGCCATAATAATGAAATTAAAAGATGTCGAAGTTTTTCTAGAAATACAAACCTCGTAATTCTTTTGTAGACATTTCACTTTATCGAATTGTATGAACAGAGACTCGACTTTATCTCATCGCTATTTAGAACTGCTCCTGATAATTTGCAAGCCATCTAGGTACCTCGTAAAGACGGGACTTACGACGTTAGTTCACCGTCGTTACGCCACTCTTATCAATGTTTTATCTTCCCCGCAACGAGTATTCTCAACGTTAAAGATCCATCGTTATCCTGGCCCTTGTCATAGGACCATCGAGAAATTCTCTTAGACGTACCATCACGACAAAGCGATATTCATCCATGTTTTTCTTCTCTTCATACTATTTTACTTGTCGTAAAATTGTAAGCAATATTGGGATTAAATTATAATCCTTTGTGTATTACTCTTACAATTGATTTTAGATGATGAATCATTATGTTAGAATAGATAATTTAGTTAATGTAGGAAAATTAGAATTTTAATTAAGTTAATTTTATTAACTTTGATGCTGAATTTAAATATTATAATAAAAGCTTTAATTTTTATACTAAATTTTATTTTATTCTGATTACAGCATATGGGGTGCCTTGAGATGAAAGTAAAATAATACCTACAGTCTTCATACAATGTAAGTACCACTTAGAAATGATTGTTTTGTAATATTAATATTTTGGAATGCAAGCATTAGAATATTTTTGAGAATAATTGTATATTGAATTTGTGGACATCAATGGCAAGGTAGGTGGCGCCTCCGCAATATTCATAGTGTGAAATGTGCCTTTTTCCAAAAAGAAACAAAAGAATGAAAATTCGATTCAAACTTGACCCAATTTTGGAACAGAACAATACGCACGTGCGTTTCTTGCACGTGCACGTCACAAATGCTTACGGTTTAATGCTTCTCGTCGAGACTCGTTTACGACCCCGTGCAGAGCCGTTGTTCGCCCTCTATTCTGGCGGGTATCAGTTTAAAAGCCGATTCACACTTTGCCACAGCGTAGGGCGGTTTATTGCTTCCATATATCCTTAGGTAACTGTTCATTCATGTTGAGTCGCCGGATTGAAATACAGCCGCTCCTTCTGTCCTAACACGTGCGTTCGCGAGTTGTGAGCTCGAATCAATTTTTCAAATTTATCCTCTCGTTCGCTTTAACTTTCTGTGCAAAGAATCGTTACACAATTGAGATTCTTAAACACGATCTACTATGCGATGACTGAATAACTTTTCGTTATATTTATTGATGATTCATTGTGACTGTCTTATTTATGTGCATGCTGTTAATATACAAAGTGTACCATTAGATTAGAACGCGAATAGAATGGCAAATACTTTGCTTTATTTTCAAATTTTCTACAATGTATTTTTAAGTTATTTGCATTTGGTATTTATTGGTAACTTTGTGTAGAATATTGAAAACAATTTTTACTGAAATGTTCGAAAATTAATATTAAATTTTCTTAGGACTTAATAGAAATAATGTTTATGTAATAATATTTACATCATAAGGCGAAAAAGACTAAGACCCAGTGGCGTAACTAGACAAGAACCTGAGTGGGCCTGACCCCTTCAGAAATTAATAGTGGCCCCCCTCATCATTATAAAACTTAATGTTTTTCAAATTTCAAAATTCTACAGGTCTACAATTTCAAAATTCCAAAATTCTGTAGATTCAGAATTCTACAATTCTGATATTTTACAGTTCTAGAATTTTTAAATTTGCAAAATTTCAAAATTTCTATGGTTCCTATGCTTTCTCTGAAAAAAACCCTAGTTACGCCAATGCCGACACCCTTATCATTTAACATTACAAGATCAACGTGACTGCTATCTGTTTATCTTTCCCGCAGTACCAGACAATTTGTCTGTTTCTTCACCTTCCGTGAGAACATCAAAGATGCTAAGAGAACGAAAAAATCCTTATCGGTCAAACATTTATCCCGTGATCGCATGCCGCGTTAATATTATTCCGGTCCGGCACGCGACCAACTTACAGGAACGGTGAACATCGAATTTTCGATCATAAATTTCAAGCATAAGCGTTTATTCGGTTTCGTATTAGATGTATTCGATAAACGGGAGCTTTTTCGTACCTCTTAATGGATTCTTTAATGCTGTCAAGCCTGAGACTCAAGTTTTCTCGGATCACGAAACCGACTAATGTATTTACTTTAGCCACGCGACACGTTTCACAATCAAATTCGTAATTTGATTTATAACTCTTATCATTTTATGGGCCTCGCATACTGGCCTACCTATTTTCCCTGTTCAAACTCGCGATACCAGCCTCTTACAATATATCCATGTATATACGGAATCTACATAGTATAGTAAGAAAATAAGAGCCACTTATACGTAATACAATTTTGATTTGCGTCTCATTTTTAAGACCACTTTATCGCTGATGCAACTGCACCGTGATTTCTGTACACGTCATTGTTGATGTTCCTTCGTCCATCTCTTATCACCAGGGAATTCCTTCTGATTATTCATATTTTTAGACTTCTATCAGACTAATGATTTCAATAACAAATTACAAATGAATATGATGCTTCGGCTATTTGAGTATCAGAATAAACATTTGAATCTTGAATCAAATAAAATTTACCATTTCATAAATTCATAATTTCTGCTAATAGAAGCTGTACCTATTCTTTATTTTTTATTTTTGCAAAGTTTCATTACCAGTGTTAAATGCACACTGAGTTTTAAATTGAAAATAAATAGTTCTATAATAAATAATTCTTTATTTCAACAAAAGACAACGTACATAAAAAAAAGGAAAATATTTTAATAAATTATATAATTTAAAACAGAAAAGCTGAAACTTATCATTTTGATCCCATTGGTAGTTCCAGTGTTGAGCAATTAATCTATCAGTAGGATCAGAAGAATAAGTTGTAGACGATAGTGAAGGGAGCAGCATCCGTTCTTAAAGGAAGCGCAAACATTTAGACGGCAAATGTGGTCGTTGGAACGCGCGAAACACGCACGAGCAGACTCCTCTTCTGCTTATTCAGTCGCCCTATCTTTGTCCGTCCCGCGTTCCTTCCATCTCCATATCCTCGTCCCCTCGTGCTGCTGGACAACTGTTGCTGCTAGTGCATCCATTATTACAGCATTACGATTTGCCGCCGCACCACGTGCACCCCGCTTATGCATATATGCAGACCTCTCGTATTCTCTTCCGTGCGTGTACAGCATGTTTCAAATGTACATACATATGTTAAAAACTTAAATACAAGCTGAAGAATTTCTCCGACGACGGCGAACGTCGAGGTGGTGGCTCGAGTAGCATGCCTGGTCGTTGGCATCCACAATTTCTGGTTTATCGGTGAGACTGATAAAACCAGCAGGGAGAATATGGTATGTTCGTTCGTAACTCAAGTAATTACGTGCGAACGCGAAATTCATTCTGATAAGGAAATTTTACTCCGTCGATGGATATTCAGAAGTATTTCGAGGGCGTGTCAAGTTCTCTGACGAGTTATCGCCTGTCCGTGTTTCTTTCTTTTAATGTTGACTTTTCTTTTGAATATTTCATAGTCGTTGCGATAAACAGCCATGAGCCGCGAGGCACGCTATAATTGCAATTACACAGAATTAGATCGTTTATTTTTCTTTTTAACATAAGCTCTCTATTTCACGTATTATGTATTAGGTGTGCAAGTTAATTCAGTGCTTTTAGACTTTCTTAATTAATATTTTTAATTTGAATATTTTCCCGCGTTTCTGGAAATTTGATAAGTGGCACGAGAATATATGATTGCGAGAACGATAAATTTAATAATTAGAGTTATTATAACTTCTTAATAAATGAATAAAAATTTTCTTATTTTCATTATATTAAATTGATAGTGCCCGTCGAAAAAGGAGACGCAGCTCCTTATATTTTCAGTTTATCCAAAACCTCTGTTTAACCACCCCTATAAAGTTTCGTAACGTTAAATTCGCGTTTGCTTTCGGTGTTATCCAGAAAGTCTGAGCGTTACGGTAACGTATGGTTAACGCACTTTTACTCCGTTTCGAATCGCTTTGTAGCCCGTCGCTTATCGCGATGTGCATGCCAGATACGTCGCAGCTTTATCGTTCGAGCCTGTTATCATGGTACTCCATCGTTTTATAAGAGTATGCAAACACTTTATTCCCTCGCACGAGAGTGACAAATGCACCGAGGCCGTAGCATCGTCAGGTGGCTTTATTCGGCCGATTACAGCACGATCGAAGAGCAACGCGCTTTATTATTATGTGCCGTGCACACTTTGCATCGGGCTTAATGTCTGTGAAACACGTAGCCTCATATCACGAAAGAGTATCATTCGATATTTCATAGGGTGATGGGAATTTGGTCGATGCCGGACACCCTGTCCAATTCTTTCGGCAATTATACTTCGAACTTTCGAATTGCCATCGCTGTCTTGTTCTGAATAATTCAGAGATAAACGTCTTTCTTGGTTCTTCTTTTTATTGATGCTTCTATAACCACGTCAGAGATTGCTATTCTTAGAAAATCGAGTTTCTGTAATTTCTTTTTTATTTAAAAGTATGAAACCTATAAGGTCATTAGCGATAATTGTAGGAATTAATTATAAATTAAATTCTCGTATTGTCAAATTACAATGCGAACTTATCAGGTTATTTTGCCTCCATATTGGTATCTACCTATAATTCACCCAATGAGAGAAGTCGATATGTTAGGTTAGATTTTTTGACGCCATTGTGGTGCTCGTCTTTGTGGACCAATCAGATTATAAATAGAAATCAATATGGCGTCGAACTAACCTCAAAAGTACACTAAAAACGTTGAATTTTACAGGAGCATAAATCTTGAATTTTCTTTTGTAAAAAAGAATTCCATGCAATAAAAATAGATGCACAATGATCGTCGAACTTTTTGCAATTTATATTTCTGAATTGAAGTGCCATCCAATTAAACTCGAATAGAGAATATTCCATGGTTAAATTTCAAAGAGTTCAATTGAGAAAGGTTTAACGTCAGGGCAAAAAAGTTAATCGACTCCGCCATTATCACCATAAGTCTGAATACTAGCTACTCGATCATCGTTAAACGCAAAATCATACAGTTATTATCCGGAACATTTTAATACGCTTTGCAAGGGTATACCAGGTGACTTAAGGCAATGGGCGTCAAATTGCAGGCATTGCGATCGATTTTGCGTCTGGCGTGCAGAGAAACCGGTTCCCTGCCTCTTACACGACATTAACATCAGTGACACGAGCGGCTAAGAGGGACGAACGAGGAATCCTAATTATTCAATCAGAGTCTCCTTTCGTTCTTGCTGTCTGTCGGTCGTCGAGCGTGAAACTGTTGGAGAAATCGCGTGCGTGGCCCCAATAATCGACGTCTTCGACAACGAGACTGCTTGTTTGTCGGAAAAATTTCTTTACAAGGCAAGCCACAGTCAAAATCTGCACGTGGGCAGGCATTTCGTTATTGCAAATGTTTACGTTGAACATGTCTCATAAGGATGCAATGACGTTCTTGCACTTACATGTGCATACTTGGTGTAGAAAAATAAAAGTATAACTTTTTGAATTTTCATAAGGATCATTGAGCAACTACAAATTTAATTCTATTTAATAATTAACTCTTTGATGATATCACTTTTTAATTTTGCAACTGTAACTTTGCAGTTTATATTCAAAATTATATCAAGAATCATATTTTTATATTGAAAATGTTATTTTGTAATTTATCTTAAATTAAGAATTGTTTATTCTTTTGAATATTTGATGTCTAAAGTGCCAGGCTTTCTTTTTGTACACTCTGTATGTCAGGTCGAGTCGAGTCTGTCCTTTGTCTCGATTCATGTACTTCCCCGTTTAATATTTTCTTTGTCGATGACCGTGACGCTAATGTTGTCGTGAATCGGTATAAAAGGGGAATCTCCAATCGTACGATGATAGTTGCCGCTAAAATTCTGAACAAGATGAGGGACCTCCTCGGGTTTGCGATTTTGGCTACGTGTCTGACTGTCTGTTTGGCGAATTGTAAGCCAGGACTAAATGGGCTTGATAATTGGTATCAATGCGAGGGACTGAACGACTTGAACGTAATTATTTATTCTATTGAATATTTCTCTATATGCACCATGTATGTACATATTTATTTGTTCAAACATTGTATATTGTTACAAATCGAGGTTTTTTCTTTTAAATACTAATATCTTCATCATTTAGAAATATTCATAATTATTCTAATGGACACAAATGCTATTTTCTAGTTTTTAACTTTGCTAATAATTAACTTCCATATCTTTATTTCTAACAATAATTTCCTTACCCTACTTAAATAATCACTCAGTTTTTAAAGTATTCGACTCACTGTACTTAGAACTCATCTAAATTTAAGAAAAACAATTTTAATTCTTTCCTTATAATATTCCACAAAAATGTCTGAACTTGAATACAAACAGAAGAATGAAGAAAAGGAAATATCAAATACAGTTACAGATTCCATCAGGAGCTGCTGGAATCAATATCATCAACTCAAACATCAGTAAAATAAATGCAGATGCTTTTTCCAAATTCTCTGATTCTCTCATAGAGTTAAATATAACCGGATGCGGGGTAGAAGAGATAGAGCCCAATGCATTTAAAGGTCTCTCGAAATTACAAGTGCTCGGTTTGGTCGACAACAAAATTCGAAAAATCGATGCTTCCTGGATCAAGGATCTGCCAAATCTGAGAGAATTGATCCTATGGCGTAATCGCATCACCGATATTGATCCTTCCTTCTACGATCTTCTGCCCGAACTGAAAGTCTGGGATATCGCGTACAATGATTTGAACGCGTGCCTGTCCCCGGATCTGTTGAAGAAGCTGAAGAAACTCCGAAGAATTTTAATCGCCGGCAATCCCTGGTCTTATCGGTGTCGCTCCTCGATGACCTGGTACCTTGGCAGCAACCACATCCGTTTCATCAAGGATTGGAGCATCAGTGATTTATTGATCGAGGAATGCTTGGCTCACGAACCGGGCGCGGACACGAGTGATACAATTTTAAACACATGCGTCGATCGCAAAGTGGGATCCTCCGATACGTTGCCTTATAGCGTAGCTGGATTAAATGAACAAGTTCGTGAATTAACCAAGAAGGTTTCTGATTTGCGAGCTGATGTTGACTTGCTGAAGAAAGCTAAACAGTGATCATACAATTTAATCATTGCTTCTCGCTTTAGCTATTGCAAACTTGCAAATCTATGTATCAGCTTGAGGATGCTATGCTTTTGAAGCTTTACTATACAATTTTGTAATACTTTGAATAATAAACACTATAAACTTATTACCAATTGGGGAAATGGATTATATCAAGGGAGTTATCATTTTATTTTCTATTTTATTTTATAGATTTTTAGAATTTGAAATGTTTTATATTGATTTCTTGTAGCATTCAATTTACCTACATTTTATCTAATATTACTTAATTCAATAACTTTGGTTAACGGACCATGGAGAGAGCTTCAATTTAATTTAATTTTCATTTTCTAAATATTACACTGTGCCTTTAAAAATTATTCTTGCAATATATGAAACCTGTTCTTTTAAAAATTATAGGTACATTTAACTTTAGATTAATATCTTTGTACACGTTTCATAAGTTTGGATCTCGATTGACCCAGTTGCTATTTATAAAAGACCACATTACTATCCCCAAATTAATTAAATTTCAGAAATGTATGATTTAAGCTATCAGAATCCAGTGGTCCGAAAATTTTCCTATCGTTTTCATTCCTGCGCAAACAGCTAGTTTTCTCCTATCAATAAACTGTCTGCGTCACGTGTAAAGATTGTTTCCGCGATACATCGTGGCATCCATTAATATCGCGAATTGACCATGAAGGACACTGCTTGCGACGCACTCTTTCCTCTGATATCAGCTACATATTCCGCTCGGCTAAAAAATCCCCGGCTTCTGGGAAAGCCGGTCGCGTATCGGCGACTGGGACCGTTAATATCTAAACACCTAAATCACAATGGCACGTCATACGCGCTAGCCGCGTTAAATCACGATGCGTCTAGCTGCTTCATCCTCGGGTTCTGGCCGATTCTCGCGCTGGGACAAGAACATTCCGACTCTGGTTAGCCACCATTCATCACGCGGCGGCGGCGGCGGCGGCGGCGTCGTGGTGGTTTAAAAACGCGTATCGTACACGCGGACGGATCACGCTCGCGCACGCTCGTGAGATCTTTGACGCGGTTTCCGCGGTCATTAATAATGCTGCTCGAGGCGGCGAGCAGTGCGAAAAAATAACGGCCCCTTGGGGGTGGGAGGAGAGTAAACGACCGGCTTGAACAGAGAACGTATCGGGGCAACTACGAAACCAGCAGCAGACAGTTCCTCGACACTATGTGTGTGGAACTGTCTGTTGCATCGCTGTTTAACCGTTTACCCTGCACCGCCGACGTGAGCCGATAACCGCCCCGTATCCGATGCGACTCGCTCACCAGACTCGCCACGGGAATCCACTTCAGAATCTTCTCCGAACATTTTATTTTCCCATGTTTCTTAACCATCGTACATGAAAAGTGATCATGTTCTCAATAATTCTTATCGAAGTGGATTACGTATGATTTTCTCTATGACAGTTGATGATCAATTAACTTTAGTTTAATGCAGGATCGAATTAAGATTTCCAGAGCCCGGGGCTATGAAACCTTCGAGAGATCTTTTGGTTGATAAATCCGGTTCAAAAATTGAAATTCGTTCTAAATAGAATTAAATAAAATTGAATCGCAAAGAAAAAGGGTAAGAGAAAAGAAACTCCTATTTAATTTTTTTGTGATATAGTAAATAGAAGGAACCCCCTGCAAAGCTCCTTAGATCTTGTCTTAATTCAGCACTGTAAATTAAAATTAATTTTTTTGTTTTATAATTAAAAGGATTAAAAGATACAACATCAACTTTATAAGTAGGTAATGTGCAACACAATGCTTTTCTTCTTTTTGACAACAGTATCTAATAGTATTACAGCAAAAAACAAAGGTCTCCTTCAGAATTCTAGATCGAAATCAAGACCCAAAGTTAAGTCTAGCAAGCGTTCCCCTTCGTTCTTTCTATTTGTACTTAATCAGACTCTACTCGAGCATCGCGAATCCTTCGCGGATGCTATTGTGGTGGAGGTAGCCGCGTGAGCACGGTAGGCGCACGGTAGGTAAAGACCTTAGGAAAGGATATTGTTCCACCTCCTGCACGGAGAGAAACTGCTCCTCGCTGTGATTTATAGAGAGGATCTCGTGCCTCGTGCTGCACCGCATCGTCCAGGTCCTCCTCTTCGTCGTTGTCTTCGTCGTCTTTAGAGATATGGCGCAGCGAAGCGTTCGCCGTATGCAGAGTGCTCCAGTTCCCACGCGGCGAGGCTATACACTCTCTAAGTGTTCGCCGATGTTAGTCATACGGTGCATTTTGTGTTCTATGCAACGATTCTGTGCCAGATACTTACCACTGCTACGCACTCGTTTCGTTTCGTTGCACTTTAATCCTTGAACAACAGAGCCTGGGCGAATCGTGACTCAAACTTACAAAACATGTACAAGGATATTAACCTTAAGTTAAACGTATCTATAATTTTTAAAGGAAGAAATTTGATATATTGGAAGAATAATTTTTAAAGAAATAGTGTAAAATTAAAAAAATGAAAATGATATGGAAAGAAAGTTAAATTAAAATTAGGGCTCTCTCCATGGTCCGCTGTCTAAGGGTTAAACTGCATGTTACATAAGAAATACCATATTTATTTAAGAAAAATATTTGGAATATGTATTAAAGTGCTCTAGAAACCCTTTCCCATATTTAAAATTAATTGAATAGTAACATAATATATAAAATAGAGTGCACATAAATGAGTACAGTAGACACTAATGAGTTAATGATCGATTGAAAAATAATTCAGTATCATTGTAATCTATATTTCAGTTTTCAATTTCGCAAAATGAAAGCTCATTATTCGAGAAGAATCGTTCCGCAAAGAAATCTTAAATACGGAACAAGGACGTTCGGTGAATCCGACCGAATGTCTTGCACATCCGAGTTGAACGGGGAAAGCGGTCGTATAGAGAAACGGCTGTCGGTATCAGGGAATCGTGGCGGATCCTTTTCCTCGGGCAGCGTTTCGCCGAGCCCTTTATTCCCAGGGCATTCAGCCTTTTCAGCCGTCGGTCCACAATGCACGGACGAAAATGTCAAATCAACGTACGCGGAAAAAATGTAAAATCAAGAGAACAGAACAGAACGGCACGTCATCGATACTCGTCGGCTCACCTGGAGAGAGCACCGTATCCCCCTTTTGTTCAATGTATAAAAAAAAAAAAAAAATTGGAAAGAAAAAAAAAGGAGAAACTATGCCTAAGATGAAAAGCACGAAGTGAGCCTCGCGGCCGGCTGGAGGCCCGCCAAATAATATACCGGCACCCTGTCCAACCCCCGCCCTCCGACGGGTCTTTCCTGACGAGGCAACAGTCGCGTTACTATCAGCTATCCCGCTGGGGTACTTTTATATTTATTACGAAGGCACGAGCGGAGATTACGGGCAGGAACGAGGAGGGGAACAGTATGTAGAAGCAGCCAGAACATTTGGATGATCCAACCCATATTTCGCCTTTTGTCATCGCGTATAGGACGGTCTGTCGTTGTCTCCTCATATGCGGCTACGAATACCGGGAATAGTTTGGAGCTGCAGGCACGAATCTCATGGATACATTCATTGCTACGTCTCGCGTTTTTCTTTGTGGTCCTTCCACCACTTGCCTTGATGGCGGACGCGTGCATATTTCGACTGCCGGATATTCGTGGATTTCTCTGTTAATTGACCGGCTTGGGACTGTCTGGACCGTTGCAAATTTATTGTAGAAATGTAAGATGAATAATACCAGGGTCCAGTTAGAGGTCAATATTAGGGGATACTGTGCATATTTCTGTTAATAACACTAGAACTACCGATGTTCAATGAATATTGACTTATCAATTTAAAATAAAATAAAAAAATATACCGGTATGTACAGTAATTCTTTATGTCAATAAACGCATTTTAATAAATTTTATAATTTAAGGAGATTTGGTATATTTTTCGACTGGTATGCGGTGAGAACTTTTGTATAATACCAACTAATAGAAAATAAATGTTATCATTTTGAAAATTGCAATTCATTCGTAATTCACGAAATTATGAAATTAAACAAATGTCAAGTTCCTGTAACCTTTTTCATTGAAATATCGAACCTCCTTAAAATAAGAAACCTGTGATTTCAAGTGAAACAAGTGATTTCGACCCATTTGAAATATGTGGTATAGAATTTTCAGTTGTTCCTTGGAACAAAAAAACAAAATCCATAAAGTATTGATCGGGTTTGTTTGAAACCCCGTTTCATCGAGAAATCACGTTTCGAAGTCACCGCGAAAACACAGTGACTGCGAGTTTTGCATTTTGACGTTGATCCTCTTCGAGCACGTTGCTCTTCCTTTTCTCCCTTTTTTTCATTTCCGCGTAACCGAGTGTAAAAAAGAAAGTAGATCGGTCGGTGCACGAGCGGGGGCTCTTTTGCGTGTAGCCGAGTTAAACCGACGCGGTAGTGATTGATGATCTTTCGGCGTAACGATCGCCTCTATATCCGTGAACGTGGCGCTTGAGTTAGGGTCTGCCAGCTGACAAAAGGAACGAAAGAAGCGCGGAAAGGTGAGAAAGAGAGACGCGGAACCGACGACGTAGAAACGAACGAAGCTGCTCGTTATCCCTGATTTTACAGGAATTAAAGAGCTGATTACGCGGCTCCGCCACACCCACGATTAAGATGGGTGCGGATTAAAATTCTGCTACCGCTGACTCGCTACCGGATTCCCTTCTTCGGATGAGATTTATTATGCCCGGTGATACCGTTCTCTTGAATTAAACGGTACTTGTAACTTATATAAAAAATGAATTTATCAAAGAAAGTTAAAAATGTTTAAATCATCATAAGACATCGTATCGATGTATAAAAAGAAAAGTAAATTATAATTTATATCGTCTATTAACAAATTTAAAATTCGTGTATTTCGATCAATACGTTCATGACGCACCTGATGAGTCATCAGGGTTTCATATCTCGAACGTCTTAATAGACTTCAGTGAATTATAAAATGAAAATTCAGGAAAGTTGAAAGTTGAAGTTCCTCTAATCCTTTATTAAAGCCATCAAACCTTATACTTTCCCATCCTTAATGGGTCGTTGAAACGCGAAAGAGATATATCCAGAAGAATGATTAAACCACACAGAAAATGAACTGTTAAAATCACGTACCGCGATACGAGACGCGTTACCGAATGGGGCAATAAATTTTCCAGCCACTTTCAGGAACTATTCAAGCAAAACGATCACCGTTCGCGCTATTAACTGGCCGATCGTAATGAGAAACGTCTGGAGACAGTCTAGTAAGGCACGAGAATGACGCGTTCAGAAGGACAGGGCCAGGTCGACAGTAACTAAAGCCATTAATCGCCGGCCATATTGCCTACCTCGTCTAGTCATCCCTTCCTGCCTCTTCCACCATCGCTCTCGCCACCTTGCGTTCGTAGCAACCCCTTCCAAACCTTACCCCCCTTTGCCACCTTCTTTAACGTTCCTCTTTCCGCATCGAGTAGCACGACCATGGGCCTCGAGCTCGTCAAGTCACCAACTTGGAAATTGCTTTCCTCATTTATAACCGGCCCACTGTCTGACCGTCGTTCGTGCTTCCCGTTTTCTGCGATCTCACCCTACCTCTCATCCTCCGATTTCCTTCTTCGATCCTCTACTTCCTACTTTATTCGAGCCTCGAACTCTCTCTCTCTCTCTCTTTCTTTTACCTTCTTTCTTCACCATTGCCTTTCAACGGACGGCTATCGACCCCCGTAATCTATACAGACCCAACCCTCACACCCTTCACGTGAGTCGGCCGATTTTTCCTGACGAATCTCTCCTCTACCTTAAACCCTTCTTCCAAGGTGAGATCGGTGATATATTGCCATAGGTGCAGCGAAATTAGTCGTAGACTTGGTATGCTTTCCAATCACCTACGACAGTCTTTGTTCTTGAAAAGGTGAAATCAAAGATAAATTTAAATCTGGAGGAAAATAGGACGCTTTTTTGTGTATCTTAAAAAATACAAGTGACCCCCTTTCAACAGTTTTGGATTCGAGGGGCAAAAATACATAGAATTTACCTCTTTTCAATTAATTTCTCGTTGGGGCCCTAATTGTAGATATTTATCAAGTGCTTCGATAGTTTTTATGTTTGTATACAACGTCCTAAGGATTTTCCTAAGCATGTGCCTGTTATACCTACCGCTTGTATTTCCTTAATGTTATGTCGCTGAGCCCAAGCATCGCAGTCATTCCATATGAAAACAAATCGAGTCGCACCGAATTCAGCCGAACTTGTTTTGGATTTCAGATTGTAACCGAACGAGCTCAGTTTCGATCCAAGTGCCGGTAAATAAGCAGTGTTCAGTGTTTAACCTCGAAGCCTTATCACTTCAGTGCTCCTCTGTTCTAGTACGTCCTACGTGAAACATCTACGGTGAGTACTATTCCTTCTGTTTTAAACTACATATTGTAACCGCTTTCGAATCTCCATTTTAATTATTTATGTACGACATACGTATAATCTTTAGTCAAAATTGAGTCAATGTTAGTTGGGAGATTACGTCGAGGGTGCTCTATGTGCATCCACGATTATCTAAAACCTCTATGTAATGAACTTAGGTTAACCTGGTAAACAGGATAAGATTCCAGGCGGTACGATATGATCTTTTCTTAAGTACTCAATTACGTCGATCTCTTCTTTCGATAACACCAAGAGTCACAAGATTCTAATTATACGTGACGCAGTATGCAAATTGCGTAGATAGGTATAATATAGGTGAAGAATACCTTCGTCGAATATTATCTACATTTACAGTTCAAAATTGACATTTTGAATTCTGTCATACTAATTTTATTGCATGTTTTGTAAATTATTATTTCGAAGATCATATAAAATTATGGATTTTTTACGCTGCTAATTAACAACGTGTAGAAAATGTTGATTTAATTGAGAAGTAGTTCAGTTTTGTAAATTGTGTGTAATTTAAAACGAAGTTAGTGTAAAGCTACTTGAATCTAAAATAATTTAAATTAGATTAAACAAAAAATAGACATTAGGGATAAAAGTAAGGAGCTTCTGAAATTTCTATAAAAATGAAATCACCTTTCTCAATCTCTAATTTATAATTATTTCAAACCATATTAACTTTAAACAAGAACGACGACAAAATATAAAGTGGCATATAAAATAAAAATAAATCAACCGCAATTAAATCAAACCGACAAATTGTTTGCCTAGCTATTTTTCCAATGAAGTTAAAATGAAAAAAAAGGGAAAAGCGATGTAAAATGAAATGCACAGGTTTGGGGGTAAAGTATAACGAAGCGGAAAAGGCGGAACAGCTTTGGCATGGTCAAATTCTGAAGCATTTCCGCGCGGATCGTAGCACACAGATTAGTCGGATTCACAGAGAAGCTAATTATCCTAGCAGTGGTGTACGA
This sequence comes from Osmia lignaria lignaria, assembly GCF_051020975.1. Lineage (NCBI taxonomy): Eukaryota > Metazoa > Arthropoda > Insecta > Hymenoptera > Megachilidae > Osmia > Osmia lignaria. Next base: position 5,298,057 of record NC_135037.1, on the reverse strand, counting down.
GCTCGGGCTCGCGGGACTTAATTTAGATTTACATGGATTAACTACGGATTTTTGACCCATCCTCCTACCGTTTCCGCCTTACGAGCAGGAATTCCTTTTGCGATGCCTGCTCGTACGCTATTCGCTTTTTCAAGAAGACGATAATTCCGGGGGAATTAATACGCGAAGCGTCGCCGTGATATTAGCGTGGCATGCATTTTCGAGACCTGTGTACCAGGGACACAGAGGCAATCCGCGCACTGACAAGAATGCAGGTTAATCGTGGGTAGCTTGCTTTTCATCCGACCAACTGCGACTATCAAAAATCTTTCTGTGCGTCGTACCAACGGGGTAAAGCCATCGACATGAAAGGTCAGCCGAATGCGAGTGTCAAAGCTGCTTAGAAAATGTCCCCACATGCGAAATACGACCAAGTATATACTGCTGAATGAGTAACGCTGCAAATTCTCAGGGTTGGTTAAATAGAGCGAACCTGGCAAAAGGGTTTTGATAACGTTACGCGGTGGAATTAATAGCTTCTGGGATATTTGATTTTTTAATACCTAAATGGGGTCTTTGAATATGGAACTGTGTCATGGATTATCATTTAGTTGATTACCAGATCTACTTTGTTTTTATTTCGAGTTTTGCTAGGGTTTTATTCTTATACTTTTTTAAAAATTATTTTTAGATGGTAGATCATTTATTTATTTGAATTTTCATATTTTTTTCATAATTAGTTGATTTCAATTAGATTTCAATTTGTTATACTCAAGTCTTCAAATTCCTACCTTACATAATCAATGTTATTATGCTATTCAATGTGCTTCTTCCTTTTCTTTTCTTTGTCATTGTAGTTATTCTGTTAATTTATTAACTTAAAAACCAAGTATGTAGTTATTTTATGAAAACAACAGCTACATTACCTTTCTGTAATTTTGAATGTAGACCATCTCTTAATTAAGTATTAAATATCAAATTATCTAGCTCGAATAGTCATTTAATTTCATTTTCATTAATTTGCAAAGATCCACTACAATAAATTACAATTTTGAACTTTATGTAATTGATACTTCATTAAGAAGAATATTCTGCTGTTTCTATTCATAGATATAGGGAAGATACTTAGATATTAAATTAATTAAAGAAAAGGTAACGATCGAAAGTTATAGTACTTTATCTCCCAATAATTGCAAAGAGTCAATAATTGACTGTACGTACAATGAAATTCTTACTAACGGTACTCGAAACAAAGATCGAAGTCGCGTGAAAAGAAGCGAGCGATGCAAGAAAGGAAGCGTCAAAGTTATCCTGCGTGAACACATGGCTGTGTTGCTCCACGTGTTACGTCTGTACGCGTAAGTGAATGAGAAGGACAGAGAATGTGATTCAGGTAGGTATGAATAGAAATAGAAGAGAAGGCAGTGGAAGATCGAGGAGCGGGCAATTATGCGCGCACCGAGTATTCGCAATTACGCGGATGTTGCACCGCACAGAAATCGGTGATTTGAGCTTGCTCGCTCGATTAAGCGTACCACGATGAAGAAGAAGCGAACACGCGAGCCAGAACGGGAAGATAGATGGGGGAAAGCCTCGTTTTAATTGCAGACCAAAGAGATTGAAGCAAAAGAAGATACCGGAAGCGAGAACATCGGCCGCTGTCCTGCACGCTTGTTCACTGAGTCATGCGGTTCACCGCCATTTTTCACCTCTTAGAGGACTTTCGAAACGCTTTTCTGCCTTCTTTTTCTGCTTACAAAACCTTTCCTGTCGATGATAACAGTAAACATTTTTTAATAAAGAAAACAAGTACATAAATATTTCTATCGTTTTCTTTATATGGTGCTGCAGCTTAAATTAATTAGTTAGGTTAATTTTAATAGCCTGAAATTAAAACTTGTAATAGTCAATGAAAACAGATTTAGAAATTTGATAAATATCAAAAAGAATTTCCTAGCCATTACAAATGATTAATTAAATTATTTATTATTATTTCTTAAGTTTCAATTAGTATAGTCTTTCATTGATTTAATTAATTTAACGTCCTTAATTCTTAATTCAATTAGGTTATTACTTTCATTTCTAACAAATTCCTTCAGAAATCAGTTTGACTATAAAGATAATAGAAAGATAAGTAGATAAATTTAAGAAATATCGAAAGATTGATTGAAGAATCTTGAACGTATTTAAAGAATTTCCTTGTATCATTCTACGGTTCTCTTTGCTTGAAAATCATCCTCCCAGCTCGAAGCTCTTGCAATAAGCAACGAAGGGGAACGGGGACGAGGAATTAATAGAATTGCGCTTTAGCGGTGATTAAAGGAAACAGGGGAAGAAAAGCGAGAAAATCAAGGACCTCGCTATTTAACCTCTTTGGGAATCGCCGATTTAAACCTTGATGGCTTCATTAAGCGTACAGCACAGTCGACGAAAGAAAACGATAAATATGCTGAACGTGTTAGTATAATTAAAAATAAACATCAGATAGAGGAATAAAGACATTTATCCAATTTTTAGAAATTAACTACACTCTCATTTAGCAACTGGTCAATTATTCTAAAAATTCATGCAAATTTCAACCATAGGAGGGGCAAATCTTCTAATACATTCCCTTTTAAATAATATTTTTATCAAACCAAAATCACTACTTCATTGCTGATCTTGAAAGCATAAGCAAAAATAAATAATTTTGTGGAAATTTTTTACTCGAGAAAAATATATTTTCAATATTTCCTAATCGGTGGGCAGATTCTTGGTCTTCTTATGATTAAAAGAACTCTTCAGCAACGATATGAAATCTCCTGCGCCATCTTCTAGAACGCAGCTACCATGAAACCGTTCGATTACTTTAGAAATTTGTTCGATTCAGAACAATTGAAATATCCCCACACGTTCTCCATAAAAAGGCCATTAACACTCGTGGAAAGAAGTGTTCAGCGTGGATATAAAACCTGATGTAACAGCATCGAACGCGAAACAGTTCGATTACTCGGGCGAAGAATGCAGCGAAGAAGCGGCGTCAGAAGAAGACAAGCGGAACCGCAGACTGCCAAAGAACGTGATATCTAACGGGCAAAGTAAGACGACGAGAGGGCGGCGGGGAGGGAGGGACAGAAGGCGAGAAATCGAAGAGTAGCACGCACTCGAGGCTCCTCGATCAGGCTGTGTTGGTTAAGGGAAAAGGAGCAAAAGCTTTGGATGAAACGAAGGAAAAGGGGGGAAGACGGATCAGCAGGATGCGTATACAGGGGAGCGATCAACGTCGCGGACAGAAGTGGAAGCGGTGGAAGCGTGATCGAACGGCGAAGGAGGAAAGACGAAGGAGATTGTGTGCCGGTAACTATCCGCAGGGATACGTAGAGATAGTGGAACGGGCAGCGGTGTGCTGGAAGGCATAGATTGCCGCTTACGGAGAAAGGAAGAAGGGAAAAAAGCAGGGTAGAAGGGTAAAGAAGAAGAGCGATGGAGAATAAGAAGGAAGACAGAGATTCCAGCTGGATAGTACATGCCACGCCGAGGATCTCTTCTCCTCCGCGGTGTACGTTCCCTCGGAATGAACCAGATTATTGGCTGAACCCTGACCGTAGAATTACGTATTCGGTAAAAAATTCCCCTCCTGCTCGTGAGGAAGAGCCCGAGAGCTTTTTTACGAAGGATGCGTGCGGCGTGCACTGCTCGCCTTCCTCCTCGCCACCCTACCATCCTTCGTGAATGTATTCATATAGGTGTGCTCCGCGAGGATCCTGGCGAGTATGTATGCGAAACAGTCGGTACGTTCCTGCTAGCGATGTGGATGTGGGTGAGCGTCCTGAGTTAAGGTGAAACCCGTACTCGGGGTTGGTGAGGTAGGGAGGATCCGGGTCACAGATCAGCGGTCCCGCGTGAGCCGAAGAACCCGCGGCGAGGAGGCCCTGGGTCCCATCGAGAGCGCGTATCGCGAGCAAAACGGGGTACCTGCTTGCTTGCTTGCTTGCTTGCTTGCTTGCTTACTTGCTCACTCGCTCCACTCTGCTTGACCGCCTCGACTCTCGGCTCTTCTCCTTTGCTTCTCTTACCTCTTCTTGCTTTTCTTCTTTTCAACATCTGACCTCCTTTCTTTCGTCATCTATTATACTGATAACTGTTTTCTGATTTGTATTTCACTTGCGAATCGTTCGATGATGATTCTGGTTATTACTTTTGTGTAATCAGGGTGATGTATTAATGAGATTTTAAGTTACGTTGAGTTATATGTTTTGCAGGGAGTGTTTGGGTTATTGAACTGTTCTAAAGATATTTTTATTAATTACTGCATTTAGAATCAGATGATAATTGTTAAATAAATAACTTTCTTATATTTTCTTTTAATGAAATGATTCGTCGTGTTATCGCGTATAGTTTGCATACGTTTAGCATGTTATATGATATGGTCTAGTAATAACTTTACTTTCGTGATAGGGTGTTAATTACGGGAGTAGTCGGACTTGTGATATGGACACAATGCATTTGTTATTCTTGGCATTTAGGATTTCCTTAGTAGTATTGTTTGCGCTGGAAAGCAATTAGATAGTGTAGAGATAATTAGAGAAATTTTAATTACCCCTTATACAGCGGAGCTTAGATCAATGGAGACCTAAATTTACAAAATATTAACCTATAGTTAAATGTATCATTTTTAACGTAAGAGTTTCATATATTAGAAGAATAATTTTTACAGAAACAGTTTAAAATTTGGAAAATGAAAATAAAATGAAACATAAAATTAAATTAAAATTGAGGCTCTCTCCATGGTCCGCTGTCGAAGGATTAAGACCTGAATTTTCTCCTTATCTTTTAACAATATTTCCTAAACCTGAATCCCATAATCCATAAAAAACTATTCTATAACAAGATGAATTTATGTATCTTGCAATTAGATTAACGCAAATCCAATGCTACCATTCGAATCATAATCTTAATTTCTTATCCCCCACCGTTTTCTATTCTTTTACTTTCTACAGCTTCTCCTGTTACATTTTCTCCTAATCCTTTTCTCCTAATCCTTTTCTCCTTTCCATCTGCTTCCCAGCCTGACTACTTGGTTCCTGGTCTCGAGTACCGGGTACTCACACGTACGTTTCACCACCACCATTGCACTAACGCCACCCTGAGGCCACCACGTTAGTTCCTCTTCGTTCCTGTCCGTTGATTCCTTCTCTCTTCCTCCTTCGTCCTCGTCCATCCTCGCGTCTTTTTCTCACCATCGATTCGTCGGGATGCTCGCTGGACCGAGACACGTCGTGAACTCACGCACTCTGATTCTTCCTCGTCCCCTTCCTCCTCCGTCTCATCGTGTAAGCGCTATCGTAGCCTCGTTACGAGAACCCTCCCCTTTGAACTCTCGTGCTCGCGGTCTGCACTTTCGGTTTAGCTCCGTGAAACGGGCACGATTCTTTGTCCGGGTGTCGTGTAATCCTGATCCTTCAATTTCTTTAAGCTAATACCACCTCTTAGACTCACCTGGCAATTTAATGGCGTTAATTTTGCTGCCGGCTAAATTGCCGCGATTATACTTCGCTGTAGAAACCTGAAGTTTCGTGACAGCTAATCCATTGTTTACTTTATTTCAAGAATTTCACCCTGAAATGGGTTTCGAATAGTATATAATCCTAAAATTGTTTCTTTGAAATATTTTGATGAAAAATAAGTGTAAAGTAGATTATTTAAATTATAACATTTTGTATACAATGAAATTTCTATTGACTGTGTAAAGGCTCGGGTTAGAAGGGTTAATTTTAACCCATTGGACATGTGTCGTTGAACACAAGCATGGAATTGAATCACCGGCCACGGTTACGCAACGAATGCATAAATATCCCGTACAAATGCCTGGGAATATTAATTCCTCGGCAAGGCTAGCGCGCGAGTTCCGTTCGCGTACGCTCGCTTCTGAAACGCGAGCGAACCCCTGACCTTTCTTGCTCGGTGCCCGTTATACCATGCCTCCATTACGCATTGCGCTCCTTTTTATTGCCGATCGGTGAACGGTAGTAACGTAAATTCACCGGCTGGCCTGTTGGAAATATGTATAGGAGTCTCGCGTACCAGCATCCGCTTCGACGCTCTATGCCCTGCACCGTGTCTCGGATTCCATCCAGGCCCGTCGTGCATCGATAACGGGAACCCGTCCACCGGCTATCTTCTAACATTGTTCATCGTTTAAATAGCTGATCAAAAAGTTTCAATTAAAGATGCATTTTTTAAATCTTCTATTGAGGGGTTGCTATAGTATGTCTTCTATTTTCAGTTGAGAAGAATTTTTTCAGCTTTGAAATGTTGAAAAACAAAATTTTCTGAGACACTGAAATGATGGTAGGGAATATAGGAAATTGTGGGAATTTAGAGAATTTAGGGAGTATAGGAAATAGAAGGAATATAGAGAGTGTAGGGAGTAAAGGGAGTATAGGGAATATTTTGAAAAAAAAAAATTTCTTATTATAACTATATTTCAATTCTTTTATTTCATAAACTGCTACTTGCATAATTTCAATCTTTCCTCTTGGTCCTTGCAACCCCAAAATATCTAATGTCTGGCCTTTTACAAAAAAGTTTGCCAACCCCTAACATAAGTTATAGGGACTACATAATTTATTTTACACATAAATTTAAAATTAGTAAAAATTTCCATGACTACAGAAAACAACACGCGTTGTCACTGTTTTCATTGAAACAAGGTGATAGATGATCAAAGGGTTTTGAAAATCGGAAGTATATCTCCGTTACAGTGATCGCGATCTAATTATGTGAAATACACGGGAAACAGTTGGGATTCTTACGATAAAGAAGCGGCGATAAAGGAAGATACAGTATACTGCTTCTTGGGGCAAACGCGAGCGTAAATAAATATTTAAATGAAAGCGCCAGGCGAGGCTTCCGGTTGCATTCTTCCAAGCTCGTTGCACTCCGCCATGGTAGCGAGAAAATCTAATTCTTGAAATAAATAACGTTCGAGCAGTGTTCCCCGTTTCTTGGGCTGGCACGAGGTGTACGAGACAAAATAATGGAAACAGTTGTTTGGGGAACAATGTTTGTTTTATTAACAAACAAATGAATGGCTGCGAAACCACGCAATGTGCAAGTTAATTTCTCAAATTGCTAATTTATATTATTTATGTACATAATATTGATAAATTCATGATTTTAATGTATCTCAACGTTATTTCAAAATGCTTTCGCTTTATTTAATTATTATTGTGGATTTATATAAAATTTAGTAAATATCCTAAGATTTTTGAAACGGCACCATATGCATGTATTCACGGAATTATTTCAGCGTGCCAAAATCTCCGGGCCGATATTTCAGTGTTTTATTGACAAAAAGTAGAAGCTTATCAATATTTCAATATCGAGCAACGAAAACAATTTTATTCAATAAAATGGAAATCGCGCGGACCAGGCAGAAGCCTTTGAATATTTACAACGATTAAACAGTTACAACGAACGGTCATTTAAATCTGAAAATCTTTGGCGCGATGTCACGCATCGACGTTACTGATAATATTAAATAATAAATAAGATAAAAGTAGTTTTGATGAAAAGTAGTGAAAGACAATGCAAGAGACGATGTGCATGGAATACACAAAGGTATTTATGTTTTATAAATGTTAGAGATGCAGAAAGTAATTACTTAATGAATTTTTATAAAAATATTACATTTCAATATGTAAAGAAATATTTGTTTAATTAATACGTTTGATAAATCAAGCATGTTCAACACTTGATTCAAAGTTATTTATTATTTTAATCTACGGTGCATCGTTGTAAATTAATTTTTGACGATATTAATTACCATACATCGAGTTACAAATTTATTTATCACCGATGCAATTTATGATTGCTATAAATATAAAGCAATTTCTTATTAAAATTAAGTTAAACCGGTTACATTTTTAGTGTTATTTTTAGGATTCAGTGTAGTTCGGCGCTTGATAGATTCATGTATTTAAATTAAATTCATATATTCATCTGTGAGAAAATAAACGATCTTGAATACCTGTTCTAAATAAAAACTAGCACTTCCTGAAGATAAACATCTAACGCTCACAAAACAGTCTGTTTTCATTTCCTCTAATTAGTTCTGTATAATCAATTACATGATTTATGAATCAAAGTTATCTTCAAGTGTCCGAAGTACACTGATAATGAAAATAATAGAAAATTTGGGGTTGAGTCGACTGAAATAATTTTCGACCCGATCTAATTACATTTCAAGAACCCCATTCGACTCAACGCGATCCAACCCTACTCGATCCGATCAAAGGCCATCCGATCCGAGTATAAGGTACTCAAAATTTTCGAGTTATCACACATTTATACTTTTGAGCACCCCACTCGATTCGACGCGATCCATTTCTACCCGATTCGATCTAAAACAACCCGACTCAAAATTATCGGGATCCTGCACACCTCTAGAAAATAAGGTGTAACCAAGAATTCGCTGTTCGAGATGATACTATAAAACCATCATTAGGTATTACTAAATACAATTTAAAAAGTTTATAAATCAAAATACAAAGCACCTCCTCTAAAAATTTCTTACGGCAATTAAAATAATTTTCATCAGAAGCGACCCGTAGCGAAAGGGTTAAAACTAAAAGCTGTAGAGATTGCCTTAACGGAAGCGATAGGTTGTTAACGCTTCTACATAATATTCATCCACGCAACGCGAATTCCTTACAATGTACATCGACAAGGAGAAGTCGATGGTTATAGGCGTACAAGATCATCGCGAGGGGATCTCGACACGCCCGGAGTTCACGCTCCAGCCAGCGGGGTCATTGGGCAGGCTGCTCGACAACAAATCATGGCTAATGATCTGGCCGTACCTTAGCAGTTACCGTGCCTTATACACTGTCCGGGCTAAGGCATCCGCGAGCTTTCTGTATCCCTCCAGTTAGTCATCCCTATGGTCAGGCCTATGACAAAGCAAAACTCGTCCACTCCCACAGGATAGTCTTTACTCGTTGCTTCTAATTACAACGCGGCACGGTCGGCACGGCAAGGCTCGCTGTTAACCTACTCTCTCGCGTTGGCGATTAACCAGATATATTAGGTGTATACGGAACTCCGCGTACCGAACCGGCCAGATCGCTCCTCATATTAATGGATTCCTCTGGCGGCGAGAGTTGCGTGCGAATTATTTGCAATGCCGGATGATTGATTCGGTCCGCGACTTTTTGATCCCGAGAGATATGTAACTCACAACTGAAGTACCTGCTAACGGAGCTAATGGTCTGTTGCCTCGTGTACTTGATACCCGATACGCTGATTACCATGGAGGTATAGCTAATTTAATATAACGAAATGGGGTAAATGGGACGAAGAAATTAAAGAAAATTTTAAGGGATGAAAATTGTCTAAAGGCAAATGAGAAATGAAAGCTTATTGAATACTAATGTCCTTTAGGCATTTATCTGATGTTACTATAATTAATGCGACAAATTCTGAGATTTGTCACGCGTGTATCGTCCCATTGGTTATTCAACGATCGCAGCAGTTGGACGGAAGTAAACGGTGATGAATTAAGACCTCCAGGAGCCCGGAGCGTATCTGGACGTGCTAAATCTTCGATCCCTCATCTGAATACAATCCTGCATTCGTCCGAGGTTGACGGGACCAGTCGCGTCCCCTTGCGATCGACAGTAAATTTTCACGAGACACCTAATTAAGCAACGACGGATACACTGAGAGAGCGACAATGCGGGGGCGAGGAAGCAGGCAATAATTATGAACGTAGGACGATCTCGTCCAGTTCGTTTCGAGGCGCATCCTGCCATCCTGGGGGCAACAAACAAGCGCGCACAGTCGCTACTATCCTCCACCAGCTTGAAGAGGAAAAGGAGAAGAGGAAGACGACGAGGAGAACGACAACCACCGGCGGTACGACGACGAGCTGGACGCGAACCATAGTGCCGTGTAAATACGTTCGTTTCGATACAGGGTGTTAAGAAAGTTACATATTAAATGGACGAAATTAATTGGAACCCCTTAAATTGAAGATTACATTTATTTTCTTTAATTCTAGGAATTCAGAGGGATTCAGATAATATTCTGATAATTCTGATAATATTAAGTCTGAATTTAAAATTAATTAGAATTCTTTAAATTGAAGACCAAACTTATTTTCTTCAATTCTAAAGGGATTCAGGGGACTTCACAGAATTTTGTTTATACATTATCATCATTTTGTTAATATTAAGTTTAAATTTCTTTATTTTGATTATTCTTAACATTTCTCGAAATTTTTGAAAATATTCCGATGTTTATTAAAGAAAAAAGGAAGGAGATAAACTGACTCTTCTGACACCCCACCTCCAGTTTCGCTATTGGAGAGATTTTCGAATATCTAAAAAAATTAATTTCCTCTTTCGTAATTTGAATATTTGAGCATCTAAAAATGCAACCCTTCTAAATTCCATAGAAGTAGACTAAAAGACGACGAAATAAAAAGCCACGTATAAAGAATTAATTTTATTAGATTCTTTCTTCTAAAAGAAGTCTCGAACACGATGGAAGAAATGATTTCTATAAACTTTGACTATTACTTCCTTAACACCCTGTACACAGAGCGGTCCTCCGGGGTGAACGGAGGTCAAACACAGAACTGTACGGTGTATAAAGGTTGGTTCGCTCTACGTCGTGGGACGCGGTGTTCTCAGGAAAACAGATCGCAAGGGAATCGATGGTGTTCGATTGATGGCAACCAGAACGACTCCGGTTGCCGTGGCGGACAAGAAAACGCTTCGATGCACGGTGGCGGAGGGATGGGTACGAGGGGACACGGCGGTGAAACCACTTAATCGGGAACTTCGCATCGCGTCGATCCGAGATATCGGATCGGCAGCTTCGTTCAGAGGTTACGACAGGTCATGGCGACGTCCGTGCAATTTCCTCCCACGCGCTTACAGATCGTGCTGGAAGCGAAACGGAATCGAAAAATCCCGCTGGTGAACCGTTAATCGCTCGAGAGAGGAGCCGACCGGTCACGCGTGTACGCGTGCACGCGTGGGTGATGGAAACGTATGACTAGAGGATAAGTAATGTCCTTTGTTTGCCGGCGATAACGTTCCTTCTCTTGCCTTTCGTACGCCCGCGTTCAACGAGCTCGCGCTTTCGAATAATTCTGTCGTTCATTAAGCTTACAAAGTTTAGCCTGCTGTTGAGGAACTTCGTTGTTCCAGCACGGCGGTGCAACACTTTTGCTCTTCGCGGTACCAGCCTTGTGGTCGATGCCGGTGGGAATGTAGCTTTTCAGCTGGAACACCAGGGATTGTTGAAATTACAGGATTCTGAGAGGAATTCTCTGTATTCTTTATAGTTATCGAGAGTACGATTCTGAATTTCTTGCAGCCACTGTTCGATCTGTCTTTATTCTCCAGAGATGCACGCGTTCCATGGCTACCTGCTGGTAAATATCAGTCGCGGAATAAGAGATATTTTGTGTTTATCGTGGTATTGTCGGATGGAGGAGTCTCTGACAATATTTGTCGTCAATTTTAACGTCATAATTTCTTCTCTGTTTACACGTTTGGACGATCATGTTATATTTATACATTTACCGAGTTTGTTGTATTAGGTACGATGGTCTGCATTTCTTGTTTACTGATCCAACACGGTGGCTGGTACAGTGAAAACGGTTCTGTGTGGTCAGATGTACTTATATAAGAATTATTAGGAGTACAAATTAATTCAGCGACTTTGTTACCCTTTCTTGATTAGTACTCTAACATGGGTCAATCATAACCCAAACTTGCAAAACATATTACAAGGATATTAATCTAAAGTTAAATTTTTAATTTTTAAATGAAAGGTTTCTTATAATATATTGGAAGAATAGTTCTAAAATAGCAGCAAAAAATTTAGAAAATGAGAATAATGTGATATACAAAATAAAAGTAAAATTGGGGCTCTCTCCATGGTCCGCCGTCTGAGGGTTAAGTTTGAATAATTTCTTCTGCTTCTGTGAATTTTAAAAGTGGCACGAAAATATAATAACAATAAAAATTACTTTGTTAATTGTAGTTACCATGATCTTTTACAAGAAATCTTCAATTAAAAAGAAAAAAGAGGGCATAGAATTAATTTGTACGCCTAATATTAAAGATAGGATTGTTAATGATATTCGAAATGCCTCTTCTTTTTTATATTTTATATTTATTAAATTTAGCTATTTTATTGTACATGGATAAATATCGCATATGAATTTCTTAGCATTTTCAATTACGTTTTCAAGCCTATAGAGCGTTAAATTACGTGCTGTAAGCATTGTTTACATAAATAAATCCCTGGGTGTAAAGGAACAGGAAACCATGCGCGAAGACGATACCACGGAAGCAATTTTGAAGGGAGATGACAAATTATTCGCTATTCTTATCCGACTTCACGCATATGCGTATGCACACAGAGAAGACGAATAATGTAAGTAGTCTTCGAAGAAAGGAAGCGTAGGATGTATTCGATGATTTGATATATGTACGCTTCGTTGTTCCGACTTCTACAGGTATTTCAAGCAATTTACTGTATAAAACAGCTATCTAACGAATAGATATTAAGTAGCATAGTATGCTACGTCATATAATTCATTTAGAAATATACCCTTGAAACGTGTTTCTCGAATACTTCACTCGATTTATAATGAAGCTAGTTAATGATGATGATTCTGCGAATACTTGGTTTTAAACGAAAACAATTGAAAGGATAATGGAATTTCTTAGAAAAGATCCATAATTATATTTTCACAGAAATAAATTTTGGAATATTTTTGAAATCTGAAAAAATATCTATAAGAGTTGCTTGTTTCTTCGAATTTAAGAATATTTATTCGAACCACTTTTATCTTAGAGAAGTAATGTCAAGGAAATTCTATATAACTTAAAGATCAGTTTAGTGGTTGTTTAAAATGCTATTCTTTTATCCACTCTTTCCCTTTGCTATCGCACGATTTTCAGGTACGTAGGCGAAATAGCTCATAAAACGTCTACAAGTATTCATGAACTGTTCGTGAGACAGTCGTTCGTATCAGCATTTATTTCCCTTTGACAAAAGCTGTTTTGTTCCAGCTTTTATCCTCAAGTGAAAACAATTTTTTAATAGATTTCCTTAGGTATGCAAAATATGTGAATACTTCAATTATCTGGCAGGAAAAAATATGTTTGCATAGATATCCATAGTCTATTAATTATAAGGGGTTAAATAACGTTTGTTACATTTCTGAATTTGAGAACATTACCATTATAAAATTTTCTAATATGTATGTAATGATCCAATTTTTTTAATCTCCAAAATTTTAAGTATTTTTACCACAAGGAAGGTTTGGCAACATTTTCATCCCCCATCCCAAAAAACCCCTTAACATTCGACATACTAGAATTATAAATTTTCCCTCAATAATTCAACGAGATTCAACTTTTCTAATCATTTTCTAATTAACTCAAACACGATTATATCACAAGAAACACACCCTGCTCCGATTCAAAGCCGCAATTCCTTGATTGCATTCAAAGGAATAAAAAATCATTGAATCTCGATATATGTAGAATGAAGCAGGGAATCCACTTTCTCTATGCGATCTCCCACACGCGGCTCGGGAAAGGAACACCTATGCGCGCGTTACGTAACGAGATTTCAGGTGACGACGCGGGGGTGTGATAAGCCGTCGAAATGATTTCACTATGCAAGCTCACGCACGTGCGTTCAAAGGTGAGCACAGAAATCTGAGACAAGCTTTAGGTAAAGGACGAGGCGGGAAAAGGGACGAGGGCACAGTGGGCGGTTCGGTGTGCGTGCGTGATCGTGATCAGGATCGCGAAGCAAGATACCTGGGTCGCCATCATAAGCTCCTCGTGTGCTCTACGGGTTGGTCCAAATCTCACGGTCGTTGGTAAAAAAATCAACGATCTCTATACGTCATTGCATTTTGCAATAGATCTAAGAATCGTTCGATGTCTCCACTGGCGTAATTTAGATTTGTTTTGGGGTGGACCCTGGTCTTTTGAAATTTAAGATTCTTAAATTATTTTGAGATTCTGGGATTTAAAGATTCTGAAATTATTCTGAAATTCTGCAATTCTGGAATATTGAAAATTTTAGAATGATCAGAGGGCCAGATCACATTTGGGAAGAGGGGGCAGGTCCACCCTGGCTTCAACCTAGTTATACCTAACTTCCTCTTATGAATCTAATTTGTATTAATTATCAAACTTGAAATCAATTTCACAAAAATTAATATCGTGAAAAGTGCTCAAATGCTGCCATCTCTCAAACAACCAACCCAAATCTGTTGCTGTTGCAATTGGTACCATAGAAAGTAGATAAAATTGAAAAAGAAGGTTACGATATAATTGAGTGCAAACACGATTCAGAATGGAAATGCGATGTGGATTTTTCTCCTCCTTGCCATGAGAAAATCTTGGTAGTACCAAATTAGGACAGACGCAACAGAAGCAACGGAATCCTCTTTACCCAACGTGTATCTATCGTTAATCTCAGAAAAGGACACGGTTAAGCAACGTTCGAAGATTCATAGAACCCTCGTCCGCGTTCCTTTGTTTACGCGTGCATGAATTACGGGTCGTCGCGTAAATCATCGAATAATACCTGACAAATCCACCGGCGATAAATAAAAGGAAACGCGAGCGGGCAAGTAAGCTACCGTGGTCCACGTGAACTCTGTCAGTCGACGTCTGTTAATATCGGCGTGACGGGGAACGTTTTACCCGCCATTTGCCGCCGATTTACAACAGTACGGCCCCGTAGAAATTGGACGTCGCGTTAACAGATTCCGGTTATCCTTGGTTCCTGCCAGGCCGCGAGAAAATGCCTTGGTAAAAGATCAGACCCGCTGGAAGAGAGTAAAGATGGAAGCCGGTATAAGCAACAAGGATGAAGTAGAAAGAACGGATAGAGGTTAAGAGAAGAGGCGGCTGAACGGAAGAGAGAGTCTGCTGACGGTAGAAGAAGAGGAGAAGGAAGAAGCTGTTGGCGAGGGAGAGGAAGAAGCGTGGTTGAAGACGATGGTATTGTTAGGAAGGCGGGCGAAGGGCGGGTTGGTTCTGTCACGTTTCGCATTGCACGCACCAGAACTTTCTGCGGAGGTTGCCGAGGATCTTCTCGTTCGACTCCCTCGCGAACTGATCACAAGCGCGATCTTGCCGTCCCTGGACGCCGCGCCGCGGAAGATCACGACTTCGACGTGATCCGTCGTGACGACTATATCCCCCTCTTCGTCTGCCGATATTATTATTATATCCTCCCCGAGCCACGTACAGAACGAACATTCCACCAACCTATCTGATGCCGCTCTTCTTCTTTTCTTTCCTTCCTTTTTATTTCACCCAGCTCGTGGCGAACACGAGGAAAGCACTCCCCTGCTTTCGATCCGGATCCAATCGCGGATGTTTCGCGCCGTCCAGGTGTCAATATCCGCTGTGCGGGTGACCATGTACGGATATTGGCCAGGATATCGAAATAACAATGACAATCTTTGAATATTAATCTGTT
Source organism: Osmia lignaria lignaria (assembly GCF_051020975.1). Lineage (NCBI taxonomy): Eukaryota > Metazoa > Arthropoda > Insecta > Hymenoptera > Megachilidae > Osmia > Osmia lignaria. Next base: position 5,282,562 of record NC_135037.1, on the reverse strand, counting down.
ACATTAGAAATGCTAGCCTTCCTTAGGGGATAAGGTGACACAGGAGAAGACTTCACTTACTATCTCTAGGTTAGGTTTAGGTTTGAGGAGGAGTCTTTTTTTCAGAATAGGTTAATTCAGAAATATTGGTAATATTAATAATTGGAAATATCGGAAATCATCATTGCTTCCCCATCACTTTTTCCCCTAGGGAAGATTACCTATCGAACAATTATCTTTCCATAACTTCAAATACTTAAAGCAACGCGAAGAAAAGTTATTTCCCATTGAAGAAACTTTGTCCACAGTGGGGCAAAGTTATATTCGATGCCACGCGTGAGGATCCGGGGCGAGAAAGGGGTGGAGCTCGGTTTACACCGATAATTCAACCTCCTCTCTGTTATTCAGTCTCGATCGGGTTGTTATTAAGAGGACACCAATAACGTTACCGATACAGCTTTATTACTACACTGGCTTAATAGGCCCCCGTAAGTTGAACTATCGATTTGTATCGCTGATTTATGGGGACTCAGTCATTTGCAAGCAGCCAGGCCACATTCGCTGCGTTCGTGTGCGTAAACGGGGATATGTGCGAATCTTCCAAGAAACGTTCTCGTTCTCTCGAACGGCAAAGGGTTAATCAAGGTCAGCCGTTATACGGCTTTAAGGTCGACCATGGCGGATAAAGACGTGACGCGAAACGATCATTCGATCCACTCTGATAATGCACGTGTATTTGCCTGTGTTCCTCCATTATGCAGGCATAGATCAACGAGCTGTCCGTCGATGACTGTACTCCTATTAGAGCCTATAAGTCATCGTATCTTCTGTACGTTCGAATTACTTTGGATACTCGTTTCTTTAACCTTTTACCAGCCACATTCGTTTAATGCATTTGAAATGATCAATAGGATAGGAATATGCAAGAAGTCGAAAATACTGGGTTGGTTCGGATTCTGTATTCTTCGGGTCGATTCAGGGCAGGTCAGCTTGGCTCGGGTGGACCTCTTAAAGTATAGATGAGACGAGAATTAAAAAATTTCGAGTTCCTGACCCGAACATTGTAGACCTGACCCAAATATCGACTACCCAAATTTTTTGAATTCTCCCACACTTCTAATTTTGAAACTAAAAGTGTTTCAATTTAAAGTTTAAGATTTCATCAAATTGATTACATAAAGGTTTTATCAATATTCTTGATACAAAATGGCTGATTCTTGGTTAAGGGAAACAATAAATCAATCAATTTCTATATTTCAAAATGGACCGTCTAGTAATGATACGATCTAACAGCATCGAATCAATGTTTACGATTCAGAATCGCCTATTAGCTGAGCAACAATGAAATAAATTACCAATCCCCCGCTGTGCATCCATTTTCACGCATAATTTCTCACAGACAAGTTTACCGGACCTCCTTCAGCGCGATGGATTTCCGTATTAGAATCATGCCGGTGTTTCGCACGCTGTTACGTACACGTTTTCTTCGAAATGCCGGCACCGAATCGTTCCACAGGCGGAAAGTTCGAATTCCAATGGAACGATCGCGTCGCAGATAATTCGCCTTCAACCCACGCCAATGTGGATCGTGATCGTGAATCAGCTAGCCGTGAGTACGCGTTCGGTTCGCGGGCTCGATCGCGCGGCCGTGGCGCTCAGATCTTCGCTCGATTTTAAATTAACCGACTTTTAATACCGTACCCCATGCTATTGCATGTTCCTTCGGATAAGCTTCGTGCGGGTTTACCTGCCTTTTCTCTTCGGCCTCGATGGCGATTCATTTACCTGCCCTCCCCCTCTTTTTCGCTCGCATTCCCTCCGCGCGGAACTGTACGCCCGTGTGCTCATCTTTACAGGACGATATTTAAACGGGTATTTACCGATCGGCAACAAGCGGGCCGATAATATCGATGGGACGATATTATAAATTCCTTATCGGCCTGGCTACGCTTCGACGCGATGCACGATATCTAACGGCGCTTCGCTTTTTACTGGCCGCAAATTAAATTTCCAATCGATCCGCACCGATCGTCGAACAATCGAATATAGGAAGGTGTATGGAACACAGGATGTCTCAAAAAATATGAACAATTTCGTTCAGGTTGAATTTATCTAGAGGAAAGAATTTATCTAATCCTTTTTTGCATGTAACGAAGGGAGGGTGTACTTACATCAGGTTTTCCCTAGATTCTCCCAAGAACAGAAATAAATGGTGTAAGGCTCCTCCCTTGAGCTTTACTCTCGACCAAAGAAAATCTACGTTGCCCTCGAGTGTACATTAGAGGTGGGTGGCTATGTCGCTGATTACAAATGGCGTAATTTATATTTACTAGCTTTTAGAGTAAATTAGATGTTTAGAAATTATTGTCAGAGTTTAGATTAAATTGGGTATGGGGGATCGACCATTTCTATGAAAGGGGTGGATCAAAGGGGTGAAGTATGTAAAAATATATTTTTAAGTTGTTCTGTGTATGATTTAAATTTAATCATTTTGATCCTAATTCACCACTTAAGATTAAACTTCCAAATTTGCTGATACTTTTAATTATAATATATCCTATTAATAAATGGTATTTTCTATTAGTAATATACATTTTCTCTATTGTCATTAGATAGAAATTCAGGTGAATAAATTTTGGATATTAATTTAATGATTTTCATTTATACGTATATGAAAAGTATTAAGCTCCTTTTCTTTTATTTCATTATTAATTAATTTAAGAATCCAAAAGAGAATTATTGGGATGATTTATTTTTCATTGATCGCTTAATTCATGGTATCATGCGTTGGTTAGATTAGTAAAGCCATCAGCATATTAATGTATAAATATTTACCATGGTATATTGCATCAAAGAGGAAACAGTATCTCAAACACAATTAATTGCAGAATCCACGTTCAACGAAGAATAATCCAATATTTGCTCCATATTATTCTTTGATGATATTCTTACACTCTCAATTAAATTTCAATTTATAATTGAAAAAAGAAATAAGAGTTCCATCCGCAAGAACTCGAGTAAAGCCAATGGTTTCATCGCGGACTCTATTTGCATACTTTCAGTAAATGTAGAATTTCTACGGATGTAACCGGCTGTAAAAAAATTGGGGAGAAGTTTTGCCAATTCGATTCGTCTGCAATTGAGAAATTGAAATGGTAAATGATGTAAGCACCAGAAGTGGAGTTTCTCCATCATTTATCACTTGAAAGTTATGGATTTTTCATATTTACCTTTACAGATTTAAAAGAAACATAATTAATGAAAATATACCGAAGTAAATAGTTCAATTTATTTATTTATATATTATATTCTGAGTATACTATTTGACATCGTTTAGTTTCTTTATATTATTTCCAACATTTTTAATTAAGTGTTTTATTAACTTCTTGGTTGGATGTTAATTTAATTAAATATCAATTTACTTTATTTTCTCCTTTTAAAAAATAAAAAAGGAGAAAATAAAATAAATTGCTTTGTAATTGAACATCTCTTACTCCATAAATCAATCACTATCAATAACTATGCATTAAATTTTTCTTAAAAAAATTGTTTAAATACGTATTTTCCTTATTACATAAAGTACATGTCAAAAGAGTAATTTACTCTTAACACGATGGTAATAACATACCTTTCACATCATCGTTAATGTAACTTATGTATTTCCACTATAACTAGAGGAGTTAAATATCTCATAATGTTTTTATTCAGTTTGTAGGGTTAATGTTTCCTTGAAAAACTAATTCAATTATGCTGAACTAAAATCTCATTCAATCTGAATATTAATGATTCTCGTTCTTTTTTGTTTCAGAATTCCATCAACTTGCAAGAGGAGGTCCAGAAAGTCCAGTTAGCTGCGTTAGCCCGAAGCTGTCGATGAGAAATTAGCATTGCTGCACCGTGACGCATCGTGCATACCTACTAAACAGGTATGAAATAAACATTCTTCGTGTAATGAAGATCTTTACGAGAGTCGCGGAGTAATCAGTCAACCGTGCAATCTCTTCTACTCTTCACTTGTTTGTTCCTTTAACATCAATTTTCTCTGCGCTCTTTCCTTGATTTCATTTTGCAATGAGCGTAGAATTTCGTTTAAATAATTTGCAGTGACTTGATTATTCATCGATATTAATTACTAATCAGTGACGGATCAAGGGGTGGTCTATAGTCGGCTACTATATTCTGTTTACTGTCAAAAAATATTGAATGAAATTTCTTTTTCACTGTCAAAGGGGCCTTCGAAGATTTAATAGCCTCGGGCCTCAGAAATAACCATCTAAAGATGTGATAGTATTTTTAGTAGATTTTTTCTTTTTTATTTCACTTTTTAATTATTTAATAACAGTAGTGACACCAACGGTATAAAATTTCTCAATATAGCATAAATAATTTGTTTTCACAAATAACATAGTTAAATTTAATAAACATCGATCGTGTGATAAAGGAAATTTCGTGTCAATTTCCTGTGCCGATCGAAATCGCGCAATTCGTGTAGCATGCAAATTAATGGTTACGCGTATTTATAATTTCACGTATAAATGGCTGAAAGCTTTCACGCTTTAAACGTTCGTTTAAGCAAAGAGATCGTTGTGCAATCTATTGCCCGACCAAGCGATACACCATCAAGCTTCAACCTTCGATAACACGCATTATCGGTGTTAATTATCACGCTGGTACACGCGAGTTCAGCACAGTTCCCACGATTTATATTTTATATTCCGCAGCATCAGCCACATCTGCGCTTACACACTAGGCAGTTACTTTTTTCAGAAATTCTTAATTGAAAAGTTCAATTAACACGCTAATTGCAATTTTAACGTTAAAAATCCTTGAAATTATTAATCAATTAACTATCTTCAGGATTATTCTTTTTTTTTTATTACAAAATCAAAATTCTATTAATAGGCTACACTATCTTTTAGAAATTTAACACTGGAACTACCGAACCAATCAAAATGACTAGTTTCAAGTATCTTATTTTAATTAATAAATTTTATCGAGGTATTTTTATTGAAATGCATGCTGGCCATTATCGAGATATAAAATGAATGTATATTTGAATTACATTATTTTCAATTAAAAAATCATTGTGCATCAAACATCGGTAGTTCTAATGTTAAACTCGATAATTTTCTAACAAATCCTCCTTTCAATCCAATACACATGGAGTAATGTTTTATTATATTACTGCATTCACCGGGGCAATAAAGCTTTACGTCCAATTATTTCGTACGGGCGATTTAATACGACCAGGCTCGGGGTACATTAACACGTCGACTGGTGTGCTGTAATTGACGTGTCTTACCGCGCCAGTCCTTAACTACTCGAACGTTATGTGACAGGAAATGTGCGTGCCTTAATATAGCATTTTTGCTGTTGATTGGTAAAAAAAGGAAACACGTTTTCAGGTTTCAGTGAAATTGAGCCATATTTTCTGGTTTTTGTAAATTTTATTGGATAGAAACGTTAATCCATTGATTGCCACAGCAAAAATGACAAGGTCCACGTTGAAAAGGATTATTAAAGGTATTAAACATTAATTTTATAATGGGATACTTTAGTTATCTATTTTTTATTATTAATGCAATTCTGCTGTTTTATTTCTTAAAAATTTGACACCCCCATAGCAGTCAAAGTACAATTAAGCTTCAAATTGATGTACAGTGATCTCTAGTTACATCGCCGCAGAGGGGGCTTCCAAGTTCTTATTTAGAAAACGAAAGAGGGGATAGAAGTGTATCAACTTCATAAATTATGATAGTGGGAAGGTGGTATTAGTATGCTTGAAAATTTATGCGAAAATCAAATCGCCTTCGTGGCAATATAACGAGAGTATACCGTACCATAAATACTATTTTGCAATAACAGTCGTCTGATCATTAGAATTTCAATATTCCAAAATAGCCATCTGATATACAAACCCCTAGTATTAGATATTCACCAATTTAATAGAAACATTATTCGCAATAAAATATACCAACGACACCAGTAGCGAATGCCATTCCTCCGCATATAATACATAAAAGTAGCAGTCAGGAAGTGGAAGCCGCTTCGTTTCCGTCCGCGAAAAGGTGGCCGTAAATAAGGAGGCCGGTTAATTCAGGCTTGATAGGGGCCCGGCAGATATAGATACGGCGACAATTTACGGTTTTGAATTACGTTGAAGCGCGGAACATGTCAGAAGGTGCAAGCTAAGAGGACGACACCCACGTATAAATAGTGGATGGGAGCGTGTGGTCCTTTCGAGCGAGCAGAACCGTTGACCTATGACACGTACGCTATAAACAATCCTCTGAAGCAGTAAATGGATATGTGCTGTTATACGGCGTCGAGTTGAAAACTGAGCCCGGCCGGACGAGCCCAGGCCTGCCTGGCCTGCCTGACTGGCTGGTCCCTCGCGAAACGGTTATTGGATGCACGCCATGCTCCTGTGCCAACCCCGGGGCTGTTGGTAAATATTTTTTCTCCTGACGAATAGATTTTCTGCGACAGCGCGCGACAAACGCACACCGATTTCCCCTGACCGCGGACCGGCACAGAAATTCATTCGATACCGCCAGTCATCGATGCTCCTGCGGGACGTCTGATAAATCTTTCCATCGACAATCCAGATCCTGCGAGGATTAATTACCCGTGATCGTTACCCGCTGCGGGCTTTGATCGTTTTTGTTCAATATTTTGGCTGACTGCTAGCCTCGAACCGTCTCTCATTAATGGTTCCGGGTTGGATTTGGATTCGCGGTTACGAGAGGAAAACAAATTTCTTCTTTTCTCTTGAACGTTGTACGGGGGAAATGGAAATTGTTTGATGATTGGAGGGAACGGATGAGGGCTGGTTGTATTGAAATTTTGGGTGATGGAAAATTTTTATTTCTATTTTTATTTTTCGAAGGAATCGGGGATAGTCTACCTCAGAGTTGGGTATTATTTGAAATTATTTTTTGACCCAAATTTCAGCTAAACCATGGATTTTCAAAAATAAGAAATAACCTTTTTATTCGAATAAATTTTCGAATAATTAAAATAATAAATAATTAAAAATTCAATTAGTTATTTGAAAATAACAGGAAAAATCAAATTTCATTTGAAACAAAAGCTTATGTTTAGTTAGAAAATTATTCTCTATATTCAATTCGAGACTTTTATTCAAAGATCTATAAATAAACTTTTATTCAAAGAAAATATTATTTCCGGTTTATAAATATCTTCATTTTATTTACAATATGCATCAGAAGACGTTTGTCTGTATTCTGTTATTTTTGAAAAATATTCGTCGCCTCGACTAATTAACATCCTTCGAAAAATCAAAGTGATCACTTTCGATTCCATCGATCCGCATCAAGATCAACCTTTCGAAATGGGACGGAGTCGGATGAAACGCGTTCGGGTTCCCGCGATCGGAGCGATCCGCTCGCGTTCTCGCGTCGCTGGTATTCACCTTTGGGAAACGAAGAAGAAAGTGCAGAAGTGTACACGGGTTAGCCGGATCGTTGGTAAGGTGGGGGTGGTAGTTGGTTCACAGGAGCGAGTTACAAGCGTTGGATCTTGGCGGGCTGGTAAGATGATACTTCTGGTTGATGAGGCCAGAACGAGGATCGCGGCGGAATGCATCGTGCACGGGGAAACTTTTGTTATTAAGAGTGGTGCTGTTGGATCCCAGCCGGGGAAAAGGAACGAGCACGATCGCGTGTATTAGGAAATGAAGCCACGGGGTTCGTCGTAACTCACTCGCGTGTTATATACCGAGTTAACTAAGCAGTTCGCATTTCAGAAACGTGAAACGATAACGCACGCATAATACAAACCTCGCAGCTCCGCCGCGCCGGAAACGGAACGCCGTAAAATAGTATCTTCGAGCGGGAACACGATAAATTTCCTGCTTTCACGCTTAAATTACTCGCCGCCCGGCCTCGGAGAAGATATCCACCGTTTCGGCTCGATATGCTTGCCCCTCCGCAAATGAGATATCCTCGGATATTAAACGCTTACAGGTTACCTTATCTTCCGAACGGCACACGCACCTTTTTTAAACAGACTTACAACGTATACTCTCCGCTTCGCGCATCGGCATGCCTTTCTACTACGGTTCGCTTCTGGAAAATCATTATTTTTAATTCGAACGACCGCCATGGAACTATCGGCATTCGAACCCGTTGACTTGCAGATTCATCGCCGTGATAAGTATCGTGGAATTGCTTATGTCGGTAATTAAACGAGGGAATTAATTTAACGACAGGGATAACTGTACGTTCGGTTTACACTCGTTCGTTCTGTCTTGTTAAAGGATGCGTTAACGTGTTAATTACTGCAATGAAATTGAGTATGTCTGGTAAGACGTGGGACTATTAAAATGATTAGCCTTTTCAGAAATGGATTTATTAAAGTTGTAAGATAAATTATCATCGATTCTTCAACATTTTACGATTTTGGTTTTGAAACATTTTTGGTTAATTTTTGCTAGAATCTTACAAATTTTTTGATAATAGAAGTATCATCACATCTATTGCCTTTTGACTTCATTTTCAATTTGGAGTAAGTCAACTTTAGCCACTGATTTTGACACAGTTATTATTAACACAATTATAAAAATTAAGCAGAATTTTTAGGAAGCAATTTCATTGAAAATTGCATTTAGTGTAACAAAGTTGGCATCGTTCAATTAAGCTGCGTCCGCAGTCAAACGGTCAATAGCCCAATCAAGACCTACATACACATCATCCACTTGGTTTTCACTCTTTTCTCGAGCACTTAACACACGTCACCGGGAAGATAATTCACGCAAGCGACGCCAATAAACGGGGACGTTCGTGCACGAAACAATGCGACCTCTATTCGAGCTCGTTACTCGCCCTCGTGGTAAGCCGTGTGCCTCAGAAACTTCGGTGGCCCGTTCGTCGTCGTTTTCGCGTCTAATTAGAAAATTGCTTTTCGAAGACGCGACTCGAAGCTCGATAGAATCGTCTCGCTAGTCAGGATCGCGACAAAACTCGTAATCGTATCTGAATCTGCGAGAAGATTACGCGGCGGGTGCCCGCGGAAATCGGCGAGACCGAAAGGAAATTAATAGTTCGTCCCGGATGTTGGTTGTTCCTACCGCAGAGCGTTACCGCAAACGTTAACCCGTTGCCTCTCGCCTTCCCTACAGGAGAATTGAAACGCAACCTGCTGTTTGATGCGCAATCTATGTGTATATAGATTTTATTTTTCAATTTCATTAACTCGGTAATAGCTTCTGTATCTATACAGATTTTTCTATCGATTTCTGTATCTATACAGAATTTTACATTTGGAAGTATTTTAATGATTGAACTTTAGGAATACACAAAGAAAAAAATTTATTTGTCAAAAAAGGCTAATAAATATCGGTTTTAATATACTTTAAAGGTTACTTTGACGCCATATTAATTTTAATTTTTTTGGCATCAAAATAGTGTCAAATAAACTAACCTAAGATAACTTAACACATTCGTATCTGGAAATAAGAATTCTCGATTTTTACCCCGATTTATATAAAAACAAATCTCCCTTATATAATAACAAATAATATTCATTTTTCTATTATAAATCCCATTTTCAAAATTTAATTAAATTTAGTCAATTGTCAGTATTCATTCATGACTTATCATTAATATCCCATAGGAAAGAGGTTTACTCCATTAATAATTGTTAGTTTTATTCATAGAATTTTATTTGCAGTACTTAAGTTATTGTTAGCAAGTGATTGCTGATAGTATCAAGAAATCGTTTCGCTACACGTATTTGTAATCCCATTTAACAGTGGGGCATTCTTTTGTGGTGACTGACCATAACTGTTATTATTCAGAAATCCTGTTACTCCTATTACTTCCATTATTCGAAAATCGTTCCGTTACAAACAACCGGTATCTCTTAGCGTTCAGAAATCGCTTCGCTATGGATGTTCATAGCTGCTCTTGCTAGAATAGAAATTATGGCTGACTTGCTGCTAATATTAGAATCTTTACAGAAATTTTTCAGTTTTCAAGATTTTAAAAATCTTAATAATTTTTCTAAAAAATTACAAATTCACCCGTGTTAAAAACGCGCCAAGAAGAATCTGATCCTGCAAACGTAGATCCTTGGGAACTACCTTCGTCACCTTTCTCCCTTCGTGCGTGGCCGCGTGCGTGCGTGCGTGCGTGCGATGAAGATTTAGTCAGGATGAGTTCTAAGAAATGGCGTGCGGTATCATCCCGTTCCATCCTGCATGCCATCAGTTGCGTAGGTGATGCAGGCACGCACGCTTCCACGCATCCGTTCGCTCACGCATGCTCGCGTGTGCGTGCCCGTCCAGCATTCCCCGAAGAAACGAGCGAACGAACGACGTAAAAAGAAGCTATCGCTAAACCGACGAGAGAGAAGAAGAAGAGGAACAAGTAAAACAGGAAATAAAAATGTGAAACGTAACGAGAAGGAGGAAAAATAGACGAGCCAAAATGGTGACGAGGGAGAGAAGAGTTGGCAACACAGGTAAAGGAGGCCACCAGGTAGGTTCTGCCGTCAGTGGCGATCCAGGCGATGCGAACGAGGAGGGACTCTGGGAACGACGTGGCGAAGGTGGTCGAGGAGGAGGTTGGAGGAAGCGAAGGAAGGAGAACAGTGTGGCAAAGGTGGAGGTGGCGAAGAAGGAAGGCGAGCATCCCGGCTAGGGAGGCCGAGAAGGGGCAGGGGCGAGTAGAAGGGCAGCAATCTCGCGGTAATCTAATTTCAGCGTGCGGAGGGTTCTAGGAACGCGGCGTGACATTAGCGAACCACCTTCAGCATCGTCCGTTCGTACGAGACGTCCTCCTCCCTCTCGCCGCATCCTCTATCTTTCCCTCTAACTCCGACCACTTCTGCCAACCTCTGTCCTCTCTTATTCCACCCACCGCACCGAGCCTCCCACCTCCTCCGACAACTTTGCTGCTCTTACACCGAGGGAGGCTATCTTCTCGTCTAGTTACCGACGCCGAATAAAGTGGTTCGACGTTTACGTCGACCCGGGCTAACGGGTAATCCTTTGCCCACACCCTGCACCCTCTCGTCGTTCTCCTCGTCGTCCTCCACCGTTTCCGGTCGCGACCGCGAGAACTGGAACGCGGACCGGTGGAATTCGTTCTGGCGAACAGGTGCACGCATAGGCGCCGATTTCAGCATCCGTGGATCAGACGGTACGCTCGCCGAGATTAGAGACGGCTCGTTGGCGAACCGTCTACACGCTCGCTGTTTGCCACACGTGATGCTGTCGTCTTTGGGATGAACGATCCCCGCTTTCGAAGCCCGCTACGAAGGATTATGCAACACCGTGGAACTGTACCGTGGGATCACGCCGGAATGGCTATAGAGGTGCTGTTTGCTTGGATTTTAGGATGGTTGATTAGATTCATCTTGAAAATTTGGGGGCTCTGAGGTGGATCTTTTATTTGGAATTTTGTGGATATTTGTTGGTGGACGCAGGTTGATGGAGGCTGTGTATTTATGGGGTTATAGAAGATGATTCAGTTATTATGGATGTTGATGTGTATATTCTTATTTAATCTAATTAGGTACTCTAATTATTTCTAGAAATCCTAACTATAGGTCTCCTACACTTTTTAATAATGTCTTGGATGACCAACTTGGCACCTTATAAAACTTGGAAATAATGTTCTTAAATTCATTATTTTCAGCATTTACGCGAAGTCAATACTTAGTTTACAAACATTCAAAATTTTGCAAAGTAGGCGAAGTTTACGGAGTTCAAGGGTTCCTGAATTCGAAGTTCGAAAGTTAAAGTATTTGAGAGTTAGAAGGTCAAGTTCGTGAAAATTCTAACAAAAATATCTTCTCCTTCTCTTGCGAATCATCTAGAGATAATTGTCTATTAATAAAAAAGTTACTGAATCACCCAAAATCTTTCCATAACTTGAAATTCTCAAAAGAATGTTAAGCTACTCAGCAAATTTGTAAAAATTATTATGCAACAAATTCTTCCTTCTTCTGGTATAAAATAAAAAATTCATGAAACTAGGAAAGCAAATGTACTCATTCCTAACAATCTTTCTTAGCAATCTTAACTATGTACAACAGTTTTGAGAAAAGAATCGTTACATCTAGGATGAATTCCACCGAACTGTTAACACAATCTAATAACGGTTAACGGTTTGCGTTAATGAGCGAAAGCAAAACGGAAGGAAAGACTCGTAAAAGTAGCAAACGATCGCGTAAATCTCTGCCGCGAAGTTAGATAATGCTGATTAGGCGGACACGCTTCGGGACGCTTTGTATGACTCGGTGAAGAGGCGGATTCCGTAAATATAGATACTCTTCGATCCACCGTATCTTTATCTTTAACTACACGTACATTAAAATGTAACATAAATCCAAAGCTCATTTGATTATCAAACAATTTTTAGGTAGAATAATACCCTACATGTATTCAAAGTTTCAAATCGAATATGTGGCAGGATTGAAAAATCAAAGCCTTTTAATTTTATCAATTAGCAGATGAATAATAACCGATTTCAGTAATTTATCTTCAGTTAAGGAATTACACGAAAGGAATTAAATCCTTAATGGAATTACAGGAAGATCCATTAGAAGCCAATTAGAAATATTAGAATTTCTAAGCTGTATGGTAATTTGTCCACCACGTAGAAATGGTAGACACTAGGGCTATTAATTCTGACCGAGTACTCGGAATACCCGGATAGAAAAAATTTCACGGGTACTCGTGATATAGCGACGTAAGCATATTTACCTAGGTACCCGTGAGATACTCGAGAATTCATGAGATACTCGGGTAGGCAAAATTACCCGAATACCCATGATATATCGGTGTAGGCAGTTACCCGGGTACCCTAGATACCCTAGTAGACAAAATTACCCAAGTAAAAAGTATTTTAGCCAGGTATATCATAAATCACTCGAGTACCCGGGTATCTCATAAATTCAAGCCCTAGTAAACACGTCGCGTCGTACGAGCTCCGTTTTCCGTTCTTTTATAACCTTCGAAACATAATAAATTTTTCCATAAAACCGACCGTTTTTTATATTTCTCGAGGCACAGGTGAAAAGTGAACCGATATCGGGCTGGAGGGTTAATACAGAATTAAACGGGTTCGCGACTTATCGTTAGGGACCGCGTGTCTCTTCGGTGGCCGGCCGTTTCTGCCGTACCGGAGGTTCACGATTCTCGCGTGACCCGTGAACTCTCGCACGTAACGAGATCTCTGCCCCGCTCGGCAAGCATCGCCGTCTCGACCACCAACACCATCGTGCACCAACGGCAGCAGGGTTCGTACACGCGAGATCGTACTACGGTGCCATGCAGTGCCGTAACCAGGGAGAATCGGTGCCCGGTACACACGGACTCGTTCCACGCAAGCACGCCTGCGGCCCTAATAAATTACCCCTCTTATATATCTCTCCTTGGACCATAGCCCGACCATTTGAACCGTTGCGCCTCGCGCTACGTGCGACTGACCCTCCGCCTCCGTCTGCCTACCTGACGCGAACCGGCGTATATGCACTATGCACCGACGCCGCCGATTGAATTGCTGCGACGTCCATCGAGCATCCCTTTTCCCCTTGCGACCTTTCGTTTCATCGTTTCCCTGAATTTTTAACCCTTTAAAAGCCATCTACTCGAGCACACGTCTCTCGGTTCAAATTGAAAGCGCCATCTCCATCGGCTTGACAGTAGAAAAGTTATCAGAAGTTTTAATAATTATTCGGTTTTCTTCGAAATTTCCTATTATATCTTAAATCTTTAACTTTCATGGTTTAACATCCTTAACGTCCATATTTAATAAATCCCTGACAGTTGAATAGACTCGGAGATTGAAATACCAAGCGAGAACCTGCCAACTTAAGACTAATACCAGTCTAATCATTAACAACACTCTCATCTCCATCCTTCGCTGAAGGAAGGCAAATGTTTCAATGTAGGTAGGGCCGATCATCCATAACCAGTGTGGCGTGAAAAGTATCGTGTCGATCAGTGATGACTGACAGGACAGAAAATGTGTTAAAATTGCCAGAGGCTCGCAGCCGTAAATCGCGTTCTTTGTGAAAACGCTCGGTAATCTTGCTAGCATTGCGGCTGGCCTCATCAGGAGACTGAAGAGCGTTACTTCTGACAGTACACTCTTCGCTCTTCCCTCCAGCAAGAATATTAAAAACATTTTATACTTTGGAAAAGGAAAACATTCTCCTGTCTGTTTAAAGAGTTAAGAAACACGGGCAATATCAACGTTTTTGATTTCGACCGGTATGAACACACCCGAAGGAAAGTTTCGCTTTGAACTTTCAGTCATGAAAGTCTGAATGAAGCCAAGCTTGATGGTAACAGCGAATATTTGACAACTTTAATCTTGTTTAAGTTGAACGAGTTATGAAATACGTTTGATCGATGATACAGTTCTCTTCTTTGCTATCAGCAAGTTACAAGTTATACCTTTTTAAAGATTTCAAGTTTTTATGCAATTATATGTTTGGGAATAGTTTGAAATTTGTTTAGGGAGTTTAAATTTACTTTCTACAGTTATCCAATGGTGTTATAGTTAGTGAAACTAAATTTATGTTGTTTCCTAGGTATCAGATCACTTTACGATTTGTTGTGTTTTGTGGGAAAAGGGATGCGTATAATTAGCATATAATTAGTTAAAAGTATTAATTGTAAGGGTTATTATAATTAGATTCTTAATTAGTTTAAAGTCTTATATCTTAAAGTCTTTTATTAATAATTTTAATACCAACTGTATTAATATTAAAAATATAAATGAAAGATATGAAAAATATTACTGACATACTTTTGGAAATCATCAATTTTCAGATGTCCTGGAAAATAGTTAAATAAATTCCAAGTTCAAAGTATATATCAAGGAAGTGTCGTCACATTTCCTCGCATAGACGAAGAGTTGTTTGGCTTTCCTGCATTGAAAGCAATTTCTTCTTAAGTATATCTTACGTTTTCATTTTTCTTTCCTTAACGCTCTACTCTCCTCCCTGGTCCTTTTATGCGTGTTGTCTATCTTGAAAGTGGTTTCCCAGCTGTTTATTTCGTTTCTATTCCCGTGCATCCAGCTTACGACTAGTGCGTTTCCCTTAAGACTTATTCACTCGGTGCATTCTCTTTTCTTCCCAAAAAATTTACCCACTCTTCGTATAGCTTTTCTGTCATATTTCTACGGTTCATTTTCCCCGGTTCGTATCCGTTTACTTCTTTTATCTACGCGTCTGGCTTTAGGATCCTCGAGCCAAGTGTATTTCCTTCTGGCAAACGACGCTGATATTTTTGAAATACCCTTGCCAAAAATCGTCGAACGCGTTGGCCGAATTAAACGTCCTCCATAGACAAGCATTTTCAGTTACAGACTTATTCCATTAAATTAAAAAACATCCGGACATAAATTTTTGTCCAAATTAATTTATAATAGACGCAATTACCTACTGAGCAAAGGGATGAAATCTCAAAAGAAGATAAAATTAAATTCACGATCTCCATATTTTTATTCATAGAATTAATTATTAAAATTTAACACATAGGAATTTTACCATATTATAATAATTCTTTTATTACCCTACTGTGGAATTTTTGTGATTCTGAAATAAATGGAATTTATTTTCCTATGTAATAGAATGAAATTTCAGATATTATTAGAAAACAAAATATTTTAATTAAGTAAAAATGAATGAAAATGAATGTTCTATAAATTTTTTAATCTCTGAAATAACCAGTCGATGAAAACTAAATAATTCAACCAGGGAGATCATTGAAATCACGAAAAGGCTAATAAAATTAAGGGATGTTCCCACTTTGATCGTGATCGAGTTTCTAAGAAAAAAAGACCAAGTCAGCCTTTATTAAATCCGAAAGGAGAAGTCCATCGTGAAATCGGTCGGTGCACTGGCTCGTTAACCATCGTGGACGGTTCGGGGAACCGGTAGTTCCTTGCTGGCTGAGTTTACTCAAGAGTCCCTTGTCCCAGAAATGTTCTTAGCAGGGAATTCAAACTTTTCAGTCGCGGCCTTCTTCGGTTGACTTATAATAAGCTGATCGCACGTTCCAGTTTCTCAGCTTGGCGAACAGTTTTTCTCTCCTCCTGTCGGGCCCTCCTCCTCCGCCTCTCGTTTTAAGGAAACTTCTCTATCGAACGAATCAATACGTACTTGTCTAACTTCGCAGGATTGCCTTACTGGGGCTACGCTTATTAAAATTTTAAAGGAAACTGGCGAGTTGCGTTTCCCGGCGACGCGAAAATTAGGACACTCGATGTTGACGAAAGTTTCTTTCAAGGGAAATAGTAAAATGAAATTCATGGATTTAAGAAGAAATATTGTTTTCTTTGATATTTTGCATAATAGTGGAAACATGTGTTAAAAATTGTATCAAAATATTTTATTTTTCAAATTTAAAAAAGAAGAATTATTTCAAAAGCCCCATTTCTCAAATAAAAAAGATGCAATTATTCCATTATTAATCTTGGACGACGAACCACTGAGATAGAAAAATTTAAACTTAATTCTAAACTATCTTTTTGAAATATCAATTTGGCAATATAAGAATATGTTCAAATGAAATTAATTCACTTCTATTTATTATTACTCAACACTTTCCACGCAATGTGTCCATCATAATTCAATAAATTCTTCACTGATTATCCTTCGAACATAAAAATGAAATATAATGTTAGTCGTCCAAGATTAGCCCGATTTACTGATGTATCCAGAGCAAGAAAGACGTTGGAACGAAACAATTGGAAACGTTTGGTGAAGGCGGCGCGTTAAATCATGGATGACCCGGCTCTCGCCGAATTGATTTCCATTCTTGGGATTTTATCGGGCAGAGGGTTCGAGGAAGATCTCTGATCCGTGGTGTTGCGAACGTTCTGCAGCGCAGTACGCCGTATCGAGGAATACGTGTATATAAATGAGACATGTATATCGACGCCATTGTTCTAAAGTCGTGACAGCGTCGGGTCAGGAACGCGTGTTGGTTCTGGCTCCGAGGGACCAGAAGGCTACTCTCGCATTAGCATACCCCCGTCGGCGTACTACCTCCATGATTCTCCTTTCTCTCTATCGGCAACTTAATCTCGCCGCGATAAGATTTCGATAGCCTAACAATGCGAATCTATTATGCGATCGGAAAATCGTTCGACCTTTTTCTTCTTAGGTTTTCATGAAAATTTCATGTTGGAAAGTTTGAGCCGTTCAGAACGTTTGGATCAATTTTCCTTCCCTTAGTACTAGGAATTTTCTTTTTAATCTTTTCTAGAAGCAGTTGACATTAACTTGGACTGAAAATTGTAATTTTTAATTCATATAGCCTTCAAAATTTTAAGAAAATTTTTTATAAAATTCAGTTCCCAAAAGAAGAGAGGAAGGGGTGAAACTCTTTTTCCTTAATTTTCTTGAAAATTTAACTTTCCATTTTCCATATTACCTATGGAACTTTTCTTAATTTTTCAAGAATTTTGATGCTGCATATACTTTGAATTAGAGGTCTAATTTTCACAATGACCAAATTTATCCCTAAAATGGTCCAAAGGAACCCTTTTTCCTAATGGTACCCCTGTTTCACTTCGAAAAGACGATTACTCCGCGTGTTAATGAACGGAGAAGGGACACATCAATTATTCCCAATGCGTTCTGGAATTGGCGCGATGCTGCCATTTCTAAAATGGCGTTTACCAAGGGAAAACCCAAGGGGTGGTTTCTCTGTTGCAACATGCCACATCGGAACTGCCAGTAGAACACGGTGGAAACGAAGGGGAAGCCTTAGACCGCACGGGAGCATTACACTCCGCCTTCCCCTATCGATAATGCGCGCACCACATAAGCCAGGCGTTATACAACTTTTACTTTTGCGTGCCACTTTTCCTGCAACTGCATAAGTTCCCAGCTCTCTGGGAGACGCTGATTCATTTAGAATTTTTCTTTGCGTCTTTCATACCTATATGGAGGTGAAGTACTTAAGATAGAGTTGATTTCTTGAAGACTTTTGTTGATAAATGTAAAAGGAAAAAATGAGGACCATTCGTTTATTTGGATCAATATGCAGCATCTTGATACTTTATTTTTGCAATTTATGAGCTAATTTCAAAATTGATGTACAGTACATACCATGTTGGTAAAAAAATTTATTTCTAAAGAAGATAAAAGAAATGAAAAATATTAAAAATCATTAAAACAATGATTATTCTCTATGATATTCATAGACAAAGAAGAAAAGAATTTTATCAAAGTTTTGCTGGATATCATTATTCTTTATGATCTTATAAAATTATCAACACATTTTTCACATTTCCTTGCACCAAGACCTGAAATTATACAGGAACCTTGTTTTCAACCCTTCCACGTGACGCACCATCAAGAGCGTTTAAACGCGACACCCCTCGACTGGCATGGAAAGTACCCTTCGATCGTTGGCAATTTATCACCGAAAGTTGCCTGGAAAAGTTGGAAATTTGTCGTTGAGCAGCGACTCGGCTGGTGTAGTCTTGGGTTTGAACGCGATCCATCTTCGTCGCGTTAGGGTTGCCACCGAACAAAGAGAGCGGTAAGGGGCGAGATAATGCCCGAATTTCGTGCGACCGCGTCGAAAACGGTGCCGAACAGCCGGCCTACGAAGCGTGTCGGTGTCGTAGATAAGCGGAACCACGGCGGGTTGTATTATCGAGGAGACGGCGCGGTGAAACAGAGGTGGAGAGTGAAAAAGAGGGTCGTCGGAGGGCTAGGATGGAAGTGCAATTTTGCAGCGTAAACCCTGGCGTTGGGCCAGGCCCGTGTATCACTCTGCATCGGAATTCGTTGTTCCACGTCTCGTTACTAGTCGGAGTTTTCTGCCCGCCACGCCAAACTTTTATCCCTCGTCGTCGCCAATTTACCCGTGAAAGCTCGGAAAAGACGTCCGAAAAATTTTTTTTTTCCCTCCTCGCACCAACCGCCACGTTCGTCGACGTTCTTGAAATTCCTCCGGAAGAAACAGGGTCGACAGAGTCGATGCTCGCGCGATTTTTCTTCGTACAAGTTTTGCCCGCGCCGTTAAAGTGGAACACGTCCCGCTGCGGCGACGAAAAGAACGTGATCCACGCACGACGGATTCTTTATGTTTATCTGAAACTGCGAAGACTTTTTCTGCGGTAATTCAAGGAATTAGAGAGTTTAAATCTTTTGCGATGGGATTAGAAATTCTTTGTGTTCGGTTAAAGAAAATACTGGAGCGATGAATCAATCATAGAATCTCAATTTTTAATTAAAAAATATTTTAATAGATTATAGAATATTTTCAATTAATACACTTTGCTATTTCTCGTGTCTTATCAGCTTTTCTTTTCACATGAATTATAAATTATTATTTGTTAATTTTTAGACATATTGGTAGATATTAACATAACATAATTTTACATAGTCGTAATAGAAATTGAGTTTAACAAATTCCCATAATAAAAAGAGGAACCACATTGTAATCGAACTGCTATGCCAATGAAACGAAATCTCTGAACGTCAGCTTGGCCCAATATCCCGATTCCTAAAATCGTATGAAAAATCGTAGGATCGCATCAGCCATAAGCACCGTCATGAGTTCCTCACGGTCTCTCCATTCCTCATGTAATATAATAATGGGGGCAGGAACATGACCTACCCGAATGGAACAGGCGGTGTCGAGGAATAGGGTAGACAGGATGGGGTAGAGGTTTGAGGGGAAAGGGACAAAAGGGTACCCCATCCAGGCCGACGAGTCGAGGGTCGTAAAATCCCCTACACATCGACTGACTCGTCCTACCGCCCTACCAGACAACCCTAACCTGCCTCACGGTCTGGCTGACGTTGGGCGGGTTGAAAGGGGACCGGTGAACGCGAGGCAGCAACAAAACGTCACCCCTCGTGTCACAGAGACACACTTTTAACGGGCCAACCCCTGCGATTCCGCTTCGCCACCCTCCCGCCTTCCGGCTTCGACAACGAGGGCCACATTGCTGCTCATTGTCGACAGACAGAACGGTCAACTCCGCGCTACTCGACCTTTGTGCGTTCCCCTCTCTCATCGTTCCCGCTTACCCACGCTCTGTGTGCGTGCCTTTTCGCTAAGGTGGCCGTACGTACGTCGCCATTAATGGAAACGGCACGAACGCCAGCTTCGTTTCGCTGACACGCGGTGACCTTTCGCCGTGCGGTTCGCGGAAATCGCCTCCGACGGTTCAGTTGCGCCGAAATGGTAATCGCTTCGTTACGTCTGCTTCTTTCGCGAACGGAATCCAATCGATCCATCGCCAAACGACGAGGACCCGCGTTGCAATTTGCGGCATTTTCTTGTTTTCAGGTGGTTGAATAGAAGATGAGTGTCTTTATCAAACATCTAATCTAAAATAACCTTATGTAACCCTCAATGTTAAAGTGGGTAATATGTTGCAAGCTGGGACTTGAAACCGAAATTATGTCGATAAAGTTATACCATAATCGATGTAATACCAAAACCAAGATAATTATCGACATTTTCTGATATACATTGCTCCAAGGATTTAAGCTGATTTACAAAATACTACGAAGTATTACAACAGAATAATTGTAATACTCTCGTCTTAAATAAAAATAATTTATCGAATAATCATAACAGTCCCACCTACGAATATACTCGAATATCTCATAATTGCAATATAAAAAATAACAATTAAATATTTCACCCGTCACTAGCATCAGTTTCTTTACAAATAAACTCACCAGTCCGGATGATAGAATTGTCCTGTAAGGGCAGGCTAGGATCGTTTCGAAAAGCCGTCAGTTCAAACAAAATCCGGGTCCATCCGGTCGAAGTTTCTCTTGCATGGCAGAAACTCTGGCAAGTTGGTCGAACGAGGCACGGGGAAGGAGGTCACGACAGCGCTTTAACCCTTTCGAAGCCATCCGAGGCGATAGGAGCGTCTTGACCCGTTCTATCTCCACTTCGCCGTGCCCTATCCTCCGTGGCACAGCGTGACGTAATTCCAGCACGAACCTAGGAGGTTCGACCTATGAGACCTACGAGACGGATGCACGCGTTCGTGTACGTGTCTCCCTTTGTATGTGTGTGGGTGGGTGTACGCTATCCTCCTTCGTGTCCAACTTCGCCAGCGTAGCGTGTGTATGCGTGTGTTTCTGGAATAGCGCACCCACGTACCCGGACACATGCATGGACCACGCATCCGACGTTCCAAGATTCGAGTGCACAGCCGGTTAGATCGACGGAGAACGATGC
This sequence comes from Osmia lignaria lignaria, assembly GCF_051020975.1. NCBI lineage: Eukaryota > Metazoa > Arthropoda > Insecta > Hymenoptera > Megachilidae > Osmia > Osmia lignaria. Next base: position 5,261,369 of record NC_135037.1, on the reverse strand, counting down.
ATAAGGTAGACGAGAGAGAGAGAGAGAGAGAGAGTGAGTGAGTGAGATGAGGATGGAGGAGAGGACAACCGCTTAGCACAAGCTGGAACGTCGCTCTAGCCGTCAATACACTTTGCCCAAGGTAGAGAAGCGTTCCATCGAGTTGGTTGCTGGGGCTCCTTGCGGAGGATCCTGCGGCCAACGGAGTCTCATATCCTACGGGCCTCTGGGCATTCAGCCCCTCAGGGTGGCTCTACGCTGTCTCTCTCTCCCTCCGTGCTTGCTCATCCAGTAACGTTCGCTAACGACGACGGACATATTGGTATCGCTTGCAGGTATCCTTAAGGAGGATACCGCATTTCACGCTGCCGCACGAATTCGAGGGATCTCTCCCTTACGGGTATAAAGCGTCTCTCTACGACGCGACGGACTCAAAGGTACGGGACGCGGGCTAATGCTGCTGGCCGCCCTCGCACGCGTCTCTGAGCATTTTAATGGCTGCTTGCAAGCGGCTGTATTAAACCGTTTCTCATCCTCTGATACGGTACATTAATTTTCAAGTACTGTGCTTGCTTTTTTATAGTTTCTGGTTAGTTAAATTCTTCGGGGTAATTTAGGTAAATTGATTTATCGTTAATATTATTGAGAAGGTGATAGGAAATTTTTGATTAATTAATTAACTACTCAAGCTAACGACGTGTTTGTCGTTTAAAGCGTTATCCTCTTCTTTACACATTTGACAAGTAGCCAAAAGCTTAGAACGCACTAGTTTACTCGAGTAACTAACTTAAACACAGAACTTATAATTACTTAAATTAACAAGGACGCGAAGTTACGCGAGATAGTAGCAGGTTGAAAATTTCTCTCTGTTCAAACAGATGAACGCAGTAACAAAATATATTTCAGTGAAATTATCCTTTGCCTTGCAGTGATTTGAATAATAAATTTCCGGTTATAAATCAAATTCTATAAACAGCAATTCATCTTCGTGATCGGATCAGATGAGTCTGCTAGTATCGAAAGTGACGACACGCGCGTCAAACTTATCGATTTAATGCCTCTTTTACGGATATTCGATTCAAACTTTCCTCCGCTACTATGTATACCCACGGTGTGCGCCCGTTTCACCCTGTTCATCCCCGCACCCCCGTCGGCCATTGCAGTTACCGGTACACTTGCACCTCAAGAAAGTTTCTTCGGTGTTCTGCATAAACATTACGAGCAAAAGTGAAAGCAGCAGCGTCACTAAAGGAAAGTTTCATCGCGTGGTAGGACAGCAGCACTTGCACCCTCGATATCCTTTCAAATTCTGCCAGAGTTTTGTCGTATATTAATTATCATTTAGTAATTAAACTAAAATTTGTACATTATGATACATTTAGCATTTCAATCAGATATTATTTAATGTTGAATCAATATTCGTATTAATTTGGCAATGTTATATGATTTTTTAATTAAAATTTAACAAATAATTATTTTCATCCATGGTAGATCTTATTTAAATTTTTGAAAATATCTGTGGAAATTTCGAAATTTCTGTGTAATGGAATTCAAGTGGGCTGAAGTTTTTAGTTTAAGATTATGAAATTATCTACTTTTACAGTACGGCCTCTTTAAGTTATGACATGAATAGTACGCGAAGCAGCTTTTAAACTGAAAGTGAAATGGAAACCGGGAACCATTGTATATCTCCTTCAGTCCAACTTTTACTGCTACCACTGACGTTTGACTTATGTATTATAAGTTAAAAATATTTTTATAAATTTCATTATAATTTTGATAGATTGGAGGAATGAAAAAAAGATGTCGTTATAAATTATTATGAAATAACTGGAGATCATTCGAATGGAGTATATAAAGATCGATCGATCGGGATCTACGGTGAAGTTACGGTTTTGTCGGAAAGCCGGCTGCTGGGAGCCGGGCCAGTTGCTCGAGAAGATTTACAACGTTTTTCACCGCGCTCATCTTCCTAATCTTCTTTGAGAGCGTCGCTCGGTCTCGGGAGTCGTCGATACCGTGGTCCGTTGGCGGAATCTGCAATCCGCCATCGGCGATCCAGGCCAGGGTGGTTCGAGTTGGGGCGGGGGGAGGGGGGAGGCGTTCGCAACGGAGCTGACTGCAGTTTTTCCACGGTGAGAAATAGGGTCTTGGGGTGTGTAAACCCGGTTACTTATGGAGGCCATTCCGGTCTGCGGGCTCGCCGGCCTCCGGCTGAGGGGTTTTAAGGACTTAGCTCGACATTAGCGTCCCTGGAGGGTGAGCTAGGAGGTTGGCGGAGGGTGGACGTGGATGCGAAGGTAGCCGGAGACGAAGGTGAAGTTAGTTTGTACCGTGAGAAAGAGAGAGAGAGAGAGAGAGAGAAGGGATAAAGAGAGACGATAGAAAGGGACGAGGATCACGTGTAGGAGATACAGAAAAGAGAGAGAGAGAGACGGTGGAAGGACGTGGTAAAGGGATAGAGGAAGAGTGAGAAAGAGGGAGAGAGTTTCAGGGAGTAAGCTCTGGATAGGGTTGCGAGGACTGAGAGTAAGGGTGGATAGTCGGTGGCCAGGGGATTCTCGGGGGTAGAAGAGAATGAGGGAAGCAGAGGATGGTTCGGAGGCAGGAGGTGGGGGATAGATGTGCGGCGATTTGGTTTCCAATCATGGGACGACGGGACGCGCCTCTATCGAGCGAGCAGAGGCCCGGCCATCCTACCCCATCCTCTCCTTCGCTTGGAGCCATGTCGGTGCTGGTGGTGCTGGTGCAAACCAACCCAACCCAACCCAACCCAACGGACTCTCTCTCCTTCGCCTGCACCTCCGCGTCTCAACCAACCGCCCTCCTCCTTCTACTCCTACTCCGCTTACTACTTCTCCACCTCTTCCTACTTCTCATCCTCTGGCTCCTTTGCCACCCTCCGCTTGCCACCCACTGCTACCTACCGCTCTTCCTCCACCTACTTCTGCCTCCGTCCTTCGGCCCCCTCAAACCACCCTGGTACAACCTTCTCAACCAGCGCAGACACACTTACACGCACTCAGAAACTTGGTCCGCTTGCCATCCTCCTGTTCCATGTCCCCCGTGATTCCAGCAGCCTTTCGCTACCGTAACCTAGCCCAATCCCGAAAAATCTTAATGTTTTCAACCGTCCAACCCCGCAACCGTTCTAAATTGCCTGCCCTTCCCTTTCCCACGACTGTTTGGGAATCTCGCGTTCGCGAATACCCCTATCGTCGATGGGGTGGAATTAGGTTTCAAGTAACCGACTGGTATTACCGCAATTGGCCCAATAATTTACCCTACCGTCCGGATTAATGATCTTCAAATTTTGTTTGCATTGTTCTAATTGCTGCGGATACGATGGCTATAGAAGCTGTTGGATCGATATTCACCCTTCGCGCCGAGCACCTTTTTCTTTTTCTTTTAGCTAGCGTAGTTTTAGAACGCGATGCTGACACGCTGATCGGGCCATTTTAGGTCGACGAACGCGATTCCTTTTCAGGAATTTTTACTTCATTTGTAACACAGTGATTTATGCTATGTTCACCATTACACTAATTATCGACACTCTCAAATTGAATAATATATATTTTCTATCGTGTATTGTAAATTATTGCAACATTGACAAGAAAAACAAATATGCTTTATCCTGTTGTCGTCTACAATGAACAATGTTTCGTATTACCAAAACAAACCAGTTAAATGTCCCGAATTCAACGCGTCGCGTCGCGTATTTCATCGAGGATGTAGCACGGTTGGCGTTTTCCAAAATTGTTAACCGCGTCGCGACGCCTCAGACGCCAAGCATTTTCGCGGGAACATATCGTTGCTAATACCATAACCGTGTTTGCGCTGGGTGACAATGCGATTAGAAGAGGAACGGGAGGTGGGCTGAAGCGCGACAACGAGACGGAGTAGCCTTAGGTCGTCTAGACGTGTTGCGTGGGTGTGACGTATAATGACGTATAACGAGATTAGTAACTTCTAAAACGTCGTAAACATTGTTTGCCAACTTCCGTTTACGGGAAACTTTTAAGACAGTCACACGGTTAAGATAGTGTACCACTCGCGGACGTCTGTGTTCCAACGCCTGACACTACTTGCCGTGCATGAATACTTGAAAACTTTTCGAGCAACTCCTTAACCCCTTGACTGCCAAGGTTAATTCGTTAACACCTCGATAGAAATTTGTATTCAACTGAAACGCTTGCGAAACGAACACGTGGAAAATGTTTTCACCGGAGTTTAACTTACAATGTACACACACTTCTATTCAAAAATTAGAGAATGCCTATTAGAATCTTATAAAGACCTAAGAGAAATATTATAATTATTAAAATTATAATTGTTATAATTAATATTGTGGATGAAAAGCAGAAGGTGCTCCTCAATTCACCTTAGCTCTAATTTTAACTCTCAGACGACGGACCATGAAGAGAGTCCCAATTTTAATTTAATTTTGTGTTTTACATCATTTTCATTTTCTAAATTTTTACACTGTTTGAAAAATTATTCTTCCAATAGATTTAATTTATTTAAATAAAGTTTTGTGTTCACACCTTTGTAACATAATTCATCATTAAAGTTAATTTAGCGAAGTTTAAAGGTGTCCGTTCACCCTTGGAAAATTCACTGATTTACAGTATATCTCTGCCAAACCGAAAGCGTGTAAATTGTAAAACTCGAGTACATTCGGACTGCGGTATTAAAACTCCGTTGTTCGAGGGGGTGGCAAAGGTAGCAGTGGACTCGAAGGGTGGTTTACATCCACCTTTCGCGGTTGAACTCAGGCCAGCCGACTTTCAACCCCTTGTCCTACCTGCTAAGGAATGTTTAATTAACGCACTTTGACCCGTTTCCACTGTTGACATTTTTCTGCAATGAAATGTCGTTTGCAACATCAAAGACTATTCAGTTTCTTTAATAGTCAGGCGAATGACTCTTTAACAGCAAAATTGCAGAAGTGATTTTATTTTCATATAACGAAAGAATTTTAATAATTTCTTTTATGAAAATTGTTAAAATCGAAATAAAATTGCTTTCATTGCATTTCAAAGTGAGAATAGTGACACTTAAGAATTAGTGTAGAACATATTTAATTGTTCATATTTTCTTAATAGAAAATTCAATATTAGAAAAATAGCTACAAAATAATACAATAAAGGTTCACCGTATACATATATATTGTATGTAATATAAGAATGTGGATTGTTTAGAAAATGTTCGAATATTTTTGCCTGTTTTTATGGAAGAATCAAATTGTAGTTAAAATGTGATCAAGGGTACGTTACCTCGGTGCACCGTGTTTCAACCCTCGTCCACTGTCATCGACCTAATGTATTCTCGTATCAAAAGCGATGACCTAAGGAGAAAGCAGGCGTGCATCGTTTCTCCTGGACGAGATGCTCTTAGAAACCTCTCATCCCCTATTGACGTCGTGGTACAACTACCCTGCATTATCGGCAATTCCACTGACCTAAGGAGAAGTCCTCCGCGAGTAAGATGCCCTGAGAACGCGTAGGGCTCGAACAGCTGCTTGAATCACCAATATTGATACTATCGTTACGATGTCACCGAGGTAGACACTTTGTGACATTAAATTCACGATAAAAATGCTTTTCTCTTTAATGATACCCAAACAGGAAGTATAAGAAAGCAAAAGAATTGGTTCACTTTACACCTGTATGTTGTACAAAATTATTATTTTTTATAGCCACTCGTTAATTGTACGTTCAATTTTGTTTAAATCTTTTAAAAATCGGAAGAAAATGGTAGAAAGTTCCACCCAATACTTTCACCCTTAATTAAAGGAGCCTATATTGCAGCCAAACGTATTCCCTGTTCTCACTTCTTGAATCTTAAATGCAAGAAATTATTAAGCTGCTATGCTACGATGAAATCATCGACAAGATAACGTCTACGATTCATTTCTGAAAAGGGTCGAGACCCTTATCCGGGTCGTCATTGTCTTGACCATTCGTCGAAGGAAAGCTGAGAATTCGTTGAACGCATCGGTCTGTCTGAATAGCGTCGCGTCTGGTTCTAGTGGCGGGTATGATCCGGTAGAGTCGTAAAAGCGGAAGCATCGAGGAGGAAGAAGCACGTCGCAGTTGATAGGCAAGACGCCTTTAGAGTGCGTAGGGGTTGAGCACCCGTTTGATGCCCTACATAACGGAGAGTCTCGGTGGCCGTAGAGGGTGGCGGTTGGGATGGTCTGGGCAGGGACGAAAGTGGCGCGAGGGTGGTAGAAAGGGTGGGTGGTTGGGTGGAAGGAGGAAGACGAGGATCGAGGGTGACGGTGAGGAGGAAGGAGGCAGGTAGAAAGAGGTAGAGGACGGTGGGGCTCTTTGGGGCTCTGAAAATGCAGCGTAATTTGTCTTTGTCTGGCGGGGGCGAGCGCGCAGTAACGGTGAGAAGGGTGGCCTCAGGAGAAGAGCGAAGGGTGGCAGAGGGAGTTAGGCGGAGGGTACGGGTGGGTGGGTTGGATGGGTGGCGGAGTTTCGTGGCGAGAAGAGCGGAAAAGGGGTTTCGAGGTAGGAGAGTGATGGGACGAAGGCTGAGGAAGGGGCAAGAGAAAGAGAAAGAGAAAGAAGGAAAGGCAGAGAAGTAGGGAAATAGAAAGAGAGAGAAGGAGACAGATTCCGTGCTTGACCCGCCTGGGATCGATGCGTTCGTCTGCCAGAACGCCGAGACGCCCGCGTCCTTCCTTCCTTCCTTCCTTCCTTCTCTCTACTCTTCTCTTCGACTACCCTCTTCCTACCTATCTTACACGTTCGCCGTCTCTCTTTCTGCCCAGTTTCGTCCTCCGTGCTTTCATTCGTGCTGCTGACGCTGATGCTGATGCTTCTGCTAGCTACCGTCGGAGCTGCCTAACCCGCTCCCCCCTCATCCTCCTCCTCATCCTCTCCTCGCCGAACGTCATCTCCTCCACAGCCACCTCCTCCTATTTCGCTCTTCCCTTTTCGAAAAGCAGCGTCGTTGGCCGTCGGCGCAACGCACACGCCGTTAACCGCACTGCACAACGCGTGCAATCCGCCTCACCACCCATCAACCACCCACCCCCAGCGTCGCCCGCTCTACCTTCCCGCGCCTCTGACTCACGCTTCTCTCGCTGGCCCTCTCTCTCCTCCGGCATGCTCTAGAGCCAGTCTCTCTCACCGCCACCCCGTCGCCTCTTCGACCCTCTTCCACCAGTTACGGCACACGTACACAACCGGGCCAAACACGTGCGTCCGTACGCGAGGGACGTAACCGCACACATTGGCCAGCACGCACGTAGAGTTGCAGTTGCGCTGAGTCACACGCACACACGTGTCCTCTTTCCAACCCGTTGTCTCCTCCTCCTCCTACACCTCCTCCACCTTCGCCTCCTTCCCTTTTCCACGTCCGTCCCTTTTCCGCTTCGACTCACGCTCCTTTGCTCCAACGCTCACGCAAACCCAGGACCTACGGACCTAGGAACCGCACCCCGAATATCGAGCCGCTCTCCCCAACGTCGCCAAATGCTTTTCGGGAATGCGGTCCGTCCCGATATCTCTCTCTCTCTCTCTCCCTCGCTCGTCGCCTGCTTGCTGAGCGAGACCGTCGCATTTTCAGAAGCCAGCACCCGTAACCGAGCCGAGGATCCGTGGCTTTGCCCGGCCGCGAAACACGAATGCCAAATTGAGCGAGCTGCAATTAATTTCCCTTCGCCCCTTTGCTAACGCCGCCTTTTTCTCTCGGTTTCTTCGGATTGTCTGAACCGCGATACGGGAAATTGATAGTTTCGTACGAACCAACGATTAGGGTTATTCCCATCCAGCTTTGACGAAATTGATGATTCCGCGTTGCAGGGACTCCGCTACCTGTTCCCGCAACTGGACGATGCGATGGGTTAATTCGACTTGATTCCACCGATTGATCGGACGGTTATCCGTTTCAAGGGGGAAGTCGATGGAGTGTTATTTTGAACCGCTGGATCGTAGCGAAGAGTAAACGCATTTGCGTAAAGTGTAATCATTGAGATTACTGTTTTTGCGGGGAGGGTGAATGAATAACAGTTTCAAAGAACGAACAGGGAGGATGATTTATTTTCAATGTATTTTCAACATTTTTTAGAAACCTAATTTACTAATTGAGTTACACTCAAGATGGAGTAAATTATATAAATTAGACGCATAAGTCCATTGAACTCACCCCGACCAAATAAGAATTGAAATGTAGAACAAACTGTTCGTAGATAAATGGTATCGACGATCTTAAAATAAAATGGTCATAGGAATCGTCATAGATTCAACGAAACGGAGCCTGTACCGTTGTCAAGATTCCAAAGCGTGTCGTTGAAAAATTCACAGGAATAAACAGTGCTCGACGGGAAAGAGCAGTCGTCGGAAGGGTGGTTGGCTGGAACGTCAGCGTCGTCGTTGACGTAACTTCGCGAAATACGTAATTAAATAGCGAGTCGATCCGTTCCATCGTCGAGTATCCCGCGGGGTACATTCCGATTTCTGCATTCTGTCCGTCCCACACCCCTTATCCGCCGTTTCCACCATTACCCCGGGCCGCGTTGCATATTTCAACCATCCGATTTCCAGCCCTGTCACCGTTTCGCCCGGTTTTATCTCGCCGATAATTGTATTTCCGTTCAGCACCGGTGATCAGACCAGCGACGCGCGGTCAACGTGTGGACCGATATATTTATAATCGAACGTTCCGCCGGGAAACGTAATGCAAAATAATTTGAACCGGACGAAACGATCGTCCTGGCTATATCATCCCCATCCACTGCTCTATCTCCTGGCTTATTTTTAAACGTTGCAAACGTTCGTTTCTCTTCGTGGTTTTCGTGAATTATTTCTTTTCCTTGAAATGTTTACAAGCTGTTTTTATGATTGTAGAAGGGTTAAAAATAGGGGATCGTAATGAAACTTGAAAGGAAGAAAAATTAGCAATAATAAGAGATTTTTTGAAATCATGAATAATAATAAATAAGGAGGGCTGGAATTATGAAATTTAAGTAATAATGAATTAGTGTACAGTACTGATCATAGTAAGCTTACTTAGGGAAATGGCGTCATAGGAAAAAGAGGAGTTCTTAAAATTTTAATTTTTGACGTTATTAATATTAAAGGTGATTTAGAAATAGAATGAAATTATGAATTATGAATAATAATACACGGGACTCTTTCCCCTATATCGTCATTTTTCTCTTACCCCTAATGAGAGAGACTGAAGTCCGGAGAAGGGGTGGCTTACGGCGAGGGCCAGGAACCCGGAACCCCGGAATCTCGGGGCAGCCTAGGGGAGGTAGGGAACCCGGAAATTCGGAACTTGAGGAAGTCTAGGAAAGAGGTCGAGAACCCGGAAATTCGGAAAAGCCTGCTAGAAGGGGACATCGCTATCTTCTCTAAGGAAACCTCCCATGCTCGGTACTGTACATAATAAAAATAAAATAATACTAAATAATAAACTTCGGGGGGCAAAAATAGGAAAAATAGATTTTTTATGTAGAATCACAATAAAAATTAAAATATTTTCATAATTAATTAAAAATAAACCTCTATCATTTAGTAATAATATTAGAAAAGAAGAAACTTTTTTTGTGTTTTATAAATTTACTGTAAAGGAATTCCAATAATTGCAATTTAATCAATTGTATCTTAATAGAACATGTATCGAAACTAAAGATATACTATTTGAAACTGAAACACCGCGTGTTCCATTTCCAACATTCAAGAGTCTATTTAAACGATTAAAGAAAATGCAATTTCCACGGTCAGCCCGCTTCATTATGCGGTTCAGCTTAAATCAAACGTAAAGTGACTGCATCGCAAGTCATCAGGATCAGTTTCCAATATCCATGCATGTCTAAGCGATTCTACGTTTTTCTGTCCGATGATGTGTGCCAGTTGTATCACATCAAATAGTCACGGTTAATAACGAGGTCATTGATTTCTCGTTGAAAAGAGGTTCACACTTTCAATCGATTTTGCGGTGAACAAGATTCTTAAGTATTCTGTATTCTCTCGTTATTCACCCTTCTTTTTCGTTCTGAAAAGAATAACTTTCGAAGGAAAGTTAAGCGACACCATTTAATTCCTGTTACTATTAACTTCCGTAAAGTGTCTTCGACGTACAATTACTTAGGCAAAAGAATTTAACCGATACTATTCCTGTTACTATAAATTTCCATAAAATGTCATTTTCTTATAAACTGCTCTTACTTAAAACTTCTAACGAATGAAATATGAACGTTAGATTACAGTTTCTAATCCAGATTAAGTTTCTATAGTGTTCGGATAGAGGAGGGATTAGACCCGGTATTTGTGAAACGTGTTGTTTTATTAACTCAATGACATCTTAGTAGAAGATAACTTTAAATTAATTGCAAATTAACAAATTAAAATGTATAATATTCGTAGATTTGCACTAATAAGATAAATTTTAAAACTATTTCTTGCGATCAAAGGATCCAAGAGGATAAGCATGGGGTAGCAACTTCCACCCCTAATTTTAGCGTCTATGTATATTAAATAACTCTTTTTACTTATAAAATAACTATGCATAGTTTCAGACCCCTACCCCCTCTGGTAAGAGAAATATGGGGGTTGGGACTCTTAATTTTACCATTTATTTTCTCGAGAACTATTACAGATATTTGAACATGTTAAAATGCAAATAGTAGATGCTCATTAGCTGTACTTCATATACTTTTTTCCAAATTTTTTGCCGATTATTAAGGATGGTTTTTGCAAACAGCCCTTAACTATTAAGGTTGCTGTTTTATAAATTTAAATAATTTTATAGAGAATTAAATATTTTACGATTTATTATGCATAAATTACGTTATTTTGATGCAAGTATTAGGGTAATTTTGTAACGATCCAATTACTGTTAGTCATCCAAGTATCGCGGTAAATCTAACGCGACGAAATATCAGACAGTGCAAACACGATCGCAACAGCCTGTCTCACGTGAAATTCTGCGTTTCAATATTCAATCGAATCGTCGCGATTAATCGACCGCTGATAATTTTCCAATTTCAAGTTGCCGCCGAACGAGCAACGAGATCGCCTTTTTCTACGCTTTTCGAAGTGGAAAAAGGAACGCGGACGGCAGCGTATCACCGACACTCCAATCCTCGATATACGAGCTCGATAACTCTTTCTTTCTTTCCCTCTCTCTCTTCTTTCCTTTTTTCTTCTTCTTCTTTTCATTCCCCTCGAACGAACCACCACGCCGGCCGGAAACGCAATCGAACCGTCTTTCGATTCACTTAACGGACGGTATTAACTCACGTAACGTATTATGCCGGGATGTAAATATACAGTAAAGTATTTTTACGAGCTTTCTCTACAAGTTCGCTCTTATCCGGCCGATAAAATTTACAACGTCTACCTCTACTGTACCTACACGCTGTACGAGTACGTTCGCGTACTTTAGACTCGTGTTTAACATCAACATCATTTCACGTGACGCAGAGGTTATTATTTTTACATTATTTATGTAATTTAATTCAGAGATACTGACGACCTAATCTTTGGCAAGTGTATAATAATTTTAGAATTTTTTTATCAATTATTAAATATTGAACATGTATAATACAAGGATATTAATCTGAAGTTAAATGTACAATTTTTAAACGAAAGATTTTCATATGCTGAAGAAATAATTTTGAAACAACAGTGTAAAATTTAGAAGATTAAAATATGAAGTACAAACTTAAATTAAAATTGGGGCTCTCTCTATGGTCCGCTGTCCAAGGATTAATATTTATTCATATTTTCTAAACTTGAATCGAGGATATAATGATCAGGCATGCTATAAATAAATTAAATTAAAAAATTTTTTAAGCTTAGCTCTCCCCAAGTTCTTTTAAGGCTTTCCCAATTAAAAATAAGTAAAATTTTCAATTTTTTAATGCGCAATACAAAACAGAAAATTTTCATTACAACTTAATTTAAGATGTAATTCTGTTGATACGAAGTTCAGTTGCAGTCGTTTTTTATAACGACCTAACATCTGCGAGATATGCTTACCACCAGACTCACGACATAGGTATTCCCGAGGTAAAGACCTCCACAGTGATCTTATCTCTAGAACAAGCTGCTTCATTTTGCATAGTTTACATCTTCCTTGTTTTATCTTCATAGATGCCTAAACGTTTCCAATTAGATTGGCATCTACCCATCGTGACAGCTGGTTCAAGATATTGAACCATTCGGGACTAATCTTACGTTCATTCAACATTCCATTCGCAATCTTTTTGCAACCGAATTACATTATCAAATCATTCTGCTATCATTTATAAATTTTGCTTAATAATTTTATTATACAAATTTTTGCAATATCTTCTATGATCTAATAATAATAATTAATAATAGGGTAATTACGTGTAACATCATTATGCCAGCGAAGGTGTCAATTACTTGTCCCTAATACACACCTGCAGACACTTTGATACTTTCGGAACTCGTCAGATGTTCTGAAAGTCGTTCAGGGGGCTGGTAAACGGAAACGCGCGTAGAAGGAAGCATCGAAAATCGAGCGTGGCCGTCGTGAGAAAGGATCTGTCGACCAAAGGAACACAGGGTGGACGTTGTCGTGGAAAGAGAAGAGGGGCAGGGATCGCGTTATTAGATACCAGATCTCTGCTCGAGCGTGCTCCCAAGCAAAACGCGCCGCCAGCAGAACGGCGCGGGTTAAGTTCCGGGAAGAGGCGCGAGTTCCGGCTACGCACGGTGTAACAGCACCGCATAACGTGTACAGATACGAGCGCCGTGCATTACCTGAGGATAGGCTCAGGTTGGCCCGCTGACGACAAATGTTCAGTCGCCTTCCTAGAGGCGAATTTATGCTTAGGATTGCTTCGACGTCCGCTTCGTAGAATTCTGCGCGAAGCCGCATGCGAAACAGTCGTGAAAGTTTGTATTAGAAGTTTTTCCGTTTTTTATATGGGATACGAAAATCAGTTCCAAGAATCATGTTGTTCAGTAATTACAAAACTATAATACATTAATAGTAATGAATCAAGAAGTGGTATACATGAAATTCTATGAAACATAACTGCCACGAATTTCAATCATGATACATTAATAATTCTATGGTACAATTACCGACAAGTGTTTATTTCAGCATCATATTCAAATTGTTTCAAGTATTTCCATGCATATAATAATCCGAAGGAATTCATTGCAGAATTGGAATTTGTAATAACAACGTAGGGTTTTGTTTGCAATATCCCTTGACTTGTCAGTCCAAGTATTTGAGCTTGAATTGTACATTTTGTACATCTATTGAAATAGCAAGCATGTCAGATCTAATTGTTAATAACTGGCTATGGTATTTCTATTATTTCTATTATTTCGAAAGAAAAAGTTTCAAAAAAAGCAAACTAATAATTTTTTATATATGTATTTTACTATCCACATGAAAAATTATATTTTTACATAAAAGTTTATAAAAATATATTATTTTTTATTACTATTTCAACATAGATAGAAAGGAAGTGAAATAGAATTATTTTATAATGAAGTATCTTTGAGAAACTTCTAATAGGAAGTTATAGTTTATTAGATCAATAACAATTTAATGTCTTGCTGCACGTGAAAATAATAGTTCAACATTGACGAGTCTTCAATCAATAAGGTATTGTTCGCCTTCATGACCAATTAATACGTTCTTTTGTCTAGGCCGGCTTTCTCCAATTATTATTTTCAGATCTTTACAGCGGTCCCTCGACGGCACCACTTTTCTGCAATTACGCGGAATAAAGATTTTTTCCTTGAAATGATTCACTTTCAAAAGTCGATTTCATCGTTGCAGCGAACGGAGAAAAGTGGATTTTGTTCTATTGAAACCTTTCTTATAGCAATTTCTTTTTTACTTTAAACGTTCCTTTTCCTTTATTACGAATCCCTTTTTCTATCCTTCCTTTTTGAAACTTTTTCGTATGCTGTTACCTTTGAAAGCGTTCAGCTTTGTAGCTGCTTCTTTAATAGCTAAATGCAATTATACGCTTGTACAAGTTAGGTTTCTACTGATTCCTTCTTCAACTTCTTCTTTTCCTTCTTCTTCTTCTTTGCTAGATTGTTACAGTACTTTGAGACTGTTATAATTTAAAAATCGTTAGCATTATCTTTATTATTTTCCTCCAGCAATTTTCTCACTTGACAAATTTTTCTTAAATTAATTTTCCCAATTATTATTAATTAATAACGAATAATGGTATTAAACCGTCAAAGTGCAAAGTAGGCATCAAAGCATCACTACTTAAATTTAATTAATCAAAATCGAAATCATAAAATTATAAATTCTACAAAGAGATAATTTCTAACTTCCAAATGCGTATACAATACCAAACGACGTCTCTTTCAACTGAGATTCGTCCTAATCAAGAAATAAAAAAACTCCTCTGGACCGTTCTCGTTGATTCAGTAACTTCGTCCAAATAGCGTAAAAAGAGGAACGGGGGATGATAGAAAAGAAAGAATCAGGAGGGGTTGTGAAAAAGGAGGAAGAAAGAAATCGTTGGCCGATTAGGTAGCCGAAGGGACGCTGGATGAATTCGCTCTGAAACGGCAATTAAGCCAACCATGCATTTTCTGGAGCGGTTCGTCCAACGGACTTTCAAGAGCCGTGTTCTCCGAAAGCGGGCGTCCGGAGCCACGAGCTGCACAAGCAGAAGGAATTCCTGCAACGTAAGTGGAGACGAGGAATCCGATCGAACCGGTGCGTCTTCGTGGCGCCGTTGCGTCTCTGCGTCTCTGCGTAGTCGAGACGTTAGTCTGGGAACATGCCGTTCCAGGGCGTCCGTTTACTTAACCGGAAAAAAAGGAAGGATAGATGGAACAGATTGATTGCGAGGATGGGGGTATCTTACGAAAATGCGGCTGCGCCCCGTGGGACCAAGATTATCTGCAACGTCACCCTGACGCTTGCTGCACCGCATCGTGGCGGGAAAATCTTCTGGGTCACTTTATACCGATATATACTACTGATTTTCTAGCTTGATTAAAAAAAATTGTAGATTCCTAATCTAAAAATAATTTTTTAATTTTTTTAATGTGATAGAATAATTGCAGAAAAGGAGAAGGAAAAAATTGAGTATCATTACTATTATGTTAATAATATAAGATATTGTTATTTTATAGATGGGAAATATCAGATCGGGTTAAGTTGAGTTAGATCGGCCTGTTTCGGCTCGACTCGGGTCAGGTTTGCATTATTCGGGTATAGTCGGGTCACGTCGCCTCGAGGCGGATCCGGTCGAGTTTGCATTACTCGGGTTAGGTTAAGTCAGATCGGCTTGGTTCGGCTTGACTCGGATCGGGTCTCCATTATTCGGGTCAAATGATTGAAAGTATACATATATAGGGAATTGTTTCGAGATTTCCTAATTAAATTTTCTTAATTTTCATCTATTTTAGCATATCCTAAAACAATTAATCACAGTCTCATATAAAAAATTCCAAACGTCACGTCTATAATTGTCGTTTCCTTACCGTCGAATCAACAAATTCCCTAAACGAATACTAAAATTTCAACCGTTCCAAAGCAATAGAAACGTCTGACACCATAACCGACAGGAGGTATGACAATTTCGCAAGATTCACGAGTTCAGCGGCAAACAAGCGCGGCGAACGAATCAATCCTTTCATTAACGTTTAACCCAGATTCCCGCAAACGAGTAATCAATCCTCATCGATTCCGATCGTCGCGTCGGTAGGAAATCGAACGGGGCACCCCGGCCCCCGGTTCGAAAAGGGGGGTTGCAATTTCGAAATGAATGCGGTCCGCGCGGACGACGCGACGGTTTCAATTCTGCCCGCTCGTAAATCGTGGTGGGTCGAGGCAACGAGAAGTCGAGCTGAAGGCGGATTTGCCGACGAGGCAGGCGACCGTGCAACGCCAGGACCTCGTTGGAAAGGGAGCGGGAAAATCGGGGCTAGGCTCGTTCTTAGAATTCTGCGATGGAGATAATATCGAGCATTCGGGACGCGGATTTCCCGGGAGGAAGGAGCGCGTTCAACGCTAAAAGGTACACGCCGATCGGTCCGTAGATTCGACGTCTTCTCTCCGGGGAATCCGGGAAATCTGGCCAGCAAAACGAGCCAAAGTGAGAGAGAAAGATAGGAAGCGAACGAAGGAGGAACGTACTGTATAAAGGGGATAGGAAACGTGGAGGGAACAATGAAAGGATGATCGGGGAACAAAGAACGGTTGGATAAGTGTAGAAACGAGGGAAAGGAGCAACGGTAGAAGTAGAACGGGTTCGGAAAAACAAAGCGAAACAACGTTGCTGAAGAAAAGAGGCAACCGATCGGTAGCAAGAGTCCGAAAGGAATTAGATTTGCTCGGTGCTAGCCAAGCGCGACGAACAGAATGTAACACGATCCGCCAGTAATTCGAAACGCGTTCCTCGGAAACACGGAGAATTATTCCTTTGCTGCTGTTCCTGCTATTGCCATCGATGCTCTTTTCTACTCCTGCCGTCCCTTTTCGTCCTTGCTTATTCCTTCCTTTATGCCACCAACACGCCGACTTGCATCGTTGAACCTAGACGAGTTTCTTTCTTCGATCTTACGTCCGATCTTGATTTTCGTCCAAGTTACGTGTCTTGGATGTTGATCACTTGGCACCAGGAATTAGTTAACTGTTTCTTTTTTTTTTCGTTAACTCTTTGATATCTATTATTTCTGAAAAATATTTGTAGGGGGTGGTAGAGAAGCTTTGATACTACTAGAAAGTAGAAAGCTTAATTAACCCTATAATTTTAGAAATTTGTTAACATTTGCTTTTATAAAGTTTCTAAATTCCATTGCAAAATTTTTCTGTGTCTGCATTATTTGATTTTATCCTATCCTTCGCACTGATCTAAAAATAAATCCAAAGGGTACAACCCGGTAAGGTAGTCAAAATGGCCCTTAAGTCAAATTAAACTCAAATGGAATCATTCGATACCATATCAAAAGAAAACCTTGCATACCACTTTTCAATCCTTCACCTCAACCAGGGTGAAAAATAAAAATTCCAAGTTTTGCTATATTTTTTCTATTTAATGACATCTGAAAATTCTGACACACTTGGTAGGGCATATTAGGAAATTTTCCCCAATTTTTCCGTTGCAAATGCTAATTATAAAAAATGATAAATATAAAATGGGAAGTGACATTATTTCTTTATTAATTATACATTAATTTTATTAATGATTGCTTCTTTATTGTTACAGATCACTAGGTAGGGAAAGAATGGACTTAAAACGTCATAAACGTCCTCATACGCAACCCTTTGACTTCCAAGACCTTTGGCCTATATCGACAGCTTTATGCTCGATTTTCATGTATATTAGCCACGTGTGTTCAAGGTCTACGCGTGTAATCAGGTACGTTAACGTCTAATTATTCGATGAAATTAAGCTTGACCGTTCGATCGTGAGCTAAACGAGCGAAGCGTGAGATTTATTGTCCGCCTCTATCGTCAGGCTTGAAGAGCTTTTGGGGGCTTGTCCTTTCATCGCTTTGACGGTTTTAATTAATCTCAAAGCCACGTACTCGATTCATTGTCACCCTTACGTGGTGAAGGAACCTTGAAATATTTTGAACATCAACAAATTGACGAATTAATTTAATTAATTAATTAAAATTGAAAGTATACACGATAAGGAATATTATGTTTAAAAAAAAAGTTGCTAAGTTTCATTTAAAGAATTTCAAAGTTTGTTGATGAAAAATTAAAAATTAGTAGTCCTATTAATTAAAAAAATATAATTTGAAAAAATCCTGTCGTTGAATGGCGACAATATCGAAGTTGCAAACATGGAAGATAGCTCGCTCATGTAATCACCGTTAAGAAGGTGAATTTAATTAATTCAAAGAGTAAGTTCGCGCCAGGCTTTATTGCAGTCGTGAACTTGAGAAATACGTAACGGAACAGGCGATTCGAACGATACCAGAGGCTCGTTCACCGAGAAACAGGTTTGACTTGGTTGCCGATCGAAAGACACCCGTGTCGCCTGCTGCACGACGATTAAGTAATTACCGCAAATTGGTCCCGACATTTAGCCGGGCCTAATATTAATCGCTAATTAGCGTCTCTCGAGCTTAATATTAATCGGTAATTAATTGATCGCCAGTATTCGCTCTGTTAATATCTGCCCATTTATCTAAACGATTTCGATCTTTGGCACTGATGGCAACAGCCCACCTCGCTGGATCGTCGATTAAATCTGCAGCAAGAATCTCATGCTCGATTTCTATGAAGATTGTTACACGGCTTGGTAACTGACACCTGCAAGTGATCATTCGAACGTTTAGCTTGTTTCTTGAGTGGTTGCTTCATGGTTCATTCTGTTCGGTATCTTTTATTAATTTCTTTTTTCTGAGGGATGTGTTAATTGTTCTTAGATTGTTAAATGGAGCTTGTGAGTTAATAGAAGGATTGATGAAATTAATTTGATGAAAGGATAACATTCAGTTTAATTGATAAATTTTATTTTATTGATGGAAATAAAATAAATTTACTTGCAATAAAGGTGTAAATAATTTAGTAATTTTTATGTTTCTTCCTCTTAATTTGCATATGAACAAAAGAGAGAGCACTTTATAATTGCTGTAGCATTCATACTAAAATTTACATAAGCGTTACATTTAACACAGAAGAGCAAGCGTGACAAAAAAAATGCGTACACGCCGAAGCAAATGACAAAGTTCTACCATTGCTACGTTGCTTGATTCTCCCTTTTTTTTCTAAAATGCTGGGTAGAATGGAACTTGAAGGGTAGTTTTTCCAAATATTCACGTCACTGAATGTTTCATTTATTTCTTTCCAGACAACTGGTTCCATAGCGTAATCACAAGTTTGGATACACTTTTTTTAGCATGAAATGAAAGAATAGGAACGTTAAAACCACTGTAAAGCTGTATGTTTGCTGTTTCATACCATCCGTGGGAATTGTAATTTTTATTTTTAAGTAAATGTTGCAGTGAGAGTCCACGTGCTATATTTGGGAGACGAGTTCATTTTTAAATAAAAGATTAAATAGTACGCGTTATTATAATAGTAGCAATTTAATTTAATTTTATTATTAAAGAATTGAATACGTAACATAATATATATTTTACATATTTTAATGCTGTTGCAAGTTAATAATAGCAAAGTTAAAAGATTTATAAAAACAACAGAAAATTAATTTAAATTTTCAAAAATTCCATTTTCTCTTTCAAATCATTCCACTTGTTAAAAGAATATTAACCCATGAAATAAAAAGATGATATCTACAATTAATTCAACTACAAAAATTTAGAATTTGCAAATTAATTAAAATTTTAAAAGATCCTAATATTTCTTCTAAATCATTCTACCTTTCAACTCAACGTCAACCCCTCAATTGAGAAACTAGACGTTACAACAACTCCAACCACCCCAAACGATCCAATCAGCCCTTCAAATATCAATCACGAAACGTTTCTCATCCCTCGCACAATACAAATTCAATATCCACCCCATAACATACACTTTAAAACGCAACGAACAATTTGAAAACAACACTGAACCCATCCCAAAGAGCAAAAAGAAAAGAGGAAAAAAAAAAGCAAAAACAGGTTGTCGTAGAATCCTACAGAAGGGTTGTACAGAATAGCGAGTAGTATCCGGTGATCTAGCCTCCCACATTTTGTATATTTTTACACCGTAACCGCGCGTGCTACCGTCCTGTCTCTTCAACCCCCTCGGCTCCCACCCCTCTGGCCAATGTGTGCCAGGTAATTGGGTGTGAAATGAAATCTAACGAAAACCCTTTTAGGCGTGTGCACAGTCGCTCGCTTGTGGACAGAGTAGCCTGGGCCCACCCTCGTACACCTTTTAAACCCCTCCTTCGCTCCCATGGAACGAGCACAACCGCTTTTTCACCTCTATCCTTCTCGTGGTGTCGTGTGTGTATCGCTATCACAGGCAGACGGTAGAAGCGAGCAGGGTGGTTCACGATCAAATAGTTTCCATTTTTTGTCACCGCCATCAGCCGTCCTTTCTCGTCTGCATGGCACAGCGACGGAATATTACGGGACGATGGTTAAACTCCTCGTTCACGCTCTCCACTCTTTTGTTCTTTGTTGCTTCCTTTCCTATCCCCTCTTGTCGCCGTTACGAGTGCCCGAGCTTTTCCTTTTCGCGTGATGGAAAGCATTCCTTTCTCCCTCTTTTATTCCAACGAATTCGGCCGGGACCCCGGAATCGGCCCGTTTACTTCCTTTTATCAGAATGAACCGACTGGATGTAATTTTTCTTTCCTCCTCGTTTACCTCTATTTCGCTTTTCTTCCTTTTGTTTTCGGGATAGTTCGGTGGGGTTCGTCTGTAAATGGGGTGTTGTATCGCAGACTAATGCAGGGTATTTATTATTTATTGATAAGAAATAGATTGTAGATAATTCTGATTATAATGGCTGAGAAAAATTAATTTATAGAAAGGGTGCTAAGAACCGTCAAGCTTAATTATTAAAAAATATTTAAAATAATAATTATTTTTCTCAGCTAGAAAATTTCAGAAAAATTATTTATTTATTACAAATCTTGATTTAGTGAAGATATTATTTTATAAATATATTCCTACACATTTCTGAATTGAATCAAGAAATATGAACAGGTCGAAGTTTATATACTGGCTAAAAATTTGTAAAAATTTCCTCCGAGATACACCGTCGATAAGCTTAACCATTTTTGGCCAGAAGGTAAGCTTCTTAGTAGAGCATGTGTACATAGGGTTCGTGTAAAATGCAAAAAGCTGAGCTCAGCCATACTCTTATTATTATTACGTTATCCAACTGAGGCCGGATTGTGTTTTATGTTCATAAATCGTGCCACCACGTACGGACACGAACGCGAGGACGATTTTCGACGTCGTAGCCGACGCGAAACCAACCCCCGAGATAGCTGCTTTTTCGGAATTCAGCTTCGCTCGATGCCACGCCACTCGTTCCCCGGGTGAAATTATTTCGCGTTCACTCGCCTCGTCTCTCTTGCGGTTATAGAACCGTAAAACATCGGGCAAAATGGAATTAAACGTATTTCGAAGTAAAAAATAAAAAGAAAGAACGAAGAACGTGACGATTCTCTCGTTTTCGCAAACCAAGGATGAAATAGTATAAAACTTTGCCCTTGTCTAAAAAGGTATTAAAATAGTAGCTTGAATGTTTAATTATCGCCCCTAGAGAAAATGACGGTATAAAGAAAGCAGGAATTTTCAAAATCTTAATTTTGATAATATTAATATGATAATATTATTTTTAATTATTATACATTACAGGACATCACCATTTCCTAGGGACATCACCCTAACCTAATATGATCACCAGTGTACAAATTTCTTTTAATTATTCTTTCATATATAATTCTGCTTAGTTCTCGACTTTCATGAATGTCTAAAATTCCACATTTTATCGCAAACGTCGTCTACCTGTTTTTAACGCAGTTGCTTTAAACAGAACCGTAAGAAGACATTCCGGCTAGGTAAAACACGTTTACTTGATTTCACTTTCAGTTTATTTTATTAGCTCGTAAAAGCTAAGCGGAAGTCAGGTGCTCTTCCATCTCTGTGCATCTGCAGGTGTCCTTTCAATTACCTTTCGTTTAAAACATCCAAATGGAAGAAATGGAAATACAGGAGAAGAAAAATAAAAGTTTAATCACCGTGTGTTAACATATTCATGTATGGATAGTATTTTCTTTCGTAGTATAATTAATATATGGTTGATCAAGTTCCTTTAAAGGCGCTTATAAAATATTTGCACCTTAAATATACATTTTAATAACGAAGGTATCCTGTCGGAGATATTAACAGAACCACTTCGTTATCCATCGAGTACTGGCATCAGCTTCTCGATTATCCCAATTATTCCTCGTGTAATTCATTTTTCCCGTTCTCGATTCATCAAAATCTCCTTCGTTCGCTTTTTTTCGGCCCGCGTAACGGGGCAATTAAGAACGAATTAACACATACGCCATTCCAACGTTCCCTTTAATAAACGCGGACTCGGCAGTCTATAAAAGCAAGAAAAATGGCTCTGCGAGAGAATGCGTTTTCTGTGAATAAGACAATGTCTTTTATTGAAATTAACGTTAATAAACTTCGCGATACCTGAACCGTGTTGCTAAAATTGTCGTTAGAAGGTATTTTAGGAAAATTCATGGGTTGTTTTAAAAATTCTTTGGGAACTCTGACTCGTACATTCAACTTATGTTACATACTATTAAAACAGCAAAATGAGTTCACAGTAGCGATTCGAACCATTACAAGTGGTGCGGCGTCGTTATCAGCCGACAGAAACTGCGACTGCCGGTGTATTTAAAACGCATTAAGTAGAATGAGATTCGTTGATTGCTCGGTTTGGCATCGTGGTATTTCGCGTAAGTACGTACGTTGTAAACGACTCCTATGCTGCTCGACGACGAGTGCACGATAAGGGAGAAAGTAGAAACGAACGAGGATGACTGTCAGACCATCGTACTTCAGCATCGAATTTGATGTCTGGCAAAGATGATACGAACAACCATGTTACGTTATTTATTTTGGAAATTGTAGGTAATTGTGACGATCATTAGTGTAATTAGGAATTTGTCCGGAAGGGTCAGGTTCTTTAGTTCAATTTTATTTATACTTTTGCAATTTTGCGAGAAGTACATTTTTTATTTATTTATTTCAAGCACACTTAATCAAAAATAAATCAGAAGGTAATCAAAAATTCAAATAACTTTCCCTTTTCCCTTCACCTCTGCCCTTGTTGCCCTTCCTTCTTGCAAATATGTAAATACCTCGGCTTCCCTTACAAATTCTTTGGCGTATTTGCATAACCCCACCTTTATGTTGCCCTTTATACTTCGAATCAGCTCTTTAATCAACTCTTCTCCCTCATAACTCTTTCACCACTCATCTATTCCTTTGATAATTCTTTATTTTATTACTCCTCTTGCTACCCCACAAACCCAAATAGAGCATTCCTTATTTATTTCAAGATGCAAAGGATCCCAGAATTATTGGGATGATTAGAATTGTAACTCTGAAATTAGGATTTTAACACTGAATAATTTTAAGGAATTGGCAATATAAGGAGAGGAGGCACCAAATTTCTAGAAATTACTAAGATAATAACAAATTATGTAACCTCTTGAATAAAAATTTCTTGAGTAAATGTTTGCTCTAGAGTAATACGGATATCTCTCCCTACATCGCCATTTTGCCTAAGGAAGACTTCGGTGCTCGTTGCTGTACACGTGCTCGACGGGCGGCATATGTGGCCCACTGTACGTAACGTCGTAACGTAATGCCGGGAAACGTTTGTCTTGTAGCAACAGATGCTGCGAGCATGCATAAAGCGTGAGCCTCCTCGCTTACCTCCCAATCGCCACGGCGCCATGTACACAGCGTGTTATATCGCCGGGGTACCGGCGTTCGTACGATGGGCGTGTACGCCCGGCTACCGGTCTTGTCCGCAGGGACGAACAACCGTCTATTACCGGGAATACAGGTGTGAGTCCACCGATCGACGAGCGCCTTTAATCAACCTGATCATTTATCATCGCGATTAAATATTCGCGTTGACCCACCGACGATTGATAACGAATCGGGTCGCGAAGATTTGCGAGCTGCACTTTTCGAATCTGGCACGTGAAAGTACGTAATTGGGTCACAATGCCTTGTGCACCTTGCGTGATGTCGACGATGCTTTCGGGCTACAATGTCCATAATGAATGATTATGGAAATTATAGACTGGTTTTATGTAGGTGGGGTAAATTGCACGTGTGTATCGTTCTTTTGTATCTTATCATTTATGGTACTTGAGATTTTTTTTAATTTATGGGCGATGCGGTGGAGCATGGGTTGTGTACAGGGGCGGAATTCGCCTTTGGGAGTTTAGAAATATTCCTGGCAGGTTAATAGGAATTTGGGACCTAATTAAATAAAATTAATTAAAATTACTCGAGTCACTAACCTTCTTGTGAGAATTTAAGTCACGATTCGTATCTGGTTATGTAGATATAAATTTGTTTTATTTAAAATACATAATTTATTTGGAGAGCCAAGAACATTTTGCTATTTTTTTTATGTAAAAAGTGACATTTTTGTATATGATCATACTTCGATGACCAAGAGTTATAAAAGCGAAGGACTCGTGTGGAAAACCACGCAGCTCGCATTAGTTACGTGATGGGGGATGAAATACACAAATCGGTGGGTAAACATCCCTTTAAATCTGAATCACGACGGCGGCAACAAACAGCGAGCGAGCGAGCGGTATTAACTTTAGCTCGAGTTCGTTTTGTGTCGCGAATCGGTAGATGCGTCTCAACTTTCCCCTTTCCTCTTCACACGGACGCCTTTATCTCTATTCTTCCTGCTCCCGTTCCTCTATTTTTCTCTCCATTTTTGCAACTTCCTTCTGCTGGTGCATTCAACGCGCCTTTGTGAACGTTTATTCTTTCCCTGCCAGGAACGCACTTTCGTGAGCCGAAAATTGGAAATTTTTTATTCATTTTATTAAAAAATTAAACTAATTAAATATGTAAAAAACATATTTGTCCATAAAACAAATTAGAATCAATCTGCAATACTTCCACAATTTCAAGATTCTTGGAAATCAATCAACAATCGTGATAGATTAATCGCACACATAAATATTCATCCCAATGAAAAATTCTGCCAATAGAAAAGCATTTTTATACATCAATAATTGTGACTGTTCTTTACAAGTTGATACAATGCCACTGTTCATTGCAGGTGACAAAGAAATTTTCATTTCATTCATTTTATTCTGAATGCTGCAAGAATTTCATTTTTTTTAAATGAATGAACTGAAATCAGGATTTCATTCGTAGTAATATGGAACGATCGTTTAAGTGGTCACGATGTAATAGTTAAGAAGGGGGCTCGATAGAATTTGTTCCCTTTTGGAATTTCATTTCGCGAACAATAAAAGCTTTCGAAAGAGCAACGCTATTCTTTCTCCGCCGTTTTTTTTTGTTGCTTGTCATTTCACCCCTCGGATATCGATCTCGCCATTCATCCAGCGTGCTGCTTATATGCATATCAATGATAAAAGCTCCAGTCAAACCGATCGTCGAACGAGAAGAATACATTTTCGATTCATCTCGTTTTGACGTGAATTATTGAGAGAAAAAAAAAGTTTAACTACCGTGCGACGAGTTGTCGCGCGACTGCTTGATATTCCTTGGTGAAAAATTTATTTTCCACGGGAATATAGATAATTAACTGGATCAAAGGAGTATATTTAATTTATCTAGATCTTTATTGGAACTTCTTTTGCAAGGTGGAATTAAATAAATTGGTATTAAATAAATTATTGAGTGTCTTTGGATAAATAAAATTGACAAATTACATCTGTGATAATATTTATTAAGGGTGATAGAATTTATTATTATTTTTTATCTTGTGATTTTTCGAAAAAACATTTCCTTCACTTTATTTCATCTTGAAATAAACTTGTCGGTAGACCACAATTTTCAACTCGACAAATTTCACGTTTTCGCTGATCCCTCCCAATCCTTGGTCGAATAGAAGGAACCCTGCTGAAGGAAATAAAAGACAGGCCCGCAATCCCGACGAACCCCATATTTCTGAAATCGCTGTGCCTACGTAATGAGCGCAGACGGTAGCGGGTAAAACGCGTACAGGCGGTGTGCCGTGAAGTTAATACACTGTTCTTCTCTTTCTCTCGCTGTATGAATACAAATCTTGTTTTCTCGCTCACACGTCGCTTACAATAAGGAAGCAGCCGCGCGTCTCGACCTTCGAAGATTGCTGGCGCTGGCCAACGTATGATAATTACTATTGCCAGCGCGTGCACGCTGATGCACTTCGTAATTTCATTCTTTATTCTTCACGATGCAGCGTCTTGGAAGATTGAAGACGAAATTTTGATGAAGTTGGGCTTTCACAAATTCCAACTTATGAGAATATTAGATAAAGCCACTGTCCGTCCGATCCACGCGTGGGGGGAGGCAGGCACGGTAATGCTTACAGTACGTATTAGTGCGCGTCCTATCCTGTCTTGTCGTTTATTGTGACTTATAAACAGTGATAAACTTGCTCCTTTGCTTAAATATTTCACAATTTTCTGATGGTGAGTTATTTAATATTGTACCCTAATACTTTTTAATAATTTAGAATATAATTATATGTAAATGTTCAAACGAAATATGTAATAATACTATTGTGAGGTTATGGTCATGCCACATATTCTGAATGATGTATTACAAAAATACCCGGATTCTAATTTGGATGACATTGAAGAATAGGATAACAGATCAAAGGTTTTTACATTATTCCAGGCTGTAATGCATTTTTAAATGACGTTAAATTTTGTTTTACTGGAAATGGTATAGTCCATTTAGGGCTAGCAATTAGGATTAGGTTAGGTTAGGGTAGAGAACAATACCCTAAATATTAACTGTTTAAGCAGTATATACCTATTACAATTTTTTAATTAGAGTAGGGTAACAGTAATGGTGCTGATCAAAATTACTTTTCTTTGACATTAGTATTTTTTTTTGCTTCTGATAATTTGTGACACTGATTTATCTGATTACTTGCCATTTACTACAATTTAAAATTAAATAAAAAGAGACGAAACGAACGAAAGTTATCGAAATAAAGTGTGCGTGGTTGTTTTGTGTATAAAAAACGGGCCTGTGCATCGAACCTCGTACGAAGAAAGATGGTTACGGTTCGGAACGCATCCGTCCTCGTGTGCAGATGCACGCACGCGTGCATTCGTGGGCGAGATGCAACGGTAGACGGCGTTTGCATCATACTTTTATCGCCTAGGTTCCGTCTTCCTCCAATTTAATAAAAATAACCGGAAGTTGTATCACATCGGTGAACTCGCCGCCGCGAAGCGTCAGCGTTGCCCGTTGCGTCTCCGATTGTTCATCGTGGATATACGAAGCCAGCTTTTGCCACTTTTAATGAAATTACTTCACGTGAGGTTATAAATCGTGTGCTTTTTGAAGAATAAATGAAATATTAACGTTGCGAAGCGAATAATATGTATTTATTTTTATTACAACAGGTACATGATGATTATCTGTTATTATCAGAAACATTCGAAATAATGATATCAATTATGATACGTCAATTCTGATCTTGTTATCAAATTATAGCCGAATAAATTAGGAATTTTTATATGATTTAATCTGAGGTGTATATTATAAATTAATATGTTTTGTGTTAGAGATATGCCTTTTCTATGAAATATGTAAATGTTACAGTTAGAAATTTTCAATACTGTTCAAAAGACTATTTAACTTTATTAATAATTTATTATTTACAAAATATATATTACACGTTTAATACATTCTTTTTCTGTTAGTTATCAATGGTAATAGCATGATTGTTAAAACAGATGAAATACCTCATTTTTTTCAGCTCCAAGTGCTGTTGTAATTAATCATTAACTTGTTTCTATTAAGTACCTGGAGTTCCTAGAAAATTGCAAGCATTGTTGTAACGAAGATAACGTTGTTGGTTTACTAGAAAAATGATACAGCTAACGATAGGAGAAATAAATTTTTCCGCAAATCGTTAGAAAATTAGTTCTTACTTATTGTTAGCCATTTAGCAATGATAGAAGTAATTTTCTTTTACGAGTTAGACAATAGCCTTCAAGTTTCAAGAACCTTTAATAAAATAAATAAAAAAAGGATTATAGGATATTTCAAGTATTATTATATTAATTTCATAAAATAGCAGGTAGAATATTGAAATTTTAAATAATTACAATTACAAGGATTAAATTTGACAAACAGTCAATGAAAAGAAAGAAAAGTATCATTTAAATTAAATGCCACAGAGGAAATGGACATTTCCTCTAATTATTAAAAATACAAATAATTCATTTTCAAATTTCAAGCTTTCTATTTGCTATTTTGCCTTATTTGTACAATAGCAATATTATTGAAAAAAATAATGTTTTTTCTATTGTTTTCTTATAATTGTTCAGAGATGTCAGATTTGCGATGTTAGTCACTGGTGATGGCATTCAACATTAATTACTATTCATAACCAATTCAAAAGTAATCTATACGAACCCTCGACGAAACAAAAGAGAAATTCCCATTAGTTTCGGAATCTTTCATTTCCTGTTCCATCATCCCCAGTAATTCGTCATCAAAGAACATAGAACAATTTGAAAGGTGCCACACGTATCGTCGTAATCTCGAAATTAGAAGGCTCGATACTGGGAAGCTTTAGGCGGGAACCGTGACCAAAATCGAAGTTGAAGTTGGTTCGATTTATCAAGCTGGCTCGATGCTGGCCAGCTGAAAAGCGGAGGCAAACTGGCTAGGTTTCAAGAAGCCCGGCCGAGAGTCCTGGCTGGCAATTTCGTGCGGGATTTACAAGCGGGTCCCGGGAGCTATTGCTTTTCGCGGAGGAAATTCCAGCGAACCTCTCCTAACGCGCGTACCATAATGATCGGGCAAGCTTTTTTGCTCGAGTTCACTCGGAGAAGTATCCGAGTTGTCGATGTTGTACGACAACCACTGAAAGGAGGCCCTCTTTTCCGCTTGTTCCACGCCGCTCGCGATCCTTTGCCAACCGTTAAATCGTTTACAAGCTACCAGGTTGTAAACGAACGTTGGCTGTCGGCTTGGAACGCTCGCTTCTGCCCGCTAATCACGAGGCCTCGCGATTTATGAACCGGAGATCGAAATCCTGACACTCGTGCGAAACGCTTCGCTCATTGTTGCACGATGATCGCTCTGCCTCCGGCTAAGGAACTTTCCTCGGTCTTGCTTGATCGCATTTCCATCTGCTATCTTCGTCGAACGTGAATTTTCCGCTCCTCTTAAGTTGTTACCTTCAAGTTCATGGAAAACTACCCAGACAATGTCTGCTTGATTTTATAAGTGGAATATGTTGCACCACTTTACGCTGTAATTTTCCAGCTGATTTTATTGGTTATTATATTTTCCTTAATTCGCATTGTTTTTAAGAGATTATATGTTAACATAATAATTTTTAAAAATTGCAAAGGATTCTAATTTAACACTTCTGATTATTTTATTCATTATAGAATTCCTGTTCTTTAATTGAAATATTAGCTAATTATAATAACACAATTTTTCAGTAATTGGGGATAGAGATTTTGATAAAAATTTAACAATTTTTAACAATGTCATATTTATTCAATTAAATTCATTACATAAATATTTTATATTTTCAGATGACTGTACTGAGACCATTGCAGCCATGCAGTATGCAGTTGCACCGCGTCCGGTGAGTTTTTACATTATTTCATTTAAATACCATTTTATTAAATTGAAGGGTGCACATGAATATGTTTTGCAACATTTAAAAATCTTGATAAGATAGGTACTAAAAAATTACATAAATTTTCACATAATTGTATCAACACACATCAAAGCATGCTAATTGTTAATTGGAAAATGTTTGAAGTCATTGAGATTTCAGCTTCATCTCTCAGATCTTAGCTTCGAATTAATATGCCATAAATTTTGTTTTATGTCATCAAATCATGTTAGGTTTTCTATATTTCGAGTGACCATCATCCTCCAACGCGTGCATCGCAAATGCAATTTCTAAAACGTTCAACTAATACCCATTAATAACGCGTTCCTGGTGTTCTGTTCCTGGATCGCAAACAGTGTTTCTTACCATCGTTTTCCATCTCTTTCGCCTTTCCTTCGAATGGGAATACTACGTCTGACGCGAGTTTTTACTAACGGTTAAGTCATTTACCGGCTCGTATTCCGTAAACGAAGCCTTCGCTCTGCAACGAGTTTAGAAGCCGCATCGGCCGTTTTCTCGACCCTAATGACAGCGAATGACGGCACGTGTAATCTGTGTCCATTAGGAGGTCGCCAGATGAAAATTGTCCTACGTACGATGTAGTTGTTGCCCTAATGCCGGGTGTTAAGTGATAAATACAACGATCCTACGGTTTCGTGGAACAAGGCGCAATCACGGCACTGACAGCGTGCTTCCCTCGCGTCTGATTATTTCTTCAAACAATCGGGAAATAGGCTACTGGAGGATGTGGAAAGATGTACGGGAAGATCAATTTTCGGTTTAGTTGCAAATTCCTTTAGTTCTTTGTTGTTGCCAGTTGTTACTGACGATTTTCTCTGAAAGAAACTTACAAGAGGTATTTTTGTTACAATACTTTCGTTATGATAGGAGCTTGTATTGATGTCCTTTTGATGCGAAAGGAATCAAATTTGAAACATTTTCAATATTTTCAATTTCTGGCGAATTTTCCTGTTTCTCCATTTTTCTATTTCAATTTTATTAAAATTAAAGAAGATATTCTAAATATTGTTAATATTACACTAATAATACTGACCAGAGATAGGATTTTGCTATCTATTTTTCTACAGCATTATTCTTTATTTTATTTTAATTTATTATACAGTATATTAATTTGTAATTTTGAGGCGTGCATTATAAAAGCTGCCAAACATAATTACATGAGTTATTGATTCCATAAAATATGTAGCAATCAAAATGTTAATAGACGTTGTCAGTAGTTATTGACTGAAAACCAATTAATTAATAATCCACTTATAACTTAATTAAAATATTAAAATTTAAATGCGCTGTAATTTAGAGAATCTTGATAACAATTGTTTCTTCTAATTTTTATTTAACACTAAATTATAAATGATTACTATTTTAAAATCACCTATTATCTATTGACACATTTCTGTTACAATAACAGTTTCTTAATTTTACGTGTAATAAGAAATGGATGAGGAAGAATTTTTAAAGAACGAAGAGAAAATGAATAAAGAATTTACTTCATACGATACATCCTTCCCAATATAAGTGTAACAGTATTATTAACGATAAAAATCTCTCAGTATTTATTAGGTTCCATATCATTCACTTTAATTGACGAGGTAATTTCATTTTTCCGGTTACTACGTTAACTGCCTCGAATATGAGCATTAAATTCTTTAATTTGAATATTAGTGTTTCATTTTTCAATTTAAGTTTCCAATTTGACACCTCGCATTAATAATGCATTTCTGAATTAAAATGTTCTATCTGAAGCATCTAATTGATTACTATATTAATTATACATAAATACGTACGTTTCACAAAATTGTATAAGCTGTTAAGAAATAATGACTGAATTTTTTATCTTCAGTAAAGAAAAATAAATCATAGAAAAAAGTGATACAATATCCTTTTTTAAGGGATATTTTGAAACGTTAATTAGAGCAATTAAACTGAGGAAAGCGGAATAACCTAACATTATTGCTATTCTTTATAAGCAATCTCTACAGAATTCTATTTTTAAATTATTTTCAAACCTTTTTACCTTCACAATACTCTCACAGAAATTAAATATAGTAAAATTACTTGTAGAGCTAATCTATTTCAACTTTTCTACACAATTCAGCCTTCCTCTAAAATAGTTGCTTTCAAATTTGAGTTTTCAGCTCAAAATGACTATAATTCATAATATCCATTTCCTAATGGTCAAAAAATCAAACGATCCTCAAACGATAGAAATTACCTTCAAATATCTATCACCAATCATAGTACCGGAAGTGAGGGCGAGATGTTCGCTTATCGCGTGGAATTAGCCGAAGATGGCAGGACTCGGTTGCTGGGTCGGAGGAATTATGTTCTTCCTGTACTTCGCGAACGATGCGTATCTTCTTCATTCATCTTGTAGTTTCCAGGAAAGATGTTTGCTCACGCACTGTTCGTACCTGTGTGCGCAATTTAAATAGACGAGCAGTCGATTCAAAGAAATAATAAATTTATTCACGGATGCAATATTAATCTTGGTGCAACTTTAAACGTTCCTATAAGACTCGCTCATGCGTTTTAATACTAGAACTACCGACATTTGATGTACATTTATTTTGAAGTTAAAAATAATATAGATTGCGAAATAGATAAAGGATTAATAGATAAGGATAATTTGTAAAATTATGCTTGGCACAAGGGTAAATGCGTGCACAATGTTGCTAATGGGTCTCCCATGCTTGTGTTTCCTACCGTTCTGGGGGTACGATTCGAAGAAACCAAAAATTTATTCACCGATGCAAAATTATACTCGTTGCAACGATGCACCCGAGCACAATGTTCATTGGTATTTTCAAGTAATTAGTAGACGCGTGTACACGTGTATTCTCCGGCTTCGTTAAGAAATGTTGCACCTCTGCACCGTGAGTCTCCGATCGGAAACTTGTTTAATTAGTCTGACGTTGGTGAACGATGTGCGCTTTTTTAACTTCTTGCTGTGGGGTGTAATGTCCATTTATAATTATACCTTTTTCTACAGAGTAGGTAAGTCCGTTTGGTTAAAACATTGTAGGGAATTTACATTAATTTTCTCTGAAGGAAGTACATAGCAGTTCGTTTCATCAATCTTCGTACCTTCAGAAACTTAACCAAATTACATACTTTTTCGAATTTTATAAGGGGAAGTTTCACATACTAATAAGGAATTTTTAATTAAAATAATTACAGTATAAAGTTACTATTTTACATTTATCCAATTAGTACTAGTTTTCAGTTGATTAATTGTGAAAATATGTATTTTATTTCAGAGGAATTCTTTTTCTGAAATACTTCTGCCACATTAATGTTATATATTTACAAATTAAAAAAAAATTATTAAAAAGTATCCAAAGATATTAACAAAATATATAAAATATGAAATTATTCTAGCTGCTTAACAATTTTAAATTTTGAACATAGCAGTGAATAGTACTTTACGTTCTATCGACTAGGTATATTATAATGTACTGTCAATTATTCCATCGTTTGTTAACCATGAAGGCAAGTAATTATCCAAGTATGCCACTAAACGTAGTTTCAAATATTCAAGCGCGTTCAATAACCACACGATTGATTTTCCGCGCCACGTTTCACTATTAGCAAGCTATTAAGAGATTTGTTCTGTCGGGTTTCTGAAGTTCATTGGTTGGTCGATACATTTTAGAACGGTGAGACGTACCACGCCACTTACCCCGTCTTTTATGGAACTTTTACGGTGTGCAAGTTCCACCACATTGAAGTGATTTAACCCTTATGCACCGTTTCAATTTTTACTACTCGTATTCGGTTCAGATGTATTAGAAAAAAGAGGTCAAGTAGTGTTTTTCATTCGATGAATATATTTTTTGAGTACTT
Source organism: Osmia lignaria lignaria (assembly GCF_051020975.1). NCBI lineage: Eukaryota > Metazoa > Arthropoda > Insecta > Hymenoptera > Megachilidae > Osmia > Osmia lignaria. Next base: position 5,228,243 of record NC_135037.1, on the reverse strand, counting down.
TTAATAAAAAGAAATAAAAGTTATTGGATATCCATTTTGGGTCAATTTAACTTGAGTGTTACACTAGAGTTAAGTTTTTCAATTTTTTCATTTTTCATTTTCAAAATATCAATTTCACTGATTTTTTCAGTAAATTACTTTTCAAGTGCCATCTAAATATTTTCTCGAAAATTTTTATTGTATAAAATTTATTGTGTCCTTCTATTTTTATTAATTTTCTGGTACCATTCAACGACAATTTATCCAATTAACAAATTAAGCAGATAATCTTCCGCCATTATTGCCAGTACTATTTTAACGTTACCAGTTTTCCACTCAACCCCATCAGATTTAATTAATTACCTTCCAAATATACAGAAAGAACAATTACGTCAATCAAAGCGTATTAAATGTTTTTCAAAAATGAAGCAGAAATACAACAAGATATTTCGAACGATCCGTGACTCGTCTGAAATTCACCGCTGCTTTACACCTGTGCAATTTATTTTTATACACTTGTGTCAAGTATCCCGTCTACCTTATCCTCGAAGTTAATTTGATCGGTTCCGCTCGAAGGATCGACGTTCTACGATATGAAAACGTCCGACGACCCCGGGTAGAAAAAACGACCGATCGTCGGAGGCAATCGATCGAAAAGCGTTTCATGGCAGATAGAGGCCGAAGCAGAGAAAGAAGAAATAATTATTCCATGACCGAGTACGCGTATCGAACGGGTGGTGAGGTCGCCGAGCGGTTATCAGGCCACAGGTCCAATCAATTACAATGTTGTGCATGTAGCCTACCTGCTGGCGTCCCTGCACATCAGCGCAGCTCCATCGGAAATCAATGAAATCCGCCAAAAACTACTCCGTTATTGATACGTCGCGGTTTAAATAGCACGACCGCCACTTCCCGATCACGGTTACCCGTCGCGACATGCAGCAACACACGTTCTTGCTGTGATCGGTAAGCTCGATGGATTTCCAGTTACTTAGATTGTTCTGTATGAAATAGTGTGCAGATATGAAATAGATGGCTAGTGGATAGAATCTGGGTCTGATTTAAAGAGTAATAGGACCATTTTTTGGAACATAGTTACATAGATAGGGAACATGTAGAAATAAGAACCGGGTACTAGAAATACTCGGGTATCCGAGTGCTCGTGAGATATCGGATAGACAAAATTAGTGGAGTTACCGAGTGTCCCATGAGATAGTTGAGATCATCGATACGAGAACCAAAATAAGAGTTTCAAGTTTCAGTAGATTAGGAAAACCAATCAGAGATGAAAAACGAACGAATTAATTACAATTTCTGAATTTTATTTTACTCTATTCTGATTTATAAGAATTATGTATAATTAATATTTTACATTGAAAAAGGAAATGTCATGTAAAACTGATAATGTAATGACTAAAATTTTAATGTCAGTTGTCTGATGTGTCTCATATATCTCATTAGACAGATGGCTTTTACGAATAACCCGGATACCCGATCACTTATTTTACTTATTTTAGTATTTTTTGAAAATTGTTCTTATTCATACGTGCTCAGTATTTATTCAACTTTGCGTTTCTACATTATATGTTAAGATCAGATCTGCATATCAATTAATGATACCCTGAGTTTGGTATTTAGAAACAAGAATGTGTTTTCACATACGTTCGCAAAGGTTTAAATACAACAGCCATTACTTTAGCATCTACTTAATACGATCCTCAAGTTTCAACAGCCATTTCTAAAACAGCCTGTACAACAGGCTCCTTTTTTTGTCCTCGACGTGGCGAGCCGCAACAAAAATTGCCGGTTACACGCTCTAATACGTTTTTTCGTGTCGTGCTCATTGGAGAACGGCGGTCGCAGCAAAATTTACCAGAAAGCCCCCCGATGCATGCACCGGTCCGCGAGAATTTCCATTTTTTCTTCTTTTTTTCTTTGCTTAGAAAAGGCGCGCACACTCTGGCCACTGAAAATAATCCAAAATAAGTCGCCGGTATCGATCGGTCCGTGCAAAAAGAAGGAAATAGTCGACGCCAGGCACACGCGGCCCGTTTGCCGTGTGTGTTTCAAGCTCACGCTACCACCGCACAGCTTGCCGTACAAGCGTCGGATACACACAAACGTGTTTGCTACCAACCCCCACCACCCCGTTCAACCACCGCCCTTCCGCCCCCCCACAACCCATTCGGCCACCCCCGTGCTGCTTTTATGTTTCGTTTATCAGGCTTAACATGCAACTTTTCCTACCTATTCGACCGGTGTGCCGACGCTGTTCCACGGACCACGATTATCGCGATGGGAATAGACGCCGCGGTGGGCAGCGCTGCGACCACCGCGCCGAGCATCCCAGAAATTAGAGCCGACAGTTAGGAGTTTTGGAGAACGTTAGGTTTTTAGAAGGGGCGGGTCGAAAGGATATACGTAAGGAGTTTGGAAGAATTATATGCTATATTGTAGGTAGTAGATGTAGAGAATGTTAAATTTTTTAATTTTTTAATGGGAAGATTTGAAATTTTATTTTTTATCTTTATTTAGGATTTAATACATTAAGGATCTCTAAAACGGGAAAGTTAAAAAATTAAAAAATTAACGCCTTTTAAAAAGTAGAAATCGTATTCTTCCTTTAGAAGTTTAGTTCGTCGTGGAAGTAATAATAATTGTAATTAGAGCTAAGAAATATGGCTGTTTCGAAAACTGACAAATTTTTAAATCTTGAAGGTGTTGATAATTTTTACATTCTGTGCCTGTTTATTTTCGAATAATTTAATTAATGAACAAATAACACTATCAGATGTCGATTAAAATGCAGGTATAACTTTCTACCTCTAAAAGATAGAAAAAATTCAACAGCTATTCTTTATTTTCAACATTTTTTCGAACGTACCTGGTTCATCATTTTTTAATTCTTCGAAGCATTATAGCCTGGAGCTGTAACCACCGTTTTAGCTCATGATTTCATTTTGCATGCACCGTGGTTTTGCGATTCAACCGCTTACTCGTGATCGCTGGTTACCGTACGTTCACGAGTACGCTCCTTTTTTTGTACGTGGAATTTCAATTCCCCGTTTCGAAGGTGAATGTCTTTTACGTGAAATGTTCATTACGTTTGCTGGAATAACGTTCAAAATTCTAATCCTTTGTGAGTTTCTTTAGGGTCGAAGGTCTGGTTGCTTGGCGGTAAAAATTTATGAATCACCTGCAGATGAATCAGGTTTTCGAAAATGTTAACATTAATAGAACTGGAACAGTTTATTCGTAGGAATTATTTTCTAAAATGTATTTAATTGCTTACGTTATCACCTATTGCTAATGATCAGATTAAATGGTGTAGTCATTAATGATCCACACTTCAAATTTTCTATAATAGAATAATTAATAAAAGAAAAAGGAATATTTTCGAATAGTTTTACTTTCATATTGATATCTAGAAAAAAATTAAATTTAGAAACTGTGCTATTTTAAATAATTGTAATTGCTGCAATATGAATAGGTAATTTTGCAATAATTACAATTATTTAAAATACAATTATTCCATTTTTTTTTTCAGTTTAAGCTCTACTCTTTTTATGTTATGTTAATTAATATGATCTGAAATTATAAACAATTTTCGTAATTATTTTCACTACATATAATGAATTTATGGTACCAACAATCAATAGCATTAATAATTGAAATTTCAATGTATCTTGTTCCATATGTCCTATTTTCAATTCATTAGTCAGTGAACGTGTTAACGATTAATTAGTAAAATTTCAGGGGTTACACGAGCATTAATCTGAACGAACAAACGAAGTTTCGCCAGGAAAATTACCAGTAGCTCTCTGTGTCTTGTAGCCTCGCTTTTGAGGATTTTGTAGAGAAACATGCGCTCGTTAGCATTCTTAATAATACGTTCTAATGATTATCGCGATACAAAGATTTTTTTTTGCGCTTCCAAAGCAAGCGTAAAGGTTTTACAGCTCGTAGATCCGCTTCTCCGACGGGAATCGTTAGTTACTTTCTACTATAAGCATCGTCGGACCTAATCTCATTGCACACGCTACGTTTCATTCGCTGCAACATGGCATTTAACGTAAAAAAAAATGATGTTGCATGCTTTTGGAACGATGGTGTGCTGTTTCTGCTTGAAAAGGTCCGATGAATCTGGATTGAAGATCAAGAGTAACGTGTAATTTCGGTGTGCGTGTAGTTTAAATTAAATTGCGTACCTTTACGCTATTATTTTAATACCACGAGAAGTATTATTAAGATAAGGATGTAAAATAGTTAGCTGTCTTGACCCTTGAACGGTGGAGCCTGGGTCTTCGCTAGCCCTCTATATTTGAATTTCATTTACAATTCTTGTCTATTCTTATATTGCATATTTAATAGGATTTCTTTAGAATGTTTTCCATGGGTCTTTGTTAACCCACTATATACCTTAGAACCTGAACTTCATTTTCAATTCTTTCCTATTCTTTTCCATTCTTATTTTCTAAATTTAACAGTATTCTATTAGAATGTTTTCTATCTAAATATTTAAGTACTTAAAAATTATAGTAACATTTAAAAGAAATTTGTATTTCTGATGGCCAGAAGTTTCAAACACCTTGTATAATAAACAGGAAAGAAAACATCCATAATAGCACAGTAGGTTAGTAACAGATTCTGATCAGGTGTATAATAATTTAATAAGATCGTTTATTCTGCAGAAAGATTAAGTAATACATATGATAATTTGGTGGGAAAAATAGTGGATAAATCGGTAGAAAAATTAGTGTTGTAAATAGAGTAGGTTAATTAGTCATGGATGGTGGTACCATCAAATATCAAGTGTTCAGGAAGTAAAGGCACACGTGCCGGATACCGTTGGTAGCCTTAGAGGAAGCAATGATGGCCGGAAGTGGATCGACCAATAGAGGAAGGAAGAATCTCTGGTTTAACTTGCGGAAGAGGATTTGATTTTATCTGAAGTGTAAAAGAATAAAATGGTACAGTAAACCTGCCAATTAAAAAGTTAATACGACTTTGAATGCTTCATAAGTGTCTTCAGGATTAAATTAAAAAATTTCAAAGATCAGAATAATTGACGTATAATTTTAATTATAATTTTGCTCTAAAAGGAATAGTTGAGAATTTATAAAATAAAAATGAGAAGATTTTAAATTCAATTAAAATTTTCACATATCTTCGTGATCCTTCATTAAAGGGTTAAATTGATACCCAAAGGATTAAGAAACATTTCTGAAAACGTTATTTTTCAACCAAGAGGTTAAAACGTTTTCGGTTACCACTTTACGGGGTTGTTTTTCTTTCCTTCCTCCCCGCAACGAGGAAAACTTTCCCAACGAACGGTCCACGATGCAACGCGTATCTCGCTGACGGGGGGTGCGAAACAGGAAGACGGGAAAGACTGCGTCGACGAAAGAAGGCAAGTTTAAGGGTGAGAGTCGAGGATGTTAGGGTAGGTTGCGGCACGCTGGAATTCGGTCACTATTTTAATATCGATCCGCCCACCACGTTCTCCCACCATCCCTTCGGTCACCCTCGTGTTCCTGCTTTGCAAAGCTGGCGTGCACTGGCTGCGATACACACGTACACTGTGTACCTTTATAGGTGTACACGTGCCCAATGAAATTTGTACGATTAACCCTTGAATGAGCATGGAAGTGCTTGGTTAGGTCATTTCTGATCTATACCGAAATCTTAGATCCTTTTTTGATTAGCTGAATTGCATAGTCAGCTCACAGTCCATTGTTATTTAAATGCAATCTAAAATTTTTATAGTTTGATTGATGATTATGAACTTTTAAATAAATTGATATCCATGCTACTCCGTGCTATATTATTAAGGAACAGCACTCAATTAACTATAATTAATGATAACTTTGGCATAATTTTTATGTGATATAGAAGTAGAAAAAATATTTCGTTTTTATTTATAAATATTCCTGTGAAGATGCAAAGGCAAACTTGAGAGTTAGGGTTAAAAAGGGTATTCTATTTTTTCAATTTTTATATTTAAATATTTTATCATTGAAGTCCTAAAAATATTCGTGAGAAAATTTGGTATCCCTAGGGGGTTGTCTACCCCCTTAGATCTTACGTTTCCAATAACAAAAAATTAAACCGCAACCGAATGGTGCACCATTGGATATGGCAGAAAGGTTACTGTAACAAAATTAATTGTGTCCATTTTAGCAGCAGAATGCTGTTGTAATTGTTACAGTAGCAGGGCTTTGAAACTTCGTTCGATCGGGTTGACGTGGCGGTGACGGTAACAGGAACCGTCGAGAAATACTCAAAACGTGTATTGGGCGCGGAAGTTGCAAATTACATGGCAGTTGCAACATTGTTCTAAGGTGTGCGGGAACTAACGTCCGTTTCAGTTACAAGGGGAGTTACACCCGTGACAATTTGGTATTTTAGTCTTGAGGTCGAGCGAACCGAGCGCCGAAGTTTAAGTCAACTTGACAGGGCATGCTTAAAACCTGAGTCATATTTGTATCGCGGATTGCAACCGTGTTCCTTGATAATGTTGTAAACGTGGTACGAAAGTTTCATACGTTTCGTTACATATGTACAGTTTCGAGCAAAATAGGCTTCCCGGGGGAAAATGGCGTTACAGAGGAAGCAGAAATTCTCAAACTCTTAATTTTAACGATATTAATATTAAAAGTAATTTAGAAACAGAAGAATATAATTTTTAATTATTACGTATTATAAAATTTAGTGTATAATGTACAAGTAACAAAGCAAGTATTAAGTCACATGCCTATATATATGGGGCCTCCTCCCCTATATCGTCAGTCTCCTCTGGAACGCCTAAGGGGAAAGGTGGGAGCTCGGGGAAGGAGAGGCCTACGTAAATTTATAATTACAAATATTTAAGAAATACAAGAATATATTCTTACAGAATTCTTACAGTTAATTATTCACAGAATTGTATTTTAAGTCCATACATGTAATTTTGATATAACTCCATTCATTATAAACAACAATACTTGTCCATCAATTAAAATTCCGCGAATTTCATTCGAAAGAAATTTCTCGAATTCCAATAATTGCCGTACCCTTTTCTATTTTCTATAACGAGTTCGGGATCTTTTGTCCGATAAATTGTAGCGAAAATAAAAGAAAAAAAAAGAGGCAGTAGCGTGCTCGTTATCCCCCGATGAAGGATCCATCGAATTCCATAGCACGGAAGCATTTTTTTCAAAGAATTATTTTTATCGGGTGCTCGCGATGCGTCGATGAATGAAATTTGATAGAAAGGTCGGTGAATGCGTCAAATTCGTTGCACTCGCCCCGATCACGTGTAACTATAAAATATTTTCGCTCTGCTTTTCATGCTTTGCTTTTCGATCGAATTTTCGAATAGCTGTGTGTTTGATATCGAAAAAACGTTCACGCGCGAAAAAAGAGAAAAATATCGAGCCCTCGATTGGCGGTGTTGTTCGTCAGATTTTATTCTTTGTTGATTTTCGTTTCGCGTGCAATATTATTGGAAGTGGGTTGACGTTTACTGAAAGAGAAAAAAGCTTTCCTATACAATTTCTCCTATTACCTTGTAACCAATGAATAAGAGTACTTCGACGAATCTTCGTCATTGATGTAATTAGAACTTTTGTCTAGGATGAATTAGGTTCTCTGACTGCTAAAAATATCAAATGTTTCGAATTGTTCAATTTTAATTATAATTTCACAAATTATTGTATTTTTTCTAATTAATTGGCCGACATTTCTTTTTATAGTAATCCAGATTCTCCCTGTTCTCACCCTAATTGTTCTTTTCTCTAAAAAGCTGTAGCTTGAGAAATACTTTTCTAAAATGTAACTTCACATTCAAGAAACAATTAAAAATGTTGAAACATACAGAGGAATTTAACATTTCGAAAGATAATATTAAGATATTATTCACTGATTCGATATTGTAACTGTTCCTTGTTTCTTTAATTGTAAATAATGGAAATCAGGAAAGTGGATGTTTGGTATTTTCATTTTATTTGGCTCGATGGTAGATAAAGATAAAAAGAAAGCCATACATGGAACGGTTGCGAAAGCAGAGATTAATTAATTTGATGTAGCATGTGCTTTATATCTACTTCGCGAAATTGAATTGATCGCGTTGTGTATTGTTAGTTGAAAACTAAGCTATTGAGAAACTGAAACATTTGAAAGGGGACCATTTCAATTTTAGGAACCAACCTCTGTAAATGAAAGTAGTTTAATGTACAGAAATTACTTGCTGTGAAATAAAATGTAGTTCATTGCAAATTTATTAATTCCAATATATTTGATATATTTTATATAATTTTATGTTGCATTGAGCATAGTATTTCTATTGTGACATTTAATTTGATAAAAAAATTTCAAAAGAAAATATGAAAAAAAACTTAGAAGCTGAGTTAAACTCATACATATGTAAAATTTACAGAAAATTCAGTTTTTCTTTTAAATCAAGCATCCAACAAAGAAATGTTATTCCACATTTTCTTTTCGTCGTAATACAGGGAATTGACCAATGGCTACCGTTTTCATCTCACACAATAGATAAGCTAGATTTTGAATTCCACATCGGAACATCCGTCGCGTGGGAACCGCGAACATGCGACCTGCTTATACCTTGTGAAAGGTTAAACGTCCTGTTTAACGCACACTTGCAATAACCTCCGCCAAAGACCTTTCTATAGACGGGAAAGCACGTCAAACGTTGTCGTTATCGAACGTTTGTGTCCGTTCGATCGATCGATTCGCCAGATATCGCACATTCGCTCTTGTATCGACGTCTTTTCGCGAAAAAAAGAAGGCAAAGATCTGTCGACACTCTTGAAATCAATTATTTTAAGGAAATATAAGAAAAGTGAAAGAAATAAATCAGTTAGTGTACAAATTCTGATCTTGAAACCTGTGTTTTTGATATTGTTAATAAAATTTTATTTGTGAATGGAAAAAAATTTTGTGATTTAAATTTATTTTTATAATTCTTTGATACGTGGGTGGTTTTAGAAAAAATAGTATCGTGTAAGACATCTTTCGTGATATAAAAAAAATTATTGAACAATTAAACGTGAGCAGTATTTAATAACGGGTTATTACAATATTGAATATTGAATTCCAATAAAATATCAGAAAGTCTCATAAAACTGAAGAGAGTAATATACTAAAAGAAAGAATTAATAAAATGCATAGTTAATAGCCTAGTAGATGGCTTACTCAATATATTATTTTAATATTAAAATTCTGCAGCTTATTCGTTTTTATCGTGATTCATGATTATTATATTGCTCAATGATATTATAAAAAATTCAGTATTTCTACTTTGTTAAAGTGGATGCATGGTGGTACCATACTCTGTTGTATCTTTCAACGTGCTCAGTTCTTTCTTGAATAAATTTAACAAACACGCCTGGAAACATGGTGTTATCATTCTTGAATGCAACTAATCAACGTTAAGTGGCTTCATTTGCATACTCAACGAGTAATTTCCTTTGGATACGTGAAAAACAAGAAAAATGAAAAAAATGAGGACAGAGTAAGACATGAGATATGTCTTACACTGTCATCTTGTTAAGAACAGAAAGTAGATAGAGAAGGCAGATTAATGAAAATACTTAGAAAAAAAGGAGCAGAGGAAAGTTTAAGATATCTTTAATAAAAATAGGGCAAGCAGGAATTCGTAGCATCTTTATTTTTACAATATTAATATTAAAAGTAATTAAAAAGACAAAAGATGCAAAATTTCAAAATAAAAAGTTTCTTTTTGTCTTGTCACTACTAATATTGTCCTAATTTTTCAATACCTTTTATTTCTATTTTAAATACTTTTACTCCTCGTGAATTTAATTAACTCTTCGGATTTAAATTGCATAAAGTAATAAAAATAAACCATAGTTGACCATCTTCATATTTCCTTGCATCTTCCATTCCAATAATTAAGATGGTCAACGTCATCGTGTAGCTTCGATGCCATTGAAACGTATACCAGTTAGTGACAGTTAGAGCTAGGAAAATCACGTTTGTCCAGGCAGCAATTAAGACGCCAGTGCAAGACACCCTGTCCCTTCGAGTTCAAAACAGAAACTCTGAGGCGAATTTATGAGCTGACCTGGCCGGAAGTTTGTAAAGTCAGCTACAGTGTTTACGTTTAACTGAAACATTCCAACCTGCGGTCTGTCAATTGAAAATAAAACATAATTGAAATTCGAACAAGATAGAACAGCACTGCTATAGATTTGAGAAGGGCTTCTATGTCGTAAGTCAATTTCGAGAAGAGCATCTTCTTTGTAATTAATTCCAATATTCCATATCATATCTTGCATATAAAATTTTAAAAATTTTCTCTAAAAAATTCAATGTGGATATTGCAAATTTTAATGAATACAAATTATTATTTTAAACTTAGTAGCTATTATTTAAAAATGAAATCAGAGTGCTATGAATGACAAATATTATATGCTTGGATGCACAGGAGTATTATTTATTTTATTTTAAACGCCAAATACTTCATTAGCATAGAGTAATCATCTTCAATAAAAGTGAAAAGCACATACTCACATTCTTTCCTAGGATTTATAGAACATTTTCACGCCTCATTTGTGCTTCTTATCAAGTTTGAAAAAATAGGCATACGTTTCTCCACTCGTTTCATACGCGTCCGACGATATACAGGTAGATAATTGTATCTATTAGTCGCTGTCTTAGTTTGAATAATCGCGAGAGGAAGTGACTGTGTCAAAAGATGAATAGAGATAGTTCGACTTCGAATTGGATGCATCATTTTAACACGCTCTGAAAGTTCTTAATCGCGTGTTTTCGCTAGCTTCTGTACGTTCCTCGGAATCTTTATCTAAGATCTAAAATGGGCAATAATTTTTATATTTTCCTCTTTCGCATATTAACCGCGTGTGTCTAATTATTAATTAACTAGCAATAATAATATATCAAAGTATAATAAATATTTCACTTCAAAAATTATATCCACAAGAATTTGCATAATTTGAAAATTACTTATTATTATTTGATTCTTTTTTACCTTCTTGTTACGTTAGCTCTAAAATTGAGAAAGCCAACATATTGATTTATTTTCAAATTTTATTTTATTTTTTTTAAATTCGTCCCTTGAGTTTTCATCGATTTGACGCAGTAATTAAAAATATAATACCGCATTGTAATGGTGTATTGCATGCTCCGCTTCGTTATTACATGCTTCCCGTTATCACACCTTGAAATTTAATCAATCCACCGGTGGCGAGCTCATTTTGCACTCATTTACATGCACGTGGAACTGGATAGAGCCGCGAACGACAAGTAGAACGAACGAGAGATCCTCGAAGAAAAGGATCCGGTGCGTCTCGTTCAAACGAGCACCTACATATCTTCAGGTTTGATTAATTTCATGCGAGCAACAGAATGGTGTTGGAACTCGTTCGACAAGTCGATCCATTTGTATCCTTGCCGAGGTAAATGACCCCATTATCGGATATACCATGAAAATTGTTCGATACATTATCAAGAATCTATTTATATTAATATAGGTGAAATATTTATTTAAACGTATGAAAGTCGTATCCTGTAAAGTTTTATGTACATCAAATACATTTTGAGGTATTTGAAAAATATAGCTCGCAATTTTAACTTCAAAGGCTGCTTTGACTTGCTGGTGAAAAAGATACATGTCAATATTTTTTTAAAACTTTTTATCATAGAAAAATTGCACAGAAATCGAGGCGTATGGAATTGATGAAAGTTTTACATGTAAAATCGTAAATGGTGTTTCCTTTGACTGATAATAAATAATTTTATTTGAATAAAAACGAAGGCTTTGAATTTAATTGCTTAGCTAATATTTTATTCAATATACTATATTTTGTTTCTTTCAATAATATCAGTAATAGCATTTAACACCAAATTATAAATTATCAATATTTTCGAGGAGGTAGCATGTAATGATCAATACTTCTCGTTTCTTGTAAATAGAAATGAGAAAGTACTGTACCTTCAGAAGTTAGTATCAATGAAGAAATATTATTCCCATCGCAAAGTTCCAGCAAGTTAAGCGCACATAACCATGTACACGTAACATTGACATGGCTAACAAATCGCAAATAGCTAGAAACAGCTATAAAGTCCGCGTTCAAAGTATCCTAAGCTTGCATTTAATTCACGAACATCGTGCCGGCGGAGTTTTTTCGAGGGCGAGAATCGATGCACGATCGAGCACGGGGTCAGATGATAAAGTCGTTGGAAAGGATTTACGATTAATTGATTCCGGACACGCAGAATTATGGAACGGTTATTCGATGATGATCTATGAATGCTGGAAGCATTTCCTGTATGCATTAGCGTCATGATTATCACCTTTTTCATTGAATCACATGGTAAAATAGAGTTTTGATGGTGCTTGAGAGTATGGAGAATAGTGAGACATAATTTTATTTGGAATTTTGAAAAATAAAAGGACTTAGGTAAAATTTGTGGAATGTAAAATTGAAGATTATTGTTAATAGTGATTTTATTTATTCTTAGAGAAATATTTAAAAATTTAAATTAGAAGCAAAAGGATATTTATAAAAATTGTAAATTTATTATTTTTTAAGATTCGTTCTTTTCACAAAAGGAATTAATGATTCAGTTTAAAAGAAACATTTTAAATACTATTTTACATTATTTTCTTTAACAAAATTTTGTAATTATTGCAATGAAAAGCAATTGTAATCTAGAAATTTATTGTTAATTAAGAGAGTATCTACATGTACTAATATTTCAGAACTGATCGACTAAAATTGTTGAAATATCGATGAAAGTAATTAATAATCTAAATTAGTAGAAAATGAGTGTTCTTCAGTGATGCAATATCTCTGGGCACAGACGAAAATTCTGGAAGTACTTGAAAGTAATTTGAAAATTAATTAGCCCATGATTAAACGAGAAATTGATGAAATCTGCACGTTAATTTATTTTTTTGGATGAACTTTGATTTCCTCTAACATGCTAGTGTATAAGAGAATTACTACTTTGCATACATTGCATGCTTGAAAACAGAGAAATTATTCAGCTGAAAGTGCTTCAGCTTCAAAATTTTGGGAATAATGAACATTGAGCATATTACACTTCATCGTACATTACGTACATTAAATTTCAAAGGGTTATAGAGTTATATTACAAAAAAGAAATTTCATCAATCCCTTAAAAATCCGAAATTTATTTTTATTCTTAGAAGCGCGATTATGATCAGTGCCTAAAATAATCCTACCTCTTAAAATATTATGTTTAAGGCGCTATTATGCATATTAATAATTTAAGGTTGCAAATTGAAAGTTTGAAATTTCAATTTTGGAAATTCTGAAATTTAGGAATTGGAAAATCTGGAAATTTACAAACGTGAAAATTTAAGAATTTGGAAATTTTGAAATTTGCAGATTTGAAAATTTAGAAATCTGTAACTTTGGAAATTTTGAAATTTTTTATATTTGCTGTTAATAATAATCACAGTTTCAATATTTGTTATAATAAATGCCCATTTGATTGTAATAGTAAACGTGTTAATTGCACATTTTACGTACATGATCATCATCTAACAATTTTTGTTATCGATGACAATTGTATTAATGGTTACTAAAGAGTGAGGGGTGAATTTTAGATAAAAGCACATCTCAGTCTGTAATCACTTTACTTCGCACGTCACGCAAGAAGTGTTCAGGTCGAATGTAATTTACAGATAGCGCTTATCTATGGAACTTACATAGAAGTGCAGCTGAAAGTTTCGAACCTAGATTCGTTCGTATAGCTACAATCTTGTTCAAACGTCCAAGAAACTCGTCTACGATCACGATCCTCGTGACTATAAGAATAATGCAGAACTCGTGGAACGATCGATAGTTTGATGCTACGCTTTCTTCAACATAGTCGTGTTTCAATTTTATACAACACTACAGATCAGCTTGACTAGAAAATATCTTCCATGTAGCTCGGTTCTGACAAAGTACATAAAACTTTCACAATATCACATTTTTATATTGACTCACATAAAACTAGTCATTTAAAAAAATTTCTTAATTTTATAGAATAATTAATTTACAAAATTTCTATTTCTTGACTATCAATTACGTATACAAATTTACTATATTTTGTATTAATCTCACTTCAAAAATTGGTGATTTTGTGACGTACATTATAAAAGATCCAAAAAATATATTTTTTAACATAGAAAATAGAGAAATCTAAAATTATAATATCTAACGCGTCGAAGTGAAATGATCAACGCAATTTACAAAAGCAAAAATCGAAACAGTCCAGTAATAGAATCACGAGATTCCTGGTACCATCCCCGAAATAGTAAATGGAAGGGGTGGTAACAGTCAGCAAGTTTTCAAAGCTCGCACGGCCGGATTCCTCGCCGCGTATCGGTGATGTGTGCGAAGCGGGCAAAGCCCGGTTGTAAGCGTCGAATCGTCGGCGGGCGCGGGGCCATTATGCACCGACAAAACTGACACCGGTTTCTCGTTAAATTGTAATACGGTTATCAGCCGGAACGTTCGACGCGTTTCGCTTCTATTCCCACGGGATAGGCGCAGGCAGAGGGTCGAGGGTGGGTGAGGGTGGTTAAAGCGGAGGCTCGACGTTTGCAAGTCGTCGTTGCCTGATGGCGGGCGCCATTTTTGTCGAGTGCGTATCATTATCGATTCACTTTTATCCATAGTGAACGAGCGTGTGTATAGCTGGCTCTTTACGCGAACAGGAAGTCGGAGGTTATTACACGGTACGGCACGGATAAAATGGAGTACGCGTACTCGGCTCTTTAAAATATAATATCGCGAGACTGGCCTGTTGTTCCATCGTGTTCTCCTACCTTATCCCTTGTAACGGTGATTAGAGCGGTTTTTATGGTAATGCATTTCACCAACCACCCCGATCGTAAATTGCACCGATGACCCTTTACTTGTTTTGCGGATGATCCCGCGTCGGTTTTACCCTCGACCCAAGAGTAATTAGGAAATTTCCATCGCGGTCCCTTACCGGCCTCTACGGTGTTCCCTCAACTTCGTTATTAATTGCCAGAAAAGTTTTAGACATTCTTTCTTTTTTTGTTTTCTTTTGAAAAACGCTTGTGAGGATATTCTTCTTCTTCTTTGTGGATGAAGAAGGAATGGGCTTTAAGGGTGGATCTGAATTTTTGGTTTATGGGAGGGAATGGGATATTCTTGGAATTGTTGTATTTCACAGATTAATTGGCAGGAAAATTTTCGATTTTTTTTTTTTGGAAAACATTTGAGAGGATATTCTTTTTCTTTGTGAATGAAGGAAGAATAGGCTTTAAGGGGAATTTGGATTTTTTTCATTCATTCTACATTTGTTTCTGATGTTACGAAATATATAATTCAAATTGAGACAAAATTTTTCCACCAGCATTTACAAGCCTTAATTGTACTTCTCGCTAGGTCAGTGCGTGGAGTTGAACATTTGTGTCGCCACGGTCTCTGAAGTGGTTCGGTAATTCTGTTTTCTTGCACGCCGCTTAAGAGGCACGATGAAAAGCCCGATTAGGCACGCGTTTTAGCGAAACGTAACGCAATTATTGTTATTTCAAGCACGCAACCAACGATCGTATCGCTGACGAAAGAAACGTCGGGTTACAACGAGCGTTATCAGTAATTAGAAATTTGCATAACTTTTCGCGCTGCGAAACAAGCAACGATGCTCGTTAAGAGCGTTCTATTCTATCGTTGCCTCGTTGGATTCTGATACGTGCTCCCTCTCTTTTCTCTCTTGTCCGGAAGAAGGGAAAAGTTTGGAGCAATATTTTTACCTTGATTATCGCGCTGGGAAATTGTTACAAAAATGATCAATGACCGCCGATAGCTACATACGATACGCGTGCCGCTTGTTTCGCACGAGACCTTTGTTTCGAGTGCTCTATTTTAGCTTGAAATACGCGGCCGAAACGAAGAAATTGCGTGGAGAAACGATTAAGGTCGTTTTTGAAAAGGTATTTCATTTTGGAACTCTTCGATTTCTTGCTTCAATTTTGACTAACTAATTTGAGAGCTGGTTAGAGTTTGAAAAAATTTTGATTAAATTATTCTATGTACAAGATGTTTTAGAAAAAACAATTAAGAATTTTCAAAATTTATATTCCTCCAAATATCTATTGAAAGAAATTAAGAATTTTCAAAATTTATATTCTTCCAAATATCTATTGAAATATTTAGTGTCAATTGACAATTAAATTTGCAACCTGTATCAATAATATTTTTGCCGTATTTGCAAAAATCTATCGTTCCCCCTGTGATAAAATTCTGACAAGGTTGCTTCTATTAACCACTAAACTAATGTAATAATTTGTAAATATAATATTTAATAATTAAAAATTCTTATTCCTTTTTTTAATTTACTTTTGATATCAATATAGTCGGAATAAAAAGTTTGAGAATTTCTACTTCCTATATATCGCTATTTGCCTTATGTAAGCTTGGTTTGATCGCGAGTGGACGTAAGAAAGCAAAGTCGATCTTGCAACAAATCTATTTCCACGGTATATAAAAACATAAGACACGGCAAGCCGGTAATGAACTAATCTAGCTAGCACGGGTATCCAGGTAGAAGGAAGACGAGCCAGCACGAAGAAAGGACAAGGGACGAAGAAGTACTCTCGTGGTGGCTTAATAACATGAGTTTTTCCCAGCTGGCTCCGGTAAACGTTCCAGAGAAAGGGATGCGCCTGTTAAAAGAGCAAGGAACCATCCTGTGAGTCCGGACCGGCTGAATGTTCCTTTGAATTTTTGCTAATTACCTTCGTTAATCCGCCGTGGTCCCCTTTGCTGCTCCTTTTACGCATGATCAAAGCGTAATTTCGATAAATTATAATGAACGGGGTGTTTATTGAACGGTGACCAACATGGTGGATGAATTGAATTTGATGTTTGTTGGTTGAAGAAATAGCGAAAGTTTCTTTTTAACATTGCAATTTTTTACTGAAGAGTTTAAAATAGCATCCATAATTTTTGTAGTGTATTAGGATTTCAATATTAATTACATTAATTGCATAAAACTATTCAGTACCCCTTTGTTAAGATTGAGATTTCAAAATGACATAATTAAAATTACACGTAATTCCCATTTAAAGCAGTATATCAAAACCATTTTTTAAAATTTTAATTAAAGAAAAGTTTATTTAAATTTTGAATGAGTTATATAAATTAGCTTAGGTGGTGAATTTCAAAAAATCCTGAGATTATTTTTGATAATAATAAAGTGTTTTATCATTCGTATTTAACAATTGAATAAGAAATATAATTAATGTAAAGTGATTATTAAATTCCGATGGTCACGATTTTGGAATCGCTTCATTACTGTTCCGATCCACTGATAGCAGCGTAAATTGTTCCGATGGTATCAATTCGCGTTGCAGTTTCATCATGCTTAATCACTCCTCTGGGTATAACGAATAATAATATGCAAATAAGGTTATCTCGATCTTTATGGATACGATGAAGTTTAATAGCACGAGCTAACGCAAGTGGCAGAGAACGTCAGTAATTAATCAAACTGGTTACGAAAAATCACACTGAACATTTTATTGTAACGTTAATGGAGGATAATGCAGACTACATAATTAATCGGAAATCGTGCCACGAAATGACTGCAATTATCGGATGAATTTCGTTTCTTTATCTTTTCATAATGGCATATTTTATTGCTAGCTACCTGTATTTAACGAATGAAGAACAGAAATCTGGTTTATGATTTACAGTATTTATTCTGTACAAAATCTATTTATCATTCATAATTTTAACTTGTGTTCTTTTAACTTATTTTTTTATAAATTTTTAGAAAATTTGTATTATTTGGAATATAATGATAAGGTATAGAAAATATTGTAGACCTTTATTTTCTTTCTGTATTACTTTATATAAATGTCCAGTAGAAAAAGAATTCTTTTTTTTAAACAATATTGCCATCGAGTATACAGTAACGTTAAATTGTATCCACTAAAACGCAGGAAAAAGCAAATGCAAGCAGACAAAATATCGATCAGTATCGAAAAACGATTCCTTTTAGCCAATTTTCTATAATTTTCTATAATTTTCTTTCCCTCTTTTTCCTCAACTACATTTCAGAAAAAAAACACCTTATTTGATTCAGAAATCAACCTTAATATAAATCAGAGATCTTTTCCTTTTTTCTTTATCTAAAAATTTCTAAAAAAGAATCAATTTCATTAAGTTTTTTTTTCATAGTTTCCAGATAATTTTTCTGAAATAAAATTTAGAAAATGAGAATGAAAACGAATTGAAGATTAAATTTAAATTCCAAATTATACCTTGAGTCAACAAACCCGGCCAAGGGTTAAATAATTGCCAGAGGAAACGCGAATAAGAAAATGATTCGTCCAGTGCCGGCTTCAGAAAGATGACCGCCCTCGCCGTGGAATAAGTTTAATAACAACAGCGAGGCTGTCATTATCCACCATGGAGAATTCGCCCTTTCATAACTTCCTTCTCTTTCGTGTATTTTCCTTCCTTTTCTTGCAATCTTGTCTCTTTGTCCAGGATTTTATCTCAGCTCAAGGTTTATCACTTTTCTCTTTTTTAAGCCTCTCATGTAGCATACAAGTATTTGTTCTAATATCAACCCCTGGCATGTTGACACTTTTTTCTTAAAGATTTGATGAACGTTTTTAAAATTAACTATGAATGACATTTAACCCTTTTGCAAAATTAAGTTATTGAACTTTGCATCCTACTTATTTTCTTATTTTTCCATTTAGCGTTGCATTATACAATGTTTATTTATAAGAATTTCTGACAAGTTTAAATTACATTAGAAAAGTATAATTTAATTTACTAGGCTTTTAAGTTTTGAATGTTATTTTATTCTATGGAAATTAAATGGGTTAGCGATAGATTGTGATATGTATGGCGATCAAACGTTTGACATCTATGACCAGCTAGATTTATGAACAATGGTCGAGGAAGAACTCGGGTTTAGGTGACTACAAAGCTGGCGTTCAGTTTTGTGAGCAGAACCAAAGGGTCATCCAATCAAGCGTAAGCAAAAAAAGCCAGCAATCTCGTTCCAGTCACAGAAAACCTGCACAAAGACGAAATACCAGCAAAAAAGTCGATCAACTTTTTATCTGTTGCGGCAATTTCAAATGTAAAATAATTGAAATTTGGAATATGGACATTAATTGCTTGCTTTTTCTGCTATTACAAGTATCTTTCTATTTAGATGCAAAAAGGACCTCAGTATCAAAAATGTTCAATATTAAATATTACAAAGATCTACAATATTTATACGACAAATTAATTTTAATTTTAGTCTACTCACCTTATTTTTGTAGAATATTGAAATATAAAAAATATTACTTATTATTAATTATTTAAATTTAATTGATAATTTTGTAACGTAAATTACAAAAATTCGCAAACACAATTTTATCAATATAAAGAGGAATGTAAAATTACAAGAGCCATTGTTTTCATGAAATGTCATCAAAGTACAATTTACAAGTGATTTATTTCCTGCTTTTATCAATATATTGTGAAAAGTGTGGAAATGTGATATTGTGGAATTAAGACAGGTTTCATAAAAACTCTAAGGTTTCTTTGTTACCAGGGGCATTTGCGGTAGGATTATCGTTATCTTCTTGGAGAGACCAGCCCTTCATAATTTCTTTTTTCTCTGTTGCCGCTTTTCCTCGGTTTCTTACCGTTCTTTCGTTTCCACCAGAACAACCATTTTACTTTCTCGTTTTTCTCTCTTGCTGATCTTTCTCTTGCCTCGCTTAATGTATCTCCTTGAATAAGACACGAGTAATATATCATTAGTAACTTAATAGTGCTTCTAGTTCAAAACAGAATTATTTTTGGAAACGTGTAACAAAAACAAAATAGTTTTCACGATGATTAAATCCTTCCTAATTAAATAAATAATAATAATTAATAATAATAGAAAAAATATAGTAGGCATAAATGGAATCATAATAAAATTTATATGTACATTATTTGAATTAAACAAAAAGTCTTTTGGGAAATGAAATAGTTTTCTAAAAACTTAATGTTGTTATTGTAAATTAATATTTTTAGCAGTTTATATTAAACAAAATTATTCTAATTATCAAGAAGGAAGCTAATATTAAAATTAAGCAAATATGATGAATTATAACATAAAATAGTGTAATAATAAGTTACACAATTTTGAAGTTGTTTAGAATACCCACAGCCAATTAACAACCCGTTAATTATATCCCTCTTCTATCACAGCCTTCATCAATATCCCTTTATTTTCTTAGCAGAAACCTTTTCCTTACAAACTACCACCGGTAGTCGATCATTAACCGATACCTCAACGTCCAAGGACAATTATTAACTTTCCAGACATTGTACGATCGAAGGAGGCTTAATAACAACCAGGAGACTTCTCGGTTACCAGAAGTGTCCGCACTCAAACTATCATTACCACCCTCTTTCTGCCTCTCCTCTTCTGTTTTTGCTTAATGCTTTGGTATTTTCCATCTTCCTCCGCCATTCTCCTTTTCCCTCCTGCCAGGAGTTTCTACTTCTCTGCCTTATTCCTGGGAATATCTCTGGTACAACGGCAGGATAATGACGGTCGCGAGGGTGGTCAGACAGAAATGCGTACTGCTGCGACTTCCTACGAAGATTGCACGCAATGGAGATTTGTCTGTCACCAGGTCGACAGCCGTGAACAGCCGCGGTGATTGGAGAGTAATCGCGAGAGAGATCGGTGCGAAGACGATCGGTTTCGTAACACCTGGTCTGATGCCGGTTGTCCACCGTCCCAGCCACCAGTGGTAGAGATTACGATCTGAATGAGTGGCACCTTTGTACGGGGTGATTTTAATAACCGAGACGGTGTAAGGCAGGGAAAGAGAAATGTGCGTACTTTTGATGAGCTCTGGCTTCTGGTGTAAATTTCCTTTTCTTTTGCTTTATTTTTTAAAGTGCGTCGATGTATTTATTCTTGAATGACGTAGGGAATTTTTCGGAAGATTGATTGGTTAAATCTGTCCTTTGTATAAAGTGAAATTATTATTTTTTATCGTAATATCGGGGTAGTAAGTAAATCATGGTGTATTTTAATTTATAATATTTTTTTAACTTCATATAATTTCTTTCTTTATTGGCTGTTTATATACTTCGTATCAAGGCCTGATTATTATTAGGTACTACCCCTATTACCCATGCCGTGCAAGTTCCTCATTCAATAATCTCACCTCCAGCACACGACTTCGCGAAAATATTCAAATTACTCCAAATGATTGTTATTTACCAGCAACAATGAACATACTATACTTCACTCTCATTTCTCAAGCTCGAAATAATAAAGGGTCTCGCGAGAACGCTGATTCACGCCGTTGGTAAGAAACATCACGATACCGTAATTAGCTCGCCACGCAGGTGATTTTTTTGCTTATTAACCCTTTTGCCGCGGCAACCGGTGTGCAGAAGTCGCAAATCGATTGCTGAAACTTGATAAGTAATCCATATTATCAAGATCCTCTTAATTGTACTACACCTAAATTTTATCATTATTAGATTCATTGCAAATGAATCATTATTCATATTCATTACTTTAAACTAACGATAAGAATGCTAATTTAAAATCTAAATTAGTATTTCTATGTTTTTATTCATTAACACCTACTAGAACAACTGATGTTAAATGATACTTAAATTAAAACTGAAAATAAATAAATAAAAAACCGGAGATATGGTTACATTAGAAGCAGACGGGTACCTGAAATTATGGGCTCGGAAAGGCTCGGAAAAATTTGGTGGGCCTCGGAAAAATTCGGGTGGGCTCGGACGAACTTTAAAATTTTTAAACTATTCTCGGGCTCGCTCGGAGAAAGTCGGGCACATTCGGTCGAAGGTGTTGAGATGGCGCCTTTTCCAACCCGACTCGACTTCTCGGGTACTTACACACCCCTAGTTAGCACATTTAATTATTAAAATAATAAATAAATTCGAAATTTATTATTCTTGGAGAATTTCTTGTTTTATCGTTAAATGACCTTTGTGTCTGACTACATACTGCCGTTTTCACTGCGTTATTTAACGCGTTAACATATGTTTGATTGTTTTTCCGACCTCGAACGCAGTCCCATCTTAATTGCAAGCGAGTCGCTTGAATATTACAAACACCAGGGGTCTGTAAATCACTCGTATCTCTCGTACCTTCTTTCCGCGACGCGCACTCGTCTTTCTACATTCCTTTTCCACAATCCCTTTCCTTCTGTCCAACGTTTTTTTTCCATCTCCTCTTTTATTTCTTCCCTCGTATTCTCGCGCTGTGGCTACCGTTTAACAGCAGTTACACGATCGTTTAATCGCACACTCGTCGTTTCTTGTTGCACCTTTTCTAATGTTTCTATTCCGGTTCGACACTTCTGCCCGCTCGGTTCCCGCGCGCGGCTGCAAATCGGTCCCGCGCTTTTCTCGCGTACCAGACTCTTACCGAACGTAGCTATACTTAGCTTGCATCGTTTATAAGTAATCGTAGGTTCGCCGCTAATGCTCGCCCTGATACGATTAGAGCTTGAATTATGGATGAATTAGCCGGCTGATTGATGAGGACTTTAAAGAGAATTATACACTTTTACGACTACTCTGTTGCTTGCTTTTCGCGTGTCGAGTAATGGTTCAAGGGTAGGGACAAATGTGTACGCGTGAGCATACGGTTGACAGAAGAAGAAAAACCTTCCTTTTTATCTGATGATAGCTTGATAAATAAGAGTGCCCTGTTCTATCGCGGAGAGAATTAAGAAATGTAGAACGATGCATGTGTATTTTGCAGTGTACAATTGGGTGCATTGTAGTCTAGATTAGGGTCTCTTTGAATTATGAGACATTCCTCCCTCTATACTTACACTTTTAGTTAAAAAAACCTACAATTGCACCCGAGTGTACAGTGCCGTTCATAAATATTAAGACATTTTCAATTTTTTATTAAGTTACCTGAGTTACAAAGTTTTTATATTTCTAGTTATTTATATTATATTAAACACCCCTCCGTTTCATGGTATCAAAATGGCAACAGATCAAATTAAATATCTTTATTTAAACAGCTCTGACACTTTGACCTTTTGTCACAGCTTATACCAGAAGCTTTCCACAATAAATAGCAACGGAAGTAGGTGTCACAGTGAACCGTGAAGATGTCCCTGTATTAAAAGTTATATCTATCAGAGATTATTTTTATGTATCTGTGAGCATTAATGAAATCTTTATTATTTCTTGCTTTAACTTTAGATGAAAGGTCAATTGTCTGAGGATTCGCATAAAATGAAGGTTTCTCTGGTGAGGGAAAATTTTAAGAAATAGAGGAAAAGTAAAAATTTGAAATTTATGAAACGTAAGAGGTGCCTTTATTTAAAGTTATATTTAGCCTCCTCCCCCCTCCCAGGGGCAGGAAGGTTATCAGTGTAGTTTGGGAAAATTCCAGGTGGACTGACAGGGATTTGAAATCTAATTAATTAAATTTAAGAACTGTCATCTCATTAATCTCCCAGTAAAAATTTAAGTCGCACTCCGCTTCTGCCCATATGGGACACTCCTGGGTCCAAAAGACCCAGTTCCACTAATCTCTTAGAATAACTATAACCAAATAAAGCACGAATGAAAAATCGATGGTACTGGGAAGTAGAGAAATGTTTGATATTAAAGATTTAAATAGAGCGTCTCGTGATCGACCATTCATTAATTATTCCCGTTGTTTTCGCGCGGATGAAATAATTTCCTCGCGAAGCACCGGGTAAGATGGAGGGTTACTAATTAATTGATACTCGTTTAAAAGCCGTGCGGCGAAGCGATCGAGGCTGCGATTAAATTTCTACGTGCTACGAGAACAATTAACGCGTCGATGAAAATATTGAGGGGAAATTTATAGGAATTTGATACGCAAAGGTGGATAGGATACGAAATACACGATGTTATGTACATTTTATTAGCTGTTTACTGGGAAAGTTTGCTCGACAGACGAGATATCATGATGTATAATTGTATTAATTAAAATTAATTGACTAAATATCGAGTTGCATCGGTGAACGATGACAGGAAATTCACTGATAAATTGGAGAATCATTTTTAACCGCGTATCGATTCGACTAATTAGATTTCTTGAAATGGTTAATAACATATATTATCTTTTTAATGATAAAATTTAATAATATCAAAAATATCAACCTGTAATTATTAAAATTTAATGAAAATATATTTATTTCTTTGCTATATATCGTTCTACTTCGAAAATTCGTTAAAAATTCTTAAATCTACATTCAAAAATTTACAATAAACTTTATATTTCAATGGCAGGAAACACGTTAACTAAAACATTGTTCACATACAAATGTTTACCTGATAAACATTTGTTCGCATACAAAAACAGGACGACATAAAGAACTAAATATTTGCCCGGAAACGCATCGATACTTGTTTGTTCGTATTCAATACACATGTGTTCCATTCCCAATAAAAAACGAAAAAAAGAAAAAAAGATTCGGAGTCATTTGTTTAAACGTTTTTCGAATGTTCATTAAATAGTTGTATACATCTGTAACTGTAAAATAGGTTTCAGACGTGTCAGTATTATCTTCGACAAACTACCCTCTGTATCAGCATATGGAACAAGATTATGTGCACGAAAGAAAATAGAAAATATCAAGAAAATCCGATTAGAAGGTGCAGATCAACGATTTCTATATAGTCGCTGTTGAATCTCTCACATCGTTCGGATGCAGGCAACGGTTTTATCGAGCCGAATAATCGGCCTGCAAGAGAAGCCGAAATCGGATCAAACTTAATCGAGCATGACGCGTCCATCTCTTAACAAGTTTCCATTGTAACGTTTAATATTTTCCGCCAATATCCAGGGAAATATTTTCTCCCGTCCGCGGCGCTATATTTTATTACCACCGCCCAGCACGGCAATAAACTAGAAACGTAACACCGAATGGACGTCGTTTACAACGGGATGACACATTGCAGGATTTCCCATCTGCTTATTTTGATTTATCCCTTTCAGCCGGTTACGTTAATTCGCCGCGCGCGTGGTTGCCGATCGATCGATCGATGATCCAAGAAATTGATACGATCGAGAACAAGGGTACCGCTTCGTCCATAATTAATAATAACAATACGAAAATTAATATTAGTTAATAATTGTGTTATTAATATTAATAATAATAGTAAAATTATTATTTAATTTATTGGTAGTTATTGATAGTTAATATGGTTAAATTTTACTTTGGGTTAATTAAATTTATCCAGTATTAATTAGAATTTCCAATTTTTACATATAATTCAAATAAAAAATGGATTTGTACAATTTATTCAAATCACATTTCCTTGCAAATTAAAATAGTATCCATAATTGAACACTTTTCAAATGTTTTCATAATTGCAATAGCAATTTCAAATAGTTTCCTTCTTTGTATCCGAGTATTCTTTCATCGTGTTTTCTTGCAAGACATAGTATTACCCAAAATGTGATCAGAATGTGACTGGGATTGGAGGCTGTTGGAAACACGGCTGGTACAAAATTGCCAACTATCCACGGCGGAAGGATCAAACGATCGTTCGTGTTACAAAGGAAAGAAATGAAACGTTAGTAAGGATTCGTGCGTGCACGCGTGAGTGCGTGAGTCGGCCCACTGTCACGCAGCACGCTGAAGAACCGAGGAGAAGCAAAGAAGATCCTATCTGCTCGAACTGGCCTCGCCATTAGTGTCACGAGAATAGGAAGGACTTATGTCCATGATGGAACTACAGTCTTCTTCAAAAGTAACAATTTCTTTATTT
Source organism: Osmia lignaria lignaria (assembly GCF_051020975.1). Lineage (NCBI taxonomy): Eukaryota > Metazoa > Arthropoda > Insecta > Hymenoptera > Megachilidae > Osmia > Osmia lignaria. The sequence goes on along the minus strand of NC_135037.1, from coordinate 5,202,459 downwards.
CAATCATTTTTGCTCGAGAAATTTTAAAAAATTTGTCATTCACGTGGCTTATAGGGATGATTAAAAATAGGTTGATAAATTAGGAAATTGAATGAGTTAAAATTAATGAGGTACGATTTAGATTATTCCACTTGTGTTAGGTCAAATTTTACAATTTTGGAGGTTTGGAAAAATAGGAAATTTCCATGCATTAAAAATTTTGAATAAAATTTTATTTTGCTAAGTTTCACATCGTTAGTTAATTAGTCGAGGAAAGGGTTTAGGGCGTTGTGAAGGTTTAGTATATTTTCAAGTTAATCACCATTCTTTAAAATTGCAATTTTTAAGAGTTTAATTATTCTTAAATTTAAGAATAATTCATCCGTTAGAATTTTCTCTTCTGTCAAGAGTTAATTAAAACAACGATTTCTAAAATTTACCATTAACTAACATTTCGATGAACTCCTTTAAAATACTAAACACATCGATTGCTGTATTTTCTGAAAATCCTGCGCCTGAAATTCAACGGAGATCTTTGCTCAGACATTAACCTATAAAAATTGCAAACTCGTCCTTGTTTGCTCGACAGACCGGGTAATCAGCATCGATTACGAGAAACACGAGTTCGACATCGGTCTTTCTGAAAATCAAAGATCGTTTCTTAGGAAAATCTAAGAGCCCTCCCATATCCTTAGACATCCTTTATTGGACCATTGGCGCTTTTAAATTGACTTTTATTAATAAATTTCTACGTATCCGTTAATAATTAATAAACAAGAAAATACAAGAGTTAAATGAAAATAAGAAAAGTCTCGCGAAGAACGCATCAGAACACTCGTTGAAATCTCGTAAAGAACGCATCTAGAAGTCGTTAAGACGTTAGAATTCACTGAACTTACAAATGCATTAGAACTGACGGTCAGCTAGGGTGATATAAAGTAAAATACACGTTTGATTTCCAGTCAAATTGGAGAGTACAGCTTTTCTAGTTGCTAAGATGAATAGGTGTAATCTTGTAAATCGACAAGTTTTCTTTTCGAATTAACCACGTGTATACTTACCTTAGTATTCGGTCTAAGTACTATTTCAATTACTCAATTACTTTGATTTAAGTGCTATTTCAATTACCTACTATTAAGTACTATTTCAATCAAAATAACGAATATGCCTACATAAAGAATAATGTATTTAATTTATATCATTTTTTCTATAATTTGGTACAAGTTTTACCGAGTTGTGAAGTTGATTTAATCCTCACAAGACTTTTGCATATCAATCAGGTTACCGTGAGAAATATTCTTAGAATTATTTTATTTTTGAATATGACTACTTATTTTCGAACTTCGTGTGCAGCGCTGCACCGGATAAAAGGGAGGTCTATGGGGGGCTACACCCGCGGGCCCCTTTCTAAATCTTCTATATACTGTGCTAAAAAATATTGCTTTTTTTTTTCTTTATGATTAAATATTACTAGAATAAATTTCCATTTTTGGACCCAGTTTATCAACCAAGGGGGCCCTGAAAGGGGACGATAGCCTCGGGCCCAGAAATCTTAGTCCACTCCTGATGCAGCACTAAACCTGAATTTCGTTTTCAATGCTTTTCATTCATAAAAGGTAACGAGTTTCCAGAAAGGTAGCTTCGAAATACTTTTACAAAGGGGGATCAGTGTCAACGGTACGTCTTTAGCGAACGTAATTAATATCGCAAGAAGATGCAGCCCTCGTTTAAGAACCGCGAGGTGAGCGATGCGAATACCGTCTAGAGAGATATTCGAAAACTGTCCGATTAACGATCCGAAAGTGCCTCGGGCCAAGATTCAAAATACCTCGACGGACGTTATATTCCAGCGTACATTCCTATGGTGTTCGTGTTCGAGGGATAGTCTCTGCGAACGGGCTTCTCACGATAGCCATGGAAAACTTCGGGGCACGTCTGCTGGATTTGCATCATTTATCGAAAATGGTAATTAGGGGACGAAGCGTAAACCTTGATTAGAATTACAATCGTAAACGGGTGTGGACCTCCCCCGAGCAATCAGGGTGCGTGACTACTTAAAAATTTTCAAATCGAGTCGATGAAAACTTTTCAAATTAAAACTTAACGCCGCGATTTGTTGACTCGTGGAGGAATTTCAAATACTTCCGTTGAAGAAAATTGGAAGCGAAAGCTAATATAGTCCCTTCAATCAAATGTAATTTGATGACATAAAAGTATGGTAAAATAATACTTGTGATACATCAATTTGAAGTGTAAGGTTTGAAGAAAATGATCGCATAAAGCCTTCGTTAATATTTTTAGTATAGAATGACTAATTCCAATTATAGTAAACAATTACTGATTTTGAAGTATATTAAATTAAATAGAATTTCATGACAATTCGTATTAGACTTTCTGTGTCGAAATCGACCATTTGATGTTCATTAGTTTCTGCATGCTTTTAATTAAATCGGTGTATTTTCATATTTTCATTAATAATTTTAAAAAATGACACAAGAAACGTTACAATTTTTGTAAATAATCATGACTGACCACGATATTAGAAAAGATTTAGAAAATTTCTAAATCCATAGTCAAATTAGATAGGAATCTAATTTTGAATGTAATTTTGCTTGGGTCACATTTCAAAAGAAAGAAGGTAAATATCGGTCGGTAATTGTCGATTCGAGCGGGTATTTCTGAAGAATTATCCTGCGCTCAGTTTTTCTTCGGCGCTGAATCCGAGTCCATTAAACGCAAAGTCAGCCGGGCAAATTCAATAAGCGAATCGTTTTCGCGCACGGAAATTAATCGTTTCACCCATTAAACACCGCTATTGAGAGTAATTCAACGGCGTTTCTTTTCTTCGCTTACCATTCCACCGTTGGAACGTCGAGGTGACTTGAATTTTCCGACTTTTCGAAATACGCCCGAACGATTGAATAAAACCTGGCCACCGTTGTTTCACGCGTAGTATTTCGAACGCGATATTGAACGCAGATAAAAATGTACTGCCAAACAATTTAATCCCACCTTCACGTCAACCTGAATGATTCGTTTTATTATTGATAGGCTTTTTCTAGACTTCCTTTTTTAAATTCTAATATAATAAAAAGTAATCGTATAAAATTTTTAAATATTTAAAGATTTTATTAGTTAATTACATCTAACGATAAGTTTCTTATGAAAATATGCGTACGTTTCAATTAAATCATCAAAAATCAATATATCAATATACCAATCTATCAAATCAATATATCAGTATACCAATATATCAATATACCAATGCATCAATATATCTATATGTTGACTTTCGCCATGCATCGCAATATTATCAAACAATCCCCCACAGAGCTGTCTGAAATTCAACAAAGCAAATCCAGAAATGCTAAATACCATCGTGATTTAGCTGCCAAAAGAACACAAGATCCACGAACCTTAAAGCAGATCATTTCTCCGTGTTCTCCTTTATTCGAACGACAGATAGTCGTGTGTCACTATTTCCAAAGAAGCACCCATTGTCAACTTGATTCACGTATCAATACGTCTAAATGAAAGATTCATTTTGTCGACTTGTCCAGATACGCGAGTCCCTAATTGTTCCAAGTGGAGATGCGCGGGACATCCAGGTTTCAGAGAAATATTTATCGGGAAGCAGGAACGCCGGTGGCGCGCAATCGTGCGTGTTTCCGATCAATTAACAATCTGTCGGCAAATCCGGCTCGCAGCTGCTGTTAATCCGCTAGAAAATCTAAGCGTGGAAACAATGGAGTCTCAGACTATGAAAATAACCAATGTACCTATACAAAGTAATTTTTACAAAGTGGTTAAATTTTCTACAAAAATAAAACAAAGAATTCGAAGAAATAAAATTGAAGATAGGCCTGGAGGCAAACGTAGAAAAGCTACTATTATTTTTTCTTCTTCCTCCTACAAAACCTACAATTATTTCGAGCGCGGACCTCGCGATTTTTCGCGATGTCGCGAATCGCAATCCGTCCGTTTCGAACGCGTACACGCAGCATGGCGATCGTGTGCAATTCGCTAATCTTGCGTAGACACGCATGTTGCTCGTGCTTGTCGGAAACGCGACATCGACGACGTCGCTCGTCACGGAACGAGAAGGCCTTACGTGGCTGCGCCTCCATGCATCGCGTGCATTTCTCTGTACCCATTGCACCGCACCCTAAGCTAAAACGTATTCAAGGATATTCGGCACTTCTCCGACGATTCTCTAATTAACAATACAATGCTCATTAAGTAGCTCCATAAAATTTACAATTTTCTGCCAGTTTATTATTTCCTTCTTTTTTTACAATATTTCGTTTTATTTCCCGTGTTCCACTATCGAAGGGCAAATAACGAACTCCAGAATTGCTGAAAAAAAATAAAGGGTCAACTGATTGGAATTCAGCAATCGTACGCGTAGAAACGTTCATTGTTTCGATTCGTCGGTGGACAGGCACGTATCCAAGGTTTCTCTGCGCGTTTTAACGAGTCTTGCGAGTAATTTTCTGTAATAACCACGTGCACGCCGATGGAAGTTACGCGGTGCGCGCACAGCAACGACGAGGCGCGTCTTCGAAGATGATACGAACGCAACAGGGACATTTCACTGGAGCATTGCATAATTTTTCGCGCGGTTATGCAATCGGCGAGAGTGTTACGCAATTCTGTCACGCGGACACGCACGCTGAATTCCAAGGATCATTTTTTATTTTTTTAATGTAATTTCATTGTCTATTCGTGATCCTCCATTGTTAGACGCAGAATGGACGATGTATAGTTATTGAAAATTTTGATGAAAATCTGGAATTCTATACGTTCATATATATATACATGCACACAATAGGGGTGGTTACATATATCCGTATTAATAGGATTATGTTGAGAACTATAACGTATACCGCAGAATTACCAATTTCCAAATTATAATTAGTATGTAACGCAGTGGATTACAATTAGAGTGAATGATGGCATCGATGCTTTGAGTATAATTCAATTGAAACAAGAGAAGAAAGAGGATTGTGAATATCATTGGTATTTTACTAATAACATGAGATAGTAACGCGAGTAATTACACTTAATTAAATTGATTTATCAAATTATAGGTTTGTATTTCAATCCAAGGTATTAGGTATACAAATTAATTCGGTGCCTCTGATATTACGCTTTCTTAATTACTATGTTAATTTAAATATTTTCCCGCGCTTCTGGGTATTTAAAAAGGAGCGCGAATTACCATCGTTTTTTAAAAACAAATCTTCAATTAAAAAGATTAAACTATAAACAAAACTATAAATCTTTCAATTCATTAACTTTTAATTAATTCTATAAATATTTTTATCCTTCCTATTATAAATATAAATAAAATCAAAAAAATTTGATTTTAATGAAATACAAAGGAAGGAAACTACCAATTTATTGCCACAAAAAGAGAATAGAATCATTCGAAATTACTGTAGACAAAAGTAATCCAAAGAAATGTTGAGAAAAAATATTCGAGCACAAAAATATGGAACATTTGAATGGTCGAGAACCGAGCAGAGTTCGATCACAAAATCCGCTTCATTCATTTAGAAAGAGGTTACGTTCTATCTGGCCGGGGACTCAATTTACACCGGGCGAGGAATCGAACTTCCCATTACGGCAGGAAATAGAAGCAAATCATTTGACCAAACACAGTTTCCATTCAGCGTTTCATCAATTAAATAAATTCGACAAGAACGAGCCGGAGAGCAGCGGTATTACTTCGAGTTCCCGATTCAATTTTCCTCCCGACACTGCGTCCACGAAATCCCGACGATCGAACGGGAAAAAATTGCGAGCAAAGATTCATCATCGTTTATGGATCCGACGGATCGTCTCTCTCAGACGAGAGCCGCGAGTTATACGACGAAACTCGCTTCCGGCTATGATAAAATCACGATTCGGATGGACGGGAGATCTTGGCAATTAGTAATCACGCATACATTCCGTAACTCGGTTGTGCAACCACGTACACGCGTTTCCTTAGCTCATCTTTTCCGCTCGTCGATGCCGTAGGAAATAAAGAAAACTGAAAAAACGATATTGGTTTTAATTAGAGATCTCTTCAACGAGTTTTTTTTTATTGCTGCTGATTGTTTTTCTAGTGTGGTAATTGAACGTTGATTGGAAAATGTATTGATTAATCATTTTTTAATGAATTTTGTGATTCTGGTGGCAATTTTTCAATTTAATACTATTGAAAATTTGATGGGCTCAATTAAATCGAGACACGTATCACAGTTTTATTATTTTAGAAAAAAGCCAGTTAAAGAACAATTTTTTTTTTCAATTAATAGTACAAAATACAAAAATTTATACTTATGCGGCCTGTTTTCTTCTAATTTCCTCATTTCATTACGTAGTATTTTTATTTTTGACAAATCTGATACATTAATTTTACAAATTATATAATATTTGCTCTCTAATTTATGTTATTTCTAATTATGAAAACCAATAGAATGGGTAATAGATTTCCATGAAAATTCTAGTGTTATTTAAATATAAATGGTGTTAATGAGTTACCAAAATATTTAACTTTTTATAAATGTTAATCCATCAAGTTTATTGAATGAAAAGATTGGTATAAAGAACAATGAGTTAACTAAGATTATTCCTAACAAAAACACGCTAGTATTAGTCACCTGTTTTCATTGAGAAGCGGTAAGATCAAAGGAATTATAGGAACAACAGGTAGCATTCTGTTTTGAAATACATTGTTGTTTGTATCAAGATGTGTTGTCATTTTTATAACTGGAATAAAACTGAAATGTTCTTTAAAATGACTGCTTTTGATGCTGACAAATCGTTTCTACTGATTGCTTTAAATCTTTTCTATCTAACAATAATTGTTAATAAAAAGTTTCTTCATTGTGTTTGAATTTTTGACAGAAACAACATCAAGTTTCAAAATTTAATAATTCTAATATAAAATTTCGATATTAGCTACTTTCCGATTCAATTTTTACTGTGTAATTGTTACTAAATATTTATATTTTTCAATGATTATTTGTTCTTTTTCTTGAAATTAGAATATGAAAAAAATGATACTAAAATAAATTAATAATTTTTGAATAACCTCCTATAAATTTTAAAAACTAGAATGATAATTTACAAAATTATAATTTATGTTCAATGACAGAGCTTAAGCATCTTATCATCATTCATTTATCAAAATCAATATCGTTCCTGCATTTCTTGCAATAGCATGCCATTATTAGTTCTTCGTTTCTACTCTTTCCATTGCTAGTGGTCTACTTCGTGCTTTACACCGTATCACAATCCATCTATCTCTTTCTTCGTTTTTCACCCCCTTTTTTTTCCATGATCGCAACGCCACCGGCACCGACGAATCGTCGAATAAATTTTTTATCGTTCCCACCGACGAACCACCTAACACCACAGCATTTTTTCTTCCTTGTTTTTATCGATTTCTCTATCGAAGCTTCTACTTCCGCCCGCACCCCTTCCTGTTTCACCCCTTTTCAACAGGGCCCGCGATCCTCTTCCGCCGCATTCAACTCGGGCTGATTTTCGAGCGCGTTAAATGCTCCCGTGGGATCTCGCGAATATTAGTGACGATATAGCGAATCGGTGAAATTTTTTTGGTCACTTTTACCCCCTCGTTCTCTGGTTAAAAGTGAAGTGAGAAGGTAGAGGATAACGTTGTTTCGATTTGGACGAATCAAAATTTTTATGGGAGATCGATGGAAGGTACACTCAAATCAGGTTTCCTTAGGGAAAATGGCGATATAGGGAAAGTAGGAGTTCTCAAGATCTTGTAATTATTATATATTATAAAACTTATATATAAGTTTTAAGTATATAACTGAAAAGTGTGAATAACAAATATTAATTCAAATTTTTCCACGCAAGTGGTGGGGCGTGACACACCTAAAATAGAGCATACTCCCCTATATCGTCATTCTTCTCGGAAACGCCTAAAGGAAAAGGCGGGAACCAGGGACACTGTTCACCTAAGTTTAAATGAAACTATTTTTAATACTGAAAATAAATCATATTTGATATTTTATTAATATTCCACCGATAGTTTTATTAGATTTTTGTATTATTGATAAAACGATAGATTGAAAATAAGATTTATAAAGATTAATTAATACATAAGATTGATTTGAATATAACGCAAGAAGAGACGAATGAAAATATATGAAATTGGTCGTAACTGTTTTTTACTGACCAATGCAATTTAATATGCAATGACTCATGTCTATCTTTAAGTCAGACGGTCATTGTTGACAGAAAGTATTTTACGACTATGATGCATCTTCCAAATAAAAAGTAATTTAATATTACAAAGATGAGTAATCGAGTTTACAGTTTAATAAACAATATTTGTAAGCTATATTTTGCTTTATTTATTTAAGTACAAAATATTTCTTAGCTGTGTTATACATTTTTATATCACTAATATCGCTTATTGTTACACATGGTATATACAAATTTACCAGTTGTAACCTTTCATTATTTCACAATTAGGTCTAGAGCACTAAAAATCATTTTTCCAATTATTATTTTATTCCAGGTGTCAAATGAAAATTTAAACTACACTGTGCCATAAAATCTCACAAAATAGATACTTAAAAAAATTATTCAACACACCTAATATTAAGCGTGGCAAAATTGTGTAAGTACACTTGTCTTCTACAATCAAGTAAAGTGATAGTGATTCAATTATTCAAAATTCCGAGCCCCCAGTGACCCCTTCAGCAGTCAGTAGCTCAACAAGTCGCGAACATCAATCCGTTCGAAAGGTACCAGTTACTATACAGTCGAATACAAACTTGCATTAGAACGTATGAGGAGGCCGATGATCGGGAAGAAAATGTTAGCGATCAAGGTGTACCGTGGATTTTGCGGAAGTTGGTGTAGGAATCGGTTCGGGTTCGCACGGTCCACAGGCGCGATAATCTCTGAAAATTGGCTCGACGCGATCGTTGGTCCGCATTCCAGCCGCGTTGGAAGAAAAATGGTGGCGAAGCCGCGTATTACGCCCGCTGCTGGTACATGCATGCACGCGGTGCACACGTAGCCGGATCGGCCCTCCTCCTGGCCGACGTTGTTCCGCAGCCAGGTATTTACAGAGGCGAGCAAATAGTTCCCGGGGCCTCCGCTCGCTCCTCTCGTGACTACTGTTTTCAGTTCGTGGTCGACTTCGATCGACCTTTGATCGATCGTGAATGCACGTTTAATCGAGCGTGCATGAGTCGCGCGGTCATGCACGCCGCTACCTTCTACCCCACGCCTCCTCGCAGCTTTTTCTACCCGCTTCGCTCGCCTACCTTCCGCTCCTTCTTCCACGCTTTTGTCCCTGCGATCGACTTTGTCTCCTTCGTTCAAAACACCGCACCCACGCGATGTGCACGAAGAAATGAAAAATTCGGGAGGGAATCAACCCTCCGTAACTGAAATAACGAAGTTCCTTTTCGGGGGTACTTGTATTTACACAATATTTATTTTATCGCTTTGTATTTTATTTATTAAAGTATGTGTAAATCATGGTGGTATCCAGTGGAAAAAATGAGAAAATTTAATGTACTACTTTGAAGGTAGAGGGGTGTATAGAAGGGGTTAAATGGGGGTGATTTAGGAGAGGGTGTAAGATGATCTTATTTTTTTTTCTAATGACTTGTAATTTTTTCTCTGATCCACTTTAATTTCTTTTATATTAGAAAATAAAAAAAATAAATGGTAGCAAGTATCTCTTTTCCATTTTAAATTATAGCAGGTATTCGTCTGTAAGAAAAAGGAAACCTAGTCAGTTGTAACTCAAATCTATAAAATATAAATATACCACAGTGCTTGGGCGGAAATTAAATTTTCACTGAAGTCTTTAAATGAAGGACAATATCGGATCTAAGTTTAGAGTTTAAATTATAAGTTGGGTTAGCACAGACTCGGGTTAAAATATTTAAATTATGTATATTTTACCCTTTGAGCGCTATATCATTCATATTCGAGCGATGTATAAGTTTTCATAAGAATTTATTATCTAATCTAATGAAGACAATTTTTCTTAATCAGTATTTGTCTTAGATAATTATCTTCCGGCTCTCACACCTTGGGTTATTGTTTTTCTATTAAACAATAATGCTTCTCTAACATTGTAGTTAGCTTTTTCAGATTTAGATTAATTGAGGTAATCAATGAGTCATCTAACCCTGAAGAACATAGCTGTAATGTTAGAAAAATGTAGGTTCCTATTCTAAAAACAGATTATTCACAGTTATTGAGGAAACATTAAGAAATAATTTTTTTCTTAGTGCAGATAACGCAGAGATTTCTTACCTTGAGTGTTCGTATTCTCTTTCCATTTTTTATTTATGTAATCCTTGAATGACTACGTCATTTTCATTTAGATTAGATTTTTCAAAGACCCGAAATATTAATTAGACAATCTCTTCGTCTCGTATATTGACGATTTATTTTTCATCATAACTATATAAATTATTTCATCATAAATATCAAAATGATTCCAGTATATTACTGTACAATTTTCCTTTCAAAGTTATAAAAATTTAAATCAACTTACTTACACTAAACAAAAGTGATCAGATAATCGCTTCAACAATCCATGCCTACTTAAAATCCCATAAAAAATGACCTGTGAAGGTTAAATCAATGATCGACCGCAATTTTGAGACAGTCTGGACATTCAGAATCACCTAAGGGCTCAGGTATATTGGGCCGTATTTTAAAACGAAAAATTCACTTGACTTCGCTCGAAACTGTTCTCGGGGCTGCGTGTGAATAGCTAATGTTGCGTGCGAGATGCAATGGCCCTCCTCATCTCGCTCTTCATGGCCTCTCTTGCAGAAAACAACATGCGTGAATGCGTTTCGTACAGCTTTCTTAAAATGAGATGGACATATTAAATTTCGACTCTGCGAATAAAATATAAAGTTTTAAAACTATGAAATATCAATTCAAAAATTTTAATTGAAAATTTAATAATGTGTAAAGTACCTTTAATGATGTCTCTTTGGAGGTAATTTGTAAGGAGTTTTTTCAGGAATTCTAACTTCTTTTTTAATGAAACTCGAGTTAATTAAAATTAAAATACATCCATTCTAAATAAGTGTAATTCATGTTTTAATTATTATAGAGTGGTAAAAGGAGAATTAATTTAGATCTGATTTTATTGAAACGAAGTCATTATAGAAAATTAATAAATCTGTCAATTTTTAATTACTTTTGCACAAAAGTTATATAATCACAGGAATTTTCTATAAATCAATTCCATATATTAAGAATAAGACTAACAAAATTTATCATTACCGGTACCTTCTTCATCCCAAAGTTTACCTATTTTAACAATAATACAATTACCCAAATTCCTCAGAATAAAATTAATTTTCATACACATTATCTTATTAATCAATTTTATACTTCGAAAATAAGATTTCCCAAAATTTACCTTTCAAGGTGCTTACCTTTTTAATACTAAAATCTACTGACTTTTATAATAACAAACAATTACCTATGAGTTTTTCAAATCATTCTCCTGTAAAATTGAATTTTTCCTTCAAAGGATCATCTTCACGATACTCGTCTCGAAAGTATCAGTAGGAAGGAATCGTGGTGTCCCATACTCGAAAACGTTCGTGTCCTCGCGACGAAAGGGCCACAGCCAGTTGGCTCGTTTTATCCTATCTGCACTGGTTAATACCTAACCTAACGGTCGTGTCCTTCGACCACGCAGGAGCCAGACCGGCTGTTTCGCCCTCGCAGGATCTTGTGTTTGCTCGAACACGCGATCCAATGCAGTCTGCGCCACGCTGATACCCCTTCGAGACCCGCAAATGGGACCCATTCATTTACGTTATTTCGCTGCTTCTACTATCTGGAAAGCCACGATCGATTTTAAACACGGGGGGGTCAAAACGAGAGAGAGCTGTTTTGTTCCAGTTACGAAATGTTCCGCGGAAAAGAGGCGCGCGTTACGCGTCGCGCGTATACGCGTTTATTATAATGTTACAGAGCGTTAGGTGTGTTACGGGCCTGCCGTCGTTATTATACTTATTACCGGTAGACCGTGATCTGGGAGAAATTACCGTCAGGGGAAATCAGTTTCTACCTTTGTTTTTATTGTTATACTTGGCGCGCTTAACGCTCTGGCGTAAAAATTCTAGCAGGAAACAATTTTATTTCTAACTCCTTGACACTCGGATTCTTTCCAAATTTATCTTATGCGACTTTTATAGAGATGGGAAATGATTATATGTACTAATTTATTTACTTTTTCAATTTAGAAGTTAAAATTTTGTTTCTTGATAGTTAAAATTATTGAAAGTTTCAAGGTTTGCATTTGATTTTAAATATTAATATTCATATTATAAGTATTAGGTGTAAAAATTAATTCTGTGCCATTTTTTTTATTAATTGCAGATTTATTTTCAAAAAGTTTAGTAATGTTTATTATCATTCTATTCTCGAAAATATTAAAATTTAAAATAGTAATTAGAAACACTGAATTCATTTCTACACCTAATATTTAAATTTTTAAGTGTAATAGATTGCAAAATTATTTTACAATTATTTTATTGATAGCGTAAATTTGTATAAATACAACATCCTCCCTTTTAACAAAAATATTACATTGAAATTATCTAATTTCTAATTAAAAATATTTTCACCTTCAGCTCCACCCATTAGAATCATCCAAATTAATTACATTCGTTTAAACTTAAACCATACCTTTCTCTTACGTTCACTCGGGTCTTCTGAAAGTTGCCGTTCGAAACTCGTTGAAAATGGAATAAAGAGTAAGAACATGTTCCTACAATGTTCTTCTCTCCGATGCACTGCCCGTGACAAAGTTTTTTTTCCTTCTTCGTTTATGGTGTCGAGGCTTAATTAAAATGTACCGCAACGTGTGTCGTTTTATCTAGATACAAGATAAAAAGTCGTGACAACGGTACCGATGAATTAATTAAGCAATCACTTTGACAGAATACTGATTCAGCTGTATGTTACACGCTGTTACTTGTCTTACAAGTGACAGTCGAATGAAAGGCTGAATCTGTGGTATAGATTAATCTGTAACAGCGTGTTATTAACCCCGTTCGTTGTTAATACAGCCAATTTAATTGATTTTCATTATTCAGGCATCGATCGACCATGGAACTGCGTTAAATTATAATAACCTTGACTGATAATTTAATACCTATACCGAGTATTGTCTTTTATCCTCTTATTTTTTGAGGTATAAATAGTTGTTTTATTAAATGTATGAATCGATAAAAATAGGGAGGAGAAATTGGATATTTTATTAGAAAATTATATCGCCTTTAATGTCAGTTTTTAATAATTATTTATGGAATTCTATAACAAAGTTAAGCTGAAGAATTAATGTGTTGCTAATTTAATTAATTGCAATATTAATTTGTCACTACTGGAAAGCTCAGAAAGATTAACTGTATATTTTCACTAGAATATCTATTTAATTTCTTTTACAAAAATAAAGTTTTATTTATTTTAGTAACCAGTAAATGAAATTGAAGACATAAAATTAATTTCTATGTTACAAAATAACAAGCTAATGTCATATAATTAAAATTGATCAATAAAGTATCCAATTTTAAATCTCTATAAAATTAAATCAGTTTCTATGCTAAATTTTTACTGAAATTTATCGTATGATAAAAATTGTATGTTAAATTAGTGTATAACAACAAATCTAAATTTGTAGAGAGGCATCCAACAAATTTCCCAATATTCTTGGAAGCTGATGGAAAGTTAGAAGTTGAAAATAGCCTTTTAAATAATATCATGAGCATTTCGCGTTGAGAGGAGGGTTTTCTCAAAATTTCCCTGGCTCGAATGAATCTTTTACCGCATTGTTCCACGACGCGTATCGCTTTAACATGCCAGGTCAAACTTCGTGATCGATACCTGGCTGAAAACAGTTGCCAAACTTGTCGAGAATATAACAGCAGATGGGTTTAATGCTCAACGAATGGTTCTATTTAGCGTACCTACAGACACGATATGATTATACTTTCTTCTGATACACGTGTTTTGTTGCTAACCGAATAGGAGAAGAGATTAGGAAAATTTTAATTGATTGATATTCGACAGATTTTCAATTGTTCAATACTTTTCCATAATACAAATTGTATTACATGTTAAAAAAAGATGAAAGGGAATTGATATTGAGAAATTAATTTTTAACGAATTTAAATTAGATAAAAAAATATGTTACAATTTTAAGTATGGATTTTCTTTTTTTAATAAAAATCATACTTCTAACAAATGCATGGAATTAATTTATTTTTATTTATACTTAAATACACAGGTACAAAGATAAAATGGTTATTTTCTAACAGAAAAAAGAATAGTCACTCAATTAATAATTGAACAGTCAATTAAAGAAAATAATGGTAAAAGTTTCGTTCGAAAATGAAATTCTAATAATAAATCATAGCAATCTTAGACCGTTTTTCTAGCAGAACAGTTATTCCGCTGTTCATAATCTTTGTAATGCATCGAATAATTAAGGAAACGAAAAAGCTACGGCCTCTTGTAACAGCCACAATAATTGTTACTTTTGCTCGCGGGAGAACATTTTGCGTGAAGGATTATTAAAGTTTCATACCTGTCGACGAACAGTATTTTCTCGCGAACGAAGAGAAGGCACGGTTCAAGGTTTCACCGACAGCCTTGAACGTAATTCGTGTAATTAACTCAAAGTGCGTCAACATCTTTCGAAAGATTTTTGGTACTTCAAGCTTTCCAAACCCAATCATTTTTGATACGCATTATAAAATAATGTAATTTTGAATATCATGTAATATCTTGTAAAGTAAGACTATAAAACCTAGAATAGTCACACTATTTAAGTAATTAAAATAATTCAATTAGGATAATTTTGATTAAGAATTCTTTATTAAGATTATTTAGATATTTAATGTGTTGAAATTTTTAATTATTAAGAAATTGAAATTTTTGAAATAATCAGGTGCCTCTAGTATTACGCTGTTTTAATTAATATTTTAAATTTGAATATTTTCTCACGCTTTTGTGTATTTAAAAAGTGACGCGAGAATATAATAAAATAAAAATTACTTCAATAATTGGAATTTAGATAATGTAAAAAAAAATAAGTCTTCAATTTGAAAAAAATAGAAAAAGCACCAATAATATACTGTGCCATAAATTAATGAGTGATAGTGATAAACAAATATTAAAAAATACATGTAAGGTTCTTACATGCATTAAGATTGTGAAATATAAAATAATAGAAATTTATGGAAATTATTTTCCAATAAAACTGAAATTTCTGTTTTCATTTATTATACAAATTATGCATTATTTAAGCTAGTTCATTATAAAGTTCCTCCTCCTTATGAATAATGTAACAATTTTCCTAAATTAAGTATTACAAGTATTATTTTAATGGTAGAAAGAAAATGTTCTTTAAAGGGATAATACAAAGTATTCTTTAGTACATTATCGTAAAAGCAAATTTTTTACGCATCAGTAAGACAATTTCCTTTCTTTCTGCATTTATTACGAACACCAATGTTTTGTTACTCTTTGTAAATTACTACAAAAGCAGATTTCTTCGCTCATTCACTGTTCATTGTCCGGTAATTTCAACAAAGCGGCTTACCATTTTGTCTTCTTATGATTTTTTAACAAAGCACCTTTTACGTGCTTTCATCCAAACAATGTAAGTCTTTTTGAAATTTGTTAGAATTTTGAAATTCATACAACGATTATAAACGTAACCTTCAACAAATAATGACAATCTTAATTTGCTCTTTTTCATGGAAAAGATAGATAAATTCCTAAGTGGGTATTAGAAAAAATATAAATGGTAACAAACATTCTATTTATAGATTAAATTAACAAGAAATAGCAGAAATTAATCTTTTCTTTGATATATTATTGAAATTTCAATTACAAAGGATAAGAATAATTAATTTTCATATTTCAGCTTTCAATGATCTCTCTGAGATTATTAATATAATAGCAATATTATTTAAAATAATATATTACTCTAATTATTTGATTAATATTTGATTGTTCAAACTGAACTCTTGCCACAGATAACAAAAATATTTTTATTTATAAATTTTAATAGCTTTCAAAATATTAATAAAGTAAAGAAATCAAATTAACGTTATAAAATGAAAATAATTTAATTGAAATTATTTTTGATCAAAATTGAAATTCCTTCCTGTATTTATTAATAATGCACAGGTGTTCGAGTCGGAAGGGTTAATTTATAATATTACTTGTAATACCAGACATTGAACGTGTTAAATAAATGATTTAATAGTTGAATCTTCTTTTACAGTGGTCTCGGTGAACGAAAGCTGGCATCAAGGATCCCATCTGACGGATACGTTCCGGGCCCCTAAGCGCACCATGAACGATTATAATTATTGCACGCACAAAAAGACCGCGGGCGCTTTCCGTGCATTCTGCGTGCAGGTCAGCGGTAATGGTATTTTTGCGTTCTAAAAGCCGCAAAAACTGGACGCTGTTCGTAGCATGGAAGCTTTCGTCCATTCCGCTTATACTTCGCCTGCTGTTCCTTATTCCTTTTTCTTCCTCTGCTCGTTTCACGCACGCACGACCTTTAATCTGAGAAACGAAAGTCCTTCGACGATGCGGCTCGAATAAATGCCAGCCTGCGTGAATCCAGTGGCACTGATGGTCAGCATACTCATCGAAATTTCACATCAATCGGTAAGTAATTATTCAACATTTATGAAACAGAAGAAATTAATTAAGTAACAATTTATTTTCTTTTCTATTTTCCAATCTTTCGGCCCTTGATGAGGCTCCTCATCATGGTATAATTTTTACGCTTTGTTTAATTTGTAGTGATCCATTGAAATAGTGTCAATTTAAATTTAATTTCAGATTCTTTTCACTATTTGATTTTTTTAATTTTCAATTATCTTCAATTGCGACTCAGATTTTTGAAATGTGTTAACATATTAGGAAAATAATATAAAATACAAAAATATAAAATTTTGGTCAATAGAGACCCGATTCCACCATATTGGGGTTAAATCTCATAACTTTTCTCATAATTAACTGGAAACTTAGAAATTTCTATTATCTTGCAACTATTTCCTTACAAACTCGCGTTACCTTGTAGCAAGTTGATCTCACAATACAGCGTATCCATTATCATAAAATTCGACAGAAAATTCTCTCGGATCGAGGTGTTTCCCGATAAACCGTGACACCCAAGGTGCGTTAAATTCCTCAAGGTTCGCGCAGCAAAAAGCGGAAGCACGGTGAAATCGTTCGTGCAGTTTAGCAGTTGCATAATTCGATTCGTTCGTGGAACACGAACGCGGTGTATCGTGTGTTTCGCAAGAGTTATTCAAAAAGAAACTCTCTGTCTCCGTGCTTTATCCGCGTTTCGATTTTGATTTTATATCCTGTAAATTCTCTTTTAATACCCGTTCATGCTTCCCTCTATTTTATTCCCTCGTTCAAAAGGGTCGCCGCCATTATTCCTCGATCGTTTGAACGTAAAAATTCGACGGTTGGTCGCCCTTTTCCCCCGAGGAATAACAATGTTGCACGAGGGAAAAATTGCAAACGCGAAAGCGAGACAATGGAGATTCAAGAAAACGGGATTACCATCGAAGCCACCGGTTAAAAAACGAACTTATAAATCAGTCTTTTATCTTTAACGTCCGTGTCGAATGAAAAACTGTTGCTGCAACTAAGTAGAAACCGTAGTGAATAACTCACGTCGAGGCTGTGAAAAATATTTAACCGAGTGCCGTGCAACTTGTGTAAATTCTTGAAGCTCGTAAATCCGTTTATTCCTTCGATATTTATCAAATTCGACCAAGAGGAGACAATTTATGGTATTTCCATCGATGCTTTGTCTATTAATTCCGTCCACGGCGTCGGATCCATAGAAACGGAAGGTAAACGGGATAGGTGAAACGAAATTTTGACGAATGGTTGCAATTTTCGACGGCTTCTTTTGTAACCGACTGAGCAGAGATTTTTCCACCCAACAATGTGAAGTTTTATGGCGATGCTACGTTATTCGATTGCACCTCCATGCTTTTCAAGGTGCTGAATTTTAATTTTGGATTAATTATGGCGAGAACAATTTCATGGGTCGTATGTGTAAAATACGAGCTATTGATTTGACTCGAGATAGTATCTCGAGTAATTTTTTCTACCCGGGTATCTCACAGGTAATTCGGGTACTCGGGTAATTTTTATTTACTCGGGAATCTCATAAATTAAAAGCCTAATGTAGAAGTGTCATATTTCTTCTTTTGAATCTTTCTGACTAAACGTTGTTTAGGTCTGCCATTATCAAGTATTAAAATAAATTGATTTTCTTTTTTAAAATAATCATTAATATTTTGTATAGGATTGATTGATAAAAATATATATTTATTCAAGTAATTATAATTACTGATCGAAAAGTATCAGTTGCGAATTACCGCAACCCTTTTGAAAGTGTATCCCACAGTCAAAGACTTATCCCGTTCCTTTAATGAATCGATCCGAACGAGCGGAGCCAAACGAAGAAAAGAAGCGGCAAGGGAAGCTGTCCAAAGGGGGATCCTTTTTTACGCGACAAACAATTTCACGTCGCTGAACCAAAGAGGCGTCTATGACGCGAGGAAGAACCGATTCGAATCGGTTTCCTGGCGTGTCTAGAAAACGGTGCTCCGATCCGTTCAAAGGTTAGTGAATCGTGAACCCGAGACGAATTGATTGCGAAAAACCTGGACGGACTGGTCTCGCGGTTCCGCAAAGTTAAGGAAATTGCAGAACAGATCAGCCACGCGTACGATACCACTACAAAACATGGCTGTCCTTTGCAAATTTTCTTCTCATTGTTAGATTAGGCATTCATTGTATATCACTTCATTTTATACCAGAACAATGGCACAATTATAATCATAGGATCGGGAGGGATCAAGAATTTTTTGCTAACTGTATCTTCAAGTCTAATTTTCTTCATTTTTGTTTCTTCCCAACAATTTTTTTTTTAATTTTCGAAAATATTCCAAGATTCCTAATTTCTTAATTGAGGGTTCAATTTACTCTTCTAATCCCCTCTCCTCTAGTTGCACTTGATATTGGTATTTTTATCCCAAGAAATTATTTACTAAAATTGCAGAAATATAACTTTTTGTTGAAATCAATTTTCCACTATTGATTACAATTTTTCAGTTTTTCTCGAATTGCAACAATTCAAATACGAAATCTTCCATACAAAAATGCAGAATTTGATGCTCCTTCTAAAATTAGTAATATCCCAAATGATGCAGTTATTAATGCACTAACTGAAATTGAGGGACAGCGTAGGAAATAATGTAAAAATAACAAAATTTTATCTAAATTTCACTTGTGTTGTAATTCAATTTTAAAACACAAATTTATGTCCTTATTTTTTTACTTTTTGTGAATATTTTGTCCAATTATTGCCCTAAGTAAGTAACAATGAACCATCTAATGTACAAGTGCACCAGATATGAATCACAAAAGAAATATTGTTGTGGGGTAATTGTGTGAACTACACGATTGTAATTTGCTTCATGATACGTACAAATTGATGTAATTGTTCAATACCTTGAATTGGATCTTATTAACTTCTGATGGACAGTTGTATGTTATCATAGGAAAGAATTAAATCGTTTAATGAGGCTGGAAATAGGTTCAGATTTTAGTCGATGATATAGCTATTTGTATAGTAGAAGCTACGAAACATTTTCAAGTACTCCAGTTTTTTTATTTTCCTCGAGGAGAATTTATTTCCTTATTGATTAAGGATACCTAATCTCAGAGTTTGAATTCCTTACTTAAATAGCTCAATAAACGAATTTTTTTGTATTATAATTAATCAATTTTTATTCTGGAAAATTTTACATTCTTAGTAAACAAAGTTCATCGAGTGGAAGATAGTATAACATTTAAACAGAATGTAACACTTGGACGTTTTTCTGAAGACCTGAAAGTATAATAACAATTCCGATAAAACGTAGCAGTTGAAAAAGAAAAATGAAAAGATTTGAAGTATAATAATAGTATTTCGATCGAGTGTTTTTGTGACCATCGTATACTTCATGTTTACAGTAAACGTGTTATAACTGATGTATGTATCACTTTTCTTCAACTATCGCCAACATTGTCCTGATAGCCGTATCTTATTGTAGCCATAACAATATTCTGACAGTATAACAACATTTATATCACAATTCTTTCTTCATGACTCGGTGTACGCTCGATACCAACCTTTCTCTCCAAATTAATTTTAATCAATCGTCAGCAAAAATAGCAACTGGGGGCAACAAAACTTTTCATTTTCTTTATTAACAATATCCAGAGATTTTCATTCAATTACAATGATAATTATCGCATACGTTAACAGCGGTGAATTAAGGGGATATCTACCATAAGAGGAGCTACAGCCCTCGATTCCTTTGTTCAGGGGGTCCCTTTCTAAACCTTTCAATTATTATGTTAAAAAATATTCACTGAAATCTTTCTTTACTACTTCTCCTTTTCTTTACGGTTAAATGTTATTTAACTTCAGAATAATTTTATTTCAATTTTTGAACTAAGGGGGCCCCCGAAGGTTCGACAGCTCTGAGGCTCTGAAACCTTAATCCGTTCCTATATGTCAATTTATATTGTAGAATTGAAAAAGAAAATTAAATTTTACCTAACATTAGGTAAAATAAGGAAACCTGAAATTTTATAAACAAAAGCAAGATAGTTGTTGGAATTATTCATCCTGTATCAATGAAATAAGGATAAAATTACCTCGTCCGGCAATGTGTACAGAAATGTTTTTGTTATTCATCAGTATCGATCAACTACTGTCGCAAAATAAAGCCAACAAATCGTGTCGCTTATTGTCCATTAAATCGTGTCGTAGTTTACCCGAGAAGCGAAACGCGTAATTAGAAAATGAATTAATTTAATTAACGAAGCGTGCATTAGCGAAATTAACGGTGAACGTATCAGAAATCGATAGAAGCGTGGTCGACTTGCATAACGTCACCAATCAGATAATTGACACTGGGATTATTGTTATCGTGTTCGCTTGTTTATGCGACGGTAATCATTCGGTGACGGTTCAGTGGCGCGGATCGA
Organism: Osmia lignaria lignaria; assembly: GCF_051020975.1. Classification (NCBI taxonomy): domain Eukaryota; kingdom Metazoa; phylum Arthropoda; class Insecta; order Hymenoptera; family Megachilidae; genus Osmia; species Osmia lignaria. The sequence goes on along the minus strand of NC_135037.1, from coordinate 5,181,351 downwards.
GGATTTTTACAATGCCCTGCTCGTTTCCCTTCGGCACTTCAAGGACCCACGTTGAAAACCAGGGACGCAATTAAACGCGATTTATTAACACGCCTTCAAATTAACGCGACGTCGAGTACTTAAGTGTTTCTTAATTTCACCCGTGACACGATCGCAATTTCACGATTTCAGATCAAAGTTAACTAAACGGACAGGAAGTACGCTGCGTTAGGGTTTTCGAGTGTATTCTTGGCTTTCAGGTCGATCGTCCTGAAGGGTTGAATTGCAATAATCATGCGAAGAAGAAAGGTTCCATTGGAAATTATGAAAGAGTTTTTATCAAATAGTGCAGTTTAGTAATTAATTAGTTATGTTTTAGCACAGATTTAGTGTTAAATTATAGGTACTTTGAAATGAATCATTAGTAATGATAAATTTTTGCTAGAGTAATATTGCCACCTTTTATTGATCATTCTGCGAAATGATATTTTCGAAACTCCAGAGGATAATGTTTGAAACCTTGCTGATGCAAATTTAATGAACTATTATCCAGGCAAATCCGCGTTTACAAACGTAATTTGAACGAAATGTTACGACCTAATTGACGCTTGAAATTAAACAGGAATTCTGTGGAAAATATAAAATCTCAAAGCTATACTTTTATTAAAAATATTAATAATATCTTTGCATTTTTTATGAATAGGTATCGCGTATCAATTAATGTGCATTTTGCATTTTTATAAATCTTGAATAAAATATCTTCAACGATACTGTATTTTAACCCTTTGATCTTGTATGTTAGGCTGGAGATGACATACGTTTATGTTTTTTTGTATAAAAAAAAAAAACATTAAATTTTACCGTTTTACATTAATTCACTTAATTTGACTTAAAATAAATACAAATTGACGCGCAACAAAATTAAAAACAAATCGAGTTCAAAGGGTTAATGTATTTTGGATAAAGCAATCGTATACATAGTGCAAATTGATATTTACATTTTAATGAATATTTAAAGGACATAAAATTCCAATGAAATATACAACAACCCCTAATATCTGTTACTATTAATAATTACATATTTTGTTGCCATTGATTTTTATAATTAATACTAATTATAGTATTATAATAAAAAAGGGATCAAAACAATATTTATTATAATATAACAATGTGGAAACACGTTAAATACATCATCTAGTTTAATTTATCAACAATATTGAGAAGGCAAACATAAACCAAAAGCGAGCATCAAATCAAGCATAAAATTTCCTTCGTTCAAATGCAAACAAACCCAACCAAATAGTCTTCATCTGCTCCGAGTATTTAACTTTCATTACTCGGTAAGATCATCGTTACAGCTGTTCATATCCTCAAGAAAATTATACATCACACTTTCCAATTTACCAATTAACGTCAGAGAAAAAACTAACGTGTTACTTTGCTGGATCAAGCATCACGGCATTCGACGTCATTTCCAGCGGACGAAGAAATTTCTTCTTCATTTCTCCTCGGTGATTGTATCTCGCGATCTTTCACGCGATGCTGAGCCTTACCCCCGTAACAGGAGCGGTGTAAATCGGTCATTCGAAGAAGTAGTAGTATCACGCAGATGGCAGACAGCGTGACGATGAACCACTTCTTTCCTCTGCGTCAACGAACACCGCCCTGTACCTCTCTTTGTGCCTTTCGTCGTTCGTCCAGGATCACCGTTCTCGCCGGTCGTTCCAATCTTTCCTTTCACTGATTCCATGGAAGTCCGTGAATCGCGTTGTCAGCAGCCGCTGTCGAGCTTTCCTCGAGAAACTTTAGGAAGAACGAAATTCCTGATCCCAGAAAATGTTTGAACCGACTTTGATTATCCTCCGGCAGGAGGGTGAATTTCGGTGATCGATCAGCTCGATGAATCTCAGAAATGTTTGATCAAAAGGAAATTCTAAGAAGAGGTTAATATTTTTTAAATTGTTAAATGTTCCACTCAATTCGTTTTAGAATCTCGTTCATAAAAAATATTATGGTACTTGTAGTTTTTGTTAATTATGTAATAACTGGAGTGAATCATATTTTTATCAATAATTGATAAATTAGTAAATTATGCGGGATTGGTAATTAAGAGTGAACTCGATTTAACGATGATATTGATTTTAATAACAGTATTATGGGATTATTAATTTAACACTGTATTTACGAGTATATTAATGTAATTCCAAATGAGAGATTAACAATGAACAATAAATTAATAAGAGAGAATTAACGAATTAAATGTTAAAAATTGTGGAAATACTTCTATTATACATTCATTTTTCAAGTCATTCTATCATTAATCAATTAAATTACAAACAGAATTAGTTCGAATAAATTAAATTTGTTTGCAATAAATATTATAATAAATCTATTTCACAAATCATTTTAGACTATAACATTTCAAAACTGCAAATCTAACTATAAGTACTTTTCTGTGAAATTTTGAGTTTAGGATGCAAGAATGTTATCTAAAATGAAAGCAAACTAGCAACACTTATCAAACTCATCGAGAAACGAATCACTCCAGCAACGAAAGAAATATTCTTTCACCAAACGGTTTTCCTTTCTCATACTCTACATCCTGATAAACTTTCCTTGAAGCTTTATCATAGCTTCCCCTAGGTGATCTCCATATTCTTCGGATAAATTTTTTCACTAGTCGACAGCGTTTTTCAGCCAAGCCTCGGTACCGTGAAATTCGTTTCGCACGATGATTCACAAGTTTCCTTAACCTACTCATTTACTCTTTTGAGTAACTATACACTATATTGTCTACTTAATTTCCGTGTAAAATCAAAGGCAGAGAATCAATTCCTTTTATGACAAATTCAAAATCTACTAGTTTTACTAATTTCAATTTTATCTCTTTTTTGAATCCAAAAATTATCAATGAAATATTGTTATGCAGTTGTCAAATTCCTATTTCAATTTTGTTAATATGTTTACTGCCATAATTAATAGCGACTGTTATTACGAATTTAACTATTAATTAATAAAATGATGAATTATAATGAAAAAGAAATAAATCAAAGATTAATGAGTATTTCCCAAAAACTTAATTAATTTTCTGCAAAAATAATATTTTTTCAATCTACTTTTAATTATCTCTTTCATCCAATAAATCATTAACCATCATACCTCGAATACAAAAAACGATACAGACTGCAATACTAATTAGAATACTAGAACAATTAATCACGTACAATTTAAAACTCATTAATCCATAAGTCATGCTCCGTATACAATGCACTTCCTCTCTTTGATCCATTTCCCTCTGGGTTCTTAACGATTTATAGAAGCGGAAACTTTAACCGTACAACTTTGTACCTTTACGCAAACTATGCCCGATTACGAGCCTATCTCAAAGAAACAAACCGCCGAACCGATCGATGTTCATTAGTACATTGAACAATTTCACCGGGGCAACGGAATTATTCGCTCGAACGATTTCATTTTCCTCGAAATAAAGAAGCAATTACTTTACAAAATACTTTCAAACTTTCATAAGCCCCCGAGTGAAAAGGTGAATAATTTTCCTAGCTACGAAACACGGGCGTAGAGAAAAGGTGAGGGAGGGGATAGAGGTTTTCGTTTAAACGTGGAAAACACGTGGGTCAAAAGGGGTCTCGTAACTCGAGCACCGTTTTTAACTCGCTAAAACGGATCGCTTTGATCGGTGAACAAAATTGAGCAACAACGCCGATTTAGAAGGATCGCGGGCCCGTAGCGGAGTGAAGCGAGCGAGAAGCGGTGTTACGCGGCGAAAAAGGGCTTGAATTTAAAAAAGGGAAAGAAGAATGTTCATTATATCGGCTTCTAGTCTCAAAGGGAGCACGGTGTTACGGTCTCGCGTGTACGATTATCGACGAGCGCAATCCCTTTTGTGCTTTCTTCCTTCTTTTTTTTTTTTATTCTCTTCTTTCACAAGCCACACGCGTTTACCTTGGCCGTTACGTAGAATCGAGTGCAGATACTGGCTTTTCTTTGTATCTTAGCGGGACATTATTCCGCGAACAATTGCCGTTGCCGGTGGAAGTGTTTGCATTGTAGTCCTCGTCTTTCCACCTCTCGTCGACACGCGTCGATGCAACACTACACGCTCCTTTAATTTTTTAACTCGCAAGGGATGTTACACAAGCTGATATCGATGAAATTTTAGCATGTAACAGACAAGTATGTTCTTTTTCTACAGAGAAAGGATTGAAACAATGATTATTTAATTATTAAGTGATAATAACCAGTGATAAACAAGAATAATTGAAATTTCTGGAATAGTAATAAAGGCAATTCAATTTCAACTAAATGGAACTTCCAATAATAATAATTAATCTTCTACAGATCATTGTTTAAAGGAAGGAAAAACCCTAAGGAAAAAGTCAAACGGGAAATATTTGTAACATCGATTCATTAGAAAGAACTTGCAATGAAAATCTCTGATAATTTCGTTTGTAAATGAACAAACGGAATCGTGAATTTTTTTTCGCCTTCATTCCAGTGTCTTTGTCGGAAGAATATATGATTTTTAATTAAAACCATTCCAAGAAGGAGAGTTAAATGGATTACAATTATTATAAAACATTTAAAAAGATTGGAAATAAATAATACAATTATATACAATTATTGTATATAATTAAACAACATATTAAATTACTGGCAGCTGTATCATACGAATTCGAAGTAAAACTTATACAAAATTAAAGGACAATGGAAGACTATATAAATAACTGCATATAATATTCGAATTTAATTACCTTTTACGTGTTATCGTTTCATTAGGAAAATTATTCTATTAGAAAACGTTTCCTGTCACGTTAACGTCACAGTATTTATAGAAACGAGATTTTTCTCACTTATTCCAGCGACTAATAAATTACATAAGAGATCGTTCACGATATTATCAGATATATTTGCTAAAACCTTCGGGTGATTTCATTAAAAATCCATGCCTGGCTATCCCCGTGAAATGAAATTCCTACCGAAAAAGGGATTCATTTAAAAGGAAAAGGAAAAAAAGTGAAGCAACCAGATATTCAATCAATACCCTCTAATGATGCGCATTAATTGATCCGCTGAAATGTCCACTTAAAACGCACTTCGCTATCCTGATTAACCCTTTTGCTGTGAATGATGAATATACAGGATGGGGATATGAAATACAGGAATAGATTTTTTTATTTAACTTTCAAAATTTGAATTTGATCAATAAAATTTGTAAGGTAGCCCAAGATATTCAAAGCTATTATTTTTATTAATTTGTGTTACTGCATAATTAGAATTATTAGTAACAGTACTTATGAATACATAAAATGGGCCAAAAATTAATATTGCAAAATTTAAAACACAATTTTTCCCAAAATTAAGTCTGAAACAAATATGAATTTTATAAAAAAATTAATTATTAAATTACGAAAACCTCTGTATACACCCACTCACGAAAATGGCAAATTAAGATAATTAAATAAATAGGTTATTTATAAAAATTTAAATAGCACATTTTCTAGAATTATAAAACAAGCGTGGTAAGAGAAGGATTAAGTAAAACACACATACGGCATCCAAGTATAACCAGCCAGGTACATTCTTTCTCACTTCTTTATCCCTCTTCTTTTTTCATACTTTCCTCTGGCTGTTTCTTTTTTCCCCCCTTTTGTTTTAATGACTAAAATTGCACGAGACTCGTGGCGCTTACTATTTAACGGGGCATTTAAAAAAGTAATGTGGAAATATAATGGGAAACAAAGGGAAGAAAGTTTCCGCGCTTGTCGGCCTCCCCAACACCGGGAGCCGCAGTTTTACTCGTCCGCTATTTGGTTTGGATGAAGAGCTACCTGTTTGTTTACGTTTCGCTTTCAGCCGTTTGTACTCTCTCTCGACGGTGCAGCACGCTGCTGCACCGGATGCCCGTGTGTGCATATGCGCCCCCCCCCCTCTCTCTCTCTCCTACGTATACACACGTGTATGCACCGCGAGCGATAAGCAGCCCCGTGTGCATACGACCACCGAAAGCGAATCCGATTCCTAGACCTTGCCACGCGCTCTCTTTTCTCTCCTCTCGATTCTTCGCGATACAATTTGAATGCATTTAATCCGTCGCAAACAGAAAATAAAAATTTCTTCCATTTTTTTTCCTTCCTTCATTTCTTCAATGACTTTTATTAGTGGTTTTATTTTAATTTACCATTTTCATGAGTAGGTGTATACGGAGGTTTTCGTAATTTAACAATTAATTTATTATTATCAAATGGTATCGTGGATTTTCCTGGCCACTGAAAAATACGGTTTTTTGTATAATATTAATGGATTGAAAAAAGGATTTAAATACTTTATAATAAATAGACATTTGTCGTGTAATGTTTTATAGAGTACCTCTTTTGTTTAATCCTCGGATGGCAGACCATGGAGAGAACTCCAATTTTAATCTAATACTGTTTTTCAAATTATCTTCATTTTCTAAGTTTTACATGGTTCCCTTAAAAATGATTCTTTCAGTACATGAAATCGTTCCGTTTAAAAATTGTATATTTAACTTTATGTTAATACCCTTGTATTATATCCTTGTGTATGTTTCAAGGATTAACAAGCTCATTTATCTCTTTTTGCGTCGGTAGCATCAGCAGGGTTAAATCTTTTCAGGCATGTAAAATAATTCAATGCATATTTAATATCTGTTAAGAATTGTGTTTGGTTATATTAATCATACGAAGTTGCATACTGAGTAATCAGACTGAGAAATGAAATGATCGTGTCCTTAACAGTTCTTATAGCATACCGCACTATATACACCTGTTTTTATCGTACCAGTGAACGTGTTCACTCTTTTTACTTCTTTGTTTCAATGAAACATTGCGAGTAAAGAAGGAATTGTAAAGGAATAGATTGCAATATGAATTTTATAGTTTTTGGAAAAATAAGAAAACTCAATCAAAAATTCAATATCACCAAAAGTATCATTTAATCCAATAAAAATGTTAAGTCTATTGGTCAGTTTCATTTTCATCCAACACTAAAGCAAAAAGTTGCTTGCATTTGTATTAGCAAATTGTTTCAAGGTGAAGCTGTCCCGGGATCGTGAAACACGGTGGTTTGAAGAGGTGTAAAATGTTGGATGGAAGAGAAAGAGATATAACCGGAGGATGAAAAGTGGGGAAACCACTGGAGGTTAGAAGGGTTAGGGTAGTCGATGGTGTAAGGTGGTGTGGGTTGACTCCGTTTATCACCAGGAGGCATACATTTTGCAGCATCGCGATATAGAACCCTCCAAGTCTCGACACCGCAACGCAGAACGTCGTTAAGGGACACGACGTCTATCGACGACGACGACGCTGGAACACCGGCGTCGTCGTCCTCGACGCCTAACCACCACTTGAGGCAGAAGCCGCTTGCGTTGTCTCGAAATATCAAGACCATCGTTATCGAAACTAATCGACCGGTATCTGCGGTTCCCCAGGAACGTAAGAAGATACCATGAAAACCTGTGCTTAACCCTTAAATATCATCGTAAGGCCAGACTTACCCTGAGGAAAATTAAACCTCTAATTCTTTTACTCAAAAGTAGATAATGGCATACGTTGTTCAAAGAACTGTTACCAAAGTTCTAAAAATAAAAAAAAGGATTAAGTAATATTACTTAAACATTAAGGATTAACATTATGGGTTAAAGGTAGTTAAGGGTTAATCTTTATCAACCCTTCAATTTCCCAACTTAATTTATCTCTTGATGTCAAATTGACACAATGGTAAAAAATCAATATAGATAGTTAAGATTAAAAATTGTTTTATTGGAAATTGCTAGACATTTCATTTAGGGAAATCCCAAAAGATCTTCCATTTACAAAAAATTATTCCAATAATCTTTTAAATAAAATTTATTCATATTTCTATAAATAACAAAAATATCCAGACGAGTTATTCACAACTCACTCTGTATATTTCTACGAATCTAACAAAAATTTGTAACGCACAGATAAATAAGAAATGATAGGTTCGTCCAAAGGACACCCATTTCTACCGTTGATTTCTTTCGATATTTTTTCCAACCGCGTCTTAGAAAAATGGATCTAAAGGTGGGCCTGAATCGTCGAGCCTGTGAGAGACTGACAAGAATTATTAGTGGGTGAAGGTAGCCAGTAGCTGAGCCGAGGATCAATACTAGGCAGACGTCCGTGCAGTGTGGTGGAGTGCACTTCTCCTACACAGCTCTAGGCTAGGCTAAAGCTAGGAAAGGCTGGGATGGAGGTTGGGTAAGGTTAGATCGTGAGATGTCTACGTAGACTCCGGTCCCCATAAACTAACTCGGCTCGACAATGCAGCCACCATTGGACTCTTGCTTGGAAAAAATGTATACCCTTCCGTTTCACTCTCTTTGAACTACTCTTTATGACTGTAAAATGTCCTTGACATTGCAAATAATCAGAAACATTTCCAATAATTTACTTTTTTTTTTTTTTTTTTAAATATTTTAGATTCATTTTAATAATACTCAACACCTTTGCTGTCAGTCATATTTTAATTGAATCAATGTAAAGAAATATTTGTTATAATTTATCATTTTAATTGGTTATGTTTTTGCATAGCATTTAAATGTCAGTATAATTAGCCTGAATTTTATGGAATATCTAATTCAATTAAAACGAATGAAACTTATTATAAGAATTTTTAGCAAGAAAAACTTTTTAAAGTTACAAAACAAATGCATCTCGATCAGTAATCATCCTTTACGTTAATTCAATTAATCACTGTCACGTAACTCGATACATCTTTGTAAATCTGTAAAAAAGTACGCGTAATCGCGAAACTCAAACGAATGTTTCGCTTTCCAACGACGCTTTCCCCTTTGTTCGGTGTTCTTTCCCAATTAGCGACGCGCGATTTTTTTAATCGTGCCCGGCTAACAAACATGCGCGCAAACTTCGAGCCAGCTCGAAAGCGCAAGCAAATTGGCCTTTCAGCTTTCGACAATACGCCGTGGCACGGCTGGTCGCCCGCATTCAAACATTACGATTTAGCCGTCCGCGTTGCGTCGTCGATCTTCCTTTCAGAATTATATCGTTTATCGTGTCGTGAAAACGTCGATCGATGCGGGGACGAATTGAAAAAGTAAGCAACAAGAGCGACACCGCAAACATGATGAAATCATAGAAAAATTAAGAATATCACTTTTGCTGGTGTCATCATTTTATTAAATCTTCTGTATTCTACATTTATTACATTGAAAGCTATTAAATAGAAAGAATTAAATAAACAAGAGATATGTCGCTTAAAAAGGCATCTTGTAATTCTGAAAAACAAAAGTCTTCTACCCTTGTGCCTTAAGACTCTTTTTAGGTGTTTTAATTTTTCCGAAGTTCAATCGTAACTTTTTTAGAAAATATGTGTTTCTCAGAAGTAAAAATTATTTCAGAATAGTTATTGTAAAGTGCACATTTGAAAATGTAGAATTTAATGATTAAACTGAATAAACCTCAACTCACATGACACACGGAGCTTAAATACGCGGAATACCTTGAAAATGGAAAAAAATGTTGAAAAGGGGTTGGCTTATTTAAACGATCGCGGTCGGATCTACACACGTAGCATGCATACGTACATACATACTTAAAGTAGGAAGTAAAAATAATCTCGCGAAACGTAGCGCAAGAAGTTGTGAAAACTAGTTAAACCGCTCCAAGGTCGAGACCGTGAAACTCGTCCAATTCACGGTGCAATTCTGCGCACACATCCTTCGCTGGTACATGACAGGCCGCGAGAGATACAGCGAGAGTTATGCAATCCACCAACAACTGTATAGAAACTGATATCGAAATCAGCGATATTTTATCGCGATATCGAACTTCTCATTTTCAGATACCAAATGACCTAAACAACGCTTTGGAAAACTATCTGTAAATTACATTTATATTTCTTAAACTATCCTCTCATACGATACAGTCTTGTTCTTACTCGATTATATTTATTTAAAATTCCCCAAAAATACGAATAAATTGAGTTTACAGGAAGAAAAATGTAACTAAATTGCCTGAAACTCTTTAACGATCCAAAATTAAGGATCCTCAAACTTGATTTCTTAAAATATTCGTGGAACATGTTCGAATCCGGTCAGAATCGACGCGGTTCGTTTTCTCCATGCCAGTGGCATAACAAATCGAAAGCAAACGCAAATCGAGCAACTCGAACAATCGATATCCCCGCGAAAGCATGAACGCGCTCGAAACCGTGACATTCCTGTTCCGCTGGATCGGGCTAGGTACACAACAGCTGGCGCGATGAATGTATGCATGTGGAACGGCAGAGAAAAACGCGGGTAAATCAGAAATCATCTGGCGAGCGAGCAGCCGTAGTCGTCGTCGTCGTCGGGTTTTCGCGGACACGCGAGGGTGCGCGTGAAACGGCAAGAGGGTGGAAAGCGGCTGCGTAGTCGGACGCACCTACACGCGCGCAAATACTGATGATCATTCACGCCACTGACCTACTCTGCGCGGCTCGCTTAGCCCTCGAACGTGTGGGAGGGCGAGGGAAGGGGGGAGGGAAGGACGGCGAGAGAATGACAGAGGGTCGAAGGGAGACGGAGGTGGAGAGAAAAGAAGAAAGTACTATGCGGATGAACTCGATGGGGGAAAGAAATGGAAAAGGAAGAAACGAAGAGGTGGAGAGTTGGCGAAGAAAAGAGAAGAGCGAAGAGGGAGAGAGGAGACGAAGAGTCTGTGTCTGGTCGACAGGTCTGGGCCTGCGTAACGACGCGTGCACGTCGGTGCAAGTAGAGGGTTGAGAGTTGCAGCTAGTAGAAGGGTGAAGGGTGGTCGATGGAGTGGGGTTAGGTGGCGGTGAGTTACAGGGGGGGTGCAAGTCGAAGGGGCCAGGGACAGGGACGAGGGGGTGGCAGGGAACACGGAAGGCTACGATTGATCCGTGGTCGCCCTCCGTCCTCCCTATTCCTCTTTCTCCCTTCCACCCTTTCGTCCTCCGGCCCTCTTTGTCTCTGTCGTCGTGGCCTTTCTCTCTTTCTCCTTTGCGTCACGACCTCACGAATTCATTGTGTGCACTTTTGCTCGTCCTTTTTCTCTCGGCAGCCATTAGCTGTCCGTTCGGCTCGCCTCTTATTAGCATAGTTGCAAATTCTGTGCCACGACGCCCGGTGGTCTGCCCTTAACGCTTGATTGGAATCCCGAAGCTTTGTGACGTAACAGGTACATACGTCCCTTCGAAACTACCCCCTTCTGGTACCGTTTAGAAGGTAAACCCTTGCTGCTTTCTATCGGAAACATAAGAGATTTTCTCTTCTACTTGATGAAAGGAAACTAAGGTGGTTCTTTGAATTTATTGAATCTCCAGAACGCGTGTAGGTGGCGGAATTTCTTTTCTTCGATTGGAATAACGCGATACCGGCGAACGTATGCCTATCGTTTATCTGAGAAAAGACCTAACCCAATTAGAACGACCGGGTTCAACTGGTGGAATTCAATGGAAGCGATTGGGCCTGGGCTTAGACCCAACGCATTGTCCTTTTACATTGTTAATTTTAATGGGATAGATAGCTCCACCGTGACTGTCATTTTGGGAGATTTAAAGGGTGAACTGTTGAGAAAGAAAATTATCAGCTTCTTATTTTTTTTATTAACCCATTTAGACCTACCGTTCCATACTCTGTACAGTTTATTAAAAAGAAATATTCAAATTCCAACTAAAGTTTCATTTTGTCTACTGTATCATATATGGGAGAGGTAATTCCTAGCAACTCTTGCATGGATTCTTTTTTCATATTTTTCAGATGATTTTCAAATCTTCTTAATTCGATTAATACTGTAAATTTCATAAAATTTAGACAAAATTAGTTTTAGGCCTGAATGGATTAAAATAGTCAGAGCTGAAATATTGCAAAATTATTATTTTTTGAATATAGTTTGCACAAAGAATTCACTTGTTTTCAAAAGAAACGTGTACTCGTGACACAATTAATCATATTTACTGCAAAAAAAGGAAGCTACTCGTTAAAATTAACACATAACAGAGAAGAGCATTAAACCACTGTAAAAATCTACCCACGCGTGGTGTTACGACACGATAAGCAAGCGTAATTTTACATAATTCAAAGAACCGCTGGGCGAAAAAGAGAAGCCCTGAAAAGAAAGAAATTTCATTTAACGTCATCAACCATCGCGGCTACACGCGTCGGTTCATGCATCTTTGAAATCGTCCGGGAAATTTTAGTATTCCTCCTGGTGTCCCTGATTGATGACATTGCGTTTATCGAGCGGCGTGCAGCAATGCACACAGATTATTCATCATATTAAAAAGCGTTTTCGCCTGTCCCGTATTCATTCGAGTGTTACCGTTCTCCCAATAAATGGAACTTAACAATCAGCCGTAGAAATTGGTGCGCGCATGACGTATGCACCGGGTCGGCCACCACCGTAAACAGAATTATACAATACCGAATCTGCTACCATTAATTAGAGTAACTTTGTTGCCGCGTACAAGAGTTATATTTGTGTGCGTTAGGTGTGTAACCTGGCACGCTTTTATATTAATGACGTGCAAAATGTTTTGACACCTCGCCACATAGACCGTGGATTTTTAATTGAGACGTATCGCGTCGTTCGAACGGACAGTTATAAACTATTTTGTTCTACGATGCGTTAAATTTAACAAGATACTACTCTCGTCTCTATGAGAATTTCATTCTTCTTTGAATTATAGGGCTGCAGTTCCCCTTATAATTTTTAATGCAATGATTGCCACGGAAGACAGTAAATTCAAAGTTAATTTAAATCCAATTAGTAATTTAATAATTATATAGTTCACTATTCTTTTATTAGGATTTTAAATTTTGCACAGGAAATTCGTTTAAACTTAGCCACTTGATAAACTGGCTCCAGTAAACCATTTATAAAACTAAATTTAGAAACTTCGAGACGGTTTAATTGTATCTTTTTTTTCTTCTTTGAATAAGCAATTCGCGCCATTCTATCGAGATTTAGAATAACAAATAGCCACAAGAGGAGCAAGAACGACTCCATGGCTCGAATTTTTGATTATTTATAAAGGTAAGAGCATCGGCTCGGAGAAATTGTGGTAGCAAGTAGTTGAACACCGTCGATATCAGACATAGATCACGCGATACAAGAGGAAAGCGGAGCTAGGGTACTCGCGATAGAATATTAATTGAACGTACCGATAAATGGCCTAGCATAAAAATGAATAATCGACGTAAGGGGTAAAAATACGGGGCAACGATAAAATAATTAGTCTGGGTTCGCACAAATCTCTGAAGACAATTCTAAAGTACCAATTGCTAAGTAATTAACTATAATAAGATAGACGTATACAATTTTCTTAATATTTTCAAATTCTTCACTTATAAGAAATTTATAAACTAAAAATTAGAATCATTAAATAATATTACTTTAGAGAGAAAAATCCTCAGTTCACAGCAATTTAACCAAAAATTGATCAGAATCAGAACTATTCGATAATTTTCTTAATAAAATATATATTTCAATATTAAATTTCAAGGTAAAATTTAGTTACATGTTTGTAGTGAATCTACGTTATTTCAATATTATACAAACGGTGTATGAAAATTTGTTAACGTTTTAGGTATTAATTTATTTTATTCATTAGGTAAGGACTTTTATTATATAAAAAATATGAAAATTTCATTAAATGGATGTAGAGCAAAATGACAGAACGCTGTAAAGATTAACATAGCTAAATTGCAGACATCTACCTTGGAAAAGATCAAACATCAAGTATCAGTCTGATCGACGGAATTAGATTCAATTTAAAAAGATCATCTGTCAGAAGGTTCGAGTTGACAAGAAATTTCCCCGCATCGTCCGGCACAATGGCAACGATGATTGAATTGACCGATGGAAATGTCACGAGGTGGTTATTACACAATCTCGAAATAAGCATTTTGAACAGGTCATCTAAGGTCTGAGATTAACCTTCTTTTCTCCTTTTTATCCGCGTGGTAACTAAATGATTGTGCCTGTCGTGTTCGAAAGTTGTTTATTTGATTCGTCGATAGGGGGGGAAAAAAAGAACAAGCACGCGTAAGTAGATACGTGAACAGATACCTGCTTTAATGAGCATGTAACAGGAATAGGCATGCACATTTTGACCCAAGGATGCTTTCACGAGATTACACTCGACGCTTTACTTGTTTCTGCACTATTTCACGACGCCGACGCCTACCGAGGCATGCTCGCAACCGTGTTACATTGTTCGACAATGTTGCATTCCATTACACGCACATGGCTTTTCACAAGATTTCGTTTTTCGACCTATTATCAAGAATTTTACTGGAAAAATACATCATTTGCGATATCAATGTACGCACGTGCAGGGGGACTGAATTTTATCGTCAACGATGCGAGCAAAACACCGTGTCGAAAGCATTGCAAATGGGTCATCGACGTATCCTTAAGATCTCTTATTAAGATGCAACCACCATTTTTCCGCTGAATCATTATTCTCTTATGCTACCAATGTAGAACACACGCTAAGTATGCCATAAACTAACAACGCCTTTCTATGCAGCTGGGCAGTTTGCTACTTTTTACTTTGTTGCAAGATAACAGCAATTTCAAACTAGAAATGCAGCAAACCAGATTACCTGAAGGAAAATGGCGTTATGAAGAAAGCAGGAATTATCAATATCCTAATAAACTGATTAAGAAAAAACAAAATAATACTATTTGTAATTATTGTATATTATAAAATTCAGTATACAATTGAAAAGTGCGAATGACAAGGTAAATATCAATTCAAATTTTCCCGCGCCAGTATATGTGGAGCATATATATGGAGCCTTCTCCCCTCCATCGTCATTCTCCGCGTGACCGCCTAAGGGAAAGGGTGGAGACCCACGGCACCACCATTTTACCTGGGAAGCGTGACTTGACCGCAAGTGTACTTATTATAAATTTCAGTTTCTATCGTCCCAAACACTCATTAATCAGTTCCAAGTTTTCTATATGGAATCTATCCATTCCTAATTATATCTTCAAACTTTCATGAGAACAATAGATGCAAGTTGAAACGAAAACAAAAATCTTCGAAAGAGTTCAACTTATCCTGTTGAAAATCGAGAGTATGAAACGTTCTTGCGGAAAAACGTAAGCGTTTTATCATCGACGACAGAGCGCAGGAGAGACTTTTGTGCAAGCTCGTCGACACACGAGGGACAATGAAGCGTACTGTAGGCGAGCGTCACGACGGCAAATCCGATTCACGCACTATCGACGCGTTACCTAATAGCGTACTACGTGGACGCAGATACACAAGCAGCGTCACGTGGACGACGACGAAGGCACCTGCGCTCACGCAAAGCAAAAATAAAGCTACGTGAAACGAACTGTGGCAATTGCCACAAGTCGAGGCTGTTGTGTGCCCACACGGACACGAGAGCTTCTGTTCACGCAACGCTCGATGCAATGCGTTCGGTTACCTAAGAACGCGTAGACGCGCAATTTCAGTCGACCGTCCGTGTCTCCTCTGCCCTCCTCTCTCCTTCGTGTACACCGACGCTCTATGAGAAACAACGTGCACGTGGACAAGCATGCAATAACGTTGCATCGAGACAACACGATAGACAATAATCGCTTTTATCGCGTTCGAAAGTGACTAGAGAGCATGCAATGAGAATTGTATCTTGCAAAACTATAGTTATAATTGAATTGAGGAGTTGAAGTAGAGAGCAAGTTGAAAATTGAACATTTTTAAACAATTTTGGAATTAATCATAAAATTTGTGGAATTATAGATTAGGATTAGGAAAAGTACAAAATAAATGCACTATAGTGTTTTAATTAGTCCTTTTATTAAAATAATAAATTCTTCTATAACAAATAATAAAAATAATAATCACAGTATTAAATTATAAATGAAGATTGTTTAGATGGCTTCAAAAATATATCAATTTATGTCACCTATGTAATGAATTAATTAATCGTTGGTGAATAATTGAACCGTAATTGTATAACCGAGTAATGAATTTAGAAATTAATTAAAAGTGGAATTGATCAACGAATCAATTGAAGGAATGAATTTTATTGTTGCACATTATACTGCTCACCTACTTTTGTCGCATACAGTAGATTCTTAGATAATACTAATTGCGCCCGTCTGTCTGCTGGCTGTACATCCGTAAAGTTCGCGATGGTCGCATAGTGTGCGCGCGCGTGTTGGCGCGAGATCACGCGTCCGCGTGTACGCACACGCGGAACTCGCACACAAACGGAACGCCGCGGGGAATAATTTCATTGTAGCTACTTGAATGCGATCGTTGCCGATAAATTATTCCTAGCCTGATAGCTCGTGATCGGGCGGCGTAAGAACCGGAATTTACGAGGAGCCCCGCTAGACTCGAGTCTAAACGCAAATCCATCGTGCAAATTGAATTGCCTCAATGTCAATAGTTTCTTCATCCGACAAAAGAAGGTCGTGCGGTTACACGTTAACGCACGTAATACACCGCCATTCTTAATATGCTCTGTTCCTCGATCGATGTCGAGGAAAATTTTTTTTCTCTTCTTGTCGCTTTTTTTCATTCTCTTCTCTCGTAACGTAAAACCTTTCCAAGGCAATGTCAAACAGGTAATATTTCGTGCTACCGTGTTTTGCGGCTATTGTTGAAGCGTTTAATGAAGTATACACATTGTTTGCGAGCTACGAGGTATGCATGTTTTTCTTGCACTTTTTAATTCATGTTTGAGGAGTTTTTGTGATGCAGATAATGTAAGGTGTTTCTGAAGTATGAATCTTGGAGAGGAATTATTCTAGGTGAAAGAGCTTGTCTGCTTTATGGAATAAGGTTTTATTTTTGAAAATACGATGGCTGTAAAAAATGTGGAATAAAAGCAGATATTATTCTCAAATTATGGTATCAGATAAGAAGTATAATTAAATTTTTAAGAAACATAACATTGTAATTTAATACCTAATGAGATGAACGTAATCTAAATTTAGACCAAATAATAGTTGATACCATAAAGAAAAATTAAATAAAATAGAAAAGAAATAACTTTTTTCATAAAATAAAAGTTTAGATTTTTTTATTGATAATTAATGTAACTGACAATATGAATTTAATTTGGTTCAATAATTAAGAAGTAAAAATGGTCTACTAAGAGTACATTAATAATTTAAGACATTAAATTGAGAAATTATATTAACAAAAAATTAATGTCCAATGACTTGCTAGACGTGGCTAATTCCACTGTGATGGTCAACGTGCAACCGCGTTGGCTGTCGCAGTAGGTAGGGACATCAGTAGTATAAGACGCCTGCCACAGTGAAAATTGGCGTATGAGGTAAGACGTCAATTATACTACAAGTTATTAAGAATATAAATACATAATTATTCAATTTCTTTTAAATATATTATTTCATATTATTGGTCCAATATTAAAAATACTCGAAAGTCTGTCTCTTAGGTATTTTATTTAATTAAATGTGCAGTGCTGGCCACTATGTCTATTTGTGATTCATTTATAATGAATGTCAATTTTTAAATACTACACAAATTTGGTGTATTGATTAGATTATTTTGGGTTTCTAAAATATCACATTGCGTTGTGCGGAACTGTTCGACGTAGCAACGGCATCCGGCGCCACCTGGCCGATCGCGTGTTTACTTTTTCTAATCCAAAAGTCGCGCATGTCGTACTTCCGGAATCTCTAGAACAGTGATAAGTAGACTGCAGATATTTATACATTAAACACTTTGACCCAGTGCACGTTTCATAAAACCCGGCTCCTGTCATTTTACATTCTTTATAAAATGATAAATTATTATTTCCTATAGTATTATTAAATAATGAAGCTATCAAAGTATTAACAACCATATAGTACATCTATAAATCTTTTAATTTTCAATATTTTCAACTTTTATATACTGCTAAAGTATAGAATCGTGAAAATATCTGCAAGTTTTCAAATAAACCATGCTAGGCAGATAATGAATTTATTTGGCAATACGTATCTCTGGCAGCACATGTTTCCAAAAATGAACATTACAAAAAGCGACCAATAAAACTGTCTCGATGACGAATAACTACAAACTTTATGATACGTTATGAGTTGCACTTTCTTCGATAACTGCAAATATTAAATAACTTAGTGGAGAAAAACATCTCATTTGTTATGTATATATGTTATTTTTTATCTTGTCTGTGTACTTAGTGAAAAAGGTTATAAGTCTTCTCCTTTCATACCATGATTCTGTTTTTCTTACTTGCTAATTTATTACTAACAAAATAAAAAGAATTTCACTTTTTCGCTATTAAATAAAAAGGCAATGGAATAATAGATCAGAATTTATTTTAAAATGCAATAGTACAAGAGGATTTTATTGAACAAATACAATTTAAGAGTATCTTCATCTCCACAATAAAAATAAAAAAATGAGCCAGGAAAAGAAAACGAAGAAGGTTTTACATTCACGAAGGCATCGATGTAAACGTGAAAAAAGAAAAGGCAGGATCTAAATTTCAGAAAACCGTCTTGGAAGCGACGTCTCGCAGGCAATGTGACAAAAGGAAGCGTGGAAAGGGAAAATATCAGTGACAAATCGGTGCAGAATTGCACGCGTGTATATCTATTCCGTCGATGCATCCGTGTATCTCCCTCCTCGTCACGCTTAAAACGCTCTCTCTACTCGTCTCTGTCGCGCACGTAAATTCGAGTTACGCCAGTCGTCTCTGTACCGTGTGAAATTTCTAATTTCGAAGTCAGCCGCGCGGCAAAGCACGTCCGAAATAATTACCTTCCGCGCTGCGTAAGACGTCAATGCGTTTGATATTCTTGCACGCTGCTCTCTCTCTCCTCCCACCCTTCTACCGACGAACAAGAGTTTTTTTTTTTTTTTTTTTTTTTTTTTTTTTTTTTTTTTTTTTTGGTCCAACGACGCCTATGGCTCTACGAATCGCGAGATCTGCGAGGGAAACGTGCGCCGTCTCTGTATATGTGCGGCTGTGCGCGTGAGCGTTTCACACCTGACTACTACGCTAGTCAAGCGAGCGACCGTCGCGACATTAGATATTCGTCGAATCGTACGATCGAACTGAGAATCGTACGTAAATTATTTATTGGATCGGATCGGATTTATCGTGGACGAATTGAACCGGTGGGCGGTACCGAATTGATTTATTTTGTCGGTAAAGTGTGCGCGGCGAACACGGTAGGTTAGTTGACCGCGGGGCCGAGCGAGCGCTGAGCTGACAGTAGGCCGGCGACGTCACAGTGGGCCGGTTGAGCCTTCCTTCGTTCGATTCAGGCAGGCTCTCTATTCATTTTACATGTAGCAAGGTAAATATTTCTATGCGAAGTGTCCATTCGAGATTCGTGGCTCCAAGTGCGTGCAATTGTCGACTGGTGATCAATATACATACGTTTTCTTTATTTTTCGTCATCTTCTACTTTTTTTTTCAATTTTTTTTTTTATATCATCATTATTCTTTCTTTGATACATTTCATCACCGGGGGTGTTGAAGAAAGTTTATTTTCTCTCCTCGTTCGTGCCCGTTCCTGTTACGTTTCACGACACTGGCTGCTACTGCTACTGTTGTTGTTGTTGTCGCCGCTGCTGTTTGCTGTCACGACCGATGTCCCGTGGGAAACGGCGAGAATAACCGAGGACCATTACCTGGTACCATGGTCCGAGTCGCGAGAAAATTCGAAGGACGCGGAACACGCACTTTCCATACGTTGACACGATCGAAGATATTTAACCGTCGAGAAAACGTAACCTACGTGTCGGAGGAAGAGCGCGGCCGAGATACACGTGAAATCGCACGGTTTGACAGTTACCGTCCCGCGAGACGTCAGTGGATCGTGAATTCACCGACGATACTCATCGGGACCACGCTCGACGTTGATCGACCTTGTGCTGTTTAACTTTTGGCAAACGCTTTCGTACGCGTGCAGTGTAACCGACGATCGTGTGCAGTTTCTCATCGGATACGATCGTCGTTCGTCGCTGTCATCGTCGCGATACGAAGTGTCAACAATGAAATCTTAATCATCCACGCGTTAGTAGCACGAAAACGCTTCGAAAATCAGCTCGAGAACGTTTTTGGCACGAGCGTTAGCCTGGCGAGGAAAAATTCGATGTACCACGCTCAGCGGTACAGGAAGACACGTGACAAGTGAAAAGTGGCGAACGTAACGAAAATCTTGGTGCAACAATCTGTTGATGATTTATTTATTCGAAAAATAGAAAAATTCTATTCGAAACGTGTAGCCATTACCGCGGATCTGGAAAATCGTATCGCCGTGGAACGCGGAGAAAAGTAAACAAAAGTTAAACGCACTCGTGAAAGCAACGTCGGTCGATCCGTGTCACCGATTAAACCGTCGTTGACGTAAAGGAAGATTCCCGTTGATTTTCGTGCGCTGTCGAATCGATGTGCGAACATCGGGGAAAAACGTGATACACGTTTCAATGGAGCACGCACTTCGAGACTTGGTGACAGACGCGTGTTTGCTATCCCGCATCGACGATTACTAGCGGAGAGAAACGTGCCAGCTGTAACAGTTTCCGAAAAGTTGGCCGAAAGTACGTTAGCGCTAACCAACCTACACGGTAACCTAACCTAACTCAACGGCGCGCTCTGCTTCCTGTCAAGCGCGTGACAAGTGAATCATTCTCTCGTTCGAACGAGCCGAGTGAATAAAAATGAATGAAAAATTTACAAACGAATTTGAATTGAGAAAGAGATAAAAGGGAATGATTTGGTGTCGGATTAGAAACGCGAGGCGAAGAGTGCGTGTTCCGTGAGCCGTCACGGCGGGACGAAAATATCCCATGTGCGTCGAGAGAGTAAGCCGAGATTTTTGGAGGACGACGAGAGTCAAGTGGGCGATCGTTGAGGAGCATTTTCGGTGAGCGAGCAACAATAAAGATTCGATAGCAGTGGAAGAAGTGAAAGGGTGATACAGGAGGATCCTCCTATGATCAGGTAGATCGTTCTACTTTAGACGCGGTTCGTCTCGCGTGTCGCTTTATGTCTCGCGGAGGAAGTTTCGCTTTCGTTGACAGCTAGAAATTCCTCTGACTCGTGCTCGCCCACGATCGTTCAATTTTAACCGACACGCGAGACCGGCCGTCTGCTGATGATAAAGTCGATCAACATCCGTAGCTCGGGCTGTTACTCGGGTACGTGATTTCCTCGACGACACACGACGGACGGATCCGTAGATCGCGAAACACGTATCTCGATGATAGTCTAGTTTCCACGAGGGAGGCGGAGAGGTAATCAGGGCGAGAACGTGGGTAAACCTCTTTCAGTCATACGGCCCTGCATGCTAAACAGCATAGACGTTTGACGTTTCGCGAAGGCCGCGTGGCTCTAGCCTTTTCTCCTTCTCGCGCTCGTCTACCGTACTCTCTATCGGTCTCTCTTCCTGGTACGCGCTCATCTCTGTCGCATATTTTTTTTCTCTTTCCCGTTCCTCTCGTTGCAACTCGGCCCCTCTCTCTTCATCCACGTTTTATACCGTCCCCGTAACTCTTTCGCGCTTCTGTTACCATTTTCTCCTCTCCCCCTACGCACGTTTACGTTGGACACTATTTTAACGATCGTTACGCGTGAAATCCGCGTCACGTCCTTGTTTTTCCGCGAATTTTCCGACAACTTAACGCGGTCGCACGCGCGAATTTTCGCCGCGCTATCGACGCGTACGTGACATTGAAGATCGAAGGAAGCGGATATACAGGGTGACGGAGAATTATTTCATTAAATTTCACCTGTAAAATTAAAAAGGTTCGTTTATTTGAACGATTGTTGCAAGTGAAAAGTTTTCTATGCAATTCAGTAGCACTTGGTGTATTTAATGTCAAGTGTGAAGGTTTACACGTGGACGCGATGCTTTATGTGGAACTGTATTATCGAGCTGAGAAATTTGACGTCGAGGAAGTCGCGTTTCGTATCGGTTCATGGAGTATCGTGGAAACTTATGGCTCGAGGACGCGAGAATCGCGTGAGATCGATTGTATCCTTCTGTAACGTTGCTTTTTTACGAGATAAAGAAGGTAGGAAAATCTGAGTAGTTAGGGATTTACGTGATAGAAAACAGTACGTTTGGTAGAGATTTTGGTGCTAGAAATTCTAGCAATTTTCACATAAAATTCAGGAATGTTTAAGTTTCGCACCTTGATAGATTGCTGACGAAGTTTAACAGAATTATCACTTTTTATTAAAAGTATTACAAAACTAGAAATTTTGTTCTAAAGGATAACTCATTTTGAAGAATGTTACGAATTTGAAACTGTAGCTTTTGAAATTTTACTTTTTACAAAGGAGAGAATGGAATGAAACAGTTTTATATCACATATTTGATAATTATCATAATGCAAACTTAAGGAATTTTTACATTTAGAAAGTTAAAATTTAATACTTCATACCGTACCTTTAATAATAAACCCTAATTATTCGTATTTCTCATTACATAAATTCCGATTGAATTATGGAAGATATTAAAAGCAGTCCTGTCATAAAATTAACGGAAATATTCCTGTGTATCTATATTTCTTTATAAATATATTGCAAAATATATGTTCTTATTTAAACACCAATATTTCATGTTAATTATTTCTATAGGAATAACACTAACAATTTGAAATCAGATTGAAAAACTCTCTATTGGTACTCTTAATACTTCGTATGATTGTGCGCCATGTCAGACATGGCTGTATCTACTGCGGCCGTTGTCTTAACACTTTGGTTGCCATAGTAGAACTCCCCATTTATAATAATTCTCAAATTTAACCCTTTAATTTAGTAGCTTACAATGTTAGAGTAATACTAATCATGTCCAAAGTTTGTCTTCAATGCAATCGCATAATTTAATACTTTATCAGGAGAAAAAATGCAGGGATAATCAACAGAAAATGAAAGTATTAATCTGAAGTACTCACGTGGATAAATAAGATTACCTTTATAAGTACTAAATATCGTAGATAAATGATCAAAAGGAATATTTTTAATATTTGTTAGTAGTTTGATAAAATATGAAATAGAATATCTCAAATATTTTCTTATGTTTATTTTAATTAAGAATTAGAAAAAGTGAAGAAAATAGTGAACATTGTTGACCTACATTAAAAGTTCATTTAAATTAAATATCCAAAAAGAAGGGCAAGAAAAGGAGCTATTATATATTCCTAATATTAAAAAATTAAAAAATAGAACTGTAAAATTTGCTGTATTTTCAATAATTCCTTTTATAATGTGTTTTACTATACAGATTAATTTTCATTGTGGCAGTCACTGTAATAATTAAAAGACTGAATTGCAATTTATAATGAAATTAAATTACATTATAATGCTCTATTTTAAACACAGCCATTTATATTGCAGTAGTCAAAACATTAGATATAACAAACGCTTTGTTCACCTATATTCTTCATATAGCCTTCTATATGCATAAGTAGATACAGACGGATGTCAGACGATCAGCTGTTGGCGTTCCTTTCTAACTTCTCTGAAGAGCACACACGTGGCTTCGGGTTTAGTGGGAACGCAAAAATAACGACGGTTGTACAGTTACGAAAGAGATCGCGGTATTTTGTACATTTACTGAACTGATTAGTCCGTGAAGGCATTCCCTGGCCAGCGGTCAGGTCGTTAACCACTGATAAATCAGAGAAATTAACGGCGAGGTACACTTTTTGAGCGTTCCCCTCGCACGAAATTCATTCTATCACTGTTCTCTCGCTATTTGGCTAGTTACGATGGAAATTGAAAAACGTGAGAGATGCCACAGTTTCGTTGAATATCAGTCGTTTAAATTAAACGCGAAGTCATTGGCGGTAAAAGCAAATGAGTCGATAATTGTTGCTTTTGTTTTTTGTTTTTTTTTTTTTAATGCGGCAATGATATACTCCATTATTTTTTATTTATGTGTGGATCTAGAAAAGGCTGGATATACAAATTTTAGTCATTTGAGATTTGAATACTCAGAGCTTGGTAATTTACTAAGTCAGCAGTTTAGGTTCATTTTCTTATGTTTTTTAATCTCTTAGGTATAAACCATTAGAAATTAGATATTAGTAAAAAGTATCCAATTTTTGTTAAGAATATTTATGAAACGTTTATATAGTCATTTTCATGAAACCTTAAGCTTTAAATTGATTTGCTGTAAGTATCATTTTGTACTACTTTTATCTGATTAAATCGTGTTAGAATTTCTACGTTCCAGAATCACTCATTTGATGAAGAACAATTTTTTAGGATTTATTATTTCGTCCAAAGATTAATAAAAATATAAGTGATCCTTATAGAAATCAAATTAATCAACTTTTCTAACTCATTAGTCGCCACAGTGAAAGTGGTCACCTGTAGTCAGACACACTAAAATACTAATTATTAAGAATAAAGCTATTTCATTTTCAATTTTTAATTTTCAGTTCGATATCTTACATTATTAGTATAATACTAATACTATTCAAAGTTTTTCTTCGTATTTTTACCATTAATTATTACTAATTATTTAATTATAGAAAAATTGTGACACCGACCTCTATATCAGTTTATTAATTTCTTCAGTATTCTTCTTCTATTTCTAATTTTATTAAATCAGTATACCTTAAAATATTCTTCCAAGTAAAATCCATCAATATTCCAAAAAATCATGATTACACACACTTGTATATATCCCACCAATAAACGTTTTTTATTATCGCGATTAAATTCCGTAGAACTATTTTTAGACATTTCTGTTCGATGGATAAGATAAAATCAAAAATTTTCCCGCAACGTGTCCGCAGCGTTCATCGATCAATCGGAAGGAAAAAATTTGCATAGGACACTGAAGCGCCAGCTAGTCTTGTCTTCGAATGAACCTTCGAAAGAAATCATTGCCGGCTGACAAAAAAAAAAAAAAAATCCAGAAGATAAGAGACGTGGAGGGGGTCTGATAAGAATCGTATCACTGTTTCGAGAGTCTGTAGGATCGCGTTCTCACGATTCACATCGCGAGAAATGTATGTACGTACATCTGCTCACATTCTTCCACCGCGGGTTATCGATTTATAATCATCATCGAAAACAGATAAGCGACTCGTCGCGATATCGTTCATTTAAAACGCGGCTATTCGTAATTGAGCGACGTTTCAGCGACGACATGAAACGACGTCTCGACGAGCCGATAGATTATTTAGATGCGAGTACCAGATTGGACGCGACGCTTTGCGACATCCGTCGAACGTAATTATCATTGCAAAATGAAACGAAATCTTCGCTTCCACTGTAAATCGCAAATGACACTCGATGGTATTTCCCGGCTTTTACGAGCGTGATTCGATTAGAGTAGTTTTTTTAACGATAAAACGAACGATGTTGAATGTTTATCTGCTTTTAAATTGAAAATAAATGGAAAAATAAGTAAATGGTAGATTATTTCGATAAAAATCAGTATATTTTGATAGCAATGCGTTAATAATTTCTGTATTTGAAATGAAAGATCTATTTTGACGAATTTAATTGTTCTAATGTTAAAGAAAATTTGATTTTGGTTGTTTGTTTAAAGTGTAAGTCAGTTTTGTTAGGATTAATTGGTAAACTCAAATTAGATTTCTTGGGGAAAGTTGAGTAGTTTGATTATTATCTTTGTTAATGTTGTTTGCGGAACTCCAAGCAAAGTTTCCAAGAGTTTTCGACACTTTAATTGTTACTTATCTTTATTATTATCGTTTGCTTGGCGTAAATAGATTTTCATGAAAAACTAGTTACATCAAATATTTGTGCAAAAATTTTTTAATAAATTCAACAGAAATTATTAAAGAAAACTTATTATATTTGTTAATTTTTTGACAGAAAAGAAAATTTAGAAATACAAAAATTGTGCTTCTCTCCATGGTCCGTCATCCAAACGCATTCTGAACAATTGCAGTTATAGTATTCCTTACTGCATACATCTGTATTTCCTATCACAGTCAACCTAACGAAAAAGACAAACTCCAATCCATCCAACAATCCCCCAAAAAAATATTCCAATAATCATTCTTTTCCATCCAGCAATCTAACAATCGTTTAGACAGACATAAAACAAATCGATGGGTTGTCCATTAGATCGAAAAACTACGGAAACAAAGAAGTTGATCGGAGGTTTACAGGTATTATAACGTGGCTCGCGCGTCTATTGAAATGGTGAAAATAAATCGAGCCGACGGAAGAACAAAACGAAGAGACACGGTAACGGATAGTAGTAGTTCGTCGACGCGGTGGTTGTCGTCGTTTCGCAACGGGGAAGAGACGGGGGCAGGGACTGAAATCAAGTTTCACGTGGAAACGGTTTGATTGGCGGCGTTCCGCGAATGATTTTCGATCCCGAACGCGAGGCGGTTGTCTCTCCCGCTAGGTGCATCGGATACGCGATCATTTTTTTTTTTTCGTTCTTTTTTTTCGTTGCAAATAGAACCGAGACAGACACAGAAGCCTCGACTGCGTGGCAGATAGAGACGTAATGATTGCAATATTCCGTTAGTAATTGCTCCAGTCGGCCGCACTGTTGAAACGTCATTCGCGCGACCCGTAGATTTGTTTTTCCCTCCCCTCGCGACCAGATTTCCCGTCTCCGTCCCTCTGAAATGTCATTCGGTTTGATTTCTCCCCCCTTGTACCTTCTCTGCCCCGAAACGCCACGTCCTCGATGCCATTCATCGTCCTCGAAATCGATACGTGCCATTAAATGTTCGAAACGCGTGCTGCAAGACGAACGTTTAACCCTTATGTAGACACCTATCTTGTATACTTCCTGTCGACAAGTTTTTATATTCTTGTGAAAATGTTATAAAATTGCTCCAGATAACCATTTGAATCTTTTAAATTTTGCAAAATATAATCTTTGGTGTTTCAACCCTTACTGGGCAGTAGGGTAGTCGAGCACCCATTTCTAAGCTTCTAAGCTTAGAAATTCTAAGCTAATTATTTCTAATTATTTTTTACATTCTTGTGAAAGTATCACAAAACTACTTCAGATTCCTATTCTTTACACACTTTCATGTTAATTTACATTGTTAAAATAAGAATTTGAAATATGTTAAGTGTAATGTAGGCAACTGGGTAGTCAGGTATCTATTGAAGCTTTAGCATAGTATTTAAAATTCTTTACATGAGTTAGAAATATTAAATTAGAAAATTCTTACTATTAATACATTTTAT
This sequence comes from Osmia lignaria lignaria, assembly GCF_051020975.1. Classification (NCBI taxonomy): domain Eukaryota; kingdom Metazoa; phylum Arthropoda; class Insecta; order Hymenoptera; family Megachilidae; genus Osmia; species Osmia lignaria. The sequence goes on along the minus strand of NC_135037.1, from coordinate 5,154,188 downwards.
AGTATATCGTTTTTTTATTACAGCAGCTGACGTGTTAATTGTATTTAATTTTCGAAATGAAAGAATCAAGATAATATAAATTTGAATTTGCATTATAGTAATTCGAGCTACGATGAATAATCTTGATTTTAACAATGATGTAATCTTACACAAAATATCAAGCGAGTGATACCATCTTCCAAAATAGCATTCACATTGCAACATCTCTTTTAACTAAATTTTTCCTACTTCCTTCTTTGTTTCCAATTCATTATGCATTCTATAGAATTGTGGATAAAAGTCAGGAGACGAGGAAACGTTTACTATATAGAAGAAAAAGAAAAGCTGAAATTGGTCAACAAATAAAAATCTCCTTTATTTAAAAAGAAAATAAAACAATTATTTTACATATATAATTAGTTTGTGAATATTTATACAAATATACCTATGTTGATTATCATAAAATATAAAAAATTATTATTCTGTTTTGTGAATTTTAAATATTTCATGCGTTTCGTTAGATTTCATTATTCGTAGAACACTTGTTGCATATGTTTTCTAGATATATTTCAAAACATCATAAATGCATAAGTATTTGTAGTTTATTTAACCTAACCCAGAGATGCGTGGAATGTCTGATAAAACACTGATTCTTTCCTTATTGATTGAATATTATTTATTGAAAATTAATTGAGTATCTTAAATAGATGCAGTTACATTAGAGATGAGGCTAGAAATCTTATACAAGTATCACTTCACTGATTCATACTTTTATTGAATTACATTTTTAAAATGTCATATAAACTGATAGAAAGTCAAATTTTAAGAAGGTTTATGTCATGAAAAATTTGAGTTAATATAAAATATATTAATCAGCAAATAATCACAGTTTCATATAATGAACTATTCTATTATTTCATTTCAAATTTGACAAAAGTCGTAATTTCAATTTTCAAATTAATTTTTATTGAAAGGGGTGGAAAGGTATCCAAATCTGAAATGGTAATTTGAAATCCTTTAATAATAAAGGCTTCATTTCATTTTATTATATTCATGTCGTAATAAAATTTCATTTTAAAATAAAAAGACAGTAGCATTGCTCAATTGTAATAATAATTACAAAATGAAATAACATGTTATTTCAAATAATATGTGAAAAGTAACCAAGTCCGATCAAAGCAACAAGAAGGCCGAACTAAAAGATCCATTTCTCCGTTCATGGTTTGAGCATGGTTGGAAAAATAATGTTTCCATGGGCATGCTCACGGTGCGGCGTCGCGAGGCTTTTTTCTAGCGTGCAACGGCCGATAAGCACCGGCGATCACGGGCGCGTAAAAGGAAGCCGTTGCAAAAAGCTTACCACGGGGATTAGTCATTGGTAACCGAGCGAGCTTTTTCGCAGCCAGGCGATTCTCGTAGTCGTGACCGTCGCCTTGGCTGATTTATGGCGAGCCATCGTTATTTTCGCCTAGCTTACCCTAGCTCACCCCACTCTACCCTTCTCTTTCACTACCACTGTCTCTGCTATCTCTTTTTCCTTCGCCATCCACCATTTCGTGTTTCGTCTCCTTTCGACCGATTCAGCTTCCTCCTGCTTTCTCTATACGCTCTTCTTTCTTCTTCCATCACCTGGATTTCCTACCTGATTCGCGTTTTAACGTGGGTGGGAGAGAGGCCGGTCGTTACCCACCAGCTAACGACGACCGGGTGCCGGTAGACACCTCTTATCCTCTGGAATCTTATGGTCGTAAGAAAAATATCAAGCGAACCATTAACTGTTCGACCGTCTTGTCAACCGTATCTGGGTGACCCATGAATTTTCACCTGGCTTTTTGTAGATACTTTGAGATGTAGGATCGTAGTTGTTAACAGGTTCATTGAATTGCTGATTACCGACGACGTCTTGTACTTAACCCTTTAACTACATATTAGATTTTTTTAAATTTAGTGGATGAAATATAACAGGTATCATTTGGTATGAAAAATTGAAATTTTATTCATTCAGTTTCTTAAGGAATAATGTTAGAAACTGGCCAAGAAATCAGATTTTTCTAGAGAAAATGGTGATATAGGGAAAGCAGGAATTTTCAAAATTTTAATTTTGACGATGTTAATATTAAAATTAATATAAGTAATTTGTAATCATTAAGTATTATAAAATTTAATGTATAATTACGAAATATGAATGCAAAATTGATTCAAATTTTCCCGCGTAAACGTTTGCACGTAAGAGGTGGGAAGTCATTAGTGAGACCTATATGTGGGGCCTCCTCCCGTCTATCGTCATTCTCCCCGGGGCCGCCCAAGGGGAAGGACGAGAACCCGGGACATCACCATTTTTCCTCGGGGAACCTGATTTGATTGCAAGTGTATCAATTTCTTAGAATTATTATAAGGGGATAATTTATTTGATTAATAATGAAATTAGTGAAAAGAGAGATCTTGAATGATATTAATATTTTAATAATAATGTGAAATAGTACATAATATTAATTATTTTATTATTTTTAATTATTTCAATGAATTATACGATCAATCAGTATTAGGCCAAAATTATTTCGAACGATTTAATAAAATCGATTTAATCTGATTAAATATTATTTGCATTAAATCTAATTTACTTGTTATTCGAAATTCTCAAATGAAAGGGGCTAGTAAATTTTTAGTCATTTATTTTAATAACTTCTTGTTCCTCTTCAGTAATTGTTTAAATAATTAATTTTTAATATCTTTGAAAATTGAAGTATACTTTATCATACTACGACCATAATCAATGTATTAATCATTTGTTTCTGGTTAAGCCATTTGCAAGCCCCACAGATGATAGATCATAAATGTACAAGAACTATAGTTACCATAAATTATATGATCATCAAAGTATTCATAAATCAATACGGCTTCGCAAGATTAAACCGACACCGAGCCCAGTTACACCGAAACAAAGCATAAAATTATTAATGTTACGATTACGAGTCACCAGCACCGCTGTGGTTTTCGATCGTCGCGGATCAGCGACTCGATGATCGCAAGAATTACCATTTAATTATTATTTCCTGCGTTTCGCTATCCCCGTCTCCTCGATATTGCCGTCGTTCGCGCGATTCCATTTTACAATCCGCTTAATCGCTTTTGTTCAGCGACTCGACGTCGCGAATCGAATCGTCATCACATTCGAACGCGTTCTCTAGCGCTCGTATCCGTTTCCGGTCCTCCTCGAATAGTCGACGAAATGCCTAACGATACAACGTAGAAGTTATAACGAAGAAACGTAGTTCAGACGACTGCTCATATTAATTTGAAAGTGTCTTAGCATAGTGAAACGTTAAAGGGTTTTCGAGAGAGTATCATTGGATAACCAAGTGCTTTTATCAATTTCTAAATTCAACTGAATATTTATAATTTTTGTGAATTTTTTATAATAGGACTATTTTTAAAAATAATATTTACCTTCAGTTATAGGGGTGAGAATTCTTAAAAATTCATTATTAGTACCCCCTTTATTCTCTTTTTATTTTAAAACTTTTCTGTAATAGAACTATTTCCAAAAAATATATTTTTTCTTAGTTATTGAGGTGAGAATTTTTCTAAATTCATTACTACCATCCCTTCCATTTTTCTATGACAGTTAGGGACGATTCATTTTAACCCTTTCACTATGAAACTTCGTAAACTGAAAATCTTTTTAAAAAGATTCATATTTTTTTCTGAAAAATTTCTTAAATGAGATAATATGGGTTGTCATAAAATAAATTAATTTATTAGGAAAAATGAATTTTCTGTTATTTATGCATTATAATTACGAAACATGAAATTCTTATTAAAAAACAATAATATGTCTTCCTCCGCTGCACCCTTCATTTGTTATTTTCTAAACAGGCTTTGTGTATGCGATTCGGTTGAACATAAATTGTTGGCAGTTGATGAGATATGTTTTAGAATACGTAGCCAAATCTGCGATTATAACCGCAAGATTTGGAAAGCGCGTGTCGCCAAATTTGAAGACTGACGCTACATAAATTCAAAATGCGTGAAGCTCAAACAAGAAGATATTTTTGGTTACACACAGATTTCATAGCATCTAATACAATTCTTCTTTAGAATGGTACCGAGTCTTCCAGATTCATTAGAAGTATCAGACATCTAACGATGATTAATTCTAACGCTGCTTTCATTTATATCTGCATTAGATTCGAATATTTATTATTCTTAAGATAAAATTTTACAAATTTGTTAATTCAAATTATTTCTAATGGGATGTATAATAAGAGACCAACTTCGCCCTGTTTTCTTTTTAACTACAATGTTGGTAGTTACTGACCCCCATAGCATTCAACACCGCGAAGAATGTGTAGAATTTAATCGTCAAAGTTCTGGTAACGTAACAAGACAACATCCAAGATAAGGTAGACAAATTGAAGTTAAAAGCGAAAGAATTCCGGGAAGTACAGAAACGACGTTGCAGAATATGCCATGCAATCCTTTCCATCAGGCTCTCATTACGTTCGCGAAATCATTTGATTCGCTTCTTGACGCGTTTCGACGAAACGGAATTTCGTGTATCTCACGTCGCGACGTATCCTACTGACATCATCAGAGGATAATTCGAAATGATTGCATCGCAACGGACACGTTACACGTTTTCTTCCACGACAGTTGCATTCTGTCTATCGTTTTATTAATACGCGTCGATGATGGTTTATCGTGGTTCGTTTAAAATAATTGGGAGACGCAATGAATTTGTGTCTATGGATTATCGGTTGAAAGGAACTTTTTTGTTTGATAGAAACACGTAATGTCTGACATAATAGATCACATCTTTTGCATTTCTTTATTTCAGTTAAATATTGTAACAATGAGGTTGGGTGTTGAATTATAATCAGTGGAAAATTTATATTTTTATATTTTTTATAATGGTAGTTTAATTTTTGAATTGTATCGATAAATTAGAATTTGTAAGAGCACTGAAGATTATATGTGCATACTCGAAAATTTAATAATAATATAACCATAATTTTGTTAAAAGTTATTCATCTTACAAAATATGTGGAAAATAAAATTATAGTCATTTATTCTGAGCTACGGGAATTTGAAAATTTAAATCATATTTCGAAGAAAAAAAGGGGGATAATTAAACAAATTCTAATGTTCATTTAGATTATGTTAGACGAAAAAATTATATTTTACTGCACATAATAATTATTATTTCTAACAGCAAAACGATTAATTAGTATTTAATTATAACTAATTAATTATAACTAATAATTTATTATAATTATTTAATTATAACTAGTAATTATTGTTTTTAAGAGCAAAACAAATGAATAAAAACATTTCAACGGACAATTCAGTTAATTAAATGCTAGGCATGGGTGAAACGAAAACATTTTGTAACAGTGATAAAATATGATTAATTGATTTGTAAAATTAGCTTTTAATTGGTTTCTTCTTAATCACAAAAAAATTAGTTATGTGGCTTAAAAACTTGTTAATGATTAATAATTGGCACTCAAATTATATTTTGGCAATCTCTGCTTCATTTTGGTGGTTCCTTTTTATTTCGTACTTTATTTATCTTTTTGCACTGCCATTATCATAGATATGAAACTAATCTTGTTATATCAGAAAAATGTTTTTCTCAGATTCAAATCAGAAACACAAAGTATTAATTGCATTACAGCAAAAACTCGGACTATCATTTAAGAATGAGAAAAAAGACTGTATTACCAAAGAATGACGTAGTCATACATAACAAGTTGATTAATTTATAGTAGAAAGATTTGATGAAAAGATACTCAGGTTCTGTTATCATATTCATTCTTATAAAAATACCTTTATCGTTAAAATAAGAAATTAATGAACACAAAAACAATTGGAAATCACTCTTATCACAATGCACATCTCTTCAAACATGTGCTTTATAATTCACACATTTTTAATTTCAATAGCAACAAAATTTAAGGTATTGAAAATCATTTATATAAAAGATTATTAAAAGAAAAATACTTCAATTTTATTTAAAATATATTATACATTTATATCATTTGATTCTAATTTTTTATTCCAGTGCAATACATTTTAAAAGAGGCTAAATCAATCTTGTCATTAAATGGTTTAATGAAATAAATTTTTTGAGCAAATTCAATATTTTACATCTATCAAACATAACATAAAAATTTTTGTTATCGCCTTCAATGATCAAAGAATAATAAAATTCATTAATCAAAGTGAAAATTTGGAATCAATTAACACGTCTATTCTAAAAAGAATTCTGTAATCATTTCAATACCTTTCCTCTTTTTGTTTGAATTGTCAAACAGCCAAAAAATCGACGGATATCTTTAGTGTTTACTACTGTAAGATTGTGATAGAATATATATATTAAAATTACTCGATTACGTGTTAATCAAGTATAAGGTCATTAAGTAATCACGGCAAACAGCTTACTGTGAAATCAAATTCTCCTGTAACGAATTACACGTGCGAGGAATCTGCCTCGTGCATATAATTTATCGTTATCGTAATTTTATAGTACTGGAAAGCATTAATTCGCCTCATAAATATATTTGCAACCAAATCACCGACACTTTTTCACTTGTCAACGGCAAATTACAAAGTCACGGTAACACTCGATTCGCCAATTAGTATGTTAAATTATGTTGATTTATGTTTCGAGCTACGCGTTAAACGCACTCTTACTAACGCCGTTTCATCGCACGTGCGTTTCCAACAACTTCGATGATTATTAAAAATTTTCAATGATTTTTCTCAAAGCTTATTGCAGTTTCTTGGAAATTTGTTACTCTGTTATTCAAATGTCAATAGCACTTTGAAAGTCCTTTTCTGTAATTAATTGATTAATTCAAATGTTATTTCTATTAACCATCGTGGTAACGAGTTAACAAATTAGAAATTTCGAGTACTATTTTATCATATTTTTAGGGTCAAATGTCGTTTGAAACTCGGGGATTGTTTTTTATGCAATAACAAAATATAATCTTCGTTTTTATTTGCCATTTTCGTATCAATATTATACACGAGCCACGTGTTGTTTATCTCATTGATTATAACCGTAATAACAAATGATGCATGTCGTTTTACATACAATTACTAATGACCAAATGTATTTACGGTTTGTGCATTACTAACCAAAGAGCCAACCAGGCAAAATTTTATATTCAAATGCACGCATAATTGATTATACATGCACCTATGTAATCATGATTTCATATATTCAAAAAGAATAGTACTTTAAAATTTCTTTTTATGATCTTTGACTCTTGTAATCGTAAATGTTTAACAGTTACCAGAAAAAAATATTGTTTAAACTCTCTGCAAAACATTTTCATGAATTTTAACCAATTTCCTTGAACAATCAGTCAACGATAATTTTTTAAGCAATTAATACTTTTATCATTAATCATCTCTTCTTTTTTTTCTCTGGTCCAAAAATAACTTGATAGATTTTAGAAATTGATAAATTTAGTTTCTTGAACGGTGAAGGCATTTTTCATTCTCTTTAATTGAAAAGGGGTAGCAAAAAGAAATTTCACAACTTTATAAACTTCTGGATTTGTAATTTTCTTTTATAAGATTCAAAAGCTTTCCAACCCTTCTTTCGATTAGGGGATGGAGGTAGTAAATCTTCATGAATAGAATAATAGAATAATTGAAAGAAAATTAATTAAAGAAAATTCGAATTAATATGATATTAATTTCGTAAGGTAACGAAGTATCGAAAATTCTGTAAATTTCTTAAACGAAAAGAGTAAGTAAATAAATATTTTTACAGGGTGAAAGTTTCAGCTGGAAAATCGTGGTGAGGGTGCGAATTACATTCGAATGGAAAGTTAAACGGCGTGACGCTTGTAAAAATAACAATGAACTGTAAACGTTTCGATGTTGAGCGAAACATTTTCACAATCGTGCGATATGAAAAGGGGCAATTAAGCTGAGTTTAACTTTCAGTGACGCACAAAAAGCGTGTGCCGAGCAATTTTCCACTGTACATACACTGTCTCGGTCCTTTTCGTTCTGTTGCAAATTTTTGCCATTTTATTTCCTGGAATCTCGCAACCTGTAGGTGTATATTTTTTTTTCAGCTTCAACTGCACACCCTTGCACGGTGTAAATTCCTTCCGGTTGCAATGCGTTGCAACGTATTTTGGGTTAAACATTTATTTGCACGTTAACGTGGTACAGATTTTAAATTAATCACTAGCTGCTTTCATTTACTTCAGCATTATGTCGTTAAACATTTATGGGCTGGTAAAGACTGTAATGTACGCGGTATTTCATTGTTATATGGAGAACTTTCGTGCACGCTATATTTTAAAATTATGGGGATAACCTTTTTATATTCTGAATGTTTTTATATTTAAAAATGTCATAGGTGTTTAAGCATTCATAAGCTGTTCATTTTCATTAATTTGTAAAAATGGAACATTTTTTATTTTATCTGAAGAATTATTAATATTGCACATATGAAGTAACTCTATAATATGAATGGTTTGAAAAGTAGACATTGTCTGATAAAAAAAAATTACTTTAAAGTAATTAATCCTATTGTGAAAATAAAAGAATATTTTATATTATAATAAAAAGAATATTATTTTGATTATTTCAGATATAAAGTTTAATATTTGAAATTTAAATAAGACAAAGCGTTCTTATCCACAAAATCACAATATTTATTTCTTTTTTAAATAAACATTAAGAAACAGTAGATGCTTCTTATCCACAATAATCGATTCAAGGAATATTCTTCTTAGCAATGGTGTATCCAGACGCCATACGTATTGAAAGGGTTAAAAGTGTTCTTTCGTCCCACGTTTTCTCGTTGCTTGGTACCTCTCGTTACATAAGGCGACACGTACACACATGCCTTCGTTATTTATGTCATTTCACAGGTTTTCTTTGGGTCAATCCGTTTAGAACGGTGCACGCACGTGTGTCCCGACGCCGACGCCGACTAAACCGTGGAATCGGTTTAATGTTAAACAGTTCGCCGGCCAGCTACGCAATTAGATTACACTCGTGCAACGATAAACGATCAGGGTACGGTCTTCCTGTTCGCGATCGGCTTGGCTTTCACGAGAAACTCGTGGCTTTTCGTGAAATCGACCACGCGATCGGCTCGTCAACGTTGATTTCTGCTTCAGCCACCAATCAACCGTTTCTACCTCACCCTTTTCCTATCGAATGTGACTGCAGTTTGTTATCGATGAACTTTTTAACGCGCCTCTTTTCTTTCTTTAGACGGAGAATGTAATGTATGTCGTTTTCCTCTTCTTTTTTTATTTTCTCACTAAAAATAGTGTTTCCTATAACAATCGGTGTGGAATATATGTTTATTTCCAAATTGCAAATAAATCAAAATGATTTTTAATACGAGAAATTACTGATTCTGATAGATTTTCAATTACTTTTCACCTGGTGCCATTGCAAGTTGCAATTATGCTTTAATATGTGTGATAAAATGCAGAAAAATGATCTATTTATAATATAAATATCCTCTTTTGTAAGCATTTTTTTTAATCAAAGATGAAAGATTTGCAATCTATCATTTGGTGGGGTTGGTCGTTTAAGTAGTCTATTGATAGGCAAATGCAAATTTCGCCCACGCGCCTAATGGTACGCTTAATTATACGCAGTAATAGATAAGTTGCACCTAACAAACTTTGAGCGATATTTAAACATTACCTCTTGATTTAGCGACATACACATGATATTGTGTATCTCGTTGCTTGAATTGCATCTGTGCACTTTGCACCTGCAAACGCATAATTAAAGTTCGGGAAATTTTGATTAATTCAAATGAAGACAACAATAATAAAAATGCAAGATTAATATAAAATCAGTAATAATATTATGCCAAATTATTAAAAAAATTTAGTTTAATTCTTCTAAAAACTTTTTGCAGACTAATTGAAAACAGTGGTAAATTAATAGCAGAAAAATGTAAATTATTAACTATTATTAACATATTTTCACTCGTGAAACCATATGTGATGGGTTTAAGCATTTCATCGTGAAAAGTTTGTTTGAAATTAGAATGCTACACCTGGGAACCTGTCCCCATAAAATAAGTGTTAGAAGAAGGGAAATGTTTTTGCGGATAAGACAGAAGTGTGCGTTTGAAAGTGCAAAGGGAACGTTACGAAACAAAGCGACCGATGAGAAGCAAAGGTCAGCTGGGCGCATCGTTGCACGCTTAATTTGAAAGAAACTCGTCGCTCCTGTTCTTTTTCTTTCGGATTTTCTTATGCTTCCTTGCTTCACAATTCGCCTATCTTTCATTCGTGGGATGTAACTTTAAATAACTTTTGCAAAGAATAAAAAATAAGGTAGATACTATTTAAAATATTCTTTTAAAAAGATATTCTGAATTTCTTCGTACAGTTAAATTTTGTAAACCTTTTTAAAAATCCTTTCTTTCCTACTTAAATTAGAAAAAATATTGTTTTGAATTTGGTCATTTTTGTCTAATTGAAATGATTCATGTGTTTGTAAAAAATTCCAGATTATAATGCAAAAATGTTTATTTGATTTATATTAATGTTTCATTATTGGTAATGAATTCAAAGATTACGGTAAAAGTGAAAAATGAAATTAGAAAAATAAATTGCTTAGTATCAATTAACTTTTATTCGAATACATACATATGAAGGTACATAACAAAAATCTTTATAATATTTACAGAGTCGTTTATTTTTCTTAATTTGATAGAAAAGATAACATTTTAAATAGAATTCGTGAAGCGCCTTGCTGTGAAAGCTTCGAGTAATTCTGCGATGAATGGGTTGCCATCGATTGGGCGCTGTGTTTCACCGAAATCCAAAATCTGCACTTTTAACAATGAATATCCTACTTTAATTACTTTTTAACGAATAAAACACTGTACAGAACATTTTGGTAATGCATTCGAACAAAGTAATAATTTATTTTTTAATTAGACATTAAAATAAAAGGAACAGTATCAAGAGAATATTAATTGAATCATTAGTAAAAATTTTTACTTCAAATTAACAAATTTATATCAAGCTTTTTTCTGTAAAATTTTATTCAGCTTCTGACGATGAGAAATATATATTAAAAGCGAATTTAATATGCGCAACACGTTTGGAAAAAAACAGAACAAAGTTGGTTGAAACAAAGTTTCTTTTTTTGCTTATTTCCTTGAATGCAAAATTTTTTCAGAATGCAATATTTCTTTAGTGTAAACCGCATCAAATATGATATTCTGTTATAATACAATTTTTGTAGTTCTCTTTATGAGGTATCAGTAGTCTCCGCGTGTTTAATTAATCACTGACTAGATTTTATATGAAATTATAAATTCAAGAGAACTTTCGACTTTCACACATACATGGAGGCACATATGAACACATAAAGTTTACTAAGCATTAGTATCGTGAAATGAACATGACCTAGCTGTAATTTAGAGTTTACAAGTTCTTATGACTGGATAGGTAATTTTTCTTTCTAAATGTGTTTAATAAAGACAGGCTATACTAACAAACTTTTTACGTACAGTTCTATAGACAGCGTTGAAGCTATTTATAGCAGAATAACTTAAATTATTAGAGCGACAATTTTTATTGCTATTCTTCGTATCTAGTTTTTTAAGGAAGAAAACTTATTTTTTTAGAAAAATGGTACTGTTTTAAATTATTCAAAATATCAATCTAATTATCTTTAATTAAATTAAGAAACTTTAATAATTAAGAAACAGTGTCACAAAGTAATTAAAGAGTGTAAAGATTGCACGGTTGATTTTGATATAAACAAATTAATTAATTACATTTTGCTCTAGATGGAATATTGTTTATAATACAGTAGAGAATGTTGCATTTTCTATCAGATATAATACAATTTCATATCAGTTTAAAGGTACTCTAGGAAAATATTGATAAAGTGTTCATTACATTTAAGTAGCGCTAATTATCTACACTTAAGCTTATCCAAAATTAATCAGTATTCATCATAATTACCTATTAGACAGTTAGAGAGTAGAAATTTATCATAGTTAAATAACAAACTCCCTTAAAATGTCCTATACGAAATCCACTACTGTTCTATACAGTATTAATTCATTGAACTTCATAGCCTGAAAATAATCAATGTAATTACAGCTCGTTGCTATATTTAGACGAATAATAGCTACCATAGAAACATGCTTAAAGACATATTCAAGAACATATCGTTTTACAAGGAAATCAATCAGTTCAAATTGTTAAACCCTTTTTTATACTTAAATTTGTAATTTCGTAAATTAATTTATACAATATTATTTTCAATAACGCTCGCAATGTTCAAGGTATCTATTTTATGGCACACCATAAAATTATTTAAACAGCGAGCGACCACTAATAATCTCACGGCAATTTGGTCCACGTGAAAATGTTATTTTCTCTTTATTATTACGATACGTTCCGTGTATTATCACGTACGGTCGCGTTATCACGGAGCCGCAGGTATCACGCGAGCATCGCTTGCCAGCGTCCCTTGTGCACGCCATCGCGCGTATCCGCGAACGTGTCACGCGAACACGCGTCCAAAGCCGCTTCTCGTACGTGGCGTAGATAATTATACGTGTACACGCGTGTGTAATTGTGCGCACATGGCAGCGACACGTGCGCGCGAGAACGCGACGCAATGTTCACGCATTAAACGCGGCAATAAATACGGTATACCCAACGGCAAGGCATAATGGACGATAAGAAAAGGACGTCGGTATCGTCAGCTGATATCGGTCGGGAACCATCGCGGCCACGTGTTCCGTGGCCGGAATTGAACGATGGCCGCGTTAAGAAACGCCGCGAATAAATCGCGCGGAACTGCGCGCGCTTCCGCAGACGCTGATTCGCCGCGCAGGAAGTGCGTCAGCGGTGCTCCAATCTCCGGATCAAAACGGAATGTTAGAAATTATTTTTTTGATCGTCCCTTGAACCATTCTAACTTAATTTTGTAGAATTTTAGAAGTTGGAATTCGAATTTGGAATTTGGAATTTTGCAATTTGAAATTTCGGAATTTGGAGTTTGGAGTTTGGAATTTTTATGTGCTGGAATCTTTGAATTTTGGGGTGATGGGTGGGCCAGTCCACATTTCTGGAGGCAGCTGACATTAGACAAATCTCAGATATCTCAAACTTACGGATGTTGATCGCAACTGAAATAAATCAAGCTCAAAATGATCACCTTCCTCATTGATCGCCCAATCCGCGTTCCCTCCGTGTCTCCGACAATAATCAAGCAAGCCGAGTCTCTGTCTGACGAGTCACAGTTTCTGTCAACAGTCGGAAATTAAAATGTACGGGTGTCGCGGTCGCAACTAACCCCGGGAACTTCAACGGTGAAGCAGTGAGCAGCCGCGACAATAAGCACGAAAGAGTTGTATTAAAAAAAAAAGAGAGAGAGAGAGAGATAAAAAAGAGAGAATGATAAAAAAAGAACGAAAAGAAAAGCAAAAAGAAAAGAAAACAGAGAGACACGTTCGAGATGAACAGGAACCGAGGGAAGATAGTAGCACAGGGACCGGTACAAATGTTTCTTCTGCAGCAGGGTTGCGGGGTGCAGTTCAGACATGGGAAGTGAGCATTACTGCCTGAGGTGGAACAATCATCAGAGCAACTTGCTGGGTGTGTTCAGTCAATTGCTGGAGTCGGAGTCGCTGGTGGACGTGACACTGGCGTGCACGGAGGGACCTTCGATACGTGCCCACAAGGTAGTCCTCTCCGCGTGCTCCAGCTACTTCCAGGCCCTGTTCCTCGACCACCCGAACCGCCACCCCATAGTCATCCTAAAGGACGTACGTTTCGCCGAGCTACGTACCCTCGTCGACTTCATGTACAAAGGCGAGGTAAACGTCGAGTACTGCCAGCTATCGGACCTCCTAAAGACAGCGGAGAGCCTTAAGGTTAAGGGTCTAGCGGATATGACAAACATTAACGCGGCGGTAGCGTCGAGAGACGACCAACAACAACAACAGCACCAACAACAACAGCAGCAACAGCAACAGCAGCAGCAGCAGCAACAACCACAGCAGCAACAGCAGCAACACACGAGCACATCCGAGGGTATACAACGCGGGACATCGCGAGAACATCATCGAGAACGCGAGAGTATAAAGGAATCGAGCAATAAAGAAAGAGACAGGGAAGGAAATACATCCGGTGGCACGGGACTGCCATCCGGCGGGGTGAAAGAATGCGAACAGACCCAACCGAACGTTACCCAACCACCCACCAGCGAGTCCACCGAGGCGGTAGACATGACCGACTGTCCGCCATCGCCTACAGGACCCGGTAGCCCTTGTCCAGGACCTTTAGCCCTTGATCGACCTAGGAGGGACTCCGAAGATGTCGCCAGTCTAGAAGAAACCAGGGGTACCCTTAGTCCGATCTCGGTACACAGTGGACCATCGGATATGAGTCTAAGTAACAATACTGGTGGCACGCCTGGCGTGCTTCCGTTGAACCTACCACAGAGCCGACTTCCGTCCCCGCACAGTACAGAACCTCTCGCGGGCCCGTCGGGGTTACCCCCGGTCCAACAAGTTCCCCTTGTGAGTATAATCTTTAATTTTTATCATTATAAATAATAAATTTAATTAAGTATGTACTGCCCATTGGTCACAAGAAGTCTCGTGGGAGGGCACAGGGGCAAGATGTGATCGCTTTGACCAATCATACGTCACGATCGAAAGTACGCGTGACCTGAGGTGGGGCACGTCCAATCAGATTGCATTATTCTCATGGGACTTCTTCTGATTGGTGGACAGTATATGGTTGCGTGCAACTTAAGTTCTCCCTAGTGCTCCCTAGATTTTCTAGGGTTCCCTAGGATTTTACTTAACCCTTCGTTGCATTGTGTTGTATATATACGTAAAATAATGAAATGCACAAATTTTATTATCAATAAAATTATAAAAAATACAAACTTACATATTTTGCAATATTAAAAATTATTAATTTCTTGTCAAAATTAAGAAAATTATGTAACGGAGGGTTAGTCGTGGGAAGTCTACGTTGCACACTTTTGGCACTACTTTATTATTGTCGATATATGAAGAAAATTTTTTAATGTTCGTTTGCAGTCGTTAAAAAAAGAGATAGACTGGGAAAGGTCGACCGAGGAGCGAAGCGCGAGCAGCGAAATATCCACGGACTACAGACTCCCACCAGAACCGGTGAGTTTTCTCTCTTTCCTCCGCTATATATTCCAATTTATTGACTACTTTTTATTCTCGTACTTTCTCTTTACTCTGCATTTGTATATCGATTACGGTTGTCGTCGTCGTACACGTCGCTCGTCCGCAATCGCGTGTCGCACACGTTGGTGTTCTCGACGGATTGCGAATGAGCCGACGGTGAATCTTGCAAACGAAAATGATAAAAAAAAGAAAAGAAAAGAAACGCCTGCAATTTTGTCGAATTTCAATCGTACTCGTGCAAGATCACGACGAATCGTTCGTTTGCGCGCTGCTCGTTGCGAACGACCGTTGGACAGCGTTAAGATCGTCATCCGGAAGGATGATACGATACTTACGAGGAACATCAACAACACGATCCATTTTATCTATCTATCTATTTATATATCTATCTATTTGTTTGCCTATCTATCCGCGCCGATAGATAGACAGGCATACATATTATATTTCGAGTTCACTTTGCATGTGGGTCTATTGCATGCGTGCCCAAGTGCTTTGCTGTTTGCTGCTCTCCCTGCTAATTTTGAAAGTGATCGTGTCATATATTAACAGTCGTCCTGACAATCGATAGAACAGTGTGATCGGAGGTTCGACGACAGAGATGTGTACTTTACTTAATTCTCAATTTTCGTACACGATGGGAGCTTCATTGATTAACGTTTCGAGAATTAGTCGTTGGACGACCGTCCGCAGACGATGGTCCTTTGAACTCGTGATTTTTTTCACAATACCACGCGATAGGAAGTTGATTTTAAAAATAAAATAAAACGAGGCTCGTCCAAGAGACAAGCGCAATGATCAATTGAACCTAGCCGCTTGCCGATCGTTTTTTAGCTTCAAGCGCCCCGTAAAGAAAAGATCTTCGTCGAGACGCGCTGCGCAGAAGGAGATCGATCAGTGCATGCCGTCTACTTTGACGAACGTATTATCTTCTTTTTTCCAAACTAATTCACTTTTCCGTGCATTAGTCCCGTCTTTTCAATCCTTCGTTCTCCATCATTCTCGCGGGATTATCCAGAGTTTACCATTTTATCCACGTTCCCTTCGCTGTGTCTTCGTGTGTCTATCTGTCTATCAGTTTCCTCGTGCGCTGTTTTTCGTCGATCTGCCCTCCATTTCCTCCGTCCCACTCCGGAAATAGGAAGAAAATTATTCGATTATTCGTCAGTCGATCGGATGGTTCTTCTAAGAATTGTTCTATGCTCACATTACACTTACATATCTTACACCTTG
Organism: Osmia lignaria lignaria; assembly: GCF_051020975.1. Taxonomy (NCBI): domain Eukaryota; kingdom Metazoa; phylum Arthropoda; class Insecta; order Hymenoptera; family Megachilidae; genus Osmia; species Osmia lignaria. The sequence goes on along the minus strand of NC_135037.1, from coordinate 5,137,768 downwards.
TAATTATTTTCATTCACAGTAGACTCTTGTTATATTGCCACGTGAGCTTGGAAATTTGAAAAATTTTTTTACAGCCCCGTCCACGACAATATAACGAGAGTCTACTGTATAATATCTGCCGATATAAGCGAAAGCCTTGGTGCGGCAGAACAATTATTAACCCTTTGAAGAGGGAAATTCTATTGAAAAAAAAATAAAAATTTGAAGCATAGATATTATATCAAAATTAAAAATACTTCTTCCTCAAAGGGTTAAAGTTCTCAATGCTCATCGACACTCAATGTTCGAAGGTCCCTTGGAAACTACCAATTTCAATATTTTCCCATTTCGGAGCCCAGTATTTCATGGATTCCAAGCAAATAGTATTAAAATCTATGATACTTGAAATATTCATTAATTCTCCACCCTTGCTCCTACAAGGATCGATGGAAAAATCGGCGCGCGACTTCCTGTTCCTCCCATCCTGCCAGCCTGTCTTGCTAGCTCACTGTCAAGAAGTTGACCTTCGTTTTTGGCCATGGTTGTTTTTTACTACATTTTTATATATATATATATGTATATAAATACATAAATATATATATGTATATACATATATATACACATATCATATATATTGTTACATACATGTACTGATATATGCAGTTCACGTTTTTTTACATACATATATATATCGTTATACATATATACAAATTATATTGACATTCATTATTACCATTTGTTACTTACTTTGTAATATTTGTATTTCGATTTGTCGTTTTTTGGTTGAGTGCAATGCCTTTTGCTACGGCGAACAATTTTGCGCCGCGGCGATTTTGGCCGCAGTTTTATTACCTACGTTATGAAAAAAAGAGAAAAGAAAAAAGAAACGAAATTTGAACAAAAAAATAAGAATAAGAAAACAGTGAAAAAAAAAATGGGAGGAGGGACGAGGGGGCGGGTGGGTCGTTGTTGTTGTTGTTGTTCTTGAGCGAGGCTGTGGGGATTTTGCCGTGGGCCCGGTACTACATATGTGTCACTTGTTATCCCAGACCGACACATCTATACACCGTCCGTATATAGGCACGTATAATGACGATCGTTGTTACGTGTGTATATATTGACGCGTTCTATATACACACACTCAGACAGTTCCTTGTCATACATGTTTTAATATAAACCTGGGGGTGCGCGTCGTGCCAAACAAAAATGAGCGTCAACTTCTTGTGCTACCGTCTTACATGCCGTCGAGAGGGATCATTTTCTCGTAAGGCTAGGGACTTCTTTTTCCACAGAGCGATAAACAGCTGATAAATCCGGTGGAGGAAAGATTAAATAAAGATCTATCAAAGAGAGCCTCGTATACTTCCGGTCATGCCAAAAACGCGCTTCTTTACAAGTAGCGGTCTCGAGAAGACGAGCCTTGCCTGTTCTTTCTTTCTTTATTTTAACAAATATTTTTTTTTTTTTATTATTATTATTTCCGCCTACGGTCTAGTGGCGATAGAGAAGTAGTCGAAAGATACGCAAGGCAACGGGAGAAAAGAGAGAAAGAAAGAGAGACGTTATTCGAATGAGCAGCGCGAACGGGCGCCGATTAAAGGCTCGCCGCGACCCGGCTCCTACATACATATTATGTATACATATATGTATATACAAGATATCTGTGAATCGAGTAGTGTCGAAACGAGCGATTTGTCACGGCGAGGTGTAACATCCATGTCATAAGAGACACTACCGAAAGAGAAAGGGAGACGGTATTATATCTTTTCTGCTTGAAACGATCACTTCAAAGTAAAAAAGAAAAACAATAGATAAATAGATAGATAGATAGATGGATAGATAGAAATTTAGATAGATGATAAAAAAGTAAAATGGTGAGAGAAAGGGGGAGTGATAGAGCGAATGAGTGCGAGAGAGAAAGGGAGACGCTACTGTTGGGGGTGTAAGGACGTGCTAAAGAGGAAGACAAGAAGTTGATGTTCTTGTTTGTTTGGTTGCAGGAGTTGATGGGTGTGGATGAGCGGGTGTTTGCGTGCATGTACTGCGGTGCCTCGTTCCTCCACCAGAGCAAGCTGGCGCGGCACATCCTATCGCACAGCCTCGAGTCGCTCAAGTTCCGTGAGCAGGCGGCCCACCTGCAGCTGCAGGCTCAGCTGGGTCTCGAGCCCGGTATGCACCTGCCGCCCGAGGCCCACTACCCCACCGCAGGTACGATCGAGCCGATGGACCTCGAGCTCGCGGCCCACTCGGACCCGACCTCCGGCGTCGTCCTCTGCAAGTTCTGTGGCAAGTCGTTCCCGGACGTTGGCTCGTTGATAGCCCATCTACCTGCCCATACCGGGGACAGACCGTTCAAGTGCGAGTTCTGCGGCAAGGCGTTCAAGTTGCGGCATCACATGAAGGATCATTGTCGGGTACACACCGGGGAACGGCCGTTCCGGTGTACGTTATGCGGCAAGACCTTCTCGAGGTCGACGATACTGAAGGCCCACGAAAAGACACATTATCCGAAGTATGTGCGCAAGTTCCTGTCCCCGAGCCCGGTGGATCCCTCCGAGGAAGAGGCCCCGCCACCGCCGCCGCCGCATCATTGAGTTCGCCTTAGCCACGTTCATCGCCGCCGGAACAACAACAACAACAACAACAACAACAACCGCCGAAGGATGAATCGTCTTCAACGTTTCCGTTCGCCATCCAGCGTGAAGATGAAGACGAGGATAAGGGAAGATACAACGTCGCTTGATCGTAGGATCAACGAGTGTACACGGGGAACACTGTTGGACGAAGAGAAGGGGAACACGGACACGAGAAGTTCTACTAGTGGTGCCTCATTCTCATTCGCTCGTTGTTTCTCGTATTTCTTTCGTTTCTACCGGCTACCGTTTCTCCTGGTCATCATCATCATCATTATCATCATCATTATCATCATCATCATCATCATCATCATCTCTCGTGTCCTTCTTTCGACGCGACTGGTTCCGTTCAGTAGACCGCTGTTTACATTGAAACGTGTTGGTTACTGTTCACCAATGGATGATACTCGACGATCATTCGAGTCTCCTCGGTTTCTCCCTGTTATCGTTCCTGGTCTCTCCTGTCTTTTCGTTCGCCTACGCTGAGGTACGTGTACACCTCGCGTCTAATCGGCTCCCCAATTGAGCGACGAGGCAAAGAAATATACCGGCGGTGTTTCTAGTTAGTCCTGTGATTTTGGTTAGGATGGTTGGTAAACGCGTGTTCAGAGGGAGGGACACGTTAAAAACGAGCTCCCTCGTTTAATCAGTGCTTTAAGACGAAACGTTTAGCTTATATATGTATATATATACACGCATATATATATACATCGATAAATTATTGAAGGTATATATATATACACGTGAGAGAGAAAGATAAAGTGTGATAGAAGAAGCGTAAAAGAAGAAGGGGATGAAAGAAAGGAAAGTGAGAAAGTGATGAGGAGCGAAAGTGTGGGAGAGAAAGGAGACGATGAAGAGAAAGAAGATGAATTAAGAAGAGGACGATGAAGATAATTGAAGAATCGGGTTTTATATCGGGATGATTTACGCGAGATAATTAATTACGAAGAAAAATGATAAAAAAAAAAAAATGAGAAGGGCGAATGGAGAAATTGAGCCGCCACGGTTGGTGCTTTTAAGAGATTTTGATAAAATGCTGTGAATATTATATTGATTACGATTAACTATAAAAACTATTGTAATAATGTAATAACGTTGTACGATGTACGATGTGACTGTTGTTGATACGATTGAGAATATTTTATACAGTTGACAAGGGGGTGGGGAGGGGACGGGGTTGGGGTTCGCGCGCCGATGATTACATGATTACAACCATGAAGCAAAACGAGCGACAGAAGAAGGGTTGTGTGTCGGTTGGGGAGGGTTTAGAGACTGACGACGGGGTGGGAGCACGGGGTTCTAAATGGGAGGGTAGAGAAATGTCCACATGGCAAAATTCGATTCAGTGCGTTCGTGGACGTTCGCGGTTCAAAGACGTAGACGAGAATTATGCGCGACCCGGGGCTGCTAATTAAGTTGTTACGAGTGCGCTGGCATCGGTGGCTTCTCAAACTGTTTCTTTTTCCCCCTCTGTGGATTTCGTTTCCAGTTATATCATGTTTCTAGTTTTCACGAATTTTCGAAAATTATTAGATTCCTCTAGCAAGTTCGTGCGGATTTGCGGTACAACATTGGAATAATTAAAATTTCTTTTTTTCTGAAACAACATAAAATAATTTCATTTCAAACTATGCATATAATTTTATTTTAAATTGTTGCTTCTGTTTTGACAGAAATTATTATAGCTTTTGCAAGCTTAACCCTTGGACAGCGGACCATGAAGAGAGCCCCAATTTCAATTTAATTTTGTGCTTCATATTATTTTCATTTTGTAAGTTTGGATCTCGATTGATCCAGACTCCGCTGGTTCAAGGGTTAATCATAAATTTTCTTTTTCAGATTGAATTTATTTCTAACAGAGAAACCGCACAAACTTTTTCCAAACCCAATGTTCTTCAACAAAATACCTTCTTGTCGTGACGTATGTCCTATTCATTTAAGAGTTACTTGTAACTCTCGTCCGTTCTGTCAAGTACCTTGTTTTAATTGTAGTTATGCTATTGATTATCGAATATTATTCTGAGACGTCTGTCGCGAGAAATATTCCCAGAGCTGCTTCCTGCACGCGTATCTACGATCACCCTCGAGCTTTTACCCAATTTCAGTTTACATAAACATGGTACGGAAAATGCATGTTAACACGTTGACTGCCAAAAGTTAAGGAAAATTTTCATAGGCCATTGGGCAAGGTAGAAAGTGGAAAATTTATTTAAAAAATAAAAAAGAATTATTGCATTTTGCAACCAAAATTACAAGAATTCTATCACAGATATTATTTGTTAAATTTTAATAAGTAATTCTGTGGAGAAAAAATTAGAAGGATTATAAATTTAATTTCCAATCTAATTCAATTCTAAAATGATAATTTTCAAAATCATTAGAATTCTATCATAGTAAAATAAGAAAATTATTATTCGTCAAATTTCAATAAATAATTACATAGGAAAAATGCAAGTGGTAGTGAACATGTTAAATGAATCGTAGAGAAATCGAGTGCAGCATTTGCAATAAATCGAATCGCGACACAATTCCATTCTCCTCTAGCCGAATTCTTCTTTAACCGTTTCCTTTTCGGTAAGGTTCTAAGAGTTCTTCACGATGTTAGTCGATTCCTCGAGGATTCTCCTCTTTATTTATTTCCGTCGTGTATATATGAGCTTGCACACGCAAGAGAGGTAGCCAGTAAAAATAGGAAGTCGATCGATCTTCGCCTTATCGATGCTCGAATTTCCGTTTCCGTTTTCGAAAGGTACACGGGCACTCGTATTCCTGTTTACGAGCTTCATATATTCTTCTTCTAAGTTGAATTTAGTTTCGAATACTCGTACATAATAGGAAACAATTTATCCATACCGAACAAAGTTTGTTTTGGTGTTCGCCCGACCGTGGACCAGAAATGGAACAGGCATTTCGTTTTGTTTACAAGCCGCTTCAGTACGCTACGAACGCTCGTCGGGATATGACGCGTCGTACATTCCTGTAAACGGTCCGCGGAAACAGCTAATTCGAGAAGAGCATACGCGACGTTAAGAATATGGGGTGTGGTGTTGTCCAGTGAACAAGATGTTACGTGTTGTCGTGGACCCACTGGTCGAAGATCTGTCCACCAGGTATGAGATGCAATGATATATAATTATGTAGATTTTTCACCTTTTTTCGTTTGGTAACGTAGAACACCAATTGTTAGAGTTTCTGTGTTAGTAGTTGAAAGCACCTTTTTCACTATACGTGTGTTGAAACAGATAACATATTCATTGGATCGTTAAATTTATCTTTGTTATTGAAAGTTTAATCCTCCAACCATGGAAATTGATACAAATAATTCCTTTCAGTTTTATCGATATTTTGCACTCATTATGTAGGAAGTCTAATTATCATGTTTAACAAACAATGTTTATTAATTATTTATATAATAGTTGTGGGAGGTTCGTGATTCTTATTGGTATTAATGTGTTGAAGTGAACAAGGTGTTAATACTGTACACTTCTTGTAGACATTACGCAATCCATAAACAGGTTTATAATTCGAAACATACAAGATTATCAAGACTCTGAATATTTATAACGGGTAATGTTTAAAAGCAATAATGGAATGAAGCGTTCATGAATTGATAATTTTATTATTTTTATTGAATTTTTGATGTGATAATATTTATAGAATGGAAGTAATTTTCAAATAAATAGTTTCAAAAAATAATGTCACTATTTAATTGAAAATCATTTTCAAACTATAAATTTTGTTATGTAAGAAATTCAACAAAAATAATTATTAAATTCTTCGGTGATTTTTAGTCCACCATGTATTATTATCACTTTAACTGCCATATCATTTAGTATTTATAATTATAAATAATTTCCTCGACCCAAAAGAACTATTACATATGTCACGAAAAATAAAACAACTATATAGAGATTCTTAACTTTACTATGGCAGTCAAATTGTTAATAATAAAAAAATTTTTTAAATCTGCTCAATCTCTGACATTCTACTCAATTTCTAATAATAAGTATTCTCAAAGAAACCATTCAAATTTTTTCTAAAATGAAAAAGAAATTTTCAAATTTCGAACAATATTTTATTCAAATCTTGAGAATAATTATTAATTCGTGATAAAAGGAGAATTTTACCTAATGCAGGAGAATTTTAAACGAAAGTATCTTGATGGCAATATTTCTTTTCTTCTCAATTGAACAAAAAATGTAGAAACTTCAAAATTTATCATAAATTCGTCCACGTATACACGCTCCAACACGTTCCCGCTCGGGTGCACGCGCGTTGCAACGAAGCGAGCGTTGCACATCGTTCGTTGCAACGCACGATGACCTCGCGTTTCTCATGAGCGTTCGGGTGATACGAGAACCAGTATTCGAGCCACACGCTTTTGTTTTCCTATTAGTTTAGATAAGGTAATTAGAGCGTACATGCGTGTTAAAACGCGAGATCGCTAGCAGGACGCGATATTAATTCCGTTAGATTATGAGATCATCGAGGATATTCGCGATGCAACCGGACATCCGCGCGTAAATCGTTGTTTCTGATCGTCTTTACAATTATTCGTTCACTATGTTTCATTTCTTTTTGAAGATATAGAGGAAGCGGTAGTAATATGGAATATCCTGTTTGCGTTGACCTAGAATATCTTGCAATAAGTTTTAGAAAAATAAATAAATAATTTTAGAAAGATTATTTGAAATGTGCTGCAAAAATTTAAGCAATATGAACCTCATCGAAGTTATAAATATTTTACTTTTTCTAAGAAACATTAGGATTAATGATTAGATTAATTTTAATGGTGAATTAGATTACTGATTAATTATGAAATATTACTATGAAATTAACGAATAGTAAAAATGATAAATGTGATACATAAAAGTAATCTTGAATTTCAATTAAATCTTGACTAAAATAAAAAATTGATATTTAGCAATTTTAGACCCATTTCATTTAATTTGTTTTAATTATAAGTATTAATTAACTTGTTTAATCATTCATAATCGTAGCGTTCCATATTACTACCACCTCTTCTATATCATTGGAAAGAAACGCAGACGAGATAACAGGAGTTCCCTGAAAATATCGAAAATATTCAACGCGTTATCTGTCGATTTTACATTTAATTACACTTTACGGGAGGCCACATTATTTCTGTGCCGAGAGAAACCGTTTCCGTGATAAATTTCTGACAGGTTATCGGCTCCGTACTTCACCATTGGTCGAGTGACAGAAATTCAAGATACGAAATGTATTCATGATATTAATTTTTCAACAGTACATAATAGACAATGCAAAAGGAAGAGGTTTTTTCCTTGAAATATATGTCATGCAATCGAAAGGTAAATACAGTTATCTATTCGCAATGTCATTGTTTTTATAAGTATTACAGTGTTACTGCAAAGTGTAAATTATGTATACTTCTTTTTTGCTTCATATAGTTTCTTGATATTTTTTCATTATAAATTAAAATGAGTTTTTTTGGGAAATTAATAGTTTACAGGATATTGTACAAGGTTCAATATCTTGTTATTGATTTAAGCATTATAATTTTTTTTACAAGGTTTCAATTACTCAGTTTCAATTAGACTCATCTCAATGTTCTTCAACTTTAGTAATAAAAAAATACGAAAAACAACATTTTAATAGGGCAAGAAAATATTAAATCAGCTCATGTGTTAGTATAATAAGTTTAATAGAACCAGATTTACTAATTGATCTAAATTAAAGTTTATGTTTCTACTTTTTATCTCTTTATTGTCGACTAGATAGGACACGAAACTTGCCTCCAATCTCATAACTCGTTTCTTATACTGATGCAAAAAGATCTAAATTGTCGTTACTCTTAATTATTACCCTTTTCTAATTTTAAAAGAGATGGAAAAAATTAACCCGTTAGATAAATCTTTAAAGGATAAATCTTCTAATTCCATAAAATAGAAATTATTACAAAAAATTATAATTTTTATTTTACATCCAGCTTATTCAAAACCACCATACAATTTCTCAAATAATAAAAACAGTATCTGCCTCGGTAATTTCACTGCTAGAATTCCAAGTACAATCGCTAGAAAACTTCCAAGACGATCAGAAGGTCTCGAATGAACAGGGTGCCAGTGAAATTCCTCGAAATCGGTATTTCGATCGTTTGACATTTGCAACGCTCAATTGCAGTTGCACGCCTAGCAGGACTAGCTTCTTGTTTTTTTCCTTTCGCGAACATTGTATATTTAGTAGCCGTTCGCTCCCCATCCTCTTCCTCAGAAGGTAGAAAGGGAGGTTCGCGTACCGAGTGGTTGGAAATCGATCGATCCGTGAAATATTCATCGCGTTCCGTGGCTGCAGCGAAGGAATCGGCCTAGGGACCTCCGGTTCGTATCGATTAATCGATACCCGAGCCCATCGTGCACGATTTCGGTCTCGTCTGCGACCAAACACGAATATTAATCTCCCTCTATTCGTCCTTGCCACGACTATTTTTAAAAACTTAATGCATCCCCCTGTTCGTTGCTTCTACACTCTATCCTTCATATATACACCCCCTTTTTTTCGGTTTCTCTACCCCTTTCTGAGCTCTCTTCTTTCGTTTTCTTTCGCGGGCACACTGCCAGCTTGATCCTGGAAAGGATTTCAGAAATTCCAGCCTGTAAACTCCAAGCAATCGTTCCCACTTTTACCGCCACTTTGGCACAGATATTTTCACAGTTTTCGCTTCTTTTTGAAAATCAGCGTTCAAAGTATCAATGATTTTTATTTTGAATATCATTTTGTCGTAGCTGAGATACTTCTTTACTGTCATTCATATGCTCTTCTATAGAGAAATTAAATTTATGATTTTTCCAATGAATAAAATTTTAATTAAAATTGGTATTATAAATCTTGATGAGTTGTAGATACATAATTATTATTCGGGGATCAGTTTGATAATTAAATGTAGTGAGCCAAATTTTAATTAAAATTAGTATTTTTGGGGATCATTTTGAAAATCAACAAGGAAAATTTTAAGAAGTTACAAATTCGTAATTATTTATTGTACAGTGTCAAGAAAAATGTGAGAATCAATTTTAACCAACATTTTGGTCTTTGATTTTTATAGTATTGTCATGGAAACGAGAATGAATGATTTGCTGAATATTTAACTGAAATAACAAGACGATGGATGTCTTTGCAGCTTCATAATTCTTTCAAGCCACCATCGACGTATTCGATTGTACTAAGCGTTCAGAAGGTTGCTTTTCGTATTTGCATCGTCACGTAAGCCTCCGCGTAATAGCGCTGAACGTTTGCTAGCTCTCACCTCGTATTTTCAACGAACTCTGATCGCTCTGATAAGCCGGCTCGACGTTTAAATCGTACGTGATTCTGCGTTTAATCGGGCTTTAATTTTCGTTCCGCTGAAACGAGGAACGCTGCTGAATTCGATCGTTCGGCGAAAAACTAAAGAATTGAAAACAACCCCTTACTTGTTCCATTCCGTTTTTAAGGAGGATCACGTTTCCACGAGTACTTTGTTTTTTATATATAATATAGTATTTCACATTTTTTAGAAATAAATTATTTCAAAATTTGGAAAAAAATAACAAGTTTCAAGTGTCACAAAGGGTTAATAGAAAGGAAAATACTAAAGCAACTAGAAATTTATTTTTCTTTTGAAAATTAGATATTGTAGACAAAGTTTTAACATCTTCCATGCTATACGATATTTCAAATTTTGGAAATTTCGAATTTTTTGAATGACGTATGCATAGTTTATTTTATTATTTGAGCAAAGATTTCTGAAAGTGCATAATATTGAATCACAAGAAGTGCATCATTTGTTCCAAATTTTTTACAAATCTCAAGAGTTAATATTTTGAAAAAGTATGAAAATATAATAGATATTATATTTGTCTTCATTTCTGACGAAAAATTAATCCAACCATACATGCAAGACTATACCACTGAAAGGGTTAAACCACCCCCCTATATCACCCACCCTCCATCACACTAATCTCAAAATATACCAAATCAATCTCTTTTTTCTCATTGAAAAGGACAACCAATTAAATGATCATTTAACGCGAAACAGAAGAAGGTTCCAATTAAACGAGAAACAAGAATAACTCGGTTATTCTTCGAGTGGTTCGATGGGAAACGAAGTCCTCGATTCTTGTACGATGTACGCTTCGTTGATGATCCCCAAGGAATCAGTCGATCTTGCGAAACGAGAGAAAATAAAAAATAGTGAAACGAGATCGATGGGAGGGCGAAACGAACCGAACGATTTCTGCGAGCGGAATCCTTATCCGGTCAGCGGACGATTGCCGCGGAAAAATCGCAATTAACGAGGAGCCGAGCGTTATGAGCGTAACCTTGCAATCGTAAAGGTCTAAAAATATAATGAACGCACGGAAAACTGCATAATGCATCGACCCAACCGCGCTGCGTTATCGTGCTAGCGAGCGAGCACGCATGCATGCATGCATGTATGCAGCGTGTACGTCACGACAGATAAATCGTAAATTGGACAGTGATGCTCAATTTTCCGGAGAACCCGCGAGAATTCTCGACCGTCTGATCGATTTAGTCCATTACGAGTTCTTGATATCACTTTTCATTTAACCCTTTCGCTTCTGATATGATCCTTCAGGTAGCAGATTAGGATTTATGCAACCCTTGGTTACAAATTTTTGATTAAATGTAATAACAGGAAAGTAATTAGGTATGGGACCATCTTATTCAAAATTATATTATTTGACACAGGACGTAATTTATTAAGTTTCTATCAATTTCAAAATTATATTAACAATTTCTCGTTTTTAGTTAATAGTTCATTTTAGTTCAGTTAATAGCTGAAGTGAAAATCTATGATTTCTTTTAAAAGGGCTCGTTTCATTAACTCTGGCGTACATATTCGTGATAAAGAAAAACTTTCATTGCCTCGTGGAAGAGAATATTTGAAACTCGAACGTTGACATAACTTGAGAACTGAAATGAAATTGCTAGCTGGTTTAAACACACGTTGAAACAACTTTTGCTGAGTATAATAGTTGAAATAATGCACGCAATGCCACAATGGTAATTGTTCCGTGCATGTGAATCGCAAGAAACAGGGGAAAAAATTGTGAATTCAAGGGGAAACGGATCGTCTGTGATCAGACGCACTTTACTCGTGAATTTCTATGTGTGTTATTTTAGAAATTAGAGAGTAAAAGTTTCTCGAATGCACCTCGAAAAACCACACAGTCGAACTTTTCTTATTTTCTTGAAGGATCATTCTAATTGCCTATGCTACTAATTTACAATGATATCAATTACTTAATTCTTATCTAGAAATTGGATAATTCAAATTTTCTTCGCCACAATATTTCCATTATTGAAACATCTATCTTATCAATACTTTTACCATATTTCCTAAAACCCAATCACTATATTTTTAATTAACAAATTAGATGAAACACTCAATTTTTAGTCCTATTTAGTGTCAATGAATTATTAGAGTATATAATTCCTCTATCTATAAGAATATAATAACAAAAAAAGAAACGTCAATGACAATGAAAAATTCAAATTTTCCTCGCTAAAAGTCATTACATTTTGAAATTAGTGAAAAAATCTTATGTTCAAGAAGATTATTTTCTCGCCAATCCAAGGGTTGAAGAAGACTAATCCTTATCAAAGTCTCATTAATTGCCCCGTCAGTAAAAAAAGAGATCTTCAGCCCTGTCTGTCAGAAGAAAAACCCTGTTTTTCTTTCTTTTTTCTAACAATTTCAAACGCGTCAGTTGTCATCGACGTTCCATTTACACGCACGCACAAACCAACTGTATTTCCTTTGGTGGGTGCACGGACACGTTCGAGGTCGCAATTACGCCACGAAACGCGGATCAACGATCGCCCAGTAAAGTGCAATCGAGAAGAGAATTAATGAACGGCGTGCACCGCTGACGCAGAGTACAATCAATTAGTAAAGTTCCAATTAACGTAGGTTTTAGGTCATCCCGATGGCTGACTCGCGCAGGCTCCACTGATCACGACATCGACGCGACCATTAAGATCCAAACTTTGAAGGGATTTCGGGTTTTTTACCAGAATTGATTTCTTTTTTTCTTGTTATTCTTTGCTTGGTTATTTTAATAGTCTTAAATTGACTGCCATGAAATGATCGGTGACTCAAATTTTGTCAAATAATTAGTAAAAGAGAAAAGAAGAGAAATTTTGAATAACATTAATTTTGCAAGGTGAAAATTAATCAATTATACCTTTTGTCTACATAGCCTTTTCTACTTTGGCAGTCAATTTGTTAATTATTAAAATTATGAAATTTAAAAATATATTTAACAAGTTGATTGTCATGTTACTGGGTGGGTGATGCTTGAATTAAAAATCTGTTCTTTGAACTTATCGTGGAACATGTTAAAATTTTGTTTGTAAAAGAATTATTGACACTTATTTATTTTATTTTTTATAACTGGAAACCAGTTCTAGCTTCGTCTTTTAAAAATTGGAAAATATGATTTTTCAAATAACACGAAATGGATCAATTAAAAAAATCGTGGCTCCTCTTCCTTTTTCTTATTATTCCTCATATTCTTTTATCTACAATAATAGAAATTAATTTGTTTATGGTAGCTTAGGTAAAAATTATTTTATTATTACATTAAAAAATAAGGGATACTTCCGAAAACTCAGTAATATGTTGAATTATCTACTTATATAATTAACGAGCAGCTTCAGTAATTATTTGAAAAGAAACAGATCTGGGTAGAATAATTAGTGAAACTGATGTTATTCCTTTCGTTGTATTATAAGTTTGTTGGCTATTTATTTTTTAAGAAATTAAACCGAGCTATAATAGTACAAAATCCTTACGAATCCACCAAGAAGTAGGGAAATAAAATATTTAAAAATTGTTTTTTATTTAAAGTATCTAGAAATTAACTCGTTTAAATGTTATCACTATATTGGTTGTATATTTACCTCGAAAACTTCAAAACTTCTTGGTATTTCAGAAAAGTGCAATAATCTGATTCCCAAAATTATTTAATCCATTGTAAATAATTCAGATGAATCTATTGTATGTTAACTTTATTTGAATTTCACTCGTTATCGTGTATATCTAAGTTTCTAACTATTTTTTTTGATGAGATCCTATATTTTTCTTCGTTCTTCTTCTATTTGCCAGCGAATTGTGTTTCTTTTGTCTTTAAGCCACCCCCTCCCAACCCCTGCGTCTTTGAAACTCGCGAACAAAGGTTCGAAATCGATGTGAAATCTCAAGTTTCGTGAGTTTTCATTCGATTTTCGATCTCATTCATCGTCCATCGTGAAAACTGCACGTGCCTCAAACACTATCTCGTTTCTGTATATAGTAAACTATACTGTAGGCATTCTAAGTATTCCTGCTAGGCACTTAGAGCCTCGTGTTAATGTTGTAGCTTGTAATCGTTCGCCAAAAATACTGAGAAAAACTTAACACGTTCGCTACCACGGATCACTATTAATTATTTATTATTTAATCGCCAACTTCTAATTCCTTTGATTAATAGTGTATTACTTAAGGTGTATTACTCGATTGGCTCCAATTTTTTACGTTTATTGAAAGAAATTATAAGAATATCGATAATGTTGTCTAAATTATAAGACAAATTTTAAGTTTTATTTATTTATTACTGTATATTTAAGTTATATATAGATAGAGCTACGAATATAATTTTTATTTAAAGTGAAAAAGGGTATATAGAATGTTAACACTTTGACATCCGCATTTTAGTAGACTGCTCTAACAGATGGAAATTTTTATTTTTAACAAATCTTTTTTGTAGAATCATTTTTACGTAAGATATTACTCCTACAAAAATTCATGTATGTTGACGTGGTCAAGGTGTTAATGCACTGTACGTGAGCATAATCGCACAAATACATTACGTTGAGTGCAAATAATAAGAGTGGTAGTGAACGTGTTAATCGGTGCAATGAATTACGCGATAACCGATTGCATCTTAAAGAACGTTTGATTCATGCAGAGCTAAAACTGTTCTTAAAATTATGATGCATTAGATTGGTACTTAAATTCGCAAAAGGAAGATGGCCATCATAAATATGGCAAATAATTATTTATTCCGATAAAATTTTGATAAATAATTGTAAATTGCGAATTTAATTGCTGATCTAATATTAGGTTGTTGCATATCAAATGACTGGTTTTGAAACGAAATCATCTTGATTTGATTTTATGACAAAACTGTTTTGGAGTAACATTTATGGTATATCAATTTACAGCTTAAGATTTTACAAAAGTTACCGCATAAAGGTTTTATTAACATTTTCAATACAAAATGGCTGATTCTTCGAATGACCCAATTAATTTACAGATATTGATCATTAGTAAATATCTCATTTCCACTTGCTTATACCTCAAAATGTTGCATAAATTTTTTAATCTACAGTTTTCTGTTTATACAAATATTTTTAGAATATTCTATATAAAATGTAAAAATACAAAGTTATGATACCTCACTTACTAAGTTGTGAATTATTTGCTCTATTGAAGGACCAACCATTTTGCATTAAGAGTACTAATAAAACCTTTATATAGTAATTTTTATAAAGCATTAAACTTCAAATTGACATATCAGAAGTGCTATTTTGCAATACTCTTATGTCATGAAATTATATCAGACTGTCTATGATCCAAAATCAATCATTTAATATTCCACAATCTAATAACTCATTGCTTGATTATTTCCAGATTATTTGATTATTGCTTGATTTATTTATAAGTATTTTGTTAAACAAAGAATAATCGGTTCTTTAAGATGCAAAGCTCGAAAGCGATGGTGGAAAGGTTCGATTCAACTGCTGAAGATGTTGGAATCTTTTTTTATTTAAAAAGATCCTATCTTAAGTTAGTTCGACGTTGTAGCTCTCGAGTTTCTGTTCTGAAGTTCCTAAAGATTCGTTTCTAACTCAATTGTATATAATATATAAGCGATAGATTGTACTTACTTAGTATGGTTAATGTTAACGTCCTGTCGTGTGTAGATAGAGCGAGTAAGTAATTGTTCGAGATATCCAAAATCCGACTTGTGTAGCATGAAACGAAATTTATTTATAATTGTGTGCGTTACGTTTCGTTCTCTCGTTTTATTTTTATTTAAACGATTCCCCTCGCGCGTACCCCATTATCTGACCAATGGAATTCTTGCTGGCTGCCTTTTTTACCACGCCTTTTCAAGATAACGTTGCAGCCACAGCGATATTTTATTGACACTATAACGAACGATCCTGCCTTTTCTCGCCGTTCCTCTATGTAATTACCAGTTTATTTATTACAGCTTCTATTTTATTTATATCGCATTGGAATGATTGATATATTGATCATTGAAGTTTGGCGGAAATTTATTCGAGGCACGTCCATCACTAAAGCGTTCGTTCATTTTTCTCGCTTTTTTAGCTTTGGATTTGGTACTTTGAGATCAATGACTAAATTAATATTTTTTATTTTTTAATATTAGAAAATAATATATAAAATTTGGAGAATGCAAATTACATAGAGCTTGAAATCACAGTTAAATTATTTAAATTAATTATTAATTATTATCTCTGCAATTCACTATTCAAGTTTTTACATTTTAAAAGCATACAATGTATTTTGTAACTTTAGATTCATTTTTATACCGAAAAGAGGATATTGAAATAACCATGTTTGAAATTTGTTGTATTGTACTGCACAAAATCGCCAGCTTTCAAATTAAAATTTATTCACTATATTGTTACTATATGTACATCAGATATGTAATATACATTTAATAACAATGTCATTAGAGTTTGTTCTTGGAATGCTTTTAATCTAGAAAATATAAAAACATACCGTGAATACTAACAACACTAAATTATTGAAAAATTTCATTGATTTCAAAGTACTACAAAGAATCAAATAGAAATAATTAAAATTATTCTCACAAGTATAATTCCAATGTATTTATAACTTGTAATTACATTTTCTTATTTTATTCTTCCAAGTGACGCGCGAGGGGGTGCGTCAACCATTTCCGTCCACAAACGTTGTGACACTTTTTATTTAAGTTTACCTCGCTTTAAACAATGATCAGTAAGTTTGGCGAAGGTTTGACTATAGGATAGTCCATTATACTTTTTTTTTTTTTTTTTTTTTTTTTAATTAGTGTCGATTGTAAATAGAACGTACGCGTAGCATATCGTCCGTATCTCTTGCCAGGGGGTATCGCGTTGCAATACACACATATCGGATAGATTTAATTCCTAGTTAGAGTTCCTGTAAGGGCAGTTTATCGTTAATTAACGCCGCGAATTCTCTATCCCCTGTTTTTCCGTGAACCTGCAAGAAGAAAAATGATGGTAGCCGGTGAAAATCCATCTCGCTGGCCACAGTCGAATTCTTTTTTATTATCGATGATCTCATGATGATCAGATATATATATACAAAAATTTTCTTAATTTTCATCGACGATGTTTCCTAATCTCTGATAGGAAATTACAGAAAATGTGACAATTGATACTAGAACAACCAGAATTGAATGTATATCTAATTTTAAATTAAAAATAAATAATTGGAGGGTGGGAAATGAATTAAAATCTTTCTAAATATTTTGATAGCAATATGAAATATCGAAATCCATACATAATTTTAAATTAAAAATAGATAAATAAGTGATGGGAAATAAATTAGAATCATCCCTAATCTTAACAAAAATTTCTCTAATTTAAAATAAAAGATCTAAAATTTATTATTATAACAAATTTGGTTGTACTATTAGTAAATATCGCGACTAATAGCTATCTGGTTTATCTTCAGTACAGGGTGGAAAATTAATATATCTGCAACAAAAATTAAACAGATTTCGAAAAGCACAGTTCCACTTGAATCTTTGAATTGTATTAATTATATACAAGTGTCGCAGAATCATCAGCTCGTATCTACATACGAGTTCTATCACGAGAGATTCTATTTCTCTTGATTATCCTTAACGATTACAGCGGATGGTATTGACAGTATTAAAAGAATTACAAAGAGTTAAGTGATTCTGTCGTAGTTGTTCGATTAAAATGATACACACGACAGTGCGATGAAGAAAACGGATATATTTATAAAACGTATGTGTACACAGATTTATCGCGGGAGGCGCGTAATTGGCAAAAAAAAAGCACTTTTTATGAAGTACAAGACGTTAATAGGATTTTATTAGTAACGACCGGATGTGACGCGAGTGTTTCTTGTATGAAAGATAACCGAGTGTTTGCGTGTGTGTATAAGGAGAAATAACGAAAGAAAAAAGAAAAAAAGAAAAAAAGAAAGAACGTAAAAGATGATTTTATTTAGGGTAAGGGGAGAGACAGGAGTGAGAACAAGGGCGTCGCATGTACAATAATTTTTTTTCTAGGTACCTATACGTATATGTAACGAACCTATGAAACATTATTAGAGCGATTATTAATTTTTTTTTTATTTTTTTTTGTTTTTCTCGGACTAAAGTTCCTTGGGGGTAACGCGTTTGGTACGTGTCTCGAACCGAAACTACCCCGATGTGATGACGGTGCTTTGTTTCTTCTTTTTAATTAGAAACTATTGATTTTTATCATCATCCTTGAGCGGCATAATTATGTTACTTAGGATTTTATTTTGTTATTCTAACAATATTATTATTAATTATTATTATTACTATTATGATTAATTATTATTATTATTAATATTATTATTCACGACATACTATTACGTTTACTTATACATACGTTATTAAAATATACGAATGCCTATTTTCAAACACGATATACCTTCGTATTTATCCTTTCGTTTATTATTTTTTATTTATCAGCTTCCTTCTCCCTTCTGCCTCCTGTTGTCACTAGGGTTGTTGTAAGTTTCTTCTGTGATTGAAATTGAACCACGTTGTTGATCAATAGTTACTTATTGAGTGTTAATAATTGTAGCGATGGTTTAAGAACTTTGTTCATTATTTAATTATCATAAGGGTTGATTAACGATAGGAAAAATGATGGTTTGCAATTAATCGTGGGATTCTAGTTCACAGAATGATTAATAAAAAAGAAAGGAATTCGTGGAATCGATTTTTGTGATTAGAATTGTGTTCTGATGATTCGACAGAAAATGATTCTTGACTTGGTTCTATTCGACTGCGGAGGGTGGTCGCGCAACAGGGGTAAGTCTTGTTTCTTTTATTTTTATAAGAACACATAGGAAAATAATGGAAGTGTAAATGAATTACAAGGTTTTTTTTAATTAAATTGATTACTGTTATTCTTCTATGCATGGAATTATTAAAATATTAAATGATAAATTTGGTGAAAGGGGTTGAAAGAAAATTAATGACTAATTCTGTATCCTATTTTAATTTTCCTATTATTCTAATTTGCTTAATTTTTGAGTATAAAGAAAATAATAAAATCAGATGTATATTTTCAAATATTTTAAATCAAATTCTTAAACAGCTTACTTAACGATTCACCACTTAACTCAGTATCAATGAATCTCGTGAAAAAATTTACAATTGAAATAGGAAAGATCGACGCGATACCGAAAGTGCACATGCGAGCAAAAAATTGATTAAGATATTGTTCGTTGACATAGTAACATATCAAACCAGTCGCGCTATATTGCGTTAGATTTAGCGATTGTGGGTCCTTTCAAACGTTAAAATGATCCATGTCGATGGAATAGAAAAAAAAGAGGAGTGTGAATAAAGAGGGAGAAAAAATCTAACGTGCCGTTCGCGTGCGAAAATGATACGTTCTGATCGAATTAGATAACCGTATAATGATGTCATCAAGCTGATGTTTCTTGCCTCTAGATTATTCGTTCGATGAATAATTAATCAGTAGTCTTGTAAAACTTTACGTACAAAGGTACAAACAAACGATAGACGTTTTTTTTTATCTGTTTTACGACTCCACGTGTTTCCCCCGCATTTGGAAAAAAAAAGAATTTATTACGAGTGTACGATGATGCTTCAGTTATACGTTCATGTATGCTTGTTAAAAATTTTATGACGTCGATAGAGAATAGTTGTTTTATTCATTATAATTTTGAAATGCAAAATACTGGAAAATGAATTTCTGAATAATTTATTGATATATACTTACTGTTATTGTTGGAGTCTTATTTAATTTTTGTTGATCAATTGAATAATTGTAGTATGTGATATGTTAATGAGTGATTAAGTGTTATAATGTTTATATTTATTGTAGTTGTAGAGTAATTGCTTTGAGTATACATTTATCACTTATTAGTGGTTAACGAAGTATTCCTTCGAATTAAATAATTAGTGATTATAGATAGGAGTGATTAGTAATTATCTAACAGACTTTAAATAAATTTTTTATCATTTTATGAAGATTAGGCAATTTACTTAGTATCAGTTAAGTTACTGATTTAAAAAAATGGAATTGGCAAATATTATATTCACTTTATTAAGTAATGATATTTTATTTAATAAAGTGAGAAATTAATTTCATTTATTTCGTTTAAAAACGAATGATATTGTTAATATTCTTAATACGTTTGATAATCTAATATTTGTTAACAAAAATGTGTTTTGAATTCAAAAATACTTTCCTTTGACATCGTTAAGAAATTGAGAAGTTTGGGATACAATTTAGTGAAAATTATAGGATTATCCTAAAAAGGGAACCTTTTAAAAATTTGACACTTAGTTAAGCCATTAATTTATAAAAAAAAGTAGTATAACTTAATTTCGTTTTCAGTATTACAATGTGATCATTATTATTAGTTTACAGACGTATCAGTATTAATATAATTTCGCGTAGAACTTATTCTTAATCTACAATTAACCTAAGTTCGACGTAGATAATTTTTCGATGAAGAAGCTCGTGGAAAATTTTTGGGAAAACTTGGAAGCCTCGGTTGAGAACCACTGATACGCATTGCCGATTAATCGCGTCGTGGCTGGTGCTTGCAGAATTATTGCGAATACGACTTATTACTTTTATTTTCTTGAATGACCGCAAATTTTTATGTAAAACACGCTATGCGTTTTTCTGAATCTTAATGATCTTTCATGATCATTCGTGATAAATATTTATTCAGCGCTGAAAACAGGCTGAAAATTCTGAAAGAACGTCTCACAGTACATTTAAATCTTGAAAATTTGAAAATATCAAATAATTTGTGTTTCAACACTTTGAGTATCTAGAAAATCGTGAAAAGTTTGCCCAATCAGTAATATTACTATTAATCAATTTGATACATTATTTTGGTGATATTCAATTTTCTCTATTGAATACATTTCCAAATATTTAACCCTTCTTTGGATAACTTATAATTTGAATAATAATATAATTATTAAAAAATTTGTATAATTCTCAAATTTATAAATAATGCAAAGAAAATCATTTTGCATTTACAAATTTGATAAAGTGTTACTTAAATCAAATAATATTCCTGAGAAATTAAATTTGGAAAATTTATAAAAATTATAAAAATTTATAAAAATTCATAAGAGATCCACTCAAAGTGTTAACTCAAGAAAGCAAACATTTACTTCTAACAATCATAAACCATCGTTTTCTATTTTACGATCGCCCCAATTCTCCCAGAATCCCCAAAATCGGTCGCAACAATTTCCCAAATCTTGTCCATTATTCGAACGGACAAAGATGGGTCGTTTGGAAGCGGAAAATCCTCGTTTTTCTCGGACTCGATGAAACGTTGAACACGACAACGTGACGAGAGGAAGGGAGGAAAAAAAAAGAGAACACTTTGACGATTGCCGGCGCACTCGACCGACTGTAACATAAAGTAGGCTTTAATGATTAACGGGGAAAACGAGAGGAAGGAAAAAAAGACACGACACGTGCACATACACACACACGCTCACATACACACACACACGCTCACACACACATACGTGCAGACCAAGCGCGTACGGTCGCGCGCATACAGACACAGCCAGGACATAAGTGGCATAAGCATACTTTACGTATAGTACTTTATCGCAAACACATAAGTGAAGCATGTAGTGTTCCGATTACACGTAGGCGAGTTTAGAGAATACACGTGGCCGTGAAAATTTGTGCGCGTCTGCGAGATAGCATGCGCTAAGGGTTTCGCGCCATTTCATTCGAATCGATTTAGACTCCGATTTTCGAAAAATTGATTTTTGCAATATTTTCAAATATTTATTTAGTATTCAATATAGAATATAAGCACGTTTGCTATTAATTTAACGTGGATTTGCATCACACTCAATATTAACCCTCTGATGGTACGGACGGGGTCGAATCTGACCTCAATCATTAAAAATCCACCTTACCATTCAAAAATTAATAATATTATTTTAATTTATTCTGTTCATCCAGCAAACGTCTACGACCGTGTTAATTCATAGCGAACGTGTTAACTAAGAGCAATGATAATTTTTTTTTTTTTTAATTAAGCACTAATCGATGATAATTAGCGAATTGATTTCTTTTGGGTTGTACGAAAATCACGAGCTACAGTTGTATTCAATTCTGAATACCTCTATTTTCGGTTTATTTATTTCATGTTGAATGAAGATGTTACAATTTTTTCTTATGAAAATTGTAATAGAAAGTCGGGGATTAAACGATTCGAGCGACTTCGATCGCGCGAGCAACTCGCGTCACCGTTCCGCGTCTACTCGCCTGGCATTGAATTGCACATTTACACGAAACTGAGATCGACATTTGTGTAAATGGAACATTTCCATATCAGTTCATATCAAATTACGTCAATGGTTGTGACCGTTCGAAGTTGTCATTGAAATTTTGAATTTATTCCCCTGAAAAGTGTCTGTTCTATTTTTCTGTTTCTGATTTTTTGAATTTAATTAATCGTCAAATTGTCCACAGTTTAATTTATCATTTAGAAATACTTCTATATAGTTGAATACTTTCATTTGTCTTTAAAAAAAAATTATCACATTAACGAAGAAAACAAAGATTTCTACCCCTAATTATAATTTAAAAGTCAATCCTATTTCTCCAAACTGTAACATCGATTCTGAAGAACCCAACTCGATTCGCGACCCTTAAACAAGTCAGAGTTCTCTTTGAGCATCGACTTTCAGAATGCTTCTTCTTTTGTTTTCCTTAGTCCTAGCACGATTCCCTTTCTGGGCTTCGGTTCTCGAGGGCTAAGGGCGGTCACGACTCGTTGGCGGCTGCTCCCGCTCTCTTTTGTACGTTTAGAGTGGCACTGCATTGTTCGCGCGAGTACGTACGCAGAGCGGAGACACGAAACCAGGTCAGGGGTTGAGGGTTTGCACGCTTAACGCGTGAAATTGAAATTATCGAACAATTTCGATGGATGATATAATATGCTTCTGCCTGAGAGAGGGCACTTTGTTGTATCAATTGTTGCAATTTCTTAATTAACCCTGAAAAGACCAAAGGGCATCTCGAACTTCCCAGTTACAAAATATTAAAAATATATTATTTATTTCATATGAAAAATTTCCAAGAAACTTTTTATTTTCAAAAATTAATTTGTCTTCAAGATTAGTATTGAAAAAGTGATGTTATTTATTAAAATTTTTAAATTATTCATAAAAGATTCGAACCTGTTTCGTCTAGATTACACTTATATTATAATTGTGTATTTTTATAGTAAATAAAAATATTGCCTTTGTCGAAGTGATCACAGTAATAGCAATGGTTCAATGAATACGAAACTAAAGCAGATATCTGTGTATAATACGATCGACGTTTAAATAACAACTGAAGGGGTTAATGCATTCCGCTATAAATGTCATCTTCGCTGATACATTTTATTACACGTTAATTAATGCTACCTCCGAAATTGAATTGGAAAGCTGCTACAAGAAACTAGGCAGCTAGGAACCGAAAGTGTCCTGGCAACGTTTCAAACTTCTGCCGCAGAGCAGCTCGTTATTCATTAATTACGGAATTGAAAATCTCCATCTCGATACTAATTTTGATAAATTTCACAACGTCACAGTTGACATGTATTTTCACGTTAAAATAACCTCCTGTATTCTGCATTTAATTTCGTTTAATAACTAACCATGATTGTAGTTTAATGATCATTATCAATGTAGCAGTTTCAATTAAAGTTGATTGATGGCATTCATCGATCAATCTGAACCAGTTTAACTTTGCTTTTTAAAAGTGTCCAGATTTAATCTTCGAATTTTTTTTTTTTATTAATTTTAGTAATTATATTATGATTATTTGTAAAAGCTATAAATAATGTTTCAAAATTACAATTATTTTATTATATTAAATTTGAAATATCAGTCATCAATAATCTCCATAGTTAATTAATATATTACCACTATATTAATCAAAAACACCAATTAATGAAAAACACAGCATCCATCATAATTTGCTTTAATATCTCAATTATTAATTTTTGTTAGAAAATTATTTTTAACAATATATTAGGAAATTGTTAATATCTACCCTTTTTATTTTTCTGGTGAACAAGAATTTTCCATTTCACTAACTAATAAAATTCTCGAGGGCAAAGCATACAAGGCGTTCGTCGCATCCTTATTGGCGTGGCAATGTGTTCCTAAGATTAAGCGTCGAGACGAGCGGCGTCTCGCACCCTCAACCCCTTCGGCGGCCAGCAATTATTGCTGTTAAAACGGGGAGAGAAGCGCGTGAGACAGAACAATAGTGAACTAGCGGCTAAGTTTAACGTAATTAAGTTTAAAGGAAGTGAGAAAGTTATGATACACGCTGCTCGACTACAAACGATCGCGATAGAGGGTTGATTCGTCGCGATGAGATGAGTAGTTTGCTCGTCGAAGAGATCAGCTGATCGAATGTACGAAACGATTGATCAGACATCGATGATTCATTTTATCTATTATACTGGCTCGATATATTTTAGACTTTAATAGGAGACTGACTGAGCACAAAGGGGTGGCTGCTCGTATCAGAGTCGTTCGGGGGATGAAATATCGATCGTCGGTGTCTTGATCATCGAACGCTGTCAATTGGCGATTTTTAAACAACTTAGTTGCTCCGTGGTGGATTATCAATGGAAGGGTTAAAATGTTCTCGTGATTTTTTATTTTGGGAATGAAAATGAGTGACATCCTTGATTTCTTAAATTTAAGAAAGAAATACATTATTATTCTATTAAAAAATTTTTTAATAAAAGTTATTAACCCTTTAGCTACTATCTCATTAAGATAATTTATTTAACGCTGTACTTAATGAATCAAATTTGAATATTAATATTTTAATGATTCATGTCACGAATTTTTATATTATTATTTTTTACTCTGTTTAATTTTTAGCTTATCACTATTACTAATAACACAGTGTAAAGCTAAAGGGTTAAAGAATTCATCCCTCAAAAATTATTTAACTACCCAGAATGAATTGTCATTCGAAAAAAAATGTTCTCCATTTAATCGAACCTTTTGAAATTGCAAAGCACTGTTTCGACGCGGAACTTTATTATCGCAAAAGGTAGTCTGCCAATTTCAATTTTGACAGCATTATTTTAGCGTTCGATTAATTATTCTCGAACACACCATGCGTCTATAATAAGGTGATTTACATTAATACCACGAAATCGAACGGCAATCGCGCACAATTTTAAAGCTCAATTCCGTGAAAATTACCAGGACATTTTTAATCCATCAAAGCGAAAGACGGAGCAACAGAATTTTACATATTACATCTCAAAGAAACATTCAAACCGGGGAGTGTAGTTCTTTGAAAGATCCAATGAATGAACGTTCCTGAGATCTTCAAGGAATTACATTCACGAAATGAGATAGCAATACGAGATGAAACGTTAATTGTTACTACTTGGTGCTCAACGGTGTATTATAGATGGTCTGTTTGCTCGCTCAATCCGGAACAACCCTTGCCGCTTTAATTTGACCCTCTTAATGCCATTTCCGTTAATGTTGAATGCATAACGAGACTCGTCACTGAAGAACCCTCGTGTGCCGAACAACTGTTGCTCTCTAATAATTAACCGAAAAGAAAATTTCCATTCTGTCTCTGGGTACCTTAAAAAAAAAAATGAGGGGTTCATCTTTCACGATGATATTTTCGAAAACAGCATTTCCGTGTTGTTTCCAGGGCTTTGAGAGGGTCGAATGTTTCGTTCACGGTCGAATCAGCGATAGAATCCGAAGGAACATCTATTCTATAATAAAAGAGTTGCACTCGCGTACGATCGAAGCGGAGAATGGAAGCGTGGGTGGTTAATCGAGTAAGAGAAGGGGTGGAGAGAAGAGAAAAAAAAAGGCGAGTAATATCAGTTCACACGGGGGAACCTACTATGCAATGAATCCAATAGCAATAAATGTATAAACAAACGGAAAAAAAACAAGCTAATATGAGAGAGAGAGAGATAAAAAGACAGGAAGAAAGAGAGAGACGGGGGTGAAAGAGGGAGGGTGAAGAAGTAAACCTCGCGGAGACGTTGAAATGACATCGCGATGCATATATATCGTTTTGAAGTTAAAAAAAAAAAGAATTGAGAGAATAATAATCCATAAGAAAACTCGAAAACATTTCTTCGGCTCCGCCAATCACGCTACACTATACATATATAAATAAATAAAATAAATAAATGAATAAATTGCATATATATATATGAAAAAAAGTATATATATATATTATATGTCAAGAGATATTTATACTAGTATTTTAATAGTTTAGTATATAATGCATTATATATATATTATAAAGAAAGGAGAGAGCGCGAATGTATTATATTAAACGATAGATAAAAAATGAAAGAAACCGAGGCGCTGTACATACATACACACATAGAAATATTATTCTATGATATATATATATATATATATATATTATATACATACATTGAATATATGAATAGTGATACAGATATTAACATAGAACTATTGTATACACCGGCATATTGATATAGAGAAACATTGTGAATAGAAAAAAACTAATCTAAACTGAAATCTACCTATAGGTAATGAAATATCTAAGTTAAGGAGGAGTTTATTATATTATATATATATGAATCGACATACGTATATATATAATATACATACACAGGTAAAAGATGCATAGGCATTAAACTACGGGGATACCTAATCATAATTAATGACATTATGATAACGTTAGGGCAGAAACGAGAATTAACAAGCTAGCGCAATGGGAAGAACATGTTGACGAAATTTTTAGGTAGATATATTGATATATATTGATATATACGTATATATTGATATATATTGATTGTTTGTATATTGGGCACGAATGCTCTATTATTTTACTGTGATCCGTGTTTTGTACGATTTTCGAAGTCACACCGCACATACAGGGCCGTCGTTAGCTATCATCCGCCAGTTGCATTTTCGTGAATTGATTACATGTTACATTGTTTATTGAATTACTGTGGTAATTTCTTCACATTTTTTTATAATTATTCTTAATGCTTGAAGAACTTGGTAAGCAGAAACTGAAAGAATTTGGCAAGAATTTAATTAGCAGAGGGAAAATTATTTTTGGGAAGAAAGATTATTATCAAAGGAAAAATCTTGATTTTCGCTACTGGAAATTCTTATTTTCCAAGAATTCCTATTTAACCTTAGCAAGACTAGGTAAAAAGTAAAAAGTATTTAAAATATGTTACATTTCCCATCTAGAAAATTTTGAAAAAATCCATGATTCCTTTGATCAGCAATCGATTGGACGGAAATGCAATGCGAAACGGAAATAAAAGATAAGATCCCGAGGTTAACGTCGGCCCTGGGAACACGCGTCTCGACCAAAAATGATCGCATAACCCACATACACGGGAATTCAGAGCTTTTATACTACGCGAATTCCATTACATCGTGTTCATTCTTAAACACCGCGCTTTGCGGGATTATCGTCGCGACGATCGTCAAAATGAAACGATTCGATGATCTGTTTCTCGATCTCGTTGCGACGATAGAACTCGCAAATCGAGCAGCAAAACACGCGAATCGAAAGTGCTGCTTTTCAGGTGCGTGGTAGAAGGAAAAGAAGGAAAAATTGAGAAAAATAAGAGAATACGTATGGAGCAAATCATCTCGCAACGCGACAATGAGAGACGACGTTCGGACACTCGATTAGTGATATCGCGAATTTACGTGTTTCCGCTTTCACGCTTTCGCCCGAAACGCGGCGATAAATGTGCAGGAAAAGAGGCTGGTCGGATATTTAGTCGGAACTTACCCTCGCTTCGAGTATGTTTGCAAGAATCCGTGCGGATCGGTGATCGATATCTCGTGGGAGGATCATTGAGAGATACTTAACTTATTTTCCCTGATCGTACGATACGGGGATGGTTGATCTGATAAGGTGATAAAAGGCGAAAAACCTTCGATCTGATCAGATATTACGTTCTGATTAGACTGTCGAGGTTCGTGCAATTATATATTTTTATAGGATATTTTCTCTCTTGAATTGCTCATTTCATTTTTCATACTTTACACGGGTTACATTAATTATGGGGTTTGCGTGCGTTTTGTGTGATTTTAAACATCATAAATACATCAATATTCGCAGTCTAGTGATAAGAATTGATAAGCTTTCTTTAAAGTACTTTTTTAAATTCTGAAGCAGAGAAATAAATAAGATTTTTCTCTGCGAGTAAATTCAGAATTTCGGATTTTATCTTGCCAGTTGGTTTTATAAATAATTATTTTTTATGACATTAGAGAGTGATTTAATCAGGGTTTTGATAATAACTGCTTTTTCTTGAATTAAGATTTTATGCAGTTTTATATACAATAAAAATTTAATATTTCTGCAACTAAATTAAGTATATAAGCATGAACATTTGTGGACCTATATTATTAGAAATTAGACATTTGAAAAAAATATAAATTAATATATTTAGAAAGAAAGAAGTACAGGGACAAACATATCGTATCATAATGAATAGGCTTCTAAAGTACGTGTCATTCATTTAGAAAATTTTCTGTTATATAGTGATAACATATCAAATTTTATTGAAATATTAATTTTGAGAAATCAGTGCAATTTATGCTTATAGTGTTGAAATAATTTCTCAAGGATCGCAGAGTACTTATTTCATAAACATTATTTAATTAAAATGATTATCTTCAATTTATTTCCCTTTTGATTATCTGAAAATATTTTTTCAAAAGATTGTATAATACAAAATTCAAGCAAAAGGTACAATAATGTTTCCCTTACTAAAATAAAAATTGCAATTAACACTTCGACAGCTATATATTTCATATAATCTTTAATTATTTCTTATACCTAATAAGAAAGTACTAGCCAAATTATATTTCAAATTTTCATTGTTCATTTTCGAAGTTTAATTAGTATTTGTTGGAATAGATGAAGTTGAATCGCAAATACGAAACACCGACTACCAGTGTTAAAGTAAACTCTAAATACCTGCTATTTGTCTCATAGTAAAACAATTCGCATTTGATAACGACTCGAGTAATCGTGAAGTTGCATGAAACAATTTTTTGGTTACGCGAAGAAATAGAATAGTTCCGTGAAAAGGCAAGATTCCGTTGGTAAAGTTGTTGAAGAACTTTGGAAGTATTTCAAACTGGCTTGGTAAAAGTGTATCGGTGAACTGAAAACACCCTTGGAATCGGTGCATAGTTTTCTGTACTTGCTGCGAAAGTGAAACTCCTCGTGCAGTGAGAATCATTGACTTACAAATGATCCATTTATTTCCAAAAAGAAAGGAAAAAATATGACAAAAAATGAAATGAAGATCTATAGTAATAACAGTAATTAACTAAATAAGCATCAAACAGAACTACTTTCACTTATTTTAAATGATGATTCTTACACATTTTACTGATATAATTTGACAGGATTTCAAATTATTTATTTTAATAATTTGCAATGTTCAAAGTAGAATCATATAAAGAATTTCACAGTAGAAAAAGACTGATTTTTACTAATGTGGTGCTGGTAGAATGCAACGCGTAAGAAAAGAAGAGAAATAGAGAGTAAGTGGAAACGGGTTGCCTGTTGTCAGACACACTCGATGACCAATATTGCGGGAATTCAATCTTCTCTTATCCCTTTGTGCACTCTACTTACTTTATTTTAGAAATTTCACAAAACAAAAGTTATTTGAAGTAACAAAAGACTTGTTAAGCCTTTGATTCTTTTGTACAATCAATAAATGAACAAAATAAACTACTTACTTTCAATATCGCTCTTTTATGAACAGTTTCTTTTTTTCTATTTCTAATTAATATTTATGAATTCATAGCAACAATAATCTCTACATATTTAAAAAAATGTGGTTATTTTGTTCTCTTTTTGTTTTAAGCATAAGTGCTCACGTATTTATGTTGTAAAAATTATGTTAGGTCATGAATTTAAGAAAATCGTTAGATTTTAAGGAAAATGTAGTAGTGCACCTTCCCAGGAAAAATTATGATATCCAGATACCCATTCTTTCCCATAGGCTTCCCCAGGGAGAATGACAATGTAGCATAGGAAGTCCCACCACTTAAAAAAGAAAATGGTTACATGGAAAAATTTGAATTAATATTTACTTTGTTATTCGTAATTTTCAATTATAATATATAATAATTAGATATTATATTTTTTCCTTTTAATTATTTTTAATAGTAGTATCATCAGAATTAGAATTTTGATAATTTCTGCTTCTCAAAATCCTAAGTCTGATTTGGTCTCGAATGTACATCTACAATTCCCACACCATATTCGCTTACTCTCATTTTTTCCCAATAATTAATTCAGCCAGTATAATCATAGGTACTAAATACAGTGATTATACTTAATTACTACTTGTACTTACTTCATTCATTTTTCATTTAATTAGTACCAGCTTATTAACTGGTAGCAACAGTACAAAATGTGTGCAAGATTATTATTTAAAAAAAAAGATTGTTTGTTAATAATGTAAAACAGTAGTGTAGAACGGTGATTCTTACCGCACGTTCGGCACAAGGGAATCGGAAGCCGATATATGTTGAAAGACACGCGTGGAGTTGCGGAACCGAGGTCAGGGGTGTATTCACCTGGCGCCGCCCCAAGTCACGCCTACCTGCGCAATTCCAAAGGTAGGCAGGCACGCCTACGCGTACACCGATACACAGTTACGCTCCCACCTACGCGACCTACATACAGTCTCCGACAAAATGCAGTGAAACTTTATTTCCGTCGATCGCTTAACGCTTTGGCTACTGCAGTAAAAACTGACATATGTATAATGATTAATCCTTGAAATATCAAGGGCGAGGGAATATTTTATGCCTGTTTTGGGACTGAAATATGTACTTAAGAAATTTTTAATTTTCATAATTTCTAAAACTCTAGATTTATTATATAAGGGGTTTTTTTAATTTTAGTGCAATATTTTGTTTTAAACCCTTTACTATCCTTTGATAGTTTATATTTTTTTAAACTTGGTATTGTGAGGATTAATATTTTATAATGAATAATATTTTATAGTTGCAGAAAATTTCAATTTCAAGTGTAAGAAGCAATTGAAATTACATGTATTCGATATTTGTAAAATACGCTGATTTTGACATAAATCGGGGATAATTTGGTCATTTCTGTTTACGAGGCTCGCATCATAATTCAATGGCCCTTGAAATGCTAATGAATCGTATCGTATCGATTTCCATGGGGAAAGAATATCTTGATATTCATTTATGCCAAAAATCACGCTCGATGTCTCTTGAATCGAACGATAAAAACGTTTCAATGGAAAGTAATACTAAATCTCTTGGGATGGTGAAGGAATAAAAATCCATCGTGGAAAGCGACAAGTGCACATAATTTATCCAGTGAATCTACTTTTTTCAATTCGCGGAATGAATTTCATATCTAACGATTTATTCGATCCTTATCAGATAGATATGACAATGAATGGATAATAGAACTCTGACGATTTTTCACTATTTTTATTTGATTGATTTCATATTTAAAACATACATAAATCTCATAAGTTACTTTCAAAATTTATCTATTAAAAAATTAGAAAAAAATTAGAAAAATATTTAAAATCTTTTATTACTTTATGTGGTATTTTTACTATTTCTAACCCCCTAAATAATTAACATAAACTAAAATTTTGATTTGAGTTGAACATTTACAGTCGAAGTGTGATGATATAAATTATTTTTTAATATTTTCCACAGGGTACTAAATCACACTGTTAGGAATTAAGAAAATTAATTTAGTTATTAAACCTTTCACTGGATATTTATAATTTAAAGGTGGTGTTACATTTTCGACCAATAGCATATGAATTTTCATAACAAAAAAAATATTTTTCAAATAATTTTTACCATCCCAGTTAGCATCCTTTTCTAAGTTACGTAACTCCAGTTACCTAATAGAACCCTAAAAATTTTGTCGCAGACTGTATCGACAGGTGAACGCTAAGCGTTTCCACCCCACACGTACAGTCCGCTTCAAGGTTGCCTCTGTGTGGGTGGTAGGTGGAAGGCGATAGGCCTACGCCTACCACCCTCTACGACCGATCACGCGGAGACTGCTCCTACTACCCCAGTTAGGGGCGACGCGAGTTCCGCGAGTTTGTCGGAGCGGGTTACCCGGTGACACGTTCCTACGTCTATCCCATACGACGACCCGGTTTATGGACGTATGCAAGCCGCCCTGCTTCGACTTTTACCTAGAGAAAAGTTAGACTAACCTTGAGAAAGTTGCTGAGAAAAGGGGGGGGGGGGATCGCGAGAGCAAGGGGTGGCACGCGGCGCCGCTCTTCAGCATGGGGTTCTTCAAGTATGCGTGCCACTTGGGAGGAAGAGGATACTCGAGTTTGGCCTCTCGGGAATTCGATTATTACGTAACACGCTTAGATGATTGATATTTTAGGAAAAGTTCTTTAAATACTGTTTTTCGTAGTTTAATGATGGGGTGGTTTTTCTTTGGGTTGTATTGATCGGATTGGGATTGTTTAATGTAATATAGCAGTGTTACAAAATTATTTTACATTATTATTTAAAAGTATTTGCCCATTATGAGAAATTTTTCATTAGTATTATTTTTTGCTTCATTAACACTTTGTCTACTTTTTAATTTATGAAATCAATAGTTCTTGTAATTTTATATTAATAATTATACGTGGGAGGTGCAAAGGAAACTATGATTTTTCTTAAATGTTGAAAATAAAAATTTTAAAACCGTTTTTGAAACGCAACTTTTGAAACCGTTTTGAATTAAAAATTTCAATAATTATCATAAAACCCCATGATAGGATTATTTGTTTCTTAAAATGTTCAGTGTGCAAATGTGGTATAATAAATGGGCAAACACTTTATGAAAATTAAACATTTAAACAATACAGAAGGGAAGAAGGATGTAGCTTCTCTGATTTGTTGTTACATGTATGATTTTATTATTAACTGTTAATTGAATTCTGAAACCTATCGGCAGATAAACAGGACAAACTGATTATCAGGACAAACACTAAATCTTTTAATTACAACATCGAAAGCAAGGTACAGTTTATATCTATCCATATAAACTCGTTGAAACGAATCAAATTGCCCTATTAAATGCATCGATTTTCGATATACAAATTAACTGAATTTAAAGCGGGAACAAATGGAAATTAAGTCGGTGAAAAGTTTTCTATTGAATTTGTACCCTTTGCTTGTAATCTACCTTTTTAATTAGTTTTTCGATCGCTAATTCCTGCTAATTATTTCACCAATTGAAACTGTATAGAATTTCACCTCGATTCGCCTTTTCTCTCAATAAACGAGTAACTAATTAGTCAATTATTTCATTGATAAACGATTTCATTTAGAATTTTTCGCGGATGAAGATTTTAATAACTTAATCATGATAGCTGAATAATTAGACAAGGAAATAAGATACTAATTGAATATTAGTTTTCTCGTGTTTCATTGCAATAATTTGTTGCAATTCATTAGATAAATCAATCATAGAAAATAATAAAACAATTGATTAGGTTTATCAAACGATCATTAAACTTAATTAATTTTGCTATGTACTTTTACTTATTTAGTATTAATTATGAATTTTTCGGCTAAACATGTACTTAATAGAAGCACAGAGATATCATAGAAATCAAAACAAATATATTGCTTAATAGGTCCAAACATTAATTTACAATGTAACTCAATTGACATTAAAATTTAACATATCTTTGTTATTTCTAATGATAGAAGAAATAATTTAAAAAGAAAAGTATTTGTTTCAAAGTAGAAAATAGAATGACAAGAACAAATCTCTTACAAGATTATATTTTTTGATATTTCAAAGCCATCAACATTTTTTACAATAGTACAATATATTTTCATTACCACAATGCAATAGCTATACCGCATCATCTTATTTGCTCCTTTGAAACAAATATTTCTTTTTTAAATTATTGTCTTCTGTCATCAGAAAGTACTTGAGATATTCACTTTCTTGCAAAATGCATTAACAAAAAATGATTCCCTATTGAAATATAAAAACGTTTAGCCGTATGGTCTTAAAGTGACATTGATAAACCGGAGTATCTTTTCATTTCCGTAAAAGCGAACGTTGCGAAAAGCTAAGGATACCAAGAATCATCCACGTCGCCGGAAGTCGATCGCTTTTATGCACTCGTCGCACATTTTAGTCATCGGCCATTCGTTTCTGCAATTATCATCGAAAGGAGGTATGCAAGGCCGCACTTTCGAGCACTTAGTAAGCACCTCGTACGAGGTCCACAAATGTTCGTCATAATCATGAATCTCTTTAGAATCCTTTTAAAACGTCTGCCGAATTCATTACCAGACACTTTTATCTACACTTTCCTTGAATAGATTAAAAATATTAAAAGATGTATTACAAATAATTTATGTTGATTATTTCACAATTATATTACGAAATTGTTTAGATAAATGAATAAGTAAGGAAATTATAAAAAGAAACTGATAATTAATTCCCAAATTAATTCCTAATAATTGAAAATATATTATTTTCAACATGACATATTAATATATCAATAATTTATTTGGAATAATATCTCATGAAAATCAAACGCAAAAACACGTATATTAATTTTTCTTTAATTTAATTAACAATCTGAATAAGTATCTTATATCTAAGCCATCTCACCTTATTAGAAAGATACTTATAAAATCTCTTACAAATAGTATATTGAAATAATTGATTAAAAAATTGAATATTCGGACTGATTCCTCCAACGAGACTCAATCTCCTCGTTCACTCCTCAGTTCATTCTTTCTCGTTTGCTCCGGATACCCGCAGAACACAGGTACACGCACTTGTACACTACCACACACACATACACATAAACAATTACACAAGAGACACGAGCAAATGCAGTGTTCAAATACCATGAAAAGCCACCCTGTAGATCGGAATCTCGCATAGTACTAAACAGATTGTAATAACACGTAACTAAAGCTTTCCGTAACGATATTAATAAAAAGAATTGAGCGAAAGGGTAACGAGAGAACAAGAGCGAGAAACCATAGAGAGAGAGAGAGAAAAATCGTGTGCTTGAGAGTGCGAGAAAATGTGAGATAGATAGAAACGAAAAAATATAAAAACGAAAAAAAAAAGAAATGAATTACACACACACAGAAAAGAGAAAGATGAACGAAGAACCTACGAGTTGTTATGTTTTCTACAGTAACGTTTGTACCGACTTACAACAATATTTGTACAATATACGATAAATGAAAATGATACGACGTACCTATACAACATAGGTTACAACCAAATGCAATAACTTTTTTAAACGGTATTACCAAGCCGGGATATTTTTCATACTTGTAACGGGAATCGCGCGGAAGACCGGCGACGACGGTGGACCGTCGCCACGGTCCGCGCCGGATGTCCGCACGATACAACAACGTTTCGTTTTTCTGTGCCAACCAGAGTTTTAGATTTTTTGCTTTGCAGATGTGTGAACTCGACGAGCCGCAACAATCCGTGCGGCTTTATGAAATAAAAAAAGATACCGATTTTACGCCCGTGCCGTTTCCTAAAACTTACATTCCAAGCACACCTCGACACCCAGCACTGACGTCCAATCGCTTGATTATCGAGTTAATTGATAGAGTGTAGAGACGAAAAAGATGAGACATTGTTAACGCTCGTAGCTAGTTTTTGCCTCGATCGCCTTCGTTAGAAATTAATCGAAATCGATCCTGTTTTGGGGTCGCCAGAAGACGAGGCTTCGCGCGGGACGCACTTTCGTTCGCGATTCTTTTTTTCAATTTTGTGATATGTTGGGAAAAGTGGAGGAATCAATGGGAAATTTATTGAGTGTTGTTTTGTATACTGATCAGTAAATTGTGGGTGGTTTTGCAAATATATTTCTTTTTATAGTTTCTCTCTCTCTAAATGATTTAAACCATATTTTGCAAATTTTATATATTCTGAATAATTCAATTTACTTATATATTTTTTATATAATATAAATGCATAAAAATCTGACAATCTACTGATTGGTTATATTATTATGGCAGGTTTTGGATTTTTTTAGAAAATTAACGTGAAGAATTTGGAATATTAGTTTCTTTAATTAATTTTTTTACTTTGGTATTTTTGTAAATTGAAAATTAAGAACTTGTTTTGAACTTAATTGTTGTTGAAGGTATGCAAAAAACTCATCGTTTTGAAGGCAATTTTCTCATTAATATTTTAATTAAAATGTTTTCTATCATTATATATTATTTTTTACCAATTTCCAGATTATTGAAATCATGTTACAATTATTTAATTTTGCATAGATGATTCAAGATTTTGCATACCCTTAATAATAATCTTAAAATTTTTCTCTTATAATTAAACGGCAAAAATATATAACTGAAAGTAATTATATCCTGTATATATAATTTTCTTTAATATCATTCTGTTTTTATGATAACTAAAAAAAGAATTTTGCTTTATTTTATAGTTGAGTGATTAATAGTTCTTAATCATACTTTTCCATCATAACAAGAGTGAGCCTGTAAACTTAGAATCAGTGTAATCTAAGATCATGCAAGTTCTCCGACGCGCACAACGTTTCTCGAAGTAAATTCGAAAAGGTCGCGAAGATGATGGAAGCTAAATGTTTAAAGGATTTATCTGGCTGTACGTGTCCCGGTTCGTTTCTCAGACAGTTGACAAGTTCTTTTCGACGAAACGATTCTCCAGGACGTGAAATGTGATGAGAACAGCATCACGTACGATTTACGTAAATGTTCCGACGGGTCTTATGAATAATCTTCGTTCTGTTAGTCATGATTCAAATTTCATCGAGAAACTTCATTATGATAATGATTTGATTCATTGAAACAAAATTTTTCCATCAAAACATTTCCATTTGAGGATAATTCAGAATTCCTAAAATATTTTGTTTGCATTATGAATGTAACTCAACTAATTTTAATAAGTAGGTAATATTATTCCTTTTTATTTTTTTATTTTTTTAATTAATTAGGATAGGCTAATTTTGCTTAGAAGATAAAAAGAAAATACTAAATTCCAAATATTTTCAAAAGTAGCTTAAAAAATGAAAAATGATAGATATTGAAAAGTAATAGGTAAATACCTATTTTTAAATAGATATTTTTAATATTTTAATATTTTTGGGAAATCCTGTGGGCTCTATCATACTTCCAATGGTACAAAATGACCAGCATACTAATTAAAAATTTATTTTCTCATACTTCGACATAAACGTCAATGACAACCAAGATGAACAAAGATTTTATAATAAAAATTGAATAACAATATCGTCAATTTCACGAACACCCGATGCATACGAAGCATAGGCATGACTCTAGCACGACCTTGCTGATCTTAGATATCACCGGGCTTGATAAGACACGTACATGGATTATCAAGGCACGATCATCATGACACGAATGGGAAACAGTAAACGCGAACGATATTCAGTGCGTCTCGTTTTCGCAATTCGTTCCTGCTGCGAACTGTCGTACCGAAATGACCGATCGATCAATAAGATCGACGGATTCGAGACGGCAGTGTCGACGATGGACGAAAGAAAAATGGTGCTCCGAAAGCTTCTGCGTTATGTCTGTCTGGCGTTCGTTGTATACTCGCGGATTCTATCGTCTCCGGATGTTAAGAACGAGAAGAAAGGAAGCATGGCGAAGGTGAGAAACGTATGTCCACGCGTTGTCAGAAGCGACAGCTCCTCGAGAACAAAGAGGACGTAGGAATATCCCGAAAGCTCTCGTGCACACCAAGTCGCCACTCGAGAACATGTCCCTCGAATACGATTTCTCAAACAACACAAAGAGACAAAAAAATTTGTGCGAGAATGCGTGAATATTTTGCTGTTTGTCGAAGTAAACGAAGTTTCAGAACGTTCGAACAAAACGGTTGGAACACGTTCGATGGAGTGGTTTGGACCTTTCATCGGGATGTTTGTACCATCCGACGTGTTTCAACGTGCAACGGCGTGCGTGTATGAGTGTTTGAGAAGGTTTGTTAAACAATCGTCGTCGGTAGACCGACGATGTTTGAGATGGTTGTACCAGGTGCACGAATACTCCAGGGTCTCGACGCGAAAAATATCCGAGAAAAGACTTTTTGTCCGTAACTGTCACCACGTTGACACGCGTTCTGATCATTATGGGTACTACGCCTTGTTTCGTGTAAAATGACGTTTTTTCTTTCGGTTCTTAGGCGAACGAATGCATATCATAGTTGTAAATTAACGATTTGTGAAATAAAAGCTGCAAACTGTTTGTGTTAACAATAGGTCATTGAACCCTGACGTCTGATTTCTGATGTCTCCTGTCCGATCGTTTGCTGATGGAACTATTATAACGCTTGCTTTTCCAATATTCTGTTAGGTTGTTGCATATCAATCTGATGGTTTAAAATTAAAAAAATTTTAAATGGGTGATTCAGGAAACAAGGATTCACGAATTGTTTTTGAAAAAATTTTCATTAGAATATTGCTCAGCAAATGTGACTGAGAATTTAATAAAAAATTATTAAAATTTTAATCAAATATTATATATTACAGGTCCAATTTAAATAAGCTTTCCTAATAAACTAAAATTGATAATTTTAAATAATTTGTAATTTTATAAAATATAGACCTTTGTAACACGTTTCTATCAATTAATAATATTTTTATAATTATTGAAAATCTTGTGAGTAAGATGCTCATTCCATCTGCAACAACCTAATATTTTGTAATGAATTGCTTTTCTTTCTATAAATTTTTTTTTTTAATATTATTTATTCAACGAAGATGAATTAAAGTTTTTTTTTATTTATACGCTTTTACGTAACATCAGAGTATATTATATCACTATCTCGGTGTTCGTGTTAAGGATGATAAAACGAAGAAATGATTTGCGTACACAATACGCAGAAATATGCGGTAAGTTTTTTCTATTATTGAAACAAAATCTTTTTCTCTATTGTAGCTCTAAAATCGCATGCTGTTTTATAATTTCCCATGCAATTAGAAATTTAAACTATATTTTGAGTATATTTATTCGCTTACTTTTCTATATTTTGTGATTGCCAAAACGGCTATTTATTCAAAGCAGCAATGTTACAAAAAAATTTCACATTATACATATGTTCCTTCAAACATTAAAAAAAAACCACCTTAAAAGTACCTATATTTCCTTGTTCTATAATTCACGTCTAAAACACTTTCAACACATTCGTTGCCATCTAAAAATCATCATGGACGTACTGTATGACACTGATTAACCCTTTGAACTCAATTCGTTTTCAACACTGTCAACATGTATTTATTTTAAATTAAAATAAGTAAATTAATGTACAACGGTAAAGTGTAATACTTTTTATTAAAAAAAGAAAAGAGAAACATTGTAAATTTTGCAACAAAATTTACAATGAGTCATGTTCAATATCGCATACCAATTCAAAGAATTAGACACTAATCAAAATAGTATCAACCTTTCATATTATGACACACAGGATTTTACCCCCATACGTCTGCAATGCTTTGAAGTTGGCAGCAAACGTGTTAAAAACACATCATGAACAAAGTCGATTCGCCCCGTATCTCTCAATCAGATTCCATCTAAGAAACCGCAATCATTTCAGGTGTCCCTGGCCCTCGGTTTGGAGGCAGGTGGTTGGGGTGCCTTGGTGGAGCGTTCCGGTGGTGGCAGCGGCGGAAGCGGTTCGCTGTTAGGTCACGGTGGTTTCGCCGGATTGGCGGGCCTGGCGCGTCGCTGCGGCGTATGTCTGGCTGCGTTTCCTTCCGCCTGGTTGCTGGAACGGCACGCGTTGCTTCAGCATGCCGGCCAAGCGAGCGACGACAAGCCGTTCACCTGCGAGCAGTGCGGCCAGCGTTACCGCTACCGGTCCGCTTACGTGAAGCACCGGGAGCAGAACCATCGGGCACGGCTGCCGGCGGACAAGCTGTTCACCTGCGACGTGTGCGGGATGCAGTTCAGGTATCTCAAGTCCTTCAAGAAGCACAGGTTGAACCACGCTCTGGAGCGACTCCAGCGTGCCCCGGAGCCCCAGAGCAGCGCGATGGTGGTGTCCGCTGCCGCTGAACGGAGCGACCAGGTGTCCAGCACCGGAGAGCCCTCCCAGGTGGAGACGGGCAGCGACACTACCACCAATCCCGGAGAAGAGGAAACTCGTGGACCGTTCGCGGAAAACGCTCGCGAGGAAAGCGTGTCGGAGACAGCCAGCCTGCAGGAGAACCCCGGAGAGGCCGTCGAGGTGCAGATGACCGAGGCGCCAGCTGGACACGGCGGACGTTCGGCCGGCGGTGGTAGCACCAGCGAGGTTGGCGAGGCGGACGACAACGCGATGGACGACGATCGGTCCGAAGCGACCGACCCGGTGATCAGCCTGGCACGCAGCAGCCACGAAGTGGACAGGCGCGAGCGTCGCTTCGCCTGCCCCTTTTGCGGTAAGTGCGTCAGGTCCAAAGAGAACCTGAAGCTTCACGTACGTAAGCACACGGGCGAACGACCGTTCGTCTGTCTCTTCTGCGGCCGCGCTTTCGGCGGTAAAAGCGACCTCACCAGACATCTCCGTATCCACACCGGGGAAAGACCGTACCACTGCGAAATGTGCGGCAAATGCTTCGCCAGGGCGGACTATCTGTCCAAACACCTCACAACTCATATACACCAACGCTAAGTAATGCGGCTCCGTAATGACGTTCTTCGATATTCTTGACGCTTGTTGGCGCGTCCTTCCTCCTCGATGCTCGATTAATTTAGAAGACACAATGCGGTCGGAAATTAGGATAACGTTGAGGCAATAGGCTCTAAAAGGCCAGGGCATTCTTAAACGTGAAAATATGTGTCGTAGTGAATTTATTGAAAGGGCCAAGTCCTTGCCTCCTTGCACGCGATATTCTACCACCGCATTGGTTATTGAAGAAAAGATGTTAATTCTTGAAGAGGATGTTCCAAATTGTTTCCCAGAGCAATGACACAAAGCGAATTAACTTTCTGAAGTATCCTGTCGAAGACACTGCGATTCGTCTTCGAATTAGCTTTACGGAGACACAGATTTTGCAATGTTAACATTTTTAGTTATTATAGGGAGACACCTGATCGTGACCTCTCTTTGACC
The DNA here is from genome assembly GCF_051020975.1 of Osmia lignaria lignaria. Lineage (NCBI taxonomy): Eukaryota > Metazoa > Arthropoda > Insecta > Hymenoptera > Megachilidae > Osmia > Osmia lignaria. Next base: position 5,096,621 of record NC_135037.1, on the reverse strand, counting down.
TGATACTTCAGGATGGTTAACGATGAATTATTTCCATACAACGACGTAGTTATGAATCTTTTCAATCGTTGCTCGATGGAACACTCTTCTGGTGTATCTATGAAAACAAAGTAGACGAAGCATCGCGTGATCGTGATTAAGGGAAGTCATTAAAAGGGACGCGCAAAACAAGTGGAAGAACGTCAATGTATGGAAAGATGACTTTCGAAGACGCATGAATTTTCTCCAGAATCACCAAATTCCTTTTGAAATGATGCTTCGGAAAATCTCAGAATACACTTTGTTCTGGAGAGGATGCAGTCTTCGGATCCATCTTTCCGAGTTTGTTGAACTTTCAATTTCCTGCGAGTTCTTTCCTCTCGTGCAAGAATGAGATGAGAATACATAAAGAGAGGAAGAACGTTCGAAAGGGAAGCTGGAAAGGGGAGAACCGCGTATCCATCCAGCTATTGGCCCACCAAGAAGACGAGTCAATTACGGAGAAAAAGGGAAACGAAGTAATCGTCGACGACGATGCCTGTCGGCGGACCTCGAAGAGAGTCTCACTCGTCTGTTCCCACGAAAACACTCCTGACACACTCGTAAAACGATGAACGAAGAGAAACTATACTAAAGAAAAGAAGATTTCTACATTAGTGAGACTAAGTTGTGATAAGGACTCGATACCAAAGAACGCAACGACGCGATGGACGAAAGTCGCCGGTGACGGCTCCATTTTGTTGTCTTCTTCGTCTTAGTGCGCCGTAGATATACGGTGCATATCGTTAATAGCTGTCAGTGTACTCGATGCGATTTTTATATAGTGCACGCGATAACGATCAGTTTTCTATATGCCATGCAGTCTCGCCGCTTGGGAAGAATGTCTTAGTCGAATTTTAAATTAACACCTTGATTGCCATGGAAGATGATTAAAAAATTCTGAATACTATTAAAATTACGCTAGCAATTCAAAATAACAAGCTGCAGTATTACTATCTTTATTAATCTATATTATCGTGTGCCAAATTAGGCATAGGTGGTTCTCCTATGGCAATCAATGTGTTAATTAATTAATATTTAAATGCCTAATTTATCCCAAATTTATGCAAAATTATTTAGTATTCTGTGAACTGACCAACGATTACCAAATGGTAATTACTATCTTGATTTCGAATTATGAAATTATAAATCAGTTTCTATTATTCCAGCAGGAAATCTTTGCCAGAAGGTGTACAATATGAACACCCCCAGTTACCCAACTTATTTGCATAAATAGAGTTGTGCTATTTTCACCAGTGAAAAACTCAATAGTAAGAAACGTCTGAGAACCCTAATTTCGTGTCAAAAAGACCTTCTCCCAAGCGTTCTAACGACGTGTTGAACGTTGGCATCGAACGAAGGATAGGTTCCTTCCGGGAAGCGTTGCCGGTGCCTTCGAACCCCTCGTATATCCTTTTTAAACGCGACCTAGCAATAAAGCGTATTTCTCGTTCCAATCGTGTGTCCGTCACGTAGAACGAACTAAGGCTCGTCGTTAACCCTTTCGCTCTGAATAATAATAATCGTCCAACATTTGCATTTGAAAATAATATAACAGTTCGAGGTGGAAACGAAATTATTTCATCGAGTTAGATAATTTAATAGGAAAATTATACGAGCACACTCTCCTGAAGGGATGATCGTAGCGAAAGGGTTAAAGAGCCATGAACTAGCGTCTTGTTGCACGGTCCATACAGTCCTTCCAACCTCTTCTTAGCCACTGTCCATTCTGCTATCTACATGTGTATATATTATATATGTATATGTATGTCCCTGATACGTGTACGCATCTTATACATAGATACATCGATAACGATGCACTGTCCAAGTAAATGCGCGAGCGCAAAACGAGAGTGCCGGCTCATTCTCTTCGGTACTGGTCTCCTAAGGAAGGTCCGTTTTCTTTTTCGAGAAATCCAATGTCCATTAGTCGTTTCAAGTATTAGGCTGTTTCTCGTTAGACGTTACACGTTGATCGTGATAGAGCTTGGTCAACAACTTCCGGCCCTCTGGTCAGTGTTCGCGAGCGAACGGCTCTCGTCGTGGTTTAATTATTCGTCGACTGTTAACCCTTTCCCTATTTAACGGTGACTATAGTGATTGGTGTTTAAATACTAAAGGTAATTATAGTCGTTTCAAAAAGTAATAAAGTGATGAATTGAGACATGTAATAGATACATATAATGAATTATTGTCGTTTTGTTAGTTTTTCAAAATTTTATATTTTTTGTGGAAAACAGCAAATAATTACTTTTTTTCTTTTATTTTATGTTTTAATAGAATTCCTTGATTTTGTTATAGAGAAAGGGTTAATTGTTTTCTAACGAAGAATATAGAGATTGATCCCCAGGATCGATGATTAACATTCGACGCGTTATTCCGTCTTTTAAAATAGACATTAAATAAAGATAAGCGATGAGATTTACAGCAACTATTGCAAACGTGCCGTCCCAGTGCCAAGTCTCAAGTTTACTTTCGTGAAAGTTACCGCATAGCTTGCGTCGATTTTTCGTCGCCCTGGTGATCGATCGATCAATTAATTAGATAGCGATCTAAATCTACGAGGAACGATGACACCGTTCGATCACAAACAAATGAATAATTTACTCAACGAAATGTTTTGTGATCGTCGCCGAATTGCGAAAGTTGAGTGAATCAAAGATTATTCTACGTTTTATTTTTGTATACAAACGTTGGTCTCGCTGTGATTTCTTGATCGTTGCTCAAAGTTGAAACCGAGAGTGAGAATTATTGGAAACATTGTTTTTTGCCCTTTGTACTCGATTTGGTGAGGATAGACGTAAAGGAAACAATCTTTCAATTTTCAGTTTAGTATTTTAATATAATATTAATTTGTAACAAAATTTATTTTCATTTTTCTATTAATAATGATTAAATGATACTATGGTAGTTATCATTTTAACATTTGTTTTTCGCATCTTCTATTAATTGCAAAATTATTAATTTATAATATAAATATTAAGGAACATTTTTTTTTACTAAATATTTTATAAATTTATATCATTTTCATTTGGCCTTTAAATTTATATTAATAGAGAATTCTTTGTCAGCTCAGTTATTCAGTAGTATAAAATATAATAAGTCAGACCTCAGAGTCAAGTTAAATATATAATTTTTAAATGAAAAGATTTCATATAATGGAAGAATAATTTTTAAGGGAACAGTGTAAAATGTAGAAGATTATAATAATATGAAACAGAAAATTAAATTAAATTCTTAGTGCAATTATCCTATGGAGTACAAAGGGCCAAAGGTTTCCAATCGTCCATGGTTTCGTGTCGAGTCCGAGTTGACCCATCACCCGCATAAATCCTCAAAGTTCACCGGAACCGTAGCTTCCGGGAACGCGCCACGTTACGTTAGATTGCTCACTTCCGCCAGAAACGAACGATACAAATAACCAAAGAAGAATATCTCCCGAAACGAGAAACAGCAAACGTGACATCGAAACGAGACTAAACCCTTAGGAGTCCAGCTACCCGATGTCCGTCAGAAACGTTTAGTCCTTAGCTAATAATTCGCGATGCACTTGCTGCTCTGTGTACCCGCGTTCGTGAAACGAATTCGAATAACGAAGGTGCTAACTATGAAATTAAGGTTGATTCGCAGTCTGCTGGCCAAAATGAAGAAAAAAAAAAATAATAAAGAAGAAAAGAGGAGAACCGCTCAAGGAAGATAAACGGTGCCAAAGAAAGACTAATTAAAAAAAAATAGAAACTTCCTCGTGATGGTGGTAGCGCAAGAAAAGAAGAAAGGATGAAGAGGATTCACTCAAGCCTGTCAGATGCTGCGATAGGTCAGGTTAGTCTATAATTACTTATATAGTCTTGTCGATTAAAAGTGTAAGTTTTAAACGACGAATGCAGGCGAAATTAAGTTGATTTAAAACAAAGAAAAGAAAAAAAAAAAATTATTAAGCGAACATGTCCAACGAATGTCAACGAGTTTCACACAAGCAAACAAAACGAACAAGCAGACGAAGAGAAATACACACGTAGAGGTGCGTAGTGAAGGAAGGGGTGGGAACAAAAAAAAAAAAAAAGAAAAAAACTATAGAGAAGAGAAGAAACAAACGGCGAGACTTTTAATTTACGCCGGGTTTGTCCAGCGTGTGCTCGAAACGTCGCGTTCGGACAGGATCTCGTTTCGTGTCCGTCTCGCCGTGATCCAGCGCGTGATTAACGATCCAAGGATTAAGGAAAATAGTTCCATGACGCCTGATGCCTCTGTTAGCTTTTATACGGCAACCATGTCCGCCCACTGCCGCTCCATTTCCACTGTACGCCAGATTTACTGCGTTATGGACGGCCAAGGGAAGCTGCAAATCGTTCTGTCACTGAAAGACCGACTGTGCTTGACGTTTCCTGCTACGATGTGTACGCTCGAACGTGCTTCGAGAATCGTTCCACGTTCCCAGAAACAAACCCTGAAACTTGTAGCCGTGATCCTTGCGTTTTTGCCCTCTTCCGTTCACTTATATGTGCCATTGCTCAAAGGTATTTGTCTAGGAATGCTTAGCTTAGAGTCTATATGGGAATTCTTAGAGTGGACTTAAGTTCAAAATTAGTAAGCTTCAAAAAATTTCAAAATTAAATATATAAAATGTGTAGAAATATTTTTTGGAACCAAGAACAGTGTTTTTGTATTTAATATGGAATAGGACTATATAATTTTTTTAAATATCTCAAAATCTGGTTTCTGGACTATTACTTTTATTTAATTTGACGATTTAATTCTAAATAAAGTATTAAAGGTCAAATAAGAAATTTTAGGATGAGGATTTGTTCACTTTAAATAATTTATGGAATCCCACTTCTGGCCTTTGATTTTAAGTCCTAGTTTTCAGTTTTAGATTCTAAGAGGATTCAAGGTCCTCTATAAATTATTTTCTGATACCAGTTTTAACCTGAAAGCCTTAACTTATTAACAGCATCATTGCCACAGTAGAAATATTCGTATTTAGTCAGACACAGTATGGTATGGATTCTTCCAATCCTTCCTTGGATTTGTGAACTTGATTTCGTGGGCGGTTTCCTAAATGGTTCATTATTTAAAGGGTAAAAAATTAATTTATCAAAAGGAAACTAATTTAATAAATTCCATAATGAATTTTCATTAATTTGAAATAAAAGGAGGAAGGCTTAAACTCTAACAATAAGCTTTAAAAAAAGAAATGTTTTTAAAAAGACAAATACTTTTGAGCAATGGTGTACGTCTTGCACCCTATAGATTTTTTAATAAATTTTCTAAGCTTTTTAGTCAAATTTTTAATTGAAGGATTTAGAAGACTAGAAGAAACTATATTCTTCATTGCTAATATAGGAAAGGATAACAGATGTTAAAAATCGCGATCGTTTAAGGATGTTCGTCTGTTTTGCAGTTAACAGTGCTGTGTTAAGAATCTTCATTTTTATCTGTGATATTGATGTTTGAAGGAGGAGGAAGATTCCAATTAATTTGAGTATGACAACTTATGATCGCGATTCTTGTATTCTATCCTTAGTTAGAGTGGTTCAAATGTGATTGTTTCTTGGTTTTAGGAATGGAATAGTTAATAGTTTGCCTAATGATGATTTAATATTAGAATTCTGAAGATTGCAATTAATTGAATAATGCTGTCGGGAATCTTGAATATAATATTAGTGTTTTGAAGGGTGAGGAATGATTCGTTTCTTTTTTAGTAAAATTTTTACTATTCAGTATTAAAAATTTAAATCAATTCATTAGAAATTAATTACTACGCTGTTAGGACTGTAATACGTTTTGGGTTGTGTTGAAAATATTTTATTGTAAAAGGAATAACAAATTTAAAAAATTAGAATTGGTAAATAGAATTCGTTTAATTGTAATTAAATTTCTTTATTTTCTTTTACTTTGTGAGTTTTTAAGCGAGCTCTAGGATCACTCCCAAATACAAAAGCAAAGGAAAAATAGAAAGTTTATTTATCTTTTTTTGAAAATAAGTATTATACTGAGAATCTTTCTTCTATTATTTATGATACTATGAACTACTTATGAGAAAAGAATATTTGATTTAGAATATTCATAATTTTAATTAAAAGAACAACTACTACGGCATAAAACGAAGTTCCTTTATTTACATTTATAACAAAAAAGATACTATAATATTTTTAATCTGTGATATTGCTACTTCGAATAAGAAAGTGTTTTTCAAGATGTCTTAAATTTACATACATCTTACGAATCATAAAACTAACTATTAAGATGGGTAAATGATTTAAAGCAATGTTAAATATCGACTAATTACAATCTTTAATTTGATTAATTACCATTAAAAGAAATTAGTCGTGAAAAATGAGTCGTTAATTGTTAATTACTAATATTCATCGTTAATTATTAATTGTTAGTAGATTTTAGCCAAAATAGTACGGTTTTCTTTTTTTAACATATGATATCAGAAACAGTGTTTGTTTAACGCATTCGTGTATTCTGTTGGAATGATGGATGAATGGTTAGATTCAGCCGTAAAGCTTGAAAAATGAACTTGAAGCTTCTTTTCCAACAGGTATTTATCTTTATTCGTCGTTCGATCATTCCTTGATAGGGAAAGAAAAAGGACACGTTGGTTACGAAAATTGACACGCAAAACGATGTTATATCGGCAAATATTTTCAGGAAACAGTTCGACAAATGTTTGGATAAAGTAGGAATTGACAAGGGGATACACATCGTAATAATAAGCGGAATAAATAAAAGCTCTTCGCGCGTAAAATGGGAAAACAGCTTGAAAATTGTACGATAAAATGAATATCGAGGGAAACGCGTGTTTCTGGTTGCCGGAAACAGGTATTGCGGATCAAATGTTAGCCCGAAAACTGTTCAATCGAAACACTCGATTACCGAGACAAATATAGCTAATAAATATTCAGTGGTCATTGTGTTACTAAATATATACATCATGTGTAATATTATATATTACATCTATCTTCACAGCTGAAAAAGCTTGAAATGAGTATAAAAGCAAATACAACGAATTATTAACTTAATATTTTTTTATTGTAAATTTTAAACGTAACTACAGGGTTTTCCAATAAGGCCTTTAGGTTTGTTTATAATACTTTAATTTAAAGAATTTAAAAATGCTTTTGACTTTTTCTTCATCATTGTAAAATTTTTAAATTTAAAAATTCCAGAATTCCAAAATTTCAGGTTTCAGAATTTCAACTTGTAAAATTCAATTTTTATAAATAGATTTCGTCGACTATAGGATCACATTGTAATGATTTTCTATTATTGTACTATTGGAGAACTCTCTATTTAGTTTACTCTAGAAATACACTGATGTTCCTGAGAAAATGCTTTCTCAGAGACTACTGAAAGCCTCATTCGAATCTCCTGATTATTTCCAAACAGAAAGAAACTGTCTTACCCATTCTCATTCAGCAAATAGTATAATTTTATACAATATACATTTGATGGCCTCGTTAATTTATTACAATAGAAAATGAATAGATTTCTGTAATTAAATTTTTTGGATCAAACGCGAATTGTTGATCTGTACATATATATTTTTTACATACGCAACCAGTGATACTAACAGCCTATAGTGATATTTTATTACAAACACTGACTCGAATATATTAGTTAGACTTCATCACAAGGTGAAAGTTTCATTTACTGTGATAACGCAATAATTAGTACAAGATAGATAATAGAAGAACAAAGGGGTTGTAGTTTCTATAAATTCAATTTATTTCCTTTGCAATAAACAGTAACAATTTTTATTTATTTACCAAGGAAAAAAATATAATTCAAATAGGATAACGTATTTCTATCAGAAAAAAAGCTAGTCCTTTGAACGAGAAAAATATAAAAGACGAGAGTCTGCTCGCACTTTTCCAATTTTCCAAATCACAGAGTTAAAACTACTCTTGTAACCTCTCGAGCTCGCCACGCTCCGAAATCTGGGAAGCAATTTTTTAACCGATCCACACGACCCGGAAAATGAAAACTCACAAAGATTCTTTCGATAACTGCTCTATGATGGTATAGTAAAACCTTCGTATTCGAGAGAGAAATGTATTTTACGATAGCAGGGGTGTGGTAAATAAAAACGTGGGTTTCAAAGATACTGGATGAAAGAGAATCAGTTAAGGTTTTTTAAGGGTGAAAAATTCTAGTTCCTATTGTTAGGCAATTATTATTTTCCTTAATTTTTATTTCTCAATTATTTACACAAAACCATCTGTCACAGATTCTCTTAGTGTGAAGGTTCTCTAAGTATGTTTTTCAAATATTTAACATCAACCTCACCCTTCAACAGTTGATCTCCTCCACTTTTTATTTTATAAAATCAATCAACTTCCAAAGAATTTTCTATAACAATTTCTTCGAATCTTAAGTTCTAGAATGGCTACGAATATCTATAATTTCTATCATAAGAACGGGGAAATAAGGGTGCGTCGATATCGAGAAATAATGCATCGGGTGCTCGTTTTAAGTTCACCCGAATTTACGTCGGATTCCAGGAATCAATTAATTGTGACGAGGCGCACGTATGCACGTGTGCATAAGAGACGATAGAAAGAGAAGGAGGGAGGTAGACAGTGGTAGAGGGGAGAGAAGGAGCGTGTGACTCTGCATCACGTTAGTTCGCGTGATAGCCAGCCGTCTTTCAATCGAAGTCAGTAAAACGTACCTCCGAAATGTGCACGGCATAATATATTCAACGCGATTGTGTCCCGGCACAAAGGGATTACTTTCGCGTTGCACGTGCAACCGGCAAGGGTTTTCCGATCGCGCTCATCGCGGCCTTCGCGAGCGTGTTCAAGAACGTTATTAACACATTGGCTGTCATGGGGTTTACCAATTACGCTATAAAATAAATCTGACACATTTTTTATCCATAAGATTCATTTGGAAATTTAAATCATAAATTTAGGGAAAAGGATTACAGAAAGGGGTGCAATTACAAAGTACAAGTTTCTCAACTTAAATTTATAATGCAATTTGAAAATAGAAAAGAATGAAGCAAGATTGTCAAATATTTAAATTTTGTTTAACACGAGTGATCAAAGCTACGAGTTAAAATTAATCAAAATTGCACCCCTTATTAAAAATTGCAAAGTAATTAAATTAAAATCTTAACACTTGACGCTTTTAATAATTCATATTACAGTGTGGCGCACCAAACATAGGTATTTCTACTGTGACAGTCAACGTATTAAAAGGCTGAAGAAAGGGGTGTAAGCAAATTTTTCCGTCATACGTCCACCAACGAATATATCCGCGTGATATTTTTTTATAGTTTACCTACGAGTGATATATTTATATTTACGGATATATTTATGCCGTGCGATCCGTCTGTTTTATGGCCTAGGAAGAGGAAGGGGTGTAGCCCGGTGAACACGCTCGAGACCGCGAGGCGATTGCATGATGGGCGTTGTTAAGGGTTGAAATTTGGCGTTCGATAAAGGATTTAATATTCAGAGATATATTACTTTATATTCTTTATTATACTAAATTCTAAATAATAACAGTAATAGCAATTTTTTATCTAAAAAGATTATTAAATATCAAAGAGTGCACCCTTTACAAGTAATTATTAAATAAATTAAATTTCATTAAATTTACAGTTATCAAAGTATATTAATAATGAAAATTTCTTTTATTTTGAATATTCTTAATTATTTAAATTAACTGACAAAGGTGAATGCAACCCTCGCCATAAAATCAACCGCCTCGAATCGGCTTCGATGCAAAACGTCAACCCCTAAACGCGAACTCTAATCGTGAGAATTAATTCTAATGCAAAGCGATTCGGAGAATTCTAAGCGGTGGTGGCGGACGATCGTGTTAATCGCATTAGAAACGAGACAGTCTGATTTATCCTCTAAAAGATACCGTACACAGAACTGCAAAAGGATCCTCTTGGCCAGGCGTTATGGAATGGATTGGGCATTTTAAACCACGTTTAAAAAAAATTAGCTACCTATACAACACCAAGTAATATATATAGTATATATAAATATATATATACAGATTCTAATCGTGTATATATATATATGAAAATATATTTAATGAATGTTCCTATATTTATACTATAAGTACATAATAAGTGTATTATATTGATATTCGATGGCGATTTCAGGTTTTTACCAAGCAACAAGGAAAAAAAAAATTAAATGTCTGTTTAGGTAGTAGCCACTATCGGGTTAATTTAATTGAATTCGGAAGAGAGCGAGGAGGGGAGAGAGTGAGATAAAGAGTGATAGATAGAGGAGATAGGAAAAGAATGAGCAAAGTGAATGGCGAAAAGAGAATCAGAGATAAAAGAGTATAAGGTATTACGAAATTAAGGAAATTTCGAAGGATTCGTGAAGGGGTTGAAATTAGGCGAGGGTCGATTCGAAAGGGTTTGCGTGTGTTGGTGACGAGGCGAGGGTCTTCCTATACTGACTGAACGATCAGATGTGATATATGCATAAGGATTAATTAATAATTATTTACTCCAATCGTATATATATATGTAATTAATATTATTAATATGGTTATGATATACAAACATTATATCTATATATATTGTGTATAGGTAGATAGGAACATATACAATGTTTTTAACTGGTTTATCTATGTTCCGAGGATATATGCTAAGTGTATTTAGGTAGAATGTTGTAAGAAGGTCTCTCGCCGTTAATGTTTAATCGATAGAGACCACTGTGAGTGATTTAAGTCGCGATGAAACAGACCCTCGTGACGAAAATGCGATTATCGATCATACATACATTTCTTGTTGGGGTTGTTTTAGCTTCACAAAAAATAGGATCCTTTTGTAGAATATTTCCAATAATTAAAGATCCCTCTTTTCGTTGAAGGCTTTAAATTCGGAATAAAAATGAAGAATACTTATTATGTGGTATTCGTTACTAAGTTTTTAATAAAATTTAGAAAAATAAAATTAATTTTATTCTAATTGAAATGCACTAATGCTAAGTAACATGTTATTCAGTATTAATTGGAAAAATAATTTTCGAAGTTGAAGTTCGAGATTTTAAGCTTAAGAGTAATAAAAGTGATAAGTCTTCATTAATTTCAATATTTTTTTTCACAATAAATGTTTCGAAAAATTTCACAAAATATAAGATTTGTAAAGAAAGGTCTTAGGATGTTTATTGATAATTTACATGTAACAAAACACACTTTAATTTAAAAAATTGAAAATTGTATATAAGCAATTATATTTGAAAAACAATATCAGTTAAATAACCACTACAAATTTTTTAGTAACAAGCTAAAGATGCCATCAGAAAACCTAGTAGTATAAACCAATGATATATGAGACTTATTTGATCTTCAAGCTCCAAATCAATAAAATATAATTGCAGCCTTTCTTCCTTGAAATATAATTTTAATAAAAATAAAAAATGTATAAAATTCAAAGAAGATCAACTCAGAATAGCTTGAAAACATCATAAGCCCTTAAAACGCCGTGTATTAGAAAATCCAGTAGTATAAACCAATAATATATGAAACCTACATGATTTCAATTTTCATTTAGACGTCAAGTGTAACTATGTTCATTTTTCCTAGAATATATTAAACAAATTTCACAGTTTTTTCCCCAAATAAGTTCTGATCCCCAAATTTCAATCACGTTTCCATAAAACTTAAAAAGGATCGGCTCGTTTCAGTTTCGTGACTAGGGTCAGTTGATCGCAGAACCACGACGAAAAACCGTGGTTTTATAGAAAGAGAAGCAGAAACAATTGCGAAGTGTTTCGAGTTTATGCGTTCCGTGCAATAACAGTTTGCTCAATCCTCGGTGTCCGTCGGTCCGTCCGTACGGAACGACTACTCGTAGGTTTAAAAAAAAAATAAAAAAAAAACGAAACACACGTTACACGACACAGATACACTTAAAACGTGCACACAACGATACACACACGTGTGTAGAGAAACAACAGAATTAGTAGTTAACTAAGTAGCCAGAATGTAACTTTCTCGAACATAACTAGCCGAAAGGGAAAAGAAAAATCTTTAATCTCCTATTTCAAAACCTTCCTTCGAGTCTCTCGATGTCTTTTGGTGTCTATTCTTTAAGAAATTTAAGCGAAAAAAAACTATATATACAAAAAAAAAATGCGGACAATTTCAGCGTGTTTAGCTTCGTCTGTGTAATAGCACGATGTTTCCAGCCAAAGATACAAAGAAAAATGTAAAAAAAATTGTGGAACCATACGTGAACATACCTTACAATGCATTCGTACGTGATTGTAAAACATTACCACCTTCACCATTTTTTTTTTTTTCAAGATTTCAGGGTGTTACCTTGAATTATTGAATCGGGTGAAAATTAAAGGGTTTGTACGCGCGATGGTTCCCGAGCTATTTCGGCAAAATTAATCGTAGGTGTGTTTTAGAAATTTTCCTAATCTTCTCTCGACTTCTCTCGTTATCCTAGCAATAATAAACGACAATGGCTAGATCTGTTTTCCCCTCTAAAAAATCTGAAAAAAAAAGAAGAGATCTCTGAAAGAAAATAGAGGGGGCAAACAGATAACCCCAACGAAATTTACTCGCCTCTAACCTTGTACCCACCCCGTTTTCGTCCTGGTAGAAGAAAAGAAAAAACTCACCCCCCTTTTATCGAAGCTTTAAACGAAAGTCGATTTTGCAATCATACTCAGCCGGACATTGAAGAGGGATGAAAGTGATGAATGAAAGGGCGAATAAATTGCACAGATCTCGTTGGTCGTACTATCGTAATTGTTTGTCGTACCTATTGTTAGATATTAATTATTGTAAACGTAAATAATTAGAGTTAATTGAAGAATTAAGGGGGATGGCCGCGCCGGTGCACCACTGTTCCAAATGGCCATTTGATGGAACGATGGTGAACGCGGCGCCGCCTCCGACAACGTGGATGTTAGAGATATTTTTCAACTTATACTAAATGTGATAAACCGATGAATTGACAATGAGCAATCTAATTGTAATATATATATATATACATAAACATTATATTATATATTATATATTATATATATATATTATAAATATATGTCTGTCGTACAAGCCGTGAATAGGTTTTACCGTAACTAGTTACGTGTTAGCTTAATTAATTGTACACGCGATTGTCGCCGTGTACGTACAAGCGAGGGGAGGCTTGGACAAACAAAGAAAATAGGCAAACCAGAAAAACAGTGGTGATAGTATCGCACGCCGTCTCGAAATCTGTCCATGAACTTTTCCATTGACGCTGGTCGCTGATTTTGGGCTAAGCTCGAAAATACGAATTAATTAATTGATTGGTTAATTAATCATCGTCGGGACAGTCTGGCCTTATGGCATTCAAATTTTAGCGCATACTATATTTTTCATTCGCAAGCAGTTTATTATGAATAAAAATATATAAATTTAATTTTGCAAGGGTCGAATCTGACTCTACAATGGTACTCGAGGGTTAAATTTTTAATCACTCGGGATACCCTTTCTTTTAGCAAAATAATATTGTATTTCAGAATTATTTTCTGAAAATACAAATAATATGACTCTTGCAAAATTCTGTATTTTACAATATAATTTTAAAAATTGACAATGATGAAATTTAAATAATTTTCTTCTTGCATATCTACCACTAAACGTAATTTTTCATACGCCGATCAACGTCAAGCAAATATTATAAAAGATAAAGAAAATTGCAAGTTCTTTCTTCCAATATATTGCAATATATTGCTTCCTAAACGAAAACTGCCAGCAAGAATGCCAACAGCCCTGTTCACGACGACCGTGTTCGATCTAGTATAAAATAGCCGTCGATCATTATGGATCGATGATCGATCGATCACCTACGAAGCGGCGTGTAAAAAATTGTAATTCTAACGTCACGGTAACCCGCGTCAATGGCATGCTTTAAAAAGAGAAGAATAAAAAAATTAAAAAAAAAAAAAAAGATACACCACACGAGGGAAAAGTAACGACGGGGATAAAAAAGTACTACTGTGTAAAGAAAGAAAAGTGGTAAGGATACACTATTACCGGTACATTATTATATACATTGTAACCAATTGTTGTCTACGATATAATGTTATTTTTCTAATTCATATTCAATTGTTATCGTTGAGAGCGAGAGGGAGAGAGAGGGTGAGAGAAAGAATGAAAGAGAGACAAAAACACGAGGGCACACACAAGAGAATTTTAGGGACGTGAATTATGTAAGTTGATCTTTCTTTTTATTCTTCTTTCCAACTTTCCTCCTGATGAAACACTTCCGATATGGTCGCCATTTGATTCGATCGTTTGTTCCCTGCACCCTCATGATTCTCATTTTTCTTTATATTAATTATTATATTTTTTTAAATGGGTATTAAGGGGGCTAGTTGATTTAAATTGTAATAATTAGCACAATTGTTATTAACGATTTGAAAATTTCTGAAAAATTCTTTACAAATATAACATAATTTATTAATTTGTTTATCACATCAGATTTTGGTTCAAAATCACATCTTAGATTCGTTAGATTAATTTAGTATTTTTATATTGTGATTGTAATTTATGAAAAATTATAAAGTAGATATACTACAAGTAAAAGTTAATGAGTATTAAATTGAAACATAAATTACTAATTGCTTGGAGGACAACAAATTATTTTAATATGAACTCAATGAATTAAATCCAGCGAGGCAACATATTTATTTAATGCGGAATCGGTGAACATATCATTGACAAATTGACAAGTTATGTTTCGATTGCCACTAATAACTGCAATATCCGTCGTGGAAACGTTCAATAACATCGATAATTATTTCACAGCAAACCGACAAATATGTTATTTTAAAATTGTTTCCACTTCGTTCATGTATTATTAAGCAAAGATAATTTAAAACGTATGTGTATCAAATGTACCATCAAACCTTGGAAGCTCCATAAATTTATTATTTTAAATATGGCTACGATATATTTCAGGACACAAATGCAAAATTAAAGGAAAAGAAATGAAATTAAAAGGACGGCCTGACCAATTATTGATATTACTACTAGCAATCCATATTTATTACAATCACAATACCTGGAAGACTCAAATATCTCATAAATTACTTATAACACACATATTAAATACATATAAAAATACTGATTTGTCTAGTTTTGATATCGAAAGTTTATGAAACTTCGTCTGCTATATTTAATGCTGTACTACTTAAATTCGTGTAACTCAATTCTTTGTATCCAATCTTAAAAGTATAGTACGACTAATTTGGAAATAAATTTATAATAAATTAAGTAATGATTTTGCAACATAATAAATACACATAGGACAAAATATTAGTTTAATATTCTTTATAATACAGCCTGAAGAGGACTAGAATATTGGTCAACACGTTGCTGATATAAAAAGCAGTGTGAAATTGTTTCCAAATTAACTGCACTATATCAGATTGGATACAAAGAATTATAAAATGTAATCAGACACAGGTCATTCAAAATTAGGGCAAGTAGCTTGACATC
Organism: Osmia lignaria lignaria; assembly: GCF_051020975.1. Taxonomy (NCBI): domain Eukaryota; kingdom Metazoa; phylum Arthropoda; class Insecta; order Hymenoptera; family Megachilidae; genus Osmia; species Osmia lignaria. Next base: position 5,081,117 of record NC_135037.1, on the reverse strand, counting down.
TGAATATACACTTTGGACCAAAAGTCACAAAACTTTTCATAAAGGCCTAAGAAAATGTTTTTTTGATGGTATTCTATTTTTGTATTTTATAAAATTAGCTACTTGTTGATAACAACCTTTTATCTATCTATCTTAAATACTACTTTTACTATTTTTAGGGATTTTAACAGTTAATTTTGTTATAATTTCATATAAACTAAGTCAAAATAACAAATTATTAAAATTCTTGTGACTTTTAAAAGAAAGTGTTCCATTAAGTCTAAAATTTTAGGGGGTGCAGCGTGAACAACGATCGGCGAATCGATGACCGATCAATACTGATCGATAGATCAGCTCTTTGACCCCTTCTTCTCCCCTAATCCCTCTCCAAACCCTAAGCTTTCGTAGACGGATGACGCATAGCGAAACAAAAGCGTTAGCAACGCGTAATTAGCAGCAAGCGCTAATGTCGGGCGGCGCGCTGGTCTGTGATAAAGAGAAAAAAAAGAAGAAAATGAAAAAAAAAAACATAAAGTCGCGGACGCGTATTGTATTTTTTGTAAGGCTCATTCGTGCCAGATTTGTGATAGCCAAGTCCGCGGCATCCTCGATTAAATGAACGATGATGATGGGCCGGCGTGCCACCTGCGAAGAGAAAATATGAAAATGAACAAAAAATTGACTATGAATGAAGGGTGGCTTGATTTCTTTTAAATGATCTTCGACGATTTTCTATTCCTTAGGAAGAAATCCTTCCATTTTGTGTCCAGGCAATTTTTCTTATTAAAAGTTTTTCGATGTTGAATTCTTTTTTATATATTGAATTTGTTTTTGTAATGTGGATCACAAGAAGCAAGGAATGCAGTAATTATATAGTAATTATCTGAATTACAATGGTTATCAGTGATTAAGTCACTCACTAAGGCAAACTCATTAACTTTGAAAAATGCAAATTACAGAAAATTGATTTTGTTTTTTTAATTTCTTTTTTTACTAATTTTTCTAAAAATGATAATTTGGAAAATTCTATGTAAATTCAAAATTCAATGAAAGTACTAGTATATTCAATATAAAGTTAATTAATTTGGCTACTAAGAGTTTTATTTTTATATACGAAATACAATTCATATTACAAAGGGTGCAGAGTTTGCTTTATATTTTTAAAAATTATTATAATCTTGTTAATTATGTTGATAATCTAAAATTCTTTTATAACAAGTATTTGAATATAATTGATATTAAGGGTCAGTTTAATATTCTGTGACAATAAATATAACGAGTTGAATTATAGTTAATTCAGTAGGGTAAAAGCAAGGAGAATATGAAGTGAATTTGTAAATCTGACACAAACATATTCTTTCTTAATATATCAATTATTATATATTTTAAATATTAGAATATAAAAATTTCTTTTAAAATAATTTGTAATAATTTTGATGCATATTTTAAACTCATCTCACAATTTAGTTGTAATAATTATTTCTAATTAAAAATTTACTGAAATCTGAAAAAGAATAATACTTTTTTTGAAACTATGTTTCATAAATTTTATATTACAAATTATAGAAATGATTTCAGAATTTTATAAATGAAGTGGTAACAAGGGGATAGAGTAATACGAAGTAATGCAATGTAAAGTTGTACAATATAAGCTCAATTTTTACAAAGAATATAAAACAAAGCATAGATTCATTTATATTTATACAATCTACATTTATTGAAAGAATATTTTACACAAATATGTTACAAACACCATATACAATTTTTTCTGTGATATTGCGTTTAGAAGCTAGTCACATTAATTATTATATTAATGATAAAACCAATAATAGGACTGATGCAGATTATCCAAATAAAATAATAAAATGATATTAAGATTTAGGAGTATGTAACATTTGCTGAAAGCCTCACTAGATAACAATTTTATTTTCAATAAAATATCTAAAAGAAATTATTTACACCTAATTAAAATGAATGACAGCTCACTCTAGAAATTAGTAGAGATGATCGTGAAAGTATCTAAACCTTGAAATGTAAATTTTATTTTGTAAAACTTAATTATCACAGTCCATAAATGAAAATACTATGAAAAAATCATAGATAAAGGTACTATTCATATATATAATAAAATACTGAATTGTCCAAAACTCTGCATCTTTCAATACAAAAAGAAATGTCTCTTAAGTTTAATTAACAAAATATTTTTAACGTATCAATTGTATTAGACATAAATGGAAGGAACATTTCTCCATAATAGATAAATAAAGAAAAGAAAATCGTCACAGGTATAATAATTGAAATGTTAATTTCCAGCTAGTGAAACTAGCATGAAGAGGAAGCCTAAGTTTGCTAATTGTAAGTAACACGCCGCGTTTCCGGTTACTTTGAGAAATCCCCGTGAAACGAGATTAAACTAAGAATCGGTGCGGGGGCGTGTACCAACACTCGCTCGCTCGCGTGTGTCTACGTGTGTACGTGAGTGTGTACGAACGTATGTTGTTGTTGAATCTGGTATCCAGGATGCCAAAGATGTATAAGTCATGTAATAAAGTTGTGGCTAAGATATTAATGGTAACGTGAAATGATAACGATGAGCAACGGTGATAATCGTTATTACTATCTTGTAACGTTTAATGTATATCAGTGTCGTGCAAAGAAAAAAGAAAAAAAAAATTTGAGCGGCTGAGCTCCTCGGTGTTGTGGGTATACATACTCGTTCCTAGCAACTCGTATGACAATTACTACTCGATACACTACTCATAACATTGCATTGATCTACTTTACTCTACGTACTTCAAAGATAAATAAATACATTCTGTCCAATCTCATCTGGTGGCATCTTTATTTTCATACACATCCCTGGATACAATCAGGTATGAAATTTAGAACTCTTTTTAATCTTAATTTTTCATACTTAATATTTCATTTTAAGTATTTAGAATTTCTAATACTTAGAACTTTTGATATCTAATTCCTTATATTTAAAATATTTAATATTTAGAATTCTTAATATGTAGAATTTTCAATATTTAATTTTTAATATTTAATTCACAGTATTTAGAACTTTTAATATTTAATTCTTAATATATAGAATGTTAACTGTTAATATTTACTTAGAACTTTTGATACAATTTACTAATGCAATAAATATCAATTCAAATTCTTCTGCGCAACCGTTTATGCGCAAGTGGTGGGGAGCCACAGATCTATATATACGCGGGGCCTCCTTCCCTCAATCGTCATTCTCCTTAGGAACGCCTAAGGAGGAAGGTGGGGAGAGCCCCGAGAGGGGAGCCCTACGATGAGGGCCAGGAACCCCGCAATTCGGGGAATCCTCAAGGGGAGGTTGGTGTCCAGGAACCTGGGAAAGCCTTCCAGGTGAAAGAAAAGCTTTTCCTGAGGAAGCCTACCATGCTCGGTACTGTACAATATAATTGTCTTTATTAATATTTTTATTTTCTTAACTTTTTTTTTTAATTCAAGGGGAAATGAATAACAATCGTACAAAAGAAGCAATCACTTTATTACTTTTTCAACGATTCATACAAATTTCAGTATACCTTCTGTATATTTATTTATCATATTTTTCTTTACAGTTTCACATTTATATTTCGCATTTTGGACTTCGATACGTCTCGATACATCGAGTATCGGTATTCTTGTCAATATTCGCTTCAAATATGTCATGGTACGGAGTATTTTTAAATCTATTTAATCTCTGAACAAACGCTTCCACTTTTATTGTACACACACTCTGTTCCCTTCTCTTTTTATTCTTTTTACTCTCCCTATTTTTGTCAATCTCATATTTATGAAACGCGTTTCTCGTACACGCACTGAATTTTACGTGACATCCGAAAGAACAATAAAAAAATTCAAGAGACAAATGCAATACAACGCTTTCTATATCGAGTACGATTTCTCTTAATTACAATAACTAGCGAAAGCTGCCTAAAAACTAAAGAAAAAGCCTATCGTTACAACTTCTTCGACAGAAGATCAATATTTTTTTATTGTTACGTTGTTAATTGTTGTCTTATGTCGTTAATAAAGTATGCACGATATAGTTTAACGTGGCCCAGTCCACGTTGAATTTTCTTCGTTTTTTTTTCTGTACATATGTATACGTGTATTCTTTTTCTGTTTTAGTTAAAATTTATTTTAAAACGCGATAAAAGTCGATTATTTGTGAGACATATTTTAGACGGACGTTACACGCACTTTTGAAATGTGTTGATTATTATCTTTTCTTAATGGAATGATATGTTTTCTTCTTTTCAAATGTGATAAGAATTTTTTAAGGTGGTACAGAGATTTATTTAACCTATTTACAGAGATCAGTTGTTCATAAAAAAGATTAATTTCTATTGTAAATTAGTGAAATTGATTCAGTTAGTAGTCTGACTATGGAGCAAGTAGTATCGCTCCCTTTATGGTCAGACATCAGCCTGACTGATCATTGTGTCCCTTTTCTCCTTATTAATTCTACATAAACCTTTGAAGATAGAATTGCATCTCAATTTTTAGGAAGTAATTTCTGTGATTCAGTATAAAATACAAAAATACGAAAATCTGTTGTAAATACAAAAATTCTATTCTATATTAAAATGAAACTGCATTCCTATAATTGTAATACTGAACAATTAATCTAAAATTAAAATAATTAAATGTTAATTATATATTTCCCTATTTTTGTTAACACAATAATAATTATTTTGGAAAATTTCAGATCTTTAATAGCATTATCGATCTATTGCACAGGTTCTAGTCCTTAAAATATTATTTCAAAAATAAGCCTCAAAAAAGTGACACCCAGTCTTTGATAAAGACAACAAAGAAGACAGTCAGGATTCTATAGATAGACAAATAACAAAACTGGAAAAAAAAGAATAATATACTTCAATCAACTCATAGATTCACTTGTACCAATTTATTTAAAACTTTGATTACTATACCTCAATCAATTTACAGATTCACTAGTACCAATCTATTGAAAACGTTGATTGCCATAGTAAAAATATCTATATTTGAATAATTTCAAGGATATTAAAGTATATTTTTAAAATCGTGTGCCAGTAAATTTGTTAATAATTCTAAAAATTATTTTTTATTATAAATATGGAAAACTCCATGACAGTCAGTATATTTAAAAAATTAGAAAATAATTTGTTAACCTAATGCTTCTATTTATTATTTAGAATTGTCAGGGTAATTATACTAGTATTCAGATCATTTTAATTAATTTAATTCATAGCACCTTTATATCATTTAGTATTTTAAAATATCTTATTAATTATCGCTGTGTAGCTTTGAAAATCGTACGTGTACCATCCGTCTAAAATACTTACTTGAATCATAAAACTTTACCTCAACCTAGTGTGTGACTATTCAGAAAAGTGACTAGCTTAGAATTATGATTATAGATCAGTATCTATTGTCCTAAACAACGATCTGTACCATTGTATTGCTGTACACCTTTTTTCATTTTTTCAACGAAAGATCAGTTGGAGGGTGAATTATCAAACTCTTTCGTGACTGTACAATCGTAACTGTGTGCGTAAGTACTTCCGGTTGTCTGGACCACGTCTACACACGGAAGTTAAAAAGTCTTTGAGATACATAACAACTGTTCGTAGAAATTCTATGATACACAAAGTGTCCGGAAATAAGAATCGCATGAGAATAAATATGAAACAAATTTCTTCATTGTTTTAGTTTATAAAAGGTTCTTCTACTGTCTTTTAATAATTCTTTCTAATATCTTTTCTAAATTTTTATTAAATTATGAATAAGAAATCAAACGAAAACAATTTTTATTGTGGTAATTAATTTCTTACTATTCCTAAATACCTTCAAATTTTTTAAAATTGATAAAATATTTTTAGTAGTGATATTAAATCAAATTTTACTATAATTGAAATTTATTATACTAGTAAGAAAAAGAAAAAAATGAACTCTGAATAAATTTATCAATATAGATTTTTTTACAATTATCTCATGCAATTCTTATCAAAAAACACTATATAGAAAGGGACCTCTAAAAATTCTTCAAAAAATACATCAGAACAGTTCTTTCTGGGGTAAAATCGGAATGCTGAGAAAATGCCAATGAAATATCGCAAAGTGTATGATTTTTTAAATATCCTTGGAAATTCGTGGAAAATTTATCTTGAAAAATTCTTCATGTAATGTTAGAAAAATTTAGAAAAACTCTCGAGAGTTTGATATCATAGCTCTCCAATGATTTCCTAGAAATTGTAAAATAATGTAAAGCTAAAATATAACTAATAACAGAAAAAGTATCCCTCCAAACAAAGTATGAAAATCAGGCAACAAAAATAAAAAAATTAAAGAATTTTTCAAAATCCATTCCAAGCTCCAAAATTTTCTCTACAATTATTTCTCATCGGCGATATGATATGACGAAACAACTGCCTGACGATAAATCCTTTCTATAAAATTACAATTACTCTTCGATTAAAAAAAAAAAAGAAATTAATAGTAAACTAATTCACGAGTGAATCACGTCAATGAAAATTGTATTTTTTGAAACAAAGCGTGGAAGCCAAGTCATGTTTAAAACAATATTCCTTTCTCTATTTCTATAATTAAAAACCTTCATCGATGGTCTAGTAAATTGCGGCAGTGACACGTGTCGAGTTAATTAACAATGTTATCATCTACGGATACGGAGCTGTCCAACTAAACGACTGTTCTAAGGTACAATTGTTTATAATTATTTTCATCTGGACAGTATATATAATATATATATATACACGTACATATATTTTTAAAACGTTACACTTTCTCTAATATCTCCATTTCAAATTCAACAATTCCATCGTTAAAATTCTATGTTCATTCTTCGTTCAATATACATCTTATTTTTTGGCACCTACGTGAAAAGAAAATTTGAAAGATCCTCACGAGGTATAAAGTTGGACAGCCTTGCGTTTAGATTCTAATGACAGTACATTCTAAACGGGGAATATTATTTTTTTTAATAAAAATTCTGCTCTGTTTCGATCAGAAATTAATTAGAAATTGACTTAATATAGTGACACAGACACCTCAAGCTTAACAATAATTTTGTTCGATTTCGCTGCTTTTATCAATGATACTAATGATACGCTATACTTGCAAAGATAAGCGAATAACAATTTAGAAGACATCATGTTTAATCGATGGCTTGGCTGATCGCGTGACTCTTACTTAATGAACAGTCGACTTAAAAAATATGTATATTAGATAATAGACGAACTTCTAGTTAAATTGCACTAATGTAATTCGATAGTAGCTGCGCGCAAATGACTACGAATAAATGCAACAAAAACATGAAGAAATAATGAATAAAGCTGGATAATGTAACAACTAGACTTTAGGCTATAATGTGTTAGCACGTTATCGCTCGTAGCACGCTCGAACGTAAATCACTTTTCCAATAAAATTAGTGGTTCGGGGTCGAATCGTACGAAATCTCTGCTACAAGTTCTTTCTTTTAAACTTATTGCATTTGTTAGCTTTGAAAAAATAATTCCTGTAACAGATGGTGATAGTTTGTTTCAATTGATTGGAAAAATGAATAACTTATCGAATAATAATAAACTATTCAGTTATTTTGTTTGTAACGTTATATAAAATGTTTTTGATCTAATGGGGTGAATCTACGTGAAAAACTGAATCGAAAGTGTAGAGTAACATCTTTTTGTACAAGGCTGCATTTCTGAATAAACCAATGTTAAATTAATAAAATTTTTAAAAAACCGCCATCGCGGAAAAGATTCAGCGCCATCTACTGTCTGGTGCTAAAAATTAGTTTTTTTATTCTACCAATAGAGAGCGCAAAAAATACACCAATTTATAGTTCTTTTCATCAACACCAGATGGTACTTTTCCCTATAGTGGCGCCACATGTTTTTTCCGCTTTGGTGATTATTTTAAAATATAGAAACATAGAGTCCGCTAACTCTGAAATACCCTGCTGTATATTAAAAATTGTTTAAAACTGAAAAAATGAAAGCTTATAGGAATTAGTTTTCCAATGGTATTGATGAATGCAACAAGTTTGAAAAATATCGACAAAAATAGTAATAAACCTCTAATACGTTCGAACGTTTAGATATATCATAGATTAAAGATTATGTATCGTTATTGCAATACATACCTTTAAGACGATTACAACGATACATTTGGATGAATAATTTATATTGTCGTGCCGGATAGTTTCGAAGAACATAACAAAACACTAATGGATCACAAAAAAAAACTAATGGTTTATTCCCATACGGGTTGTCAGAACTGAACTTGTGGCGCCACTTGCAGTATTTGATGAAGTTTCCCGCCATTTTTATCCGTCGCATAATTATGATATATTAATGATTCACGAGCGCGAGGATGATCAACGCGACTACAAAGCCTAAACCGACAGTTCCAAGAGTGATAAACTCAAACAAGGCCATCTAGACCTGTGGGTTCATGAATAATAATTCTCTTATTGTTGCCCCTATTGACCGCTCAATATTGGGCGAACGACACGACTGTAGGTCAATGACCAATACAATTCCAACGATGCAATAGAACGTTAGAGTTATGGTTATTGAGCCCATGCAATGTGTTAAAGGCGTTCATGATACTAGCCGGCACAACAATATGTATAAACAAAGAAGGAAGGATTTCTCAATAAAAATTAATAAAAAAATAATGATATAGTGGATACTAACTACAATCGAACCTTTAACTCTTCCATTCTTTGCCGTATTCTTCGCCGCATTTCTTTGTATCTGAAAAATAGAAAAAAAACAATACTGTAATATTATAGGATTAATTATTAAAAATTGTATACATTTTTAAGAGGACATACTTTTCTTTTAATAAAAGAATCTGACGCTCTTCCTCGTAATGATAACGCTGCAGAATACCGTGACACTCCGCCAAAGAGAGATTAAGAAACTGCGCAACGTCAGAGCTAATTTCCGGTGTCGAAAGTTTATCTACTAAAAAGAGCCGTGCAACGTTTTCATGTGGACCCAATACGACACGAACCTCCAAAGGATATTCGTCATCTCGCAATCTTCTTTGTTCTATAAAAATAAAACAACCATTTATGAATGGTGCTTCCTGAGTAAAATAATTAATTCAACTCACCGCCGTTATCACGAACTACAAACAAAGCAAAGTTGTCCGGTTTCGCATCCACTTTATATTTATCTAACATTAGATTGATAACTTCTTGAGTATTCACTAAACTGGTAATCCACACGGACATTTGTGACCCATGCGGCGGAGTGAAGAAACTGGTTTCTCGGTTGTAGAAGTGTCCATTGATCGAACAACGACGCCGTAATCGGCTTCGAGATTGTCGTCGACCTCCAGGACGACGTCGGATAGCTGTAGATCCTTGTTTTCGTCGCAAAACAACGCCATCCAACTAAAATATATCACAAATATGTACAATGAAAAGATAAGGTATACAGAATAATTATTGAATACCTCTAAACCACTGTCGGTGGACATCGTCATGTTATCATCTTCCCTGAACTGAAGTGAATTCACAGAATCTGTATCGCTATCAGTTCGATGTCTCTGAAGACAATCAGGCCCGGACATCGAACGATTTAATCCTTTTTCTATCCAACTATCGTCGGTGCTGATAGTTCTATTACCAGACATATTTTTCTCCAGACTATCAAAATATTCTACCCTTCGAAGCGTCCCGTTCCGATTTGGTGTGCCATGGTAAACAGGTGTGTCAGTACTGGATGAGCTACCTATACTATGCGTTGGTGTACTAGTTACGCTGCTGTCGTTGCCACGATGGTTTGGGCTATTCGCCTCTGAATTTTCACGAGAATCAGATCTATCCAAACTGGATTGGGAGGAAAGCGGTGCATCGGAACTAGTCTGTGAACTAATAGATGGTAGATTCTCAGGCATTGTTTGGTATAATTTATTTCCATCTTCAACTTTGCGTTCAACCTGAAAAAATTGAATTTCCAAAATATAAAAAAGTAGCAGACGTGTTTACAGTGGCGGCTTGTAGCTAAAATTAGTAGGGATGCTGCTCCAGAAAATTTGTAGCATTTGTTTTAAAAAATCGGCACTACGGGAGCGACAGTGCTCTCGCTCTCCCGCGCAGCCTCGCGCGCAGCTTCTTATGTGCGCATGCGTACGCAGTCAAACACCACGCCGCTGGAACTGTGAAGCGCACAGTTCCATACAAAGATTTCTGTATCTTTTTCATAAACTGGGGGGATAGCTACTGACATTAAGCTTAAGGATTATATATTGTACAAATATAAAGAAAGAATTAAAGAAAAATGAACTCATTATATTAAATGTTAGCGATAATATCGAGTGGAAATAGGGGGTGCTGCAGTTCCACAGTGCTTATAGGCGAGCCGCCACTGCGTGTTTATGTAAAACAATCGATATACAACCTGAAGAAGCTCATCTAATTCATCCCATTCCATGTTCTTAACATCTAGTTTCATTGGTAAAGTGAGACTCTTAAGATGATCAGGAGAAGTTGGGACAGATTTTGCTTCAGTTTCAACATCTTGCTCAACTGTATCCTTCTCTGAATTCTCCTCTTTTTCTTCATCTTCTATACTCTGTTTTAAGAATTTAGAAAATGTGAGAACTTGCAAAGTTTTTTCAGCAAGTTTGTGAGATAATAATAAATACAAACATCGGAAACACTACGTCTGCATGAATTTCGATTCCGTGCTGTGACTACCGTACGTTGATCATCGTCCTCTTTTAAATGAATTACTCCGCGAACACCCCAATAAATTCGAAGCGCCCCTTCCAGTATCAATCTTCCATTAACCTGTGAAAAATAACTGTCTTATTACTTTGCATTTTCTTTAATACAAACGTGTGATGGAAATTTCATTCACCTCGCGACTTCTTATTCCGCCGCTTTTGCCTTCATAATATTGGTTGAACACTTTCAGTTTGGATTCCAAGTGTGACCTAAATATAATAAAATTCTATTAATGTAAAACATTTAATAAATATTGTTAACATAAAATTTCAAATTTCATACCTAGGTAACGAAGGTCGAGCTTCCTTCTTTCCAAAACTGGTATGTGATTCAACTCTTGTTCCATGACCAAACAATTGTGGTCCAAAAAGAGCTCCATAACATGGTACATGACAGTATGGTACACCTTTGTGCTATGTAATATTATATAAGAAATAACTTAGATTTTGTTATTTAATCAATTAATTATAATAGAAAAACATTTAAAACATATATTGTAACTTTATTTTTAAACATGCTAATGAGCTTTTAATACAGTGTTAATAGTTCTACAAGAAATATTATTGCACCTCTGCATGTTGGCCTGGATTTAAACGTTTCCCACATTCTTCACAGCGTAAACATTCTGGATGCCAATCATATCCCAATGATTGTTTACGTTCAGCTAAAAACACATATTTCTTTAAATGTTTTATTAATAAACAAGTATCTGTATATTTTTACAAATTACATCTGTTCCATCTCTAAAAACTGGTCTAAACTTAAATTTTTTAAAGCATTAGGTACATTAAAGAAACTTTGTTTCAATATAACAAATGCTGATAATAATTGTTTTTTTTTAAATTAGAAAAATAATTTCTCGGTTTGTAATAAACTATTTAATAGATAAATTGAGAAATTGATAACGAAAAAAATAGAGAAATTGATAACGAAATAATATTTGTATGAAAGAAAAACATCACGTAAATGAATAATAAATGAATTTAATTCATAGTAATGACAGGAAACGGTACTTGTCAAAATCAGTACGCCTTTTTAACATTGGAACTAACCGAAGTATACTGGTTTCCCACATTTATGGCACTTCCACATGACGGCGGACACTCGTAAGCTCCATAAAATAATCAGAATTAACTCTTGCAAAATTTTAATCCATTTTGTTTATACTATATAAATAGGCACATTGAAAATGACATGCGGGTTAATTAAAGATGTTAGTAGTAAGGCAACCTTCGCTGAATAATGAATAGTTCCTGTTCGGGTTCGAAAACCTATCAAGCACTTGACTTACATTTTCTTGCTAGAATTATACAGTATATAGTTGAAAGAAAACTATAGAAAACAGTGTACCATTCGTTCATGTCATGTTTTATTAATAACTTTAATAAGATTCAGCACGAAGCAGTAGTTATAATGCCAAACCTGGTTGTTAATGTAATTTATTGAATTCTGTTTCATCAAATATAATACTGGTATTGTGTCCTTTCTGAATATTCGTTCCATGAAAAGAGGCATAAAGGTGCATTTAATAAGTACAACGGAAATTTCGTAGGCAACCGGCTTTTTGAAACTTCAAATGCATGTGCCGACTGTATTTTGATAGTGACAAGTATTTCAAGATTCAAAATGTACAAGATAGATAATCAGTTAGTGTAAATTTTATATTGCCAAAGACACAAGTATTTATGGACTATTTGTAAAATTTTTCAAGGAAGCACATTGTGATACTTTATTAAGAACCTGAAGGTTAACCATTTCAAATAAACAAGATGATGCAGATGAACAAAAAAGGATGCAAAGAATTGTTGATGCAGAGGATGTTCTTAGCTATCATCAGCAGTATAATTATGCAATTCTTCCTCGTGTGTTGTTTACTTTTAATTACAAATATGAACATGGATTATACATCATGGATCCAAAATACATGGGCAACAGTAACCTCATTTAGAATGTGGAGTTATTTTTGTGTTCTTGCCATTGTTACATTTTTTCAAGGAATCATCTGTAGCAAAAATTATTCAAATACTCCACCTTACCTGAAAAGCAGATTTATAAAATTCTATGGAATATTCACATCTCAGAACCTTTTATTAGGTACTCTGTATATTATCATTGGTGGCCTCCTTGTTTGGCTACATTTGTCACTTAAAGGAGGCGCTTACAAATTTTTAACAACAGAATGTAAAATAATCTATGGGACTTGTTTAATAGAAAAACATTACTTTCTCTTTATAAGTGGACTGTGGAGTGGATTATACTTTTTCTTGAAAACTAGTATTTTCCATGTGAAGTACTTAAAATTTCCTATTATATCTCTATCAAAATTCTCTCAGTTTAAGAGAGAAGTATGTTCATTGCTCCCATCATTAATGGCAACCTCTGTATGGCCAACTTTGTATTACTTAATTGGTTATTATTTCTTGGGTCTCTATTGTCGTTCCATGATATTATTCCTGACATCTGCACAATTAGAAAGCGAGCCATTAGATAGCATTCCTGAATTGCTGAATTTATCATTGATTTTTCAGTTGTGGTTGTATCAACTGATATTTGTACTGACAATCGACAGCATGTATCTATTGTTTGAATTATACTTGACAGAATGGGTACCTTTTGAATTTAAACAAAGTAATGCATTTCATAGCGATAACTCTGGTATAACGCTTCCCGAAGCATTGTCTATGGATAAAGTTCCGATAATGCAACATCTAGGCTATTTGGATTTAGTCACTTTGGCGCAAAAAGACAAAATGAGGAGAAGTATATTATTCACTCTGAGCCAACCTGGTGGTCATCCTTACAATTGGAATTGTATTCTTGAAAAATCTATCGGTCTCGTTAAAAAATTTGCCGATGACCTCAGTGCAGCATGCGTGAAAGTTCAGGAACCATTGACCTTCAATGTTTCAAGTACAGCAACAATGACTAGTACTAGTACATTTCAAAAGGAATATGTATATCATATGAGAAGCTTAGTAAGGCAAGAAATGCCAATATCTATGGGAGAAACAGATGTAAAAAAAGATGTTGACAATGAATTGTTTATTCAAAAATTTATAAAAACAAAATGGAACAATTTTCTCACATATTTGCTATCTAAGCCGCTTATTTTTTATGTATTTGGTGAAATAGAAGGCGGTAAAGTGTGTCACATCTTATTCAATGGACAGTCGGCGATTTGGGCTGCAGAAGCAATTTCTTCCTTAGCTGTGTTATCGTTAAGCGAAGATCCTTATGGAATTGTCCAAAAAGATTTACCGCTTATAATACATACTTTATTTGCATTAAAACAAGCTCTTGATAAATTGCAAAAGTCAAATATCATGATTAAAAGACAGGATGAAGATGATCAATTTATTAAACAAATGTTTAATTCATTACGAGCCGCAACGAAACGAAGTATTTACAGAATTATTACAAATTTTGAAGCTTATATCGGAGATCTGTCGCTAGAACCGACAATAAACGATCAACTAAATAGTTTTCTTGCTTATAAAGAATAATTCTTATAGTTAAAAAATGAATTTTTATGTACATAGTACCGTAACTTAAATCGCTTGTTAAGTATATGATATTTCTCGGTATCAAAATATGTTACAAAGATCATAAGATTATTTTTGTAATCACTATATTTATGTACAAACGATACTTGTAATTAATGCAGTGTTTTTGTATATGTATGTTCATATCTCATTAGGAATAATTCTTCATAAAAAAAAAATATACACGTTATAATTGTGATGACTCATTTGAGTTAAAATATGTAAAAAGCAATAAATTTAATATTTTTCAAACATTTGTAACTCTTTTTCACTACGCTGTAACAGATTTCAATGTACATTTGCAGTGGTCGTGTGTAAAAATATGTAAAAGAAAATAATTTATTTTTACTATTATCAAATATATTACATCTTTTTCAAAGCTTGTACAACGCTAAGATTATAAAACAATTTATCTCGTAGCAAGAACCAATTTTTCGATTGTGATTCCTGCAATACACTTAAATAATTTCTTAACGATTCGTTTTCTGTTATTACGTTACCGTGCCACTTTAAGAATACAGCTAAGTAAGCTTGCGACAATTCAAAGTCTACCTTCTTCTCCATCATATAATACATCAATTTCATAAAACGGAGCAATAAAGCATCCGACGCTTTTTCGTCAGCTGAAAGCGACTGAATTTCAAAATCTATAGAACTCGGGCTCATAGATTTTAATTTATCAATTATCTCTTTAAATTCGTTATACTCGACGGCTAACAAAGATCTGCTAAATAATGTAAGATTTTGTAATTCGGGATGTGTAATAAATTTCTGATTCGATTCTGTATTTTGAACATTCGAGAAATCAAATTTCAATTCCAATGATGGGATCGTAGGCAAGAAGAAAGGAGCATTTTCTGGAGCCTTTAGTGCTTCTTTCGGTTTATTCTTCTTTTTTATGATATCTATATTCAATAGATTCTGCCACCTCGAGTGAGCTAAGCCAGACATGGTAATTAGATCGTCATGAAGTTGTTCTGGTGAAACATATTCTGGCTCTGATTCAATAAGTTCATTCTCCTCAACATCATTCAGTTCAATGACCGTACCAGGGAGGCCGATCGTTGGAATCGGATCGTCCTTATGTATTGCTTTTAATGATATATGGGTATAAAGAGTTCGGTTTGACCATAAGTATATGCCAAGATTGCATACGTGTATAGTGGCAAGGAATTCTCCAGTTGGAGAAAAGTCTAATGATGTACATGCTTCTGGAACCTAGGAAACATTTAATTAATTTCTAATTGCGCTAAAATTAATAATAAGGAACATAGAAAGATAATAATAAAGGAACATACTTGAAAGACATCTATTAAATTTGAAGATGGAATATCCCATGTGCGGATTGTACAGTCCATTGATGCTGTTATTAACCATCTAGAGTCAGGATTAAAGCAAGCATCTGTTAATCGTCCTTCGTGTCCTTCGAAACGTCTAATGATTACTCTTGTGTCAAGATCTATTAATACTACGGTAAAATCTTCTAATGCTGCGGCTAAAAGTGAATTTTCATTGTGATGCCGTATCCATTCAATTGGTTCGTCCAATATCATTTTTGCAAGTGGTTCTGTATTTCCTAAAAATTATATTCAAGTGGTTATACCATACAATTCATAAACAAACATATTTCTTTTTACCTTTCATTGGCTTAAAATCCCAGAATTTTATATAAGTATCTTTTCCGGCAGTTACAACAAATTTATTTAAAGAATCCACCATTACTCCTCTTACAGGACCCTGGTGTGCCCCTTTCTCGCTACCATAACTAGCTCTATGAATTGCTGACTGTATATTAAATCTTTCTACATGACCAGTATTGTAACCAATAACAACAAAATTTCCACATTTTGTTAAATACACACTCGTTGCTGTAACATTACGATTGCCCTTAAACTTTTCTGGGAACAGCTTAAATTGGCCCATTTTTGCTTTATCGATAGACCATGCGGTAACTGTTCCTAAACCAGAATGTATTGCTACGACGTTATCCCATTCCTTTTCTCTTGTCGTTTCGGCAGCAAACTGAGTAATTAGTGGCATCAACAGAGGGTCATCAACTGCCCTCCCTTTCTTTTTTGCAGCTTTCCTATTAAACGATGCTCTCCCTAAACTCGAGTTCAATCTTTCAGAAATCATGGAAAATATTCTCAAGGAAGAATCACTTCCAGCTGTTAATATAGTCTTTCCTTCATCTCCATAAAAACGAATGAATGTAGGAGGTTCTGAATGAGCCTCCCTAAGTCTTAATAATCTGCCAGCACCATCAGCCATATCAAATATCCATAATTTCAAAGAATTATCAGGGGATGATGACACCAGCAGTGGTTCATTAGGGAGGTATTTTAAACCTGTTACTGCTCCATAATGAGCTTTATGAAGCTGACTTTCGACTTTACGCTCTTCTAAATTCCAGAATACAATATGACCATTCATGCTTCCTGTTGCCATAATTGGATGCTCATCAGTTCGAAAAGTGATAGATGTTATACAACCCCAGTCTTGCACCAGATCAAATAATGTTTCATCGTATTTCAAATTGTGTAATATAATTCTTCCATCATTCAAGCCTATTGCCACAACATCTACTGCAGGTGCTTGTTCAAGTACAGTTACTGGTTTGTTCCAACCATTAAATGTATAAATTGATTTTACAACTTTTATATTCCATAACTGCAGCTGACCCTGCTCACTTCCAAACAAAATTTTGTTCATGTATGTGTTTGGGTGCATTAATGCTGTTATTTTAAAAAGACTATTGCTGAAGCTAAGCTCTAGTATCAACTCTTCTGATTTAATATCCCATACTTTGACATCACTGTTTTCATCAACAGATATTAAATGTGGCCCGAAAGGTAGCAGGCTGTGTATTGTATGCTCATGACCTTTGTAAATATGCTTCAACTCTGTTCCTCTCCTCCAAGCATAAGCAACATTCTCACATGCAGTATAAATTCGACAAGCATCTGCTGCAAGACATGTAATTTCACCTGGGTGTGTTCCTGACACACTGAGTAATGCAAAATGTGAAGCACTATATGTGAGAAATGCATTACCAATACATGTCACTATAAGATTTTCATGTCGTAAATGAATATATCTTGTTACAAGGGGAATGTGATTACTGACATATCCTACTGCACGGTTTTTTACAAATATTTTACTTTGCACCATGTCTGTATTCTTTATCAAAAGCAGCGTATAAAATTAAAATGTTAGGTTAGTATACACAATCATGCCTTCATCACGGGCCATGGGTGCAGCCATATTAAGAACCATAGATTACTTTTTATTGAATGAAGGCAGTGACTACAGATACAAAAAGACTCATTGTCAGTCTTGTAGCGACCGCCGAGGAGTGCGGATCAATCTGTTAAATATAGATATATCCTTATTTTATTTTCTGCGTTTATTTATTTTGCTGCATTTATCTTCTTAATTTATTGAATAAACTCATAAGGGGGATGACCCCGATGTTTTTATTCCTTCTGTGTGCCTCGCCTATTATTTTTTCCTTTTATTTATTATTTTACCCCCATTTGTGGGTCTTGCAAGGATCAACCCTATATCCCTTATTTCCCTGCATCCCTTACATATCGGTATCCTTTACATTACTGCATTTTTTACATCTCTGCATCCCTTATATCCCTGTACTCCCTACATCCTTGCAACGCTTATATCTTTGCATTCTTTACATCCCTGCATCCCTGTTATCTTTATAATCCTGCAACCTTGCTATCTTTATAATCCTGCATCCCTTACATCTCTACATTCCTCACATTCCTGCTGTCTTTATATACCTGCATCTCTCCCATCCCTGCGTCTTTTCCATCCCGTATGTCTTATGTACCTCAAATAAAGAAAAATCGTGAAAAATGTAGTTCCTTTTTCCACCGCCAGAGGGCGCCGATTCGACATCGAAAATTTAGTTCACATTTTTGCCGCTAGAGGGCCAAAATTCGTGCAAGGTTTAGTTCCTTTTTCCACCGCCAGAGGGCGCTGATTCGACATCGAAAATTTAGTTCCCATTTTTGCCGCTAGAGGGCCAAAATTCGTGCAAGGTTTAGTTCCTTTTTCCACCACCAGAGGGCGCTGATTCGAGATCGAAAATTTACTTCACATTTTTACCGCTAGAGGGCCAAAATTCGTGCAAGGTTTAGTTCCTTTTTCCACCGCCAGAGGGCGCTGATCCGACATCGAAAATTTAGTTCGCATTTTTGCCGCTAGAGGGCCAAAATTTGCGCAAGGTTTAGTTCCTTTTTCCACCGCCAGAGGGCGCTAATTCGACATCGAAAATTTAGTTCACATTTTTGCTGACAGAGGGCGCAGTGATGGGATATCAGGGATTTGGTGTTATGAGGGATGGAGAGATGTAAGGGATGCGGAGATGTAAGGGATGCAGAGATGTAAGGGATGCTGTGATTAATGGGATGCAGAAATGTAAGGGACGCATAGATGTACGGGATCTATAGATGTGAGCGGTGCAGGGATGTTAGGAATGCAGTGATGTAAAGGATGTCGAGATGTAAAGGGTATAGAGGTATAAGGGATGCAGAGATGTTAAGGATGCAAGGATACAATTATCGAAATTATTAAATGCATTTGATGGTTGCGTCAAACGTTACATCATTTAAAAAGTAATTTACTAAATTAAAATATTAATTTTGTACACCGATGAGGGATTAGGTAGAGGAAACACTATTAACACTATGTAATACTTTTTACAATTTTATTTTAGTTATTCGTTATTTTTTACAGTTTCGTATAAATCATTTTCATGCTAACATGTAAAAAATACAGTGTTTTTCATAAAAAGAAAAAGTTTGTAACAAACATATTTAAATCAAATAAACAAATATTCAAATTAATTTATTATAATCAGATATGTTTAAACAAAATCTATATAATGTGCAGTATCGAGCACAGTAGGCTACTAAAAATAGCGTACAACTTTGGAACAATTATACACTCTTATTTATTAGAATTTATAACAAAGGATGTAATTATCAAATTACAATATAATTTTTAAAAATGATCACGTATACTTTTTTGTTTATAAAATCTAGTATTTGATAAAAAATAGAAACTTAAACCTGTAATATTAATCCCTGCATCAATCATTATCTTCTAAACGACGATAACGAACAATATAATAAATAATATATTTACACTTTATAATGGTACAATGTAATTAACAAATAATAACGAAAAATAAATATACTATGTTCACAATTTACAGTTTGCAGAAACTACGAACTCTACTAATTCTTAAATAAACATTTACAAGATACACTGCTGATAAAGCTATGTAACTAAGTGTTTAATACAATCTAATCAAACACGAACCGCAGATATTTCATTATTAAAAAGAATTCTAAAAGCTACTCGTGAAAAGATCAGAAACTTTTCATACAGTCACAGTCTTTGGTTACAGGTCTTTCGAAAACTTTTCTCGTCCCTTGTGATAATTCAAAAGACCTGGAAGAGTTTTGGAAAGCCACGAAGAAATTGTTACCATTTATCAAGAATCTTCAAGTCGTGTGTCCTTCCATTTGGTACATGTTGACGAGCAAACGAGAAATTGGAATTTCACCTACTGTTTCGTGAAAAAACAAACGTTCAACCGTCTTCGACGAGACGGACTTTAAATATCCGACCAGGTACATTAACGTCCCGCTTCTACCTGGTTGTCGTAGATAACGGGATGTTGTGTAATCCCCCAGGATGCACTGTGCTTGATCCTGCAACATTTTGACCGATTCCGTGGCGTGGAGACCCTCCGTTTCTATAAACAAATTCATCGCAACAGCCTTCAATTAATTTCTAAATCAAAATTATTCATTTCTTAAAAATAGTTTCAAATAATTTCAAATATCACTCTTTTATTTATAATATACTTGTCAGAGTTTTGTTAAAAATTTTTACCTGGAGTAAATAATGCTACTGCTTTCATGCATCCACATTCACCGACATCAGGGGAGAGCTGTCTAAAACGGCATACTATAGCCTGGAACAATTTTTTAATAATTTACATTGTATAATCTGTAATAAATCAAACTTGGTTCAATTTATTTTATGTTGAAAAATTGAATGATAATTAATTCTTAATTTACCTGAATGATAATTAATTCTTGATTTATTCCAACTTCATCCTTTGAAAATCTTCCACGTATCTGTTCGTCCTCTAATAGCCCGGTAATGTCCCAGGATATGGACCACTGTGCTAGGTGAAGAAGAAAAAGTTGTGTCCAGGATCCTTCGAGCAATAATAATTGATCGTTTTTTGATAGCGACTGGAAAAGTGGTAGACAACAAACCCATCTTACAGTCATGAACAGTAGACGAGCAGTTGTTTCCTGAAATGTATAATTAAATTCTATCTTCGAGTGAAATCTTATTAACAATTTTTAATATATCAGCACTACGAACTTCATTAAAAGTTATTAAAATATTATTTTTAAAGACATAATTTATATTTGATTCATTTGATTCATAAAAAATGAAATCATTAAAGCTTCAGGTATTTTAATTTAATATTCATGTTAATTATTTTCATTTAAATTAAATTGCAAAATAGTATAATATTAATATTTTTCTAGATAAAGATATATAAAAGCAATTTCATTAGTTATTTCATTTTTATTTATTACACGTTTTAATGAAGTTGAAGTTAGAAGAATTAATAGAAAAATTAATTATATAAACATTGAAACAGACTAACATTTTTTACCTGTAATAGCTCCCGCGTGGGATTGGGATTTTGTGAAGTCCCCGTCGAATTGTGACTAGTTTCCGTCTGTTCCAGGGAATACTCTGTTTCCGGTTGTAGTCGTGCATTCCATACAAGTTCCTTAGAAACAAAAACAAATATGTGAGTGATGTGAAATGAGGAGATTTTAATAATATTAATATGTGACAGACATTGAAGGGAAATATTTTAACAGCCACAGTAGTACAAACAGTATATAGTCAGACACACAATAATATAAATTTTTAAGGACATTAAACAGTCATGTCTTTTTTAATTTCAAAGCTTGTATTTAGTATTTTGCATTATTAGTATAGTGTCAATGACACCAAATTTTTTTCCTTATCTTTTACTTGCTAACCCTAGAATTTTTTAAATAATATCTTTACTAAGTTCCCAATGAGTACTAAGGAAATCTGAATATTGTTTAAAAATGTTCATCCTACAATTATTTTTTCAGAAGCGAACCTCAAACAAAGACACCCAAAGACTGATCACTTTCAGTCGAATGTTTGAAAGAGGGAGGATTTACCGGGTTGCTGTTATAAAGTTTGCAAAAGGGGAAACACCAAGCTCGAGCAAATTGAGCTGAATTACTTACCTGGCACTTCTCGGCGGACATTAGTATCTGAAGAAGGGGTGGTTGTGGTGCCAGGGTGACGGTTGGGGGTGCTGAGTAGAGGGTCGTGGTCGAAGGAGAATGTGGTAGAGCCAATGGTGCAGGGGATGGAGAGTCCTCCGGTGGTTTCTGTACCAGTGCCACTGGTCGTGGATAAGGTGTGAACCTCTGGTCACATCTGAACCTTCTATAAATATTATCAAAAAAATTGTATTGATTTTAATCAAAGAATAAAGTTGTAGAGCATGATTTACAATTAGTCTGTAATTTTGTATTTTATAATAATTTGTATGTATATTTAATTAAGGGATTGTGAGAATTATTTGTATATAGAATGGAAAATATAGAATTATTATATAGTCTAATTTCAAGTATTTTTTTTATTATAAATTTAATATATACCTGTGGGGTGATAGAACGTAAGGGGAGCCAAGACCAGTCCTTAATCGGTCATTGTGTATTGGTGTTGTGATTGGTGACTGTTGTTGGTGTTGTTTTGGCTTCCTTGGTCCACGCTCATGTTGTACTGCTAAACATCAATCATAACGAATTTATATTATCTTTGTGTTCGATTTTAATCTCCCAATGAAATTACATTTTCAATGAAAATTAAAAAAATTTAGAAACCAATAACTATGTCTCTGTGTTTTAATTTATATTACAAAATATTAGTTATAATTAATATTCCATAAATTTGAAGAAATAATTACAAGAATTATTTAATTTTCAATCCAAAGAATTACATTTGTACATGATTTTCTATAAACATCTTTCAAATTAAATCTCCCTTGTTTATCAAGAGCTCGGCAATGATTGATTCCTGAAATACTTTCACAAATGATCTCTTAATGCCAGAATATCTTCTTGAATAACTTCATTGATGTCACTCAAAGTCTTCTCAGGGGGAGAAAATAATCCAATTAAGTCTACTTATTTAGCTTCAAATAAAAAGTACATTCAAGGAAGGAGAACGCGGAATAAAATATTTTTTATACTCTGAGAATTTTATGAATGTCATTAGAATATTTTAATAACCCATTTAGGATCCCAAACTCTTAAGCTTGAGGTATCCAGAACCCCAAGCTGAGTGGTTATAAAATAACCACGAATATTTCAATTATCAATACCAGAAATAATAATAAAAAATTCGAAACAATAAGTACAATATTTTTACCCATTCTCAAGGATTAATCATTTTACCATTAACTCTCCAGATTAATTAATTTCAATATCCTTATATTTTGAAATTAAGCATTGTTTCCTTAATCATTTCATTTATCTCGAAGAATTTCTTTCCTACGATTAAACTATCCACCCTCGTCCCCCTGGAAAGAAAGCGAGAAACTAAAATGAAGAAACCAAATTCATCGAGCAAAGAGCGGGAATCACAAATCATCCCTGTAATAGAAGGTCCCTCGCTCGATCTCTCGGCGGTTTCCTATTAATATCACCTAAGAATTTAACGGTGGGAGCGAAAAAGTCCGCGCAGGTTGCGCGGAATTGAGTTTCGGTGTGGGTAGAAAACGGCCTGTTCGAGATGTACGAGATGTATCTGGGTGGGCAGGAGGCAGAGGAGAGGTGGAACGACGGTAAGGTAGGTAGGTCGACCAGCCTGTAGGAGGGTTGAATCCACCACGAAGAGAAATGGGGAGGGTGAATGCGGTGGCTGGTCGGGCGTCAGCTTCCACGGGGGTCTCCTTGGCGAAGCGGAGCTGAGAGAAAGAGAAGAGGATCCGAATGAGAGGGAGAAAGACCTCCTCTAGACAGAGGCATACACACGTTGAAATATGTAGAGGGTGTGAATGTATGTACATCGAAGAGGGAGAGAGAGATAGAGAGAGGGTGGAACTGCAACTGGATGGCAAGCACATCATCATTAATGAGGCTGAGCGGATAGCAGCCGTGGATTCCCACGTTCGCACTGGCGTCGCAATATCTGCTCTTCATTCTGTTCTACCATTGGCGGAGTAAGTATCTCTTTCTGACGACGGAATCGCGTGATATAATGATTGGTTACGGGTCAGAGTCAGAGGAGAGCTCGTTTTTGTTTTCAGAGCAATTAACCTTCCACCAGAGTAAGTATCTTTTGAAGAATCTCTTACGTTTTGCTTGATGTGATTAGTGAAATTGACGGGGTGAACCTTGAGAGAAACCCTTTGAGAAGGTAGGTCTTCAACTGGCGCAGATAACGTTTGGGAATTCTGACTAATTCATGAATATATGTTGTAAGAAAAAGATATTAGTAGCTATAAAAGGTAATAGTGCTTAGAGTATTATCTATTATTTTGAAATTAAAGTAATCAATATATTAGGGGTGAAAAATGTTTAAATGTTTTATGATCCTAAATATAAAAAAAAGTAGTATTTGTAATATTATTATTATAAAACTGAAATTAGTACAAATGATTCTATATTATAGTAATACATATTTTAATATAATACTATTGGTACTGTTATTATTAATTTTTAAATAACGGAGCGATTGAGCTATGCATGAGTAAAATGTTATTTAAACAAGTATATATTGAATTTAAAAAACAACAGAAGAATAATTAAAAATATTTTTATTATTTTCATACACGTATTATTTTTTTCCTTAATTTTCAGGATTCATTGAAGAGAAATAGAACGGTTTACAAGCACAAATACATGTATGCAATCAGTTCGAAAGTAAGGCGAGGTGAAATCCGCTTCGGGTCTGTTTGTTTTATCGACTAAATTGGCCGTGCATCGGAACAGGTACAAATATTATTATTTTCCGAGAGTAATAATTGTTTTTTCATCGTAGAATTTCCTGCCAGGGGAAAAAACCAGAGAGCTACGTGCTTGTTTGCTTTGTAAGCAAAGCTCCTCGTATGCTGCACGCAGTCGAGATATTAAAATATAAAATTCATTTTTAAAGGCATTCAGTTATCCATTTTTTTGTATCATACACAACATGAATAACTTTTGTGCCAAATTTTTAAATTATCATAATAAAAAGTAGTGAGAAAGTACATGAAGAGGAAAAGACTTCTCTCATTATCAAATTTATATAGAATATTTCAATTTAATTTGTTTATTTATTTTGTTTTAATTATTGTACCATAAAGCATCATATTGAATTTTCTTTTAGAACTAAATTTTAAAAGTATATTGCATAAAATTTTGGAATATTCCTTCTGATATTTCACAGAAGCATTTTAGTTTATTGAATTAACAAAAATTCTTGTTTTTTAATATGCATCGTTGATAAAATATACAAGCTCTTTGATTCTGTAGCTTACGTTTTATTGAAACATAATCGGATATACCTTAAAGAAATATTCCGATAAACAGGAAAGTAAATATTATTGAATAAATTAAATTTGTTAAGCAATTTTATTATTTAAAATATTGTATGGTATTACTGAAATTGTATAATATTATAAATTCAGCGATTATTTGTGAGAAAACGATAATCCATGTTATGAAATGAATAATTCTTACGAATATGAAGGCAAATTTATTTTCATTATTATTGATGGTATAAAATAAATCGTTTTCAATATTTATCATGATTACGATTTTCAAAATGTTTTTTGATTATGTTTATTTAATAACAAACATTCAATTTGCATTTCTGCAAAAGCATTATGAAAGAATAAACGAGAATTATGATTTTTCTTAATAGATTGTGATTATAATTTGAAAATACATTCATCTAATTATTATATTCAATAAAATTCCTATATTCAATAAAAAAAAAAAAGATACACAAAAATTTGCATGTAGAAAGATGTTTTTCGTAGTCTACAAACGAACTCTAAATTTTACCCCGTTCACCCAATGACGACGAATTCCCCGAGTGCACGTTTCTCTTAATTCGTCGAACAATTTTTCGCTCGGTCTAGGGGGGCTTAAGGGGACGATTTTCGAGTACGTGCGTGCTCACGATCCGAACGTCGAATGGACGCGAGGATTAGGATCGCATGCGCTGGAATGGACCGCGCCCTGTTCCCTTTTCATCCACCCACCTATCTCCTTTTCTCTTTCGACTGACTCGAACTTGCTTGCTCGCTCTCTCGCCTCTGTACTACATCCAATGCACACAGAAGCCACGAGCCACCGTAATACTCGCGTGCCACGTGTGATCTACAATACGAGTTCCCACAGTTGAGTGGCATCGGCCTGTGTATTCGCGACATGGCCGGGTTAGGCCTCCTGGGCCACAAGGCTTTGCGTTTTGTCATTCGTCACAGAAAGAAAGAAATTGTTGGTCATAGGCTAATAGAACCCAATAGAAAGCTGGATATTTGTAACGATGATGAAGATAGGGGATGAAGAGGTTGATGAAGAAAAAAGGAGCAACAGGAAGTGTCTTATATATAAGTGAAGAAAAGAAAAAAAGAAAAATATATATATACTGATCGAATTGAGTAACCTCCTCCTTTTTCAAAGTCGGTTAAAAAGAAAGAATTGCACTAATTATTTTGGAAAATAATTAAAAATTTGTGCAAAGAATAAATTGAATAAATGTTATTCTTACAATTGCTAATTATTTCAGGAGTCAAAATAATGAACAGTAACATATTTGAATAAATTATTTTAAAGTAAGTAATTAAAATTGAATCACAGAGAAATCTGAAGCTCTTCGAAGAAATCAATTCCATTTAAGCTCCACTGTGCTCTGAAAAAAAAGAGCTTAACAATAGCTCTAGGAGTAACTAGTAAAGGTAAAATAGCAAAAAAGAGAGCAGTGAAAAATAAAGCGGCACAAGTGTACGATCGTAGAACGTGAACGCGCGATGCACGTATGCGGGAAAGGGAAATTCGAGTGTGTGCCACACTACAGCCATGTGTATGTGACGTTGCATGGGGTCGGTGCTCACACGGGCCATGGATCACGGGGCTCACACTCTCTATCCTGCTAAACGGTAAACCGATCTGTGAACATTTCAGCAGTCAGCGATCTCTAAGGCTAATCCCCGAGTGAGTGGGGTTGATACATCGACTACCACCACCATCAGCCTCGCTTTCATCCACCACCATCAGTATCGCCATCAACGTTTCCGTACCGACGAGTTTAACCGATTGGAGGGGCCAAATTCGCGATTCGTGTGTCGGACTCGGGTGTACGACGCGGCCGAACACGTGTTACCACTCCGGAGAGATTCATATGGAAGTCTATCATGTGTGTGCAAACATGTGATTGTGTGCACGCGTGTTGGACGATGAAAAGGGAGCCGACCCTATGAACCGATTTCCTGTCTTATAGAAAATACTATGACTGTTCCGATACATGTCAAAATAGCGGAAAGTTTGTGGGTGTTTAACGTGTTTCTGTATTGGGTGATTGATGAATGATTTTGCTGTCATTGATGAGTAATTAGTAATTAATTGTTATGATTGTCTGGGTAATTAGTGTTGTGAGATATTGTTTGTAAGATAGTTAGCGGGTAAAGAATTGTAATAATTATTGTGAAATAAATAATAGCGTATAACAATGTAATTGTAAGAGGAATT
This sequence comes from Osmia lignaria lignaria, assembly GCF_051020975.1. Classification (NCBI taxonomy): domain Eukaryota; kingdom Metazoa; phylum Arthropoda; class Insecta; order Hymenoptera; family Megachilidae; genus Osmia; species Osmia lignaria. Next base: position 5,053,983 of record NC_135037.1, on the reverse strand, counting down.
TATGAGAAATTAATATATATTCAAATTATATGATGAATGGTTACTTCTTTTAAGTAGTAAAAGCAAATTATTGTTCCACGACTGCACTATGATTGACTTATACTACTGCCGTCGGAAAGACAATTTATCATTTATACATTTCCAATAAGAATTGAAATTCAAAGTCATTAAATAGTTAACACCTCTGATCATTATATTATAGCTTTAAAAATTAGTAATTTTAAGTAGTAATAGTCAATCATTACTGTATGTTTCTAAAATAATTTACTTATACTACTGGTTTTTATCCTTTATCCCTTACCAATTAAAAGTACAAGTAGAAATGCAAGATAATTAACTTCCAAATATCTTTAATAATTATAATATAATAAGATGAATATTTGCAAGTAGTAATGGTCAATAATTACTGCATGTTTCTATAATAATTCACTTGTACTACTGCCTCCTGTTGAACATTCCTCATTATTTACATATTTCGACTAAAATTTGAAATCCTACATGATTAATTAGTACTAATACCATTATTTAACCATCATATTAAAGAATCAATGAAATTTGAAAAGGTAACAAAGAATAAGAACTGAAAGTAAAAATTGAATGAAAAATTAGAATTAATTTTTCCTATACGTGATATGGGTCACGTTCAGCACCTGATCCGTTGTCTCTTCCGAAAATGGTCAACTGATTCACGATACAAGTAGGTGTGTATGTTATGCAGATTAACAGGAGGGTTAGCGCGCGACGTTTCACATATGTTTAAATGAGATGACCGACGATTAATGGACTGTCCAACAGGATTATGTGTCCGGCAGGACTATGCACAAGGGATTCACACACAGAGATTCTTAGTTACATTTCACATGCACATTACGTGTAGCTATGTATATTAAAAACAATTATCCACCCTCATTCCAAACATCCTTCACTCAATAATTACCTGATCTATTTTTAGATTTAAATTAAAATTTTCTTATCACAGTAAAATTTTATTCTTCTTCAAATTGCCACTCTCCAGGGGGCCACTTGCTGAACCTTCCATTTACCATACCAAAAAATATTTTTTATTTAAATATAATTTTATTTAGAAGAAATTTCAATTCTTGGACCAAGGGGGTTCTCAAAAGTTTGATAGCCCCAAACCCCAGAATTTTAATCCAGTTCAAATTATAGCCCATGTTAATTACAAAATTCTGAAGAATCTCATCCTCATCAAAACATCCTCATCCTGTAAAAGCTATATTGAATGATTCACAGAACAAAGATTCCTCCCACCCAAATGCATAAACTCACGGATGTATAGCTCGCAGTTATGTGAACCGTGTTCGTGATGCAGCTCCTCGAAGCGTTAGTATGACAGGTGACGATCAAAGCCCAGCTTAGCGCAACGACCCGTTCCGTCCACACACATCGTGTCCTACCGCAAGAGGGAGAGCAACCATCGCGTTGTCTTCCTCTTTTCTCCCGTGTATCGAACCCGTTTCCACGTTTCCGTTTCTATCTGGCTGTCTCCCTTCAGGACCGCTTTACAGTTTACCGTTTATGTGGATGGATTGATGCTGCTGGCCGCGTGTACGGCACGCCTCGCTTCGTTGCGTTACCAGCCGTCCACTCCCACGCAACCCCATTCCATCATTCTCACCGCCCCTCGTTCCATGGTTTTCTCCGCGTCCGTCCGTCTGTCTTTCTTCCCGCCATCGTGACCGAAACGTTTTCGACCAGGATGGACAGCCGATCGGCCAAAACCATGGGCCAGCTTTGTTTCTATCTTTCCCTTTTCGACACTTTTGTTATTCGACGCTCGAGGACATGGGTTTTCTTGTCAGGACTTCTCGGTTTTCGGGGTGTCGTATCATCATGACTTGACGACAGTCTCATTGTCACTGAGCTGATCGTTTCTTGGATTCCGAATTTAGAAAATGAAAATAATATGAAATACAGAATTACATTAAAATTGGGGCTCTCTCCATGGTCCGCTGTCCGAGGGTTAATGGGAAAATTGCTTTTCTTTCACTTCTTGACTGCTCTAAAATAATGAATTTAATCTTTTATAAGTTTCTACTATTTGACATAATTTTAGAAAAAATATAACGCTACAATAGCAACCTAAAACAATGGCGAAAAAGTTAACTCTCGAAGTGAAATTCGAACCGCAGTCTCATCTGACACCGGCGACGAAATGCGAAGTGCGATGAAACGTAAAATCGCGAAGGATTAACGCCGTTCCAATTATTTCCTTCGTCATGAACGCGGAAAGCGTGAAAGTTAGTCGTGGAAACGAAGTATCGGGAAATAATCCCGATTTTCAACCGGCGAAAGTGGCAAACACGGGGTGCCGTCGGTTTAATTCCGGTTCAGAGGATACTTGCTACTTTCAGAAAGGGTGGCGTCGAATTATGAACGGAAACAAAGAGATTTAAACTTCGAACTTGTGAGCCACGATCGATTGGGCATGAAACGAGGCAAAGTTTGCCGATCCAAGGGCCTCCGCCCGATTTCAATGTGTACACTGGAAATGATGTTGACCGTACGGCCAACGAGAACCGAGGCTTTAATTTATTCCATTTTGACAAGTCAAGACTTACTATCTTCTGCTTTATTGTTAATTGAAAAGCTTTGTTTACTATTATCATTGGTCCATATCTTCATGCATTTATAATATTCTTGCAATGAAAGATTTTATACATTGACTGACATAATAGAAATTGACATAAAGAGTGACACAAGTCAAAAAGACAAAGTTATTTAGAAAAAACAATGATTGCATATTTTAAAATGAATCTTTCAATATTAAACACATTAAAAAAGCAATTATTTGCTTCAAACTTTTTAAAAATAACTGACACATTAACCCTTTACATATGAAAACAGAATAAATTAATATGGTAGTCATTCTTATTATCCTGTACTATAGTGTAAGGTCCATAGGATTACACAGAAATATTCAGAAATTCATAAATTATAGAGAAAAGGATTAAAATAGTTCATTTTCTTTGTGGCAATGAATATGTTAAGGACACTGTAATTTTGCAACCTAATAACATTTCTTTTTGCTAATAATTGTTGAATTAAAGTAAATTAACTAGTCACCAATGACTTCTATTATATTTAACATCTTAAATTTAAAGAAAATCAAAATGGTCCTCAGAAACAACCCCTCAACAGAACGAAACCATGGTTCGCTCGAAAAATATCCAATTTACTTGTAAATTTGAAAAAATGTTTAAAATATCTACCTGAGAATAGAAGTGGAGAAAAGGAAATCGTTCACAGGAAGAAACATTCATCGGACCCACCACGAATCCTCTCTTTCCCTTTACAAGTTACAAATCCTACGCGGTAAGCCGCTTGGTAATCTTCTGATATCGTTTAACGCCATATTTCGCAAAATATACGGGCCTGGAACCGCGCAGGGCATTTCGTTGGCAAGGTAGACGGGCAGAGGGAATGACACCGAGAGGGATGAATTTCCAGTGAATGAGGAGGTTGCTGGTACACGATGGTGTGAGGGTTAGAGATCTCCGAGTTGTCAGGCGGCGGATGATTGCATGCCTGCGGCGGCGCTTCGCGAAGAGCCGAGCACCGCATACATAATATATATCACTTACCGAGTGGTCACCTACGTTTTATGGGCTTTTCACAACGTTTCACCACGTTTTTCCATAAAACTAAAGCTATTGACAATAAGTAGATACCACTATTCCATTGAAGATAAAAATGAACCAATACTTATTGCTACTTTTCTCTAACGCTTTTGTGTAGTGCAATTATTATAGATTTTCTATTAGAAATTTGGTTTATGAAATTAATTGAAAAATTTGTGTTAAGTCAAAGACAGTTGAACTTTTGTCCAAGTCCTAAGATACGAACCTTGCCATATTTAACCCTTTAACAGCGGAGTCCAGGTTAATCGAGACCAAAACATTAACTTAATATCAACTTAAAATTAAATATATAATTTTTATCATTTTTAAATGAAAGGGTTTCATAAATTGGAAGAATAATTTTTAGAGCAGTGTGAAATTTAAAATTGGTGCTCTCTCCATGGTCCGCCGTCCGAGGGTTAATAAAATTCATATGTAGATAATAGAATTCAAGTGACTATTGTTTAGTAATTATTAAAAATAAGAAAAATTGAACGAAGATCCCTTACAAACACAACAAAGGGTAAAATGGAGAAGTGTCCTACGACTTCTGAGCAGTAATAATCACCCTCTTCGTGTATAAGGCTCATCTTCGTTGATTACCTTCGTGAACTCCTAATTTCTAAGAAATCAACAGCATCCATGAAGGACGTCCCGCAACAAACACATACTCGCGTCGTTTTCATGGATGATGACCGTGAAGAGGGGAGAACTAGGCTCACCTTAGCCTGTGTGGAGTCTCCTTAACGTTAGGAAGCTCTGCCACTAATTGAATCTCCTCTCTTACTCGCGTCTGGAGCCTCAGCAACCGCTGGGAACCAGAGCACCCGTCCTGCATTAAACGCCCCCGACACCCTGGGCACCCTCATCCCCATCGAGCGGTCTGGTCTGCCCCTGGCTGCCTTTCTCTTTCGATATGTACCTCTATCTCTCTTTGTCATTCTCCTTCACCTTCCTTTGAATATACTACGCCTTTCTTTATCTATTTCGTTGCACCTTTCTCGTTCTTTTCTTATTTTACTTTTGCTCTTCTCTCCATCTCCCTGTGTTTCCTTTTATTTATATGCTTCTACATGATTCTGTGCGCTTTTGAACGAATTTAAAATCTTTTTTTCACGCGTGTAAGATATTGTAACTAAGTTATAAAAAAGAATATTAGGGAGAATCGGAGTTGTAAATTATGTATATTTGAGTAATTGAAAGAAAATAGCAGGGAAATATTACTTTGAACGATATTGCTGTTATATTAGGGGGTGGCAGATGGAAAGCTTGAAATTTGAAATTTGGAAATTAATTATTCCTGTTTTTAATTAAGAATTTAGTATTCTAATATAAATTAGGTCTGCTGGAGTGGCCGCCTTTCTATTCTATAATTTCACAATCCCAAAATTCCAGATTTTCAAAATTCAATAATCCCAGAATTTCAGAATCCCAAAATTCTAAAATTCCAAAATTTCTAAAGAACCTGAACCATCATAAAACAAATCCTAGTTAAGCCAGTGAATATAGACAGGTGTTACTGTTTCATTCCACCTACGAATTTTATTTCCCAGTAAATGCTAAACAAGAATCACCGTGACAGGATATTCAGTTGAAATATCAAACCAGGATTATATAAAGTCGCGCACTTATCGATATGAAATCGGATTTGCCGTAGCACACGAAATACATCTCTGAATCGATACGTGTTCAAATGCTGCTTGAGAGTAACAGAGAAATTGAAAAGCCTCTTAATCTATAGAAATCATCGCCATCGATTACTTTGACCGTAACAAAATTTCATTGAACCATTAAGTGGAACAATGTTCGCGGAATATCGTACAAGAAAAACAATTGAATTTACCAGGAACACACTTGTTAATTGTTGGACAATCTTTCATCAATGACATAATGTAATGCTGCATTGGAAGGAGATTACTCGTTTTCGAGCGATTAATTAATTAAATGGAAATGGTTGACGGTGTTCGTCGAAGAGCATACACATTCGTATCGTGAATTTTGTATATGACAAGGGAAAATATCGAGCTGGATAGTAACGATCAAATGAGAGATCAGGGAAAAGCGAAACGTGGCATGATTCTGCGAAATCAGTATTGAGTCTTCATATTTGTGATACTTCTGTTGAAATCTCTCGTGTCGTCAGTTAATAGAAGCACACATCCTGTTGTGTTACAATAACATTTAATTTAGATTGAAAATGATTCGGATAAATAATTGGAATTTGGCAACAAATTTAGATAATTTGTAATTTTAGAATTGTGATTCTGAATTATTGCATACAGAAAAATTTCAATGGAGTGTAGAATTTTACACAAAAATCCAGATCAATAGAATTTTTATATGAGAAATATTTTAATATACATAATTGTAAGTCTTTTAAAACATTCATTGTAAGTTGTAATTGTAAATTTAAATAATTCTAAGTTAAAAATAAATGCATTAGAAGTTTATACGATTTTTAAATTTCAATAGAACAATAAAAAGCATTTTTAATAAAAATTAAAAATAGATATTATAAATTTTCTGTAAATCACTCAATTAATAATTTAATTTTATAACATAAGATGCAATATTAAATCAAAAGGTGATCACACCTTTTAATAATTTTTATGTGTGATAGAACATACCCTTTGACAAATCAATTGTAACACCACCGACAAATAGATTACTCAGACGTGATTACTGTTTCATTAGGCCCAACGCCACATTTGCTTAGGAGAGTTTGTCTGACCATTCACTGACCAAAGTCACTTTCTTTGCGGTCCGATCTTGATCCGAAAATCTTTGATCCGTGAAATCACATGAGAATCGAAGTGCAAGTGTAATACCCTAATCTACTTTGTTCTTCTCATTCAGAAATTCTTATTTATGTTTAATATTAACATATTTGCTACTAACAATCACATTATATATTTAAAATCAAAATAAAAAACGAACTTGTCATAATCTAAAAAATAGTGTAATATCTAAACGATGTGCATGATTACTATTTTATATTATTTTACAATAAAGAAGAAACATTTTTCATAATGAACGAATTTTCAATTGCAAGTGTTAATAGCTAATGTGTTAATATTTTTAAAAGTATTTAAAAACAAACAATTGTTTTCCTAATGAAGATTCTATTGATAATATTATTTTTAAAAGGCCCTATTTTTGAAAAACAAGCAGATCAATTAATTTTTCCTCTCGCCCTATGACATCATGGAGTATTTTTCTTAATGAAAATCACACCTATGATACTTTATCTTCGATCTCATGCTAATATACACATATACACAAGTTTCATCACTTACCGTCCCTATTCATGTTGGCTTCGAAACACTTAGCAAGACGGCATGCACGGCATTGATTCCTATGCGTCTTGTCAATTGGGCAGCGCCCTTTCATAGAGCCCTCGGCCTTGCAAATGTACTCTCGATTGTGGTGGATGCTCCTCTTGAAGAATCCTGAACAACCTGTTAATCAGACAAGTTCTTATTACGCGATTAGAAGTAAATTGATCGCCTCAAAGTGTACCCGACGGACAGGTCCCGATAAAACGATTGCTTCTCGAAGGAACTAATTGGAAGATTGAATTTATCGAATAACAAAAGCGAACTGTAATCAACGAATCTGTTGTTCATTATTATGGAATGTTTTTTTTTATTTGAAATAATTATTCCGGAAAAGATTAAAGTACAGAAGAGCTTAATAATTACCGTCGCAACTGTAGATGCCGTAGTGTTTTCCAGAGCTACGGTCACCGCATACGTTACACGGTATATCAAGTAATCTGTCCCCTACAACAGAAATTGACTTGATGATTAGTCAATCGAGCAGTGAAAATGAAAAGACTTATGAATTATTGTTTCTGTTTTTTTTAAAAACCAAACATTTCATAAAGTGAGATTTTGTGTGACTAGAAACTCTACTTCTTCTATTTTAATTGAACTATAAGTTTTAGAATTGTGATTTTATAAATTGAATAGCAACTTGGTAATAATATAATATAAATTTGTATAACATCTATGAATATTGTATTTTGTTATGCTATAAAATGAAATTAAAAAATGCTAAATTGAAGAAAAAATCAACGTCATATAATAAATTGCTACTAAATTAATTTATATCTTGTTTCTAAAAAATGGTGGTAATAGGAATTACATTTTCAATAATCAAATAAATAGAGATTTCTCAGTGGGAGAAATTAGAATAACAAAACAGATTCGTTGATTACGTTTGTAGGTAAGATTGCTCTATGCGTCTGACTTTATACGGTTGTTACTACTTAATTACTACGGAATCTTATTAAGGTTCCATTGCGGCCATTTTTAACACGTTAACTGCCACAGTGAAAATGAATATTTGCAATCAGTTTTAACTTATTATTATTTACAGTATGGTGCAATATGGATAATTAAAAATATTAAAAATTAATTTTGCATGTAACATTATTACTCTTTTCACCCTACATTTCCAGTGTAATTCTAATCCTTTTTTATTTGTTAATTGTTACTTGATTTTATAAAATGTGAAGTGCCATTCACCAGTGACCCATATGGCAATTAACGTGTTAATTAATAATGAGTGAAAGAAATTAAAAGTGTCATTGTTCTAACATCATATTCATCATTATTCAAAGTACTCTATTTTTCATAAAACCTAAGGTTCTACTAATTGATGAAATAAAATTTAAATAGAACACTAAATCAGTTATTATAATTACTATAACAAAATTCGTTAAAAATGAAATTTTTAATTTGTCCATAGAACAAAGGGACGAATACCCCATTAATCCACCGTGAAAAGTACCATCGATACGGGAGAATTTAAAACCGTGAAAAGCTGGCGGAAAACGGAGTGCGTTTAAGAAAGCGTGGCGGACCGCAAGGAGAGCTCGGGCGTTAATCTGTTCTCTCCCTTTTCGAAGGAACCCTAATCGTCCTAATGATCCGCGGCAAGAAAAACACGGCCATGCCTAAGCCAACCAAAGCTTCCATTTCTGGCCTGGGGAACCAACCACCTTCTTCTCACACCAGAAACCTACCAAACCTAACCCGATCAGACGAGTTACTTCAACCCCAACAGATTACCTCCTTCGACGTTTACACTTCCACGGTGTCTTATATCTTATACGTCTATTACATATAAATGACTTCAATAGCAAAATCCTTTGAGTTTTATATTTGTGCTTGAAATTAGCCGAATTTGGTCGGATAGGGAGGGTGTAGTTAACCCTTTCATGGTTGAAATTAAATTAAACGATTTTCATTAAGATTTTAAAATAAAGTGGGATATATAGGTAATCTAGATAATTACTAGTATTATAAATACTCTGAATCTAATAATTACTATAACACGAAAAAGTAGATATATTTGCTGAAACAAGAATTATTTCCTCGTTATAATATAATTAAATATAATCATTGCATCAATTAACACTGAAATTTATCCTATTAACCGGAAGCTAAACACTTCGATCATACATAATATCTAATTCCATAAAATTGATCTCACAGGTGGTATCACCAAAAAGAAAAAAATCCATTCCAAACCCGTCACATAACCGACGAACGGATCGCACATAAAAAATAATCAACTTCTTCTAAACATACAAAACGAAAATCCTCTAAAAACAAAGCCATTTAAACGCGCACGGAGAACGAGGCAAGCGTCAACAAGCTAAAACTCGAACCAATAGTGTCACCAGATTTGCAAGCTCCAAAAACCGTCAAAAAACTAAGTCAAATCATGAATACAATTAATAAAAAAAAAAAGAAAAAAAAAAGAAAAGAAAAACAAAAGAAAGATACACGTGTGTCACTGTATACTCAGCACCCCATGCCCAAAGGGGGTTGCAAATCACTCCTATGTACCACTGGCAAGAAAAGCAAGAGGCACGCCTTATCGAACTGACCCATCCTTCGCGACTGACCAAAGTCGACCATCCCCAGATGGGCAACCGGACTGGAGGTCGTTCGGACACAACGCCGAGAGAGTCGCGCGAAGTCTCGAAGCGTTCTCCGTGACGAGGTGGCTTCGAGCCTCGGCGTACCTACTCATCTCGTCGGGAAGGGCGTACCCGCGATCGCATTCGTGTTGGTAGCAATGTCAGTGTTAGCACTGTGCGTCTGCCACCGGTGTACGCACATATACGGGCTGCTGCCCGATTGGCTGTCGGAGTTACCTATCTCCCCCTGACCGTAGCCATACTAGCTGGAATCACGGGTCGTTCTTCAACACGCTCGACGTGCTTCCAAGAGAGGGTGGGTTGACGGGCTGTGGGGGCGATGCCTAACACACGTACAGAACTTCCTAAACGGCCGCGAGTCGGCGTAGATATGACGTCGACCTGTGAATAGTGATGGCTTTGATCCTTTTATGCCACCAGTATTCCTAAACTTATGTAAGATCTAAATTAATTTCAGGAATTATTTTGAAATTTTCTAAGAACCTACTTTTTTTATGGATCATTGAATATGATCTCAAGTTACAGAGGGATAAAAGGGGTACTCTGCTCATTTCACCTGACATGGAACACACTTTCCAAGTATTAATGGTTAATATTTTGAACTAACTTACTTAACCTCCTTTTGTTTTCTTTATCACCCGCTCTCATAATCTGGTGGGCCTAGCGATACCCACATTACTACCCCTAAACAATATTTTATCCCAGCACAGTCTATTTAAAAATGTCAAGACTTCCTTAGAAATAACACTAAATCACTACTATAATGCTTATAAAAATATGTATAAAATGAATAGCCACATAGTAATACCTTGAACAGTCGATTTGTTCCATTTGCTGGATCACGAAGGGAACAGGTTCATAGCCATCGCTAGGTACGGCCTCAGTCAGGCTATTGCACGATGTACACCACTTCTTCGATGTGGCTGGTACGTTGGCCTAAAAGAGTTGGGTAACATAGATGAAGAGGGGTCAGAGGAAGGTGACAGCAGGAGGATAGGTGGGGAATTCCAACGGGCGACTAGACGGCCCGGGGACTTGCTGGCCGAGTGGCTGACGTGACTATAGTGGGGTAGTGCTAGTTAGCCACGGGGGCGGCTCCGAAGGCCACGTTGTCAGATGAACGTTACCACTGTGTCATTGGTCGACTCCACCCCTCAAACGACACAGGGGTGCAGATGTATGTAGCAAGGGGTGATGGGCGTATCCAGCACGCCCATTCGTCGACGGAGAACAGGCAGGATTTCAACGACCAACCGGTGCCTCGAGATTCTGCTGACGTCGTAGGCGGCTACTATGACTGCAATGCTATTTGCCGGTGAGATGTTACGCCGTTTCTTCCCGGAGGTAGGGTGGAAATCGACATGATGGAGCGAGCTGCAGCCTGCAAGAAAGAAGGGATGGTAAATGTCAATGCAAAGATACGAGGCGAGAGACATTCTCTCAATTCCCTGAGCTTTGAGATGAACATTGCTTCGAATTCGGGAAGCAGCTAAGAGAAAGCTGATGTAGACATTTCCATTTTCCCTTTTTCCGTTGTTTCGTAGCTACTCTAAATGTATGACGCTTGGTACATACACCATTTTCACTAATTTTTGTATAATGTAAATGTTAGTAATAAAATTGAACATATTTATCTGATAACTCTGTTTTTATATGGTAGTTAATATTGAAGAGGATGCTTTTGATGTACGTTTTCCCTTATGTATTTCCAAGTTATCCCATTAATTTGATGTACTTAGATAGGATTTTGTTAATTTATTAATAATAAAGATAATAAGTATGGAAGGATATTTATGAACAAGGAGAAAATGTTTAATTAATAATAAATAGTAACTCTGAAGGATACTTTGGTTTCTCATGAAACAACCTTCCTAAGATATAGGAATGTTGTAGATGAGATTATAGCATAAAATTTTGATATTAATTAAATAAATTATTTCAAACTTTAATGAATGCTATAATAATAATTAATTTGCAATAAATGATCATCTGTTGAAAACATTTTATCGTTTTTGTTATCATGGTTACTCTTTTTACACACAGAGGGTGTTAATAGTAAATTCTATTTGTACCGCGATATATTTTACGAAAACTTAATTAATGATATTTGTTTTAATTTAAAATATCAAATAGCAGCAATGTGAAATATTCTAATAAATGTATAAAATTATTTAATTTAAATTGTCTTTATTGCACCCATAAATATTTCCCATTCATTTGAGGTTAGTTCAGAAGCTAACCTTTATGCCACAACAGTTGTATATATTACAAATGTATATTAAAACGTAGAATAAAAATATATTACTTGCAAGTGTTATACTTGTACATCTTTTTCATCAAAATGATTACGCGAATATTTCAAAGAACCATATTAAACATCGAATACAGTAATAGCATTTTCGTTAGATACTTTCATCACTCTCATAATGCCTCAATCCATGAAAGCATTTTTTTGAAAAGTAAAACATTGGGGTATTTTTTAAATGAGGATAATTTTCCCAAAAAACAAAATATTTCTTTACATCAATCTATGTATAACAATGTTTCTAAAGGTCCACTTTTATGTAAAAGCACTCCAATACTAGCCAGTACAATTCCTATGAAACAGAGTTTTATAACAAATAGCGTAAGACATTATTCAAATACAGCCCCTGCAATTATAAATCAAACTATGACATACAACAATGGTATGTGGAAAGCTATTTCTGAAAGTTTACCTGTGGAATGTCTTACCAATGTGTTAAAGATAATGCATGATCAAACTGGTTTACCATGGTGGGCAACTATTGTGCTTACAACAATTATAATGAGAATGTTTATAAATCTACCACTAACTATACATGATGTGAGTATTGCTGTTGCTCTATTAAATTTACTATAATGACCTTAACAAAATACTTATATTTTATAACTGATTATTATTCCAGTATCAAATTAAAGCTAAGATAGAAAACATAAAGAATGAATTAGAAGAAACTGCAAAAAAATTGAAAATGGAAGTACGAATGAATATGATGAATTCTGAATGGACACCAGTACAAGCAAAAGCTGCTTTCATGCGTGCTGTATGTATATTTTGCACATTTATGTTATATTAATAGAAGTACTAAATACTATTTCTTGTAATAGATACATGAGGAGCGTACTTTTTTGTATCAAAGGGACAACTGTCACCCACTTAAGAGTGTTGTGATGATAATACTGCAAGCACCAGTATGGATAAGTTTTTCCTTTGCTTTAAGAAATATATGTTATATGTTACCTGACAGGGATGAAGGTAAGTAAAGTATTTTTTTATTTTGATTCATTTAAATTGAAATCAGTACTACATTAAACTTATCAAATATTTTACATAGCTGCTTATCAGACCTATCTTCAATTTATTAGTGGTGGTTTTGGATGGATAACAGACCTTACGGCCGGAGATCCTACATTTATATTACCTGTAATTTTTGGGATATCTGGTTTAGCCCTTATAGAAGTATGTACAAGAATATTTAATTTTCTCAATTCAAGAGAAGAATATCTTTATGGGAAAATAATATGTATTTTTCAGATGAACCAGATGTTACACAAGGAACATGAGACAAAATTTGCAAGATATTACAGAAACTTCCTAAGGGTACTTACTGTTTTCTTTATGAGTATCGCGGCGTACTTACCATCAGTAAGTTATACATAAATTATAATAAATTTGAAATAATTTATTCATTGTTATTCTCACTTTAATAAAACAAATATTTCAGTGTTTGACTTTGTTCTGGACCACCCACAATTGCCTTGCAGTGCTACAAACTCTTCTTCTAATGTCTCCAAAGATTCGTCGACTAGGAAGAATACCTAAAACCGAATCAGAGTATCCACATCCGTATTCAGAATTGTATAAAAGTCTGAAACTGAAAGTTGGTTTAAAATAAAACTGAATTATGGTAAAATGAAAAATCTATTTCTTATGTTCGATTCAAAAAACAAATAATAACGTTATGAAGAATGATCGATAGAGTAAGCAAATTAATGTACAAAATATCAAATGTGATTTTGTTTTAAGATCTCCTTCCCAGAATTAATATAATGCTGCTTGCACTTTTGATCTTGCTCGTTCTATGGTACTAAGGTCGTAAAAAATGTCACCTTGCACAACATGTCGACGATAAAAACAGGAAGGAGACACCGAAAAAATAATCCGTTTCCAGATAGCAGATTAAATCATGTTCCTTATTTATGCGCAGAACATGCAATATATATTAAATCCATTTCATTAGCAAAGAAGATACTCGAGATACGAGGAACGGATTTGCAGAGGAAGCCATGGCCAGCATGAAGTTCTCTACAATTTTGTTATGTGTGATTATTTGCATCGGTTTCTTCTGTGTAACTCACGTATGTACATTCACCACTCATTTCCATTTAATTTTTCTATAATTTTGATTCATAAAATGTATTATTTTTGAGATAAAATTTTACTTCATTTGGAAAACTATTAGCTGTAATAGTGCTAATGAAAATTGGGCAGGCAATGAAAATTTGATCGAAGCAATCATTATCGAGCGAAGAGATTAAAATTACATTTTTATCATTTTTAGGGAGAGGTCCTTCCTTATCCAGGTGACTGCACGAAGTACCAGCACTGCGACAACAGTGGATGTTTCATTCTAAGTTGTGGCACTGGAACAGAATTTAATCCAAACACCCTCACCTGTGACTATCCCCTGGCAAATCGTGAAAACTGTATGAATCGTGGATAAATCGGCCAATTAAGTCTTCGTACTCTTATAGTGTAAATTTAATCGGTTTTAAGAAGAAAACCATGAACTAAGTACATTTTTTTTCCTTGTACATTTCATTATGGATGATGTGGAGTAATTGAATAAAATTTTTTTTGAACTATTACTCATCTGTTCATTAAGTGTCAAACATTTGTGAAGACTTCTTTTATTAAATTCATATTACGATGAATTTGAAGTCTGCACCATTGCTGTTCCCATAATGATAATTAACAATTAATTTACAATTAATTTACTTAAGCATCACGTCTAATGGTTTAAGTATGCAAAATTCTAAAGACGATCTTTGCCCGGGTGTCAGCCAGATAATCGGTAGCAGTTCATTTGATAGAATTTTAATAAATCGTTTCTGTTCATTCATCGAAGCGTGGCTTCTACGCTGACAATTCGTACCGTGATAATTCGATTACTATTATGGAGCATGATAAAAATACATAAGAACAATGCAAGCCTTTTGTATGCGAGAGGATGAAGAGATTGTTGATCTTTTGCTGTTTGATTGTATTCATTGCTCACAGAGACAAAGTAAGTATAAAGAGATTTTTTTTTTAAATAAGCCCCCAGTTTAATTTATAATTAATTTGGATAAGTTAGAATTTTTGATAATTTACAATTTGTTAAGATATTTAAGAAAATCTATTCATATCTTGTATAATGAGAATCTGTTTAAATTCGAATTATTGTTTAATTATTATTAGAAATTGAATGAAAAAATTTTCATGTCTTTGAATATTTGTATTATTTAACAATGCAACTGCAATCATTAATTAACATTATCTATTCGTTAAGAAGTCAGATCTCAAGGCTCTACGATTTTTCTAATAATCAGAATGAAAATAAAATTATCATTCACAAGAATCCCCTATCGTGTGTGCGTAATATACTGATGCTATTAAGCAATAATCTTCATCTGTTTCCTCTACTATGGACCTTCTGCATCAGCAAGTTTATTTACTTCGTTATAATTCTATTTTCAAAAATGCTATTTTTAAAAGTACTATTTCGAAGAAAATTCCTTTATCGTTGTTTATCTACATTGCATCCTTCAATGTTTACCAAATTAATTTGGAATCGAAGAAAAATTATTTTTCAGCTAATTGCCAAATCCTAATTCCTCCTATACCTAAACAAGGCACAAAAATGCAATAATTACACATTTTATATTATAAACTTATCTTCATAAACCCCAATTCTCCTACCCAGTGCAATCTGTACACCCACCTGGTTCTCACAGGAGTTCCATATCCAGGGGAACCCTCAAAATACCTACTATGGTACCTAATATGGTACCTGAGAAGAAAGAATGTTAAAAAAAGAAACACATATTCCATTATTATTCGATTGCTCCTAAAAAACAAGAAGATTGAAGATGAACCAAACCCAAGGGAACATTAACTGCGATCACCCTTGACCCACCTGTGCACCCACCTGTGCACCCACTTCACGAAAATGTATCCTAACGAGAAAATAAAAATGATTAAATCACCAGTCGGTGTTTGCTTTCCATATTTCCTCTCCTATCCGAAGGCGATGTTTGCAGCCGCGTAGTCGGCCTCTTTATCAGCCCTCGTGCCTCTGATTGTTGTCAACGAGGGCCAATTTGTCCTCCCGGTAGTCAATTGGCAAACAGTTCTGTGTGCACTAGCTCGATTGTTGTGTTGACAAAGCATGCTTCCCTCTCTGTCTTTCTAACGCAATCAAATTCCTACAAGTATCTCGTCATCTTTATTGCACTCATTGAAATACCGATCTTTCAGCTCGCTTCTTCTCGTAATCTTTCTGCTCGACCCTCGACCTCCGCGACTGATAACCCTTTCTTTTCCTCGAAGCAACGCATGTTTTCTTTAAGGAATACCAGCTATCTGGCGTTTCTGGGTAACGTGGAGCCGATCGCGATCGGACTCGGTTTTACAGGGAAAACGAGAACAGTGCGTCGCGATGCTTGCAGTACCGTCGAGGCGTCAAGGATGATGTTGCGACGCGATCGTTTCTTCGTCGTTCTTGCTCTTCTCTGTGCCGTCGCTGGTTTCGTTCACGCGGTACGTGCTCCTATTTGATGTCTGCTTGATCGCTTCATGAATAGGTGGTTCCACGGGTTGGTCCCTGAAATGGATAGAACCTGAATTAGTTATACTATTTCACGAACAAACATTGCTCCAGCAATATTTCCTTTTATTGCTTTTTTTTGACATAAGAATTTTTGTCTATTAAGCTTTTGAAAGGACTGATTTTTTAAAAATTATTTTTAGAAAGGTTGTATTGAAGTTTACTGTTAGAAAAGGTGGTGGAAAAGAAATGCTTTAATTTAAAGTTGTGAATTATATTTTGTGATGCTTAGTTGTTAAATTTTTTCAATTTGAATACAAAGTTTTTAATGTATTACAAATTTGCAAGAAAATAAAATATAATTAACATTTCAACGTTTTATGTAGTTTTTATTTTGACCGAGTGGTACGGTAGGAAAAAAAAATCTTATTAATATGTATCAATGAGATAACAGCTGATAAGATGGATGATAAAGGCGAGGAATGTGTACTGCAACAATTATAAAACATAAGAATGATGTAACGTGGAACGTTTCTAATTGTGCTTTTTAGTGACGATTCAGTTTTAAAATACAGATGTTCGTTTGTTGGTAAATTGTAATAAATTAAATTGAAATATACGTGTAATGAGTTATGTTCTGTAATAATGTTCGATTTCGCGCAATGCTGTTTGCAGTGTCATTGTTCGTTTTAGTATTCGAAATTAGTGTACGAGATGTTTGATACTGTGTTCTTAGAAAATAATAATCAAACCTACCGTACTATTTTATTTAAAGTGCATCTATTTTTAACTACGTGAGATGTAAAATAGTTTAATAATTTAATGACATATGTGTCTGCAGTGAAACATAATTCATAAAAATAGTTAATTCATTCTACCTCAACCATGCATAGCAAATTTTATACCTACTAGAACATTCTAGAAATTGGAATTTAAAATTGATATTTTGTTTTGCTTTTAATTATTTGTTCTTATACTTGCACGTAGATCTACGATCCCAAAGAAGCGACAACAAAGCGACCAAAACGACGAGAACAAGTTCTCCCATGGTATTCTTCAGATAAAGATGACATTGATTCTAACGAAGAATCCGATCCATCGCGTTCTCCAAAATGGCAACTGGATCCAGATGATCCGATACCAAGGGAACCTTTCCTCGTAGATACTGGGACGAAAACCTGGAGTCCCTGGAAAAAGAATCCTGGAAGTGAAATTGAACAGAGAACCGAGCTTAGTAGTGACCGACAAACTCCAACGAATTTCGAACAAAATACAGATTATCCCTTGGAATACAGTCAATTTGAACAACAAGAGAACCAAAGGTTCCCTTCAAAACCGAGTGATTCTCATAAGCAGGAGGAAAAATGGAAAAAGCAGAAAATTCCTGAGGGAAAAGATTCGCAGTCGAAAATAAAGAATGATCAGGAATTTTATGAAGGAATACCTCCAGATAGCACAGTAATATAACTTTCCTTTTTTGTAGAAAATGGAAAATTGTAAAATTTCTTTTTGCTGTAAAGAGTGTAAAAAGTAATATTATTTAATTTAAAATAAGTGTAAATTGAAGCATCGATCATACAAAATTATTAGTTAGAATTTTAAATAAATAAAATAGAAATAGTATCAAAAAAATTATAAGAAAACTTACTTAAATTATTGGGCTCTATCAGTTTTGTATTTTTTCAAAAATAAATTTCTACTATGGAATATTCGTTCACTTGAAATTAGTTGTAGAATATTTAGATTTTTTGTTTATTAAGAAATATGTATTAATATTGCTGTACTTACCACTTTCATTTTTCCAGAAACCTCGAAAAGAAGAAATTCTCCTCGCACCGAAACCAAAATCCATAGTGGCCCGATATGATTCCAAAACTGGTATCCAGTGTCCAGATTTCGACTCGTCTGGCCAATTCGTATATCCTCCAGATTGCAAGTTCTTCGTGAACTGCTGGAAAGGCAGAGCTTTCGTCCAGCCTTGTGCTCCTGGTACCCTTTTCAATCCAGACACTTTGGAATGCGATTTTCCACACAAAGTCAAGTGTTATGGAGGAGAAGTGGCTGATTTTCCATCAAACGACCATTTGGAGTCATCAGGGAAACAGGAACCATTGTCATCAGGTGGTGGACATGGCCATCTGAAAAATGAACGATTACAAGTTAGTTTAAAAATAATTAGGTTTCGTTTCTTTATTTTTCATGTTAGATTATTATAATACGACTTGGTTAATAATAGGTAGATTTAGAGATTTGTATTTTTCTTTAATGATGTTAAGCTTTTATTACAGGAACCACGATGTCCACCTTATTTAACAGGGATGCTTCCCCATCCCTCGAATTGCACGAAATATTTGCAATGTGCCCATGGTGGAACGTATATCAGGGATTGTGGCCCTGGCACTGTCTTTAATCCTGCTATCAGCGTTTGCGATTGGCCTCGCAACGTAAAAGGTTGCGAAGGTAATGAAAATTAAGCATTTAATGAGACTCCATTAATTTAGAATTAAATTATAATAAAAATTTTAATTTATTATTCTATATCATTAACGTAGCATAGGATATAATATCTTAGTATTTCTAAACAGTAAAAAATGTTACATCAGTAATACTAAAATTTCTATTCCACCAGATGCTTTAATACCTAAAGAAGAAAACACAACGCCATGGCATCCTCCCGAATACGAAGATTACGAATATAAAAAACCAGGATACAACCAAAAGTCGCCAATAAATCAGATTAAATGTCCCCCGGGTTATACGGGATATTTGCCTCATCCGGAAACATGCAAGAAGTTCCTCCAATGTGACCATGGAGGAACTTTCATCATGGATTGTGGCCCTGGAACGGCATTCAACCCTGCGATATCCGTTTGTGATTGGCCCTATAATGTACCTAGCTGTAATGAAAGTAATTAACCAACACGTACTTCAATTCAATTAAAATTTATCAAAATATCATAGAAGAACTAATAATATTTTGCATAGATAAACCAATTGGTACAACAACAAATCCACCTTGGGCCTCTCAAAGTCATCCAGGATCAAGACCACCTTGGATGCACCCAGGTACCCCGTCACCTGGACTCCCAACTTATCCCATGTCAACCATAGCTCCTCCAGAAACTGACTGGGAATCATTAAGACCAACCTCGCGACCAAGCTGGAAGCCCAGCACATGGACGACTCCAAAACCTTCAGGAACAGACTGGGATTCTCTGAGACCTACTTGGATACCAAGCTTGAAACCATCTACCTGGACCACTCCCACACCACCTTATTCTCACGGTCGTCATCATGGCACACATGGACACAACGATGGTAGCTTGCACTATGCAGACAATGACGAACATACACACAAGGAACACGATCGTTGGGGTCAATCAACACTTCCAAGTTATCCACAATGGCACCATAATCATGGAACCAATGATCAGAGTGGACACCATCACCATCATCACGAACATCATTATTATTCACACAATCCAACTTATGATCCCAATATAAATACTGAAACTCAGCAACCTTCTCCTCCATATCCCCAAAGACCCAGTCCAGAAACTCCTCAAGGAAACTGGCACCCTACTTCAGGGTATCATCATGATCATCATCATCATCATTATAGACCTTATTACCATGATGGATCTGGAGAAACTGATCAGCAAACTGAAGTTCCTGTTGATTCTAATAGAGGGGATCGAAGAGAAGATTCTGCTTCACAGTATCCCCATGACCATCGTCATCATGGACCTTACTACCATGATGGGTCTGGAGAAACTGATCAGCAGACTCAAGTTCCTTTTGGTCAGAGACAGGATCCTACTGGAAGATTTGATTATTCGAATACTGGAAGTAACGTACCTGGGAATAGGAGAAATGGTCAGGAGTACACTCCTAATAGACAGGAATATGGAAGGACGAATCCTGGGTTCTCGCACCCAGTGCCTCCACCTGGACAGAATATTTATGTGGATAGTAATTACCAGTTGCCTGACAATGAGTCGAATTTAAATACTCAGGTGATGCAAAATGAAACGAATTGGACAAAACCTACTCCGACAGGAAGTAGACTGATTCCTAGCAGCTGGAGCCAGTTGGGTCCAGGACAACCGCAGATGCCTTCGTCATCCAATCGACGATGGGATCAAGGTGATTTTTAACTTTATTTTTCTGTTTATTATATGGATCATAGATTGATTACTAATAATATACATGGTGGTATATTAAAAATGGGTTAATACTTTTAACAAAATTTATTAAAAAAAGGTGGATAGCTTGATAATTGGGTTCAAACCTTTTGTATTAAAAAGAAAAAAAGTTTGAAAACAAAAAATTTTAATTTGATTCCGAAATATTGGAATATTATATTTTTTAAATAATATACACATAGTATTTTTACCATTTTGTAGAATCGTATTTTATTTATTATTATTTCTTTTGTAAGTGAATATATTGAATTTTAGCTATTTTCCTTCCATTTGCATATTTGTTCTGCATTTTGATTTTTGCCTGCAAAGCATGTTGGGTCGATTTAAAATATGTGCTTTGTGCAATTTTTTAAAAAGTGCATGAAGGTTGGTTTGTTGCATTGTGGATTAAAAAGGGACTTTAAATCTTAGAATCGTAAGAAACATCCACAACTATAAGTAAAAGTAATTAGTAAATTGAGTTAATTACTCTAAGAAAAAGCTGATACTTATTTTGGATCAATGAAGATGCAGATATCCTGTTAATTAATTAATTACAAAAAGGTAATACGATTATTTTAATATTTTATAATTTCTGAATGAGACTGTTCAGGTAACATTGTTCTGCTGGATGTTTCCTTAGTTTTTATGAACTTAATAGCTCCAAACTGATAAGTATAATAAATATTAGATATCAGTTATAGTTTGGTCTCTTTTAGGTGTTGCTAACGAAGACGACAAAGGGGGAAATAGAACTAATATTAATCTGAATACGACTGACAGAGCAGTGGATACGAAGTTAAATCTATGGCCTTTAAAACCAAATATGTTGGAACATAATAAGGGACAACACCGACCAGGTGCGTAAACGTGACATACTTTAATAAGTTTAAAGCCTGTGTCAAGCATCTCTTCAATTTCCACTTTTTAAGTGACATTTGTATATATATTTTATAATAACAGTTACTAAAGATACAATTATTTAATATTTCAATTTATTATGTTACCTTATCCAGTCACTAATGACTCTTACGATAATTGACGTGTTAATTACAAAGTGAAATTTTGTAATTTGGTAATCCTGCAGGTACACTGAGTAGCTCAAAATTTAAATCAATTCAATTTGCTTTAAAATATAAACATAACATTTTATTTAATAAATTTTTTGCAGGTGTCAAAGGTGGTACATATAATTCATCAAAGCCTCTGTACCCAAGTAACATATACGTGGATATAAATGGTACAAGAGCTCACTTTATCACAAAAGAAATTGAAGTGAACCAGGGTCACTCAAAAATAAATACCTATAGACCAAACGACATCCCTCGTTCGAATGAATCTCGTAAAATTGATCAGAACATTTATATTGATTCTCAAACACCTATCTTCGATCAGATACCGTCATTGGCTCTTCAACCACCATATTACACGCCTGATAACAAATCGTCAATTTATAGACAGGGTCATAGGACTCCTAAACATTATCCGTTGAATGCATCTTCTGGCTTTGGAGATTTAGATGGTTCTGGTAATATTTATTTTTAATAAATGTTCAGAGAAAAATTTAAGAATTTTAAATTAATATTATTGGAAATCTATTGCTTTTAATTTGTATTGAATTATATAAATAATTTTTGAATATTTATTGATTAGAAAGATAGATTTTCGTTTTCTCTAATTATTTCTTAATTTAATAATTGATAATTAATTTAACAGGTTCTGATTACCACCGTGTGGCCGTACCATCAGTCAATCTTCAGCCTCCACCCTACCCAATCAATCAATCATTAATTTTTCCATTTTTCGCAAATATTTCAAGGGTTGACATTTATTATCCAGCTGTGCCAGCTACAAATTTGCAACCACCGCCCAAGCCTCCTCGTTTAAATTCTACTTTTCCAATTGGATGGCAATATCCAATTTTACCATCGACAGAGTTTCAACCACCCCCTTATTCACCTCCAAGTCGTTCCCTACATTTTCCAAATTTTACCTCACCGAATATTAATCAATACCCATCAATTACTACTTCTAAGCGTCCTGAGCAACCCTTAACAACTCCTGTAACACCAAGCAGGCAATATCCTACAGTTCCAATAAATAATTTCAAACCAACCAGTGGTCGTCCAGATTTGACTGATTCCATCGATAGTACCACTCAGACAAATTTTGAGGATGTAACAGTTCCTCTAAAAAGTGTCTCAAGAACTGGGAATAAAGTTTTTGCAACAATGGATCCAAATGTGCCTACTGTGTCCATCGAAGAGACAACAGATAATCCAAAAGATTTTAATTCTGATTATGATTACGATGTGGATATTTTAGTCGATAAAGAAATATGGAAGCCAGTATTGGTTTTTGATAATAATACTCAGACCACCACTGAATCTTCTGTGATCATGAAGATTAATAAGAAGAAAGTTGACGTAGATTTGTTCAATATCGAAGCTGCTCCATTTGAAAATGGTAAGTCTATGTTAATTATTGTTCGATTTCAGACATTTCTGTGAATTGCTACAATAGGAGGGTAAGTTCATTATTAATTTCTTGCATAATTAATTTGCTTTTGGCATGAAGTGCACTTGGAAGAAAGTATTAACATTGGGCTTGTAAACGATTTAAAAACTGCAATAACATACTCCTTGTTTATAATTTATCTTTTTCTATTAAATTCAATTTATTGTATGTGGAGTTTGATGAAGTGATATGGTATATATATTGAAATAATTTTCATGTGATGGAAATTTGACGAATTATGAATATTGTTTTTCAGAGGAACCACCATTTCCATCTTATTACATACCACCAGTTGAACCATTGGATCACTCGAAAAAAGTTACTATACCAACACCAATTTCCGGTCAGGTGAGGATTGTTTATGATTATTTTTTAAAAATTTTATTTATATCCTGATATTTTATAATTAGGTGGTTCGACTTAGGGGTGGTTCAGGTCCACACGACGGCTATGTCGAAGTTCAAGGGATGAATCCTGGCTGGGGAATTGTTTGTGATTCGAGAAACAGCTGGAGTTTAAAAGAAGCACATGTTGTATGCAAACAACTCGGTTACGTCAGGTATTTCATATTTCTATAATTATACAATTTAAGTAATTTCAGTATTAGTAGAGAAATAAGAAATTAGAAAATATTTTTACTGTTTACAGAGGAGCTGAAATGGCATGGCAAGGAAGGAACAATCGAAATGGTGTGCCAACTTGGATCGCAGCAAACACTGTCTCGTGTCAAGGTGACGAGGCCAAGTTCCAATCATGCAAGTAAGGCACCATGATCATGAACCATGATTGGGATGATTCATAAACATAATAGTTTATTTAATCGATCAATAAAAACTCCTCTGACGTTAACGAGATTCTAAGTAAAGATTTCACATATCAATGATTCCGTTACAAGCTGCGATTCTTGGAAATACAATTCCGAATTAAGAAATTGAATTGCTCTTTAACGAAATGCATCTTTAACTTTGTATTCTATGAATCACAGTGCAATTATTAATTGCAAATGTTAGGTCTTACTGCGTTTACAATTTTCTGTTCGAACTACAATTATTGCAGTAGAAGACAATTAAATTTTGGAGTTTCTGCTAATTATGATTTATCGGACTAAAATTAGATTTATAATTAGGCAAATTATTTACCAGATGATATGATAAATCTACATATAATTATTTTAAGTTACTTTCGGTTATTAAAACTGCTCACGTATTTCTGGAAATATATACTAATTTTTAGCCTACTAATTGTACATAGCTAATATTCCTTTGATAATTACCAGATTCACACACGAACAAGAATGTCGAGTGGAAAGAGACGCAATAGGCGTGAGATGCGCGTTAAATCGTGTAGCTCATTGCCATAAGGACGAGCTACCATACGAAGGGAACTGTTATCACTTGGCGGATCCTGATAGCGGATTAAATCACGCTGAAGCGTTGAGTTACTGCAGCCAGAAACAGTCACGGCTTATCGACATCACCAGCCAGGCAGAAAACGATTTCATCTCCGAGTGGTTGGTGCAACAGCAACCGGAAGTTGGCTCGATTATGACTTCCGGCGTTGGTTTTACTACCCTGAATCGCACCCTCTGGCTGTGGGAGGATTCCTCTCGCGCGAAATTCAGGTGAAACAATTTTATTTTACAGAGATCTTAGTTCCTTCTGTGTTAAAGTATTTAATTTTTTTATGGGATATATTGATTTTTATAAAACATTTACATGAATTTAATGTACGTAGATTTACCAAATGGTGGCCAGGTTGGATGGAAGATAAGAAGGTTCCTCCATTCGTGGGATCTCGTCCTCTCTGCTTGGTAATGAAGCGCAAATTTCCGTGTCACGAGAGGCCAGATTCAATTTGCGTTGCTGATTACTTCTTTTGGGACACAGAAGATTGTGCCTCGTCTTCTAAGGGTCATTCTTACATTTGCAAGAGACCTTACGACGACATTGGTAAGAGCCATTTAATTAACATCATTTTCTTATTAATTCTTAATAAGTATCAATTTCTATATTTCTACCTTTATCATTAGTTACATGGCATTCTTGTATTTTTGAATAATATTTCCAGGCTGCATTTACGGGAAAGGAAGTCAGTATGCAGGAAATGCAAATGTTACAGCAACAGGGAAAGAATGTCTTCCATGGAGTGATCCAAAAGTTGCTTATCCACTTACAGTAAACGTTAGTCTTCATATTATTTTATATTCTTCATTTTCTAGGTTCTTCCAGATTTTATTTAATAATGTTGATGTGATTTTGGTATTGCAGGTAGTCAATCGAGAGATCAGAGAAAAATTGAAAACTCACAATTATTGTAGAAATCCAAATCCGAATAGGGAGTCTAGACCATGGTGTTTCACGGGGCCAGGTGGTGAAAAGGAATATTGTGATATTCCTCCTTGTGGAAATGTTGGTACGGTTTATAACAAATTTTATTATACAATAATAATATTACTTTTATGGTAGAAATTTACAAAGTAATTAGGAGAATTGGTAATTAAGGTGTAGATTGCAAAAGACTAATGATACGATAATTTTGTTAGGTTCTCCAAAGTCTATTTTAACTGGCAAATGCAAACCTAAGCATTTCGAATGCGTGCCAGGAGAATGCATTCCATCACCATGGGTTTGCGATGGAGAAGAGGTACGTTATACTTTATAATTGATTACTTCGAAAATGTTAACAATAAAGAATAGAATAAATATTGATTAATTCATTTAAGGATTGTACAAATGGCGCAGATGAAAAGTCTTGCGTTTCGCACATGGATTTATTCCAAAAATACTCTAAACAGAAACTGGAAGGACACGATGTTCAAAAGTGGTTGAACACACCACTGAAAACTTGTGCACTTAGATGCAAGGAGGCTGATTTCACCTGTCGATCTTTCGCACATAAGTACATAAAATTCTTTTTATAAAAATTAATAAGAATAAAGTTGAGATCTAATTGATATTAAAAAAAATTAAAGCTTGTTAATGTTTCTAATTAAAAAAAATATATAATTATTTTCTTACCTAAGAAATTTAATCCATCCATTTTGTCTCTATTCAGGACGGCAGGAAATGTTTGTTTGTTGAGCGACAGCAACGTAGGAATGACTGGAGCACTGAAACCAAACAAAGAATACGATTACTATGAAATGAAAGAAAGAAGCATAAACTGCGAAGGAATGTTCGTCTGTGAAAATCGTAAATGTATAAACCAAACAAAAGTATGCAACGGGAAGAATGATTGCAACGATCGTAGCGATGAAAGTATTTGTACTGTAGAAAATTTGGATTATGACATTCGATTGGCTGGTTCAGAAAATAATCACGAAGGCAGAATTGAAGTGAAAAGTAAGTTAATTTAAAAATGATGAAAATGAAGAAGAAGTTAATTTTCTAATGTAACAATTTTCAGTCTTGGGCGTATGGGGTCAAGTTTGTGATGATGGTTTTGGAATGATTGATGCTGATGTGATTTGTAAAGAACTTGGCTTCGTTCTTGGTGCTTTGGAAGTTAGACCAGGAGGATTTTATGGCAATCTAGATCCACCGACAAGATTTATGGTTGATCAATTGAGATGTCGAGGAAACGAGACTACTCTACGTGAATGCGACTTTGATGGGTAATTTTAATTTAAAGAAACAATATAATAAAACGTTCAATTATTGATGAATTATCAATTTCTTTTACAGATGGGGTGTACACAATTGTGAACCAGAAGAAGCAGTGGGTGTTATTTGCAAGACAGCAGTGGACAGTTGTCAAGATGGTCATTGGAAATGTGACAATAGTCCAATGTGTATACCAACCGCATTCATATGTGACGAAGTTGTCGACTGTGCAGATGGTTCTGATGAGAATTCTGAACACTGTGACGTGAGTAATATAATGTAGATAATTAAAAGCTTGTACTAACAAAAAAATTATTAACCGAATTTTTATTCAACATAATACCCACTTTAGATTTTTACTTTTATGTCAATTGAAACTTTCTATTTGCTATCTTACAAAATTCTGATAATATTACTTCGAATTTTACTTAATTACGTTTTTTTCAATTATTCGATTATATTAAACTCGTGGTGTAAGTTATCAGCAACCCCAACAACCTCTAACCAAGAATAAAAATTTTGATACATAAAGATTTATCAAAAATAATTATTTCAAAAAATAGAGAAAAATACCCTGATGAAAACGCAATTGATTGCACGTCGATATCTCAATCCGTTCCCGAGATACAGCCTGTCAAAGTTTCCACTTAAGCAGGCCGAATTATGAATGGGAGTTGACCTACATTTTTTCCGCGAAGTGCGTACGCGCGTAGTACTACAAGTAAACAAACCGCGTGCGCCTGCGCGGTGCGAAAGTAGGTCACTGGACCAGGGTGGGAGTGAGAAGGAGATACTCAAACTGCGAAAAATTATGGTCTTCTTTAAACGACGATATCTCAGGAACCGGAAGTCGTATCGACATGAAACCAACGGCATTTTAAACGGGAAGTTCTCCCGCTTCTTATGGTGCGAATATTATATCCATAGCTCTACACACATAGAAGTAACAAGCAATTAAAAATATATCTCTTTTAATAGTAAAAAGCTAAAGTATTGCAGTACTTTCAAATGTAAAATTATTTTACAAAATTAATTTTACAATTATTTATGAATAATATGAGTTTCTAAATCAATATAATATAAAAATAGTCAAAGGTTTTGGTTTACTTGGTCTGCTTTTAATCCAAAGTTGATCATTTTAGGCGCCTTTTGAAATCCGTCTAGTAAACGGAAGTTCCCGTCTCGAGGGAAGGGTGGAGGTTCGTCATCATGGTATTTGGGGCACTGTTTGTGATGACGATTTCTCGAACGCAACAGCAGCAGTGATTTGCAGATCCTTAGGATATGGTGGACGAGCTATTGCTAAGAAAGATGGTTTCTTTGGACCAGGAGAGGGACCAATCTGGCTGGACGAAGTAAGTTTCACAAATATACTTCAATTAATGCTTTTTGCAATTTTAATTTTGTCGTACTTATTTACTTCTGTATTTTATAACTAATTCTTTCAGCATCAACTTTGTCTATGTTAAATTTTCTTACGGTTTTCAATTAATAGCTGAATGATTTGATGTCCAATAGTGTACTATTTAAAATTATTATTTTAAATATAATTTTTCTCCAAAATAAGGTTTACTGTTTGGGAAACGAGACACAGCTGTATCGTTGCGACCACAACCACTGGGGCCAGCATAACTGCAATCACGACGAGGACGCAGGTGTAATTTGTACACCTGGAGACATTGATGATTCCGAGGTAAATCGAAACATTCTTCTTCGACGAAGTGCACGAATTTCAAGACAATAGTCTAGTTCAATCAAATCCTTTCAAACAGATTGTAGTAATGGCTGTGTTACGAACAAATTAAGAATTAGGAAATTTTTTGCTTTAAGATAATAATCCACCTAATTAGTACTCTAATTCACACCTTAGAAAAGAATAGGTATATTTCTCTCTAATTTAAATTTTAAAAAGAGACAACTACAGAAATCTTTCGTTTCTGTAGGTAATACTAAAAGTAGAATTCTATATTTCTTGTTTTTTTAATATAGTGTAATTTTTTATAAGTTCTAACGATGTTCTGTACGAAGCTACTTAATCTTAGTTTTAAGAAATATTTAAAGGCACCAGGGCAGGACAATGAAAGTGCAAATATTATACAAACTACTTAACAGTTTAGTATGTTGTAATAGCAAGTTGTCTAGAGATATTGTAAACGATCGATAGAATACTTATTAGTTCAATAAAAGATCAGATTGCACAACGATTATGAGGCTTGTTTACTTCATTCCTTGACCTCGATCATCCCCTTTACCCATCTAATCTACGAATGCAATTATAGAATCGATAATTGCAGTTATACTGGCAGACAGTGACGGATGTGCCAGAGACGAACATCAACGACATACTTCCTTCGCACTGCGGCAAACGACTGAAAGATTTCAATGAAGATGACGGTTTTATATTCGAAAAGGTGGTGCATGGTTCCATTGCACCTAAAGGCACCTATCCTTGGCAGGTAAACTAAATTTTTCTATACTTAATAGATAAGATAAGATTGTTAGAATATTTTTTGTAACATTTATGACTTCTATAAATTTGGAAATTATTTATCAAGATTTTATAATCTACTCTGTTAAAATTTTTCAATCATTTGTTTCGGCCCTGGATGCAGCATTACTTTAAACATTTTTCCTTAAGAAGAAAAATAACTTTTCTGAATTAATTTTCTAGTTTGTTAAGATCTAAAAGAATTCATATTATAAGGTTGATAGATTTTGCATTGTATTCCTGTAAAATACCACAATTTTTGTTGCATTTAAAATTACCCATCACTTTCTTCAATTTTTGAATAATTGACAGGCAAGTATTCGTGTTCGTGGACACAGCAGATCAAACCATTGGTGTGGTGCAGTGGTTCTCTCACCTTTGCATGTACTTACTGCTGCTCATTGCCTGCAAGGGTACAATAAAGGGACTTACTTCGTTCGAGCTGGGGATTACAACACAGAGGTAATTAAGATTGGAATAATAAATTAAAATAATGTGAATAGAAATTTTGCAAAGAATCTTTTATTATTACAATTAATATTATTAATAATGACGATGATAAATACCTGTTAGATAGATGAAGGGACAGAAGTTGAAGCCAATATCGAGGACTATTACATACACGAAGATTTTCGTAAAGGACATAGAATGAACAACGATATTGCTGTTGTGTTGTTAAAAGGACGAGGAATTCCTCTGGGCAAGAATATTATGCCAATTTGTTTACCATCCGAAAATACTGAGTATCCACCAGGTCTTAATTGCACCATCAGTGGATTTGGTAGCATTGAGACTGGAAAATCAGGTAAACTTTGTAATTTAAATAATTTCCAGCTGTAAAGAAGTATAATCTACCTGATGATTGATTTTAATTTTGTAGTTTTTTGTTTTTCTATTGAAGTCAAAAATATAATACATTGTTCTAATATTACAGCTCATTCCAAAGATCTAAGATATGGTTGGGTACCATTATTGGATCAATCAGTGTGTCGTGCCGAACACATTTATGGTGTTGGTGCAATTAGTGACGGAATGGTGTGTGCTGGATATCTTGAGGAGGGCATTGACACCTGTGATGGAGACTCTGGTGGACCTTTGGCATGTTATCATAATGGTAATGAAATATTAAGAAATTAACAATATGTTAACCCTTGGACCATGGAGACAGCTCTAATTTTAATTTAATTTCGTATTTCATATTATTTTCATTTTCTAAATTTTACACTGTCCTAAAAATTATTCTTCTAACATATGAAACTCATTCGTTTAAAAAAGACTCCACTGTCCAAGGGTTAAATGAATAATATAAAATCGAAACGTAATGAATCGAATTTTTAAAACTCATTTTTCCATATAGGAGCTTTCACGTTATATGGAATTACCAGCTGGGGTCAACATTGTGGAAAAGCCAATAAACCTGGTGTATATGTTCGAGTTTCTCATTATCGTCGATGGATCGATCAGAAGATCAAAGAATCTCTTTCAGGAAGATAAAGCTTTGCAAAATCTCAGTACACTTTTACTGGAAAAATTAATTACTTAGTACATGTTCAGTGATAGCTCAATACTTAATCATCTGAAATCATATTTTTATAGATATATATAAGTTAACATAGAGAATCACCATTTCTATTTTTCTTTGAACTATTATTACGTATTCAAATAATATTAATTTAAAATATATTCTCTAAAATATGTTTGAAATTAGATAGAATATATGTAAATCATAAATACTGGATGCCTATAAAAAAAATACTATTTTACTTATACTTTTAAAAATAAAACTAAAGAATAGAAGAATGTTAGAAGAAATTATTAGAAGACAAGATCATATTCAAATAATAATCTTAATTACCTTAAATTCAATTCTACATGCTTTTGATGTTGTGATGCCACAAAGAACACGCCTTGAAGAAACGTCCATTAATCTGTAGTTTATTTCATAAGACATCATCGTTTC
Organism: Osmia lignaria lignaria; assembly: GCF_051020975.1. NCBI lineage: Eukaryota > Metazoa > Arthropoda > Insecta > Hymenoptera > Megachilidae > Osmia > Osmia lignaria. The sequence goes on along the minus strand of NC_135037.1, from coordinate 5,022,808 downwards.
TACAATAATTGTAATTGCTGTCTTGTTGCTGTTACATGTTCGAGCCTATTTATGTACAATAGTCCCAACACATTCGATCGGATAGAAAACAAAAAAGCTGTAAAATGAAAATATTGATTCGCTTTTTATAATAAAATCGACATATGAACAATTAAAACGAAATGTTTCGGCGACCTACGTTATGAGATTGCAAAAATCCTATAACATTATCGTTGAAATCGTTGTATGTTTGTTTAATTAGGTTGATCGATCGACAGCTAAATTGACCCGTAAATAATTTCTCTTATTGACGTTGTTGTAACACTGGCAGTTACTCAGTTACATTTGTTTCTATTTGTTGAAACAAAAATTACAACCATGATTTCAATCTGAATTAAAAAATTCATGATCATGCAATTTTTATATTTACTTTCACACAAAAATTTTCCTTATCATGATTACCACAATAACATTCATTAATATTCTATAAAAAATTAATATTTCAATAGGACATTTTCAAAATTTTATATACTATTAAAACTTTCAAGTAAAAAATTGTATACTGACAAAAAAATTAGTCAGTGATAAAAATTTAATATAAAATGCTCTCAAAGTGCAAAACCAGATCTCAAAAGTGATACTTGATTAACGATGTAAATGGAATAATAATTAAAAAATATTTCCCATTTATTTTTCATTCGATTTGAAAAATTCAGTACCTTCTATAAATTGACAAATCCATGTTTTATTTTAAAAATTGATTAATTATAGAAACACTAATGGTAAAAAAGGAGAATCGAGCTGTCGATAGTTCAATCAGTTACACTGAATCCCTCATTTTTGTGATAAAATCACGATTTTAAAGAAATCATTGTTTATCTATTTCAATGATCATCGCCTCGTGATTTGTCGCAAAAATGAATGACGATCGTCACGAAACTATTCTGGATGGAATCGAATGAAAAAAACGAAATTTCACGCAAGTGAAATTGAACGAAAACACGCAAATCTACGTAACACTGTTCGTGCAATTTATAAACGTCTTACAATTAAGGGAATGTCGACCAAAAATACGCTTAACACAAAACTTAACATTAAGTCTAACTCGAATACTCTTAATTTAGGCATAATACAATCCGTGTTCTGGTCTGATTAAAAAACACGACACCTTCTCTTGTATCCTTATTTGATTAAATTTGAACAAAATATAAAATGAAATTACATTTTTTTATCATTCATTTGAATAAATTGCAACGATATTGCTTGAACATTGATTCATTTTATATGTTCGAATACGTATATCTTGCTTTATTATTTTAATTTAAATATCAGAAGTATGTTTTAAAAATAGTTTATAAATTGTATAGAAAATAAAAGGAATTTTATATTAAATGTATGCTATGCCAGCAATAAAAGTGCCTTAATTAAAGTGAAAAACTATTAAAAATTTAGAAAATTAATAATGGAAAAGTTAAATTATATAATTTACAGTTTCATTTTTGAATGAAAATATTTTCTTTAAAATATTAAAAAAAGAATAGATCGGTCCTGCCGTTTTTTCTTCAAAAATACGTTCAAATTAATTGTTTTGTACGAATCTTTCACTGGTAAAATAATTTTAAAAACAATAATAATCTTGAAAATAAATATTTTTAAAAAGTTTTGAAGATACTTTCTACCTAATGGGCTTGACAAACATCTTTGTCTTTCTAAGGTGAATTGTACCACGATTAGCAATATGATAATTAATAATTACAAAACAGGTGTTTGTGCTTTCGAATCATATCAGGAACACAGATTTCCGACTAACGATCTAGTGACTAGACAGTAAGCAAGTGTGTTCGTGTTCTCTCCCAATCAATCAATCAATCGAAAGTTCGTGTGTACTAGAAGGTATCGTTAGGCGATCTGAAATCGATCGATCGGCGATCAACGTGGCCGGTAATCCTTCTTTAAATTAGATTTACGGCCTATCCAACCTCTTACATCCTAGATAACGCATAGATATACGCAATATGTTTATGTGTCATATAATTATATATATATACACGACTTTCCTTTTTATGTACAGAATCGCAAACAATGCGGTGTGTTCATCTCCTGATGGAAATTTGAACGGGTGAAAAACACATTAAGTGGAATATTATTTCTCGAAATCGATTTCTTGATCGTTCACCTTCATCTTTCTTTTCTTTGCCATCTGTTTCTTTCTCGCTGTCGTGTTAGAAAAATCGTAGAAAAAAGCGATCGGTAGAAAATACAATTACGAAAAACCATCCTTGAGAAATCAATCAAGAAATCGAATGTTTTTTCGAGATTCTCCGACTTTTTGTGACTTTTCCTGTTTCAATTTCCTGTTTAGGGGAACCGTGTCGAACACGGCACTGGCAAGTTGATCATTTTTTTTTCTTTTATACGGTTACAGAACACTCTTATTTTTTTTCATTTTTATTTTCTTGCGACGCTTACACGGTAACACTCGTTTAACTATTACTGCTTACGTTCGTACTGTTAATCGTGTATGCATTATTGATAAACGTGCATGGATAATTGTCAACTTCGATATATTCTAACGTGAAAACATTTTCGGGACGATCGCGTCGCCGGACTTCTTTCCTGAATGATTTTCCTCGGGAGTTTGTGAAATGATGAACGTGCTTGGTGAATATAAGTTGTCGGTAGCGAATATTTACACGCGTGAGATGGTTGTATAAATAAGTTTCCCTAAGAGATGAAGTAGGCGTTAGATATTTATAGATGCACGCGAGCTAATGTATGACATAATGTAAATTTCATTAAATAAAAGTCACTTGGAAAATTATAATAATTGTGTATGGTGAAAGCGATTAATAATTTTAAATTTTTGCATGATCATTTATAACTTTATCTCTTTAATTTTTTTCACAGTTTATTTAAATTTCCATAAGTTTGTATAACAAGTAGAAAATTAAGAATTTAATTCAATTTACAGCTTAGGTGAATTATAAGTTAATTACTATATATTTTAATTTCAGGTATACTTTTTTTAAAGTTATTTCGAGGAATTGATAAAAATTGAAATCAGTTTAAGATAAACCTGAAATAGATCTATTGTATTAATAAAATCAATTATAATTGATTTAAGATTTTTATTTGATTCTTTCATTAAATTTCAATAAGAAATTGTCAAGAGTGACATTAGATTTCAATAAAGAAACTCTAATAACATCCCAATAAAGTATTTACCAATACTTTTGGAAACAGGAAACTTCCATTAAATTCAATAAAAAGAAAAATTGCCAATAGTTCAATAAAAGAAGATATCAAATTGCTTTCCCCATAACACCTATAAGATTCATCCAAATTAACCCAATTGCCAAAATTAAATTAATTTAAGCAAGTAACTAAAAAACGAAAGAATATTTTATCTTTCGTGATTCTTGTTAAAATATATCTTACTATTATAGATACACTATGTCAATTAACGTAGTAAATTAACATAAATTTAATACTGTTGAAGCAGCTCGAAATGTACATCGATGAATGTTTCTTAATGAAAAAATTAGTTTTAAGAAAGAAGTCTGGCTTACAATGGCATCCCGATTTTGGCGGCTCAATCGATGAATTATACTTTCTTTATTTACGCGATCTTCGCGTAGACTCTGGTTCGTCCTCGTACATACGACACTGTCAGTTTGCATATGATACACAATGTTCCTATGTTTCTTGTACTGAGAGAACCAAGTGAAGAACACTCAAATTTTTAACCCTTTCGTTACTGTGAACGATTATAGTAGTCCAGTGCAAAAATTTATATTACGAAATAAGAAGCATGCAATGAAAATTTCGTATGGCAATTAAAAACAAAAATACTTATGCTAAGCAATTCTTCGTTGCAAATAAAATTATTTTTCCTTTTTGATAGAGGTGATCGTAGCGAAAGGGTTAAAATATAACTTTAGCAATAGATTTACCTAAACAACGAACAAACATTCTTTGCAGATTCATGTGCTTAAAAAAGAAACAATTGATTATAAAATAATAGTACGATGGAAATGTAGAAAAATACATACGCGATATTGAAATATCGTGCAACGAATAATCTGATCGTATAAATAATATAGGAACAGTTAGAAAATATATGATATTAAAATGTAAGTTAAAAATTACAGGCAAGAACAGCTGCCTTTGATGTTCTCTTTTGTATTAAATACTTCTCGATAAATGTTTATGATAAAGCAATGAGAGAAAAAGGATTTGTACGTGTCTACGAGAAATCGAATAAACAGAATACTGACCGTTTACTCGAATACAAGCTCAACTTTTTGTTTAAAAGTTGCTACGAAGAATGTTGATAACGTATTGTAACAATACGTTCCTATAAATTAATTAAAATAATATACATAATATAATATGTTTTATCGTGAACTTGTCGTTGCAATTTGAAATGCAATAGACAAATTTTCACCATCGCAAGATTACTATCAATATAGTTATCCTGCAAATAACAAGAAAAAAAAGAATAAAAATAATTGACAATGTTTATGGTTGTATATATAATAAATTATTTGTTTAACACTTTGAAGACCAGCTATCAAAAATTAAATGATATATTGATAGATTTGTATTTCAAAGTTTCTGATTCTGTACAGTGCAAAATTATAATTTGAATATTCTATAATTAACCTTAGAAAGACGGAGCCTAATAGTGTTCCTTTTTTTTAAAATAATAGCTTTGTTAAATCAAAATTAGCATTTTAGGAAATTTAGAAAATTGTTTGGAAATTTTCATCATGAGTAATATTAGAATATATTAGAAAATATTAGAATGTTTATATATTTAACCCTCGATCGGCGGACCATGGAGAGAGCCCCAATTTTAATTTAATTTTGTATTTCTGGAAACTTTTCAACTAATATTTTTTATATATTCTAACATATTATATCTTAGAATATATATTCAATATTTTTTTATTAGCGAGCTTGACCAACCCCATAGTCTTTCTAGGGTTAATATTAAATAAAATAAAAGGAAACAGAGTTACAAATAGGTGACACTGTCCCTCAAAGTGTTAAAATGCCTAACGACAGCAAAAGTATTTCTCTCAGTACGCGAATTTACAAAGTAGCGAGTTCAACAGTCTGCTTCAGCATTTTCTTCTCAAATTGCGATATATCAACCCCTCGGTTTCCATCAAGTGTCACGGAAAAGCAAACTCTTGGTCCCTGTATTTTTTCCAAATTTTTCTCCTCCCGCCTCCTCCCCATTCGTTTACTCTTCTCTTAAACTGTTCATTCAATAAACAAAATAAAATTGTTGCAATTGGATCGCAATTAAATCGATTCGTTTCTTTCAGACTTTAATGGAGATCGTCGAATAAAGAAAATGTAATGGTGACGAGTATGTCTTTGAAAATAATTCCTGAGGTTTTGATCATTTACAGGAAAATTTGTCAGTCTAATGAAGAATTAGAAATCAGATTTTCTTGTTTGAGAAATTATTTGAAACAGGAAATTTTAAGCTTCGGTATTCCAAAATTTGCATGTATTGCAATATTGACTGGCCTGACCTACATTCAAGTAATTATCTTCTTTTTCAAAAATTGGGGCATATTAATTAACGATTTTGGTAAATATGAGGTACAGTTATTTTCACTGTATGTTTATCATAAATAGACTGAAGTGACTGCTGTTATAATCATAATTGTGCAATATTTTCTGAATTATTTTAATTCTTTGTATTAGCAATAATTTACATGAAAAATTAGATTAAAAAAATTCTAGTTTCCAAAATTACGCTTAAGAAAATTAATTTCTCAATTAGAGGACATCTAGAATAAATCAATTATTCTAATTATTTATTCCAACTAAAATTACTACCTTTTACCACTGTTTTCCAAACGATACTGTTTCAAAATTTCAGCCCTGAAAAAGTAACACTGTTTGCCAGTTTCGAGCAGAGTTTCACCGAACACAACAGTGACATTTCAAATCAAACTTTCCAACGAAAAATAGAAAAAGTCGTGTTCAAAATTCCACAACAAAATTCAAAAGAAAGAAAAAAAGGAAAATTCCAATAACACACCGTCACCGTGAAAACGCGAAAAATCAAACGACACCGTCAACGTCGAAATAATGGAAACTTTTGCTTTCCAAACAGTACAAGCGGCAAAATCGTGTCCCTCTTTTCTCTCCTTTCATTCTCCCCATTTTTTTTTATTGATCACGTCAAACATTTCTCTATTCTCGTTCGTTAAGTACGTGCACGACGACCGTCGTCTGTTACTACGTGTATCCTAGAGCCTTAAAACGACAACTTCGAGCTTACTCTACAGGAACGAACCTCTCTATCTCTCTTTCTTCCCTTTCTTTATCATCTCTTCACACCTAGGAGTTTCGTTAGCGTATATCAAAAGGACTATGTACAAAAGGGTCGTCTGGCAGCAGGAAAACGATCTCCTCGACGAAGGAATCGAGTTCGGAGAACGGTTTTCCGCTGTCATTGGGCTTAGGAACTATACTTACTGCTACACGATACTGTTCACTGGATTTTTTTTTTCTTATCTCATGCTCGTTCTAGCAGATCAGCTCGACGGACATCGAGATTCGATCTGCAGACGATATCGACCGGTGCAATCGTTTTTCTATCGATTTTGAAGATCGATCACCTTCCAAATACTGTACAACCCCTTGTCCTGCAATTTGCTGATTTTGAACACTTTGATTGCCACGATAAATTCGTCGAAAATTTCAACAGGCAGTAATTATATTCAATTGGATATACTTTCAAATATTCAGTGATATTATTTGTGAGTGAGAGAGTAAGATTGTTTATGAAAATTTATGGCAGTCAAGGTATTTAATAAATCCTGTTTCTGGAATTTCAATTAACCCTTCATGACGAATATCCTGTGTTCTTGTTATAAATTCATAGTGCATGCTTTGGAATTATTTATTTTAATTTAAATGAATAACATTTCATGCATACACTGTGTCGAGTTTCAGAACACTTCATCAGCAAAGGGTTAATATTTACCCTTGAAGTATAGGTGGTAGATATAATCCCTAGGTAAAAATCGTCTAAATTTATCATCGTATACAAATTTTCTTGCGAAAATTGATTTCTATCAACTGTGGAGAAAATTATTTTTGGATGGTACAAAAATCAGATATTATTCTTTTCCACTTAATACTCCAAGGGTTGAAATAAAAATTTTTCAAAAAATTAATACGTATAATAATTTGCTTCCTATCTCCTGGTATTTGAATGATTTTCCATTGCTAGAAAAAGGCATTAGACAAAGGGTTAAATATTTACCAAAATGAAAAAATAAAAAAAATTATACTTTAGTTCTGTGGAATGTGTCGACGACTGCACCGGTCTGTCTAATGTTCGAACGATGTTCTTAAATGACACGAGATCACTAAAATGAATTCTTCCTTCTTGATTGCGAATGAATCGCTATATCTCGAGGCTCTTCTTCAATCATCTCCGTTTTTACACTTTCTCGCCGTGCAGTTGTCTATCCGACAATTCGAACGCTTCTGCTTTCCGTTTCACTTGTTGATCCTTCTTTTAGCGAAACTATGCATCCCTTGATTAGAAATCTTTTCGTGAACGTGTATTTGTTAATGTTTAAATGAGTGCGTCTGTGTCAGTATCGCTCCCATTCGACGCGATTCACGGTAGCTTGTTTTCACTGGGCATTCAGTTCTGACCTGTGGAATACGAAAGAAGAAAAAAGAACTTAATTTTTCAGAATTTTTCAGCATAGAATATCCCATTATAGAATCATGAGTCGTCAGATTATAAAATAGGATATTTAAAGGCAATTAAAAATCACAAGATTTTGAATCGTTTATTGTGTCAATTACTTACTTTAATGCTTTATAACGTTCTTTTTCTGGATTGTTGTCGGGTGGTTCGCACTCAAAGGATGCCAAAGCTAGAGCTGTATCAAAGAAACAAAGAAGATAAAGAATTAGAGACTTGGAACACAAAATTAGAGTACAATCACTCATTTCAACAATTTTCTTTTTGCTACGGTAAAAAGAAAATTGCAAAGATTTATCACCATTTTCGGTCAGCACCGGGCTCGCCTGAAGAAAAGCAATGACACGTGGATTCTTTTCAAAGGGACAGGCAACTTGTTTCCAGGCGATGAATTCTGTCACTTGCTTTGCTAGCTGCCAGAATTTCTCAAAATTGATGTGTCCATTTGGTAATCTGAAACAGTAATTAATATAGATAGATTAATAATATGCTTTTCGTATCATTACAACTCTGTAGATTTTCAGTTATAAAATGTTTAATAATAATTGATGGATGTTGCGATGGAAAAATGGAAGAACTATGTTTCACGCCATCGAAAGTATATTAAAAGCGATTATACATAAAGTTAGACAGTGGATACACTCGCGACAAGAAACGACCTACTCGTGCCGAGAGCTCTGTTCGACTGACTAGCCGAAAACAAAAACATGACCTAGATTTGGATCCTCGGCTGATATTCAAAATAAGCCATCCTTGTCGCTCACACAGGCGCTCACGCGTAAACAGACGCACAACATAAACATGCGGATTGTAATTTCAAACCGTCTTTTCTAACAGTAATTCTGGTTAAATTCTAAGAATTTGAAAATTTCGGGAATCGCCAGCTGACTGAAATAATTTCTGATCTGATCCGAGTAATCTTCGAGCACCCACGCGATATTTTCGAGAATCCGATTCGATTCGAGCCGAGTTTCGGGTACCCGAAATTTTCAGGTACCCGCACACCTTTAAAAACTACTGTAGATTGATAAATTTTCTAACTTTTCTATTTTCTATACCTATTCAGATTCGTTTAATATCGAAAATAAAAAATATTGCAATATGAAATCAAAGTGAGTTATTAAAAAAAATAATTCTTTTCAGAATACACACTGTTATCGCTCGAAGTTGATATCGAAGCTGAATATTTTACTTGGTAAAAGGAAAGTTCATGCGAAGAGAGGCTTTTGGTGCTTCTTCATTTTGTAATTTCAAGAAATGGATTCAAAGTGGTCAGTCGGCGAGAAAGTCTGAGGAAGTTACTCGGTAGCCTTCTTAAGTTTTATACACTTCACGAAAGCAATGTGATTTTATGTGCAAACAGTCTTGAAACTGGTTGAAATCATTCTTAGGGAATGGTAGAAAGAAGAAGCAAACAGAAAGGATATCAAAGAGAACAAGACTGAACTACTACCTTATTGTTAAATGAATCTTTATAAAATTAAAAGTACACACATATAAAATTGCTGAAATTTAAATAATAATTGCATGAATATTGCACATGGAACAATTTTTTAAATTATAAAAGAAGTTTAATTATAATATAAAAATCAAAATTCATTTTTAGAATACTTGTAAAATTACGAATGTTAAGTAATAGCTTTTTTTAACATTTTTATTATTAGCACTCAATTGAAAGTTTATGTACCATAGACCATTTCTTTTTTAATAAAATATTGTAACTAGATCCTAAATTCAATATAATTATAATTTATTCATTTTGCATCTTAATCTACGACATATTTCCACTTATGAAGTTCTGAAATTCGGAAAAAGGAACACTGCGGTTGTTGTCGCCCGTATTAATCAAAAGGAATTTCGCAACGGTACAACATGCATACGAGGTCATGTATGTTCCATGAAAGCGTGGGAGAAAATTACGAGTCGAACTTGAGCAATTTATCGTCGGTCGGAAGTACGCGAATTCGCGCACCAGCTACGCTCGTTTCCGGATACGCGACGTCCACGGTACAGACGTTCACGTAACAGACATTTACATACGCGAAGCAATTCGTTTTCGTTCGCCGGATGCTTCGATCGATCAGTATCTATCGGTTCAGAGAAACCTATCTTTCCTTACTGACTCCTCCACCCAAACACTCTGCAATTCCCTACCTACAGACCGAATTGAAATTTTATTATGTATTCAAGAATAATTCACAGTTAATCGAGTGCCATTTTTCTCTGCTTCAATATTTTCTTATTTTCAAAAAACGTCAATTTGCAAAATTTTAATTTTAGAAAAGGTCAAAGGGTTAACATATCATCTATTGTTACTTTTTATTAAATAATTTTACATTAAAATATTTATAATTCAGCTTTGTTCCCGTAATAAAGATTTAATAGAGTTACAATTGTCTTCGGCGTATCAACATATTCAGCCTCTCTTTCAGGTCCGTTTCAAAGTTTTCCACCAAACCTTTTCTACTTGTTCCCATTCTCGCTCGACGATCCTAACAATTGCAGGCCATTGTGAACATTTTATACCGTGGCCGTGATTAATCATCACAATGAGTCAGCGCCGTGGAACGCTTTTCATTCGGAAAACTCATTACGCGTACGATTGCGAGGGCGAAATGAAACCGTCGCTCGGGAAAGCTCGGCGCGTGGCTCGGTGAGAAGTTTCATTAGAAAAAAAATTCTACTCCACGAGTGGCTTCCCTCTACTCGACGATATTTACCGGACAACGATACGCGGCGTGTGTGCATTAAACTTGTAACGCCGTATATTATTCGGAAAATGACGAGGGACCAGCAGAAAGCTCCTGGCATCTTCGAAACGACGGGGAGAACGTTTGGCCGAATTGCAAGAACAGATCAGAGCGCAAACACGTGAATACAAATTGCTTCAAGACGCTGGCTGCAGACAAATGTCTGTGCATTAGGTACTTTGAAACGTTCAAGTGGCACGAAGATCGAAAGGTATGGCAGATATTTGACGGGTTGAACTGGGAATATATTGCATATAACCCTTTCGGTCTGTGGAGCATTGTACGTGCATATATATGCACTTGAAAAGGAGGATTGGATAAGAAAAAAATTATACTTAGGTAAAAAATGTAATATTTTCCAATCTTCACTGGCACAATGAGTCACTAAATTTTCATTTTTCAAGGCTTGCCTTTGAATTTTCAGTTTTATTGCAGAACGATTTAAATATTTTACTTAAGTGACACTTGTACAAATTACAGAGTTTAACAAATTCCTCAGGATTTTCTGAGATTTTTTTTTAAGCCTAGGAGGTCCATTATGCCGACCCCATTAGGGGGAAAAACACTCTCTAAGGGAGGGTTAAGAATACCTTAAAATAAATTATGTTACTTTGAAAAAATGATTCAAATTACTTTAGTGAATTTTAACACAAAGTTTTGAAAATGTATTGTATAGATTTTACTTAATATTCCTAAAAATAAATTAAACTATTTGAAAAAATTTAAAATGTAATAATTGTTACAAGCATCAAATTTTCAAATACACAAGAATTTTATTTGAAAATTTTTATTTAAAAAGAAGAAAATTCAGAGGATCTTTTCCTTTACTCTTTTTTCTTTTTCCTTTCCTTAACCTTTCTTCGGTTCTTCTTTTCAACAACTTCTACTCGAACTACGGGGAAACAACTTTTGCTATTACAAGTTTAATAAGTTTACACGTACAGCTTGAGGGTAGGAGCGCGACGGGGGAGGTGTTTCTCGCGTGCAAGAAGGCGAAGGAAATGGCATGGCACATTCGTCGTCGTGATAAATACGCTCGACAAAAAGGGTCGAAAGGTCGAGCACTTTGTGAGGAAACGAGCTTCCCGTCGACGTATCGCCTCCGCGGGAACAGAATTATCGAAGCTTCAAACGAAACTCGATGAAAAAAATAAATTCTTCTTATGGAGTGTTCGATTGCAAAATCACCGTCGATCATGTACGACTTCGTTTAATAATTTAAATTACTTTTCCCTTCAGAATTTCTTGTAATGATATTAACATTTCAGAAATGCAAAAGTAGAATTAATATTTTAATTCTGTGAATTTTATTATCTTTTTATTGTTAAAATTTTATCATTATTTGGGGACACGTGGTTTTGACTGCAATTAACTTAATTTCTTTGATTTTATTTTAATTAAATTATTCAGAAAATCATGCTTGACCTTAATATCAAATATCTCAGCTTAATATAAATTTTATTAAGGTACTAATTAATCGAAATTATTCGGTAACATCTGCTTCAAGTATTCACAGATATCAACAGGAAGATAGAAAGAAGAGATTGAAAGAGCCTGTTGATCTCATATCACGATAAATCGTAATTAATTAGAGGCTGACGGAGGGTTTGGATCAGTGTAATTTTTGTCAACCTTGAAATCTCTCCGAGTATCGTTTCATCATTAATCTGAATGGAAGCATTTTACTCACTTGTTGCTGCATCCCTCGTTCAGAAAGTAGAGATCCTTGACCAGCAAGCTGAAAAAGGGTACGACGATTCTCTGTCGTTCGTCCGTAGCGCCGGCGCTACGCCACATTGCTGCTTTTAAGGTACTGCGATAGCTGCTAAAATTGCTACTTGGATCCATTTGGTGCTCCAGAATCGAGAATTTCGCTAGTTGGACTTTTGACCACTGGAACAAAAAATATTTCATATCTGTTAGTAAAAATTTTTAAAAATCGTTTTATTTTTGAACCACCATAGTTTAAATATTATTACTTAGTTATTCAAATTTTTATTTTCAAATACCCCATAATTATCAAGTCAATCTATAAATTTATTTTTCCATAATTTCGAATTTCATTACACAGAAAAAAATAAAATTTATTTACCAGATAGTAAAACTGTTAATTAATATACAACAGTTTGAATAAATATGTATTTATTCAATTTTATAACTTTCTACATCTTATAAGTTGAGAAGAAACTTATGAACTGACTTGATAAAAATTTCATAGGGTCAAATTTTAATTTTTGAATACTTAAAAATTACAGAATTCAATGAAACAAAATATTCCATGATCAGCTAATCAGATAGATGAAAATCGATCACAGCCTCGCTAGATCCAATTCATGTTGCCGTGTACCATTAAAATGCCACGGGGTTCCCTATAAAACGCGACCAGACACTCTGGATGGTGGACCAATTTAATTTACCGGAAACTATTTCACCGTTCGCTACGTTGTACCACGTTATACGCTAATTCGTATTAATTAAACTGAATTTCGTTTAACCTGGACTTTTTGGGTCGGTCAATTAAATCAGGTTTTAATGTAATAGCAACATCATTGAACAATCGTCAATTTTAACAGTTGCTTGTGAATCGAATAGAATATCATTCAGCTGGATAATTAGAATAATTTTGGTACTGACCAGGAGAATTCTTAAGAAATAAGATTTTTAATTACTTAGAATGCGCACAGTGTCTTATAAAAGAATTTCTTATTAAAGTGATTTCCATAACATATCAATTTCCATCGTTAATTATTTTTGATTTTTATTAAATTTTGTATAATTTTTAGAATAATTATTTTATCAATATACCATCATCCAAAGAAAATTAAACCAACAATTTATAATATACTTAATTGAATTTTTACATAATTTTTCATTGATTTCTTAATAAAATGACTTACAGAATTTTCCGTTTCTGATAAGTACTAAAATTTATCTTTACTGTCGATTTATCAGTGGATGGTCGCCACTCGAGTTAGCAAGCGGAAAAATTGATCTGTTCGAAGCTCGAGACTCGTAGATACGAAAAAGGAAAATGTAAAATCAAGGCGAATAAAATGATGTAATCGATGCTAGCCGGTTTTGACGGAGGAATTAACACTCGAACGATTATGATCATTGATGTGGAAGGAATTGATCTCGACAGGGTCGATTGAAAATTGTACATTATTCGTTCGACGGCACGATTCTCCCTTTTCCTAACGAGTAAACTTCGTAGTCTAAATTGAATTAAATGGAAGTATAATTGGATGCGACAGGAGTTTTTATTTAATTGATTGTAATACGTATAGTGTGATAACGAATCAGGTACCACAAATAATTTACACAACTTCCATATATTGAAATTTAATATAAAAACTAAATAAACCAAAAATCTTTTAATAATCTCAGCCCATTCTATGAATACAAAAAATACCTTGCTTTAACGAAAGACCCGTTATCAGTCAAGAACCTTCCACAATGTTTGAAGAGATCCATTTCACCGACAAGCTGAAGAATTATTAACCGGAATAATACATGGTATCCTTCCCGAATCCCCGCCGCAAATGTTCGTAGATTCGTCTTCCCGGCGGAAGGCTCTATCTCGTGAAAGACTAAATTCGTGGAGGATTGAGGATCCCTGCTCGAACAGACTACATTCTAAGAAGGAAAGAGGGTTCCGTTGCTCGCCGCGGGAGCCATTTTTCTCCACCGCGACTCGATTCGATTTCTCCGGAAATGCTCTCGCCGAGTAAAAAACACTGGGAATCGAGAGACTCCTGGTGGATCCGGTAAATTGAAACTGGATGGGAAACCGAGGGGTAAAGTAAGAGGGAATAGGGTCGCGGAATCTGCTTTCAGCCAGAGATCCCGCGAGACAACGACGAAGAAATGAGAAGCTGTTTCGCTGCTTCTCTGAAATTGAGAATTCTAATTGGTGAAAATTACGAATATTATTTTATCAACAAAATTTTGTGAAAGTTAAATACACGATACTTGATATCAGAAACTACCAAATTTTTGTTTATTGAAAATTTTATATTTTTATCTATATTGTAAGTTAAATTATAAGTTGGAATAAAAAATAAACAATTTTAAGAATTCTTATAAAACTACCAAAAATTATTATTTTAACCCTTGAACAGCGGAGCCTGGGTCAATCGTGACCCAAAATTACAAAATTATGTATGTAAGGATATTAACAGTGTAAAATTTAGAAAATGAAAATAAAATAAAATACGATATTAGGTAAATTAACATTGTGGCTCTCTTCATGGTCCGCCGTTCAAAGGTTAAAGTATTATATGTGAAATGAAATAACTGTGTTTTAACAGAACGTCCAAACAGACATTAACAGAATACTTCCGGATAATGGGGATTCGGAACGAGAGAAGCTTTATCGCGCTCCCCTTGAACATAATCCACTTTTTGCGATCGGGACGAGAATAACAAGCTTTCAGTTTTAAAATACGAAATCGAGTCATTTTTAAATTTTAATCCCACTCTTTTCAGTTGGCGCGTGATTCATGAGCTGCCACTTGTCATCCAATGTTCTCCACACGTTTCCCCTATTTTCGCATTTTCAGTTGATTTGCATATTAAAAACTTCCTCTGAATTGGATTCATAAAGCTTTGTCACATAAAAGAGCCCCGTCGGCCAATGGGATTCCACGACTCGGACGTAAATTATTAGCAATCAAGTGGATGCACCGGTCAAAGGGAGAAGGAAATGCAAATTCAGATTTTGAAACCGATTTCGTGAATGGAAATCGATCGAGAAGAATCATATTTCATTCTGTTTAATTAACAAAGAATTAAGAAAAAATTTTAGAAATTAAGAAACAAATTTGAAGCATACATTTTTTCTTATTTGAACAACAAAAGAATTAATATGGAATTTAATTTTTTTTTAATTTAAGTTAATTAGAATTTTAAATTTCATTCTTAAATTATAAATATAAATGAATATCGTATACAATTGTATGAACTGTTTGATCGGTGGAGTGTCCAATACACCGTCAATAGTTCCAATCCCGTTTCTTTCTCTCAGTACTTTCTGTTATATTCGAATCGCAGGAATTTCTCGTTTCTCGAATTCGATACTTTTTAATTAAAAACTGTGCCTTTAGCGCCGCGAAGCCAATAAATTTCGCGTCGTTCCGATGAAAATTATTCGCGCGGAACGGTAAAAAGAAGTTGCCCGCCGTGGAAAATCGTCGCGATCAAGCGTAATTAACTTTTCAAAGTTCTCGAACTTATGGCAGGCATTAAATATGCATCAGTCAAACTTAAGTCACACGGTAGAGATTTCATATAAAATGTCAAAACAATTTTAGGATCAACCAAGAAGTTCGAAACAAAGTTCTTACACTATAGGAACAATTTAATTTTAAATTGTTTATTGAAAACGATAAAAAAGAAGGCTATTAATATAAGATAAAATTTTTTAGAAATACATAAATTTTATTAGGGATGAAAAATTCATGTAAATGAAAATTGCTGCACTTTTCAACCCCCTCATGAAAATGTCATCCCCGCGTGAAAAGAACTCGTTCAACTCCCTTTTGGAATCTTTACCCCCGTTGATATAAAAGATTTCGAACAGCTGCCAGCACGTGAAACTTACCCATCCCCCTTGATAATGGACAGGACAGAGGGTGAGGGTGGTATCTCCTCGCCGGTGGATCGTAACGACCGAACGTAATTAGCTTTTTGAAGGGGGGCGAAAAGCGAGCCGATGTTCCCTTTCACGACGAAAGAAGAAGACGTCACTCGCAGATTATCTCTGTGGTAAATTAACCCGGCATGGGGCGGTATCGTTCATCGTCCCGGCGGCTTCTCGAACATGAGTCAACCCCCCTTCAGATGCCGACGTCGAGTTTTCGACGCTACGATTCAGGACGAAACTAGCATGGAAGTTGAAAGTTCGTTGGATGAGCAAAGAGAATATTCTCTTGGTGAATAAATGAAGGATGCCGAGGAAGAGGGGGATAGGGGTGGGTTGTCTTCCGTTAGACTTCGACACGTCCTCCTCTTTTCCGGGGATTTCTGCTCGATGCTTTGACAGGAGATCGATTTTTCTAGCAGAAATTGCGAGATGGAGTGATTGGAGCAAAACGAAATTGTGAAAACTAGACGAAAATGTTAGATTTTTTATAAATAGAAATTAGTAAATAATTATTCCTACCTATGAAGTGAAAAATTTAATAACTAAGTTAAAAATAGACAAAAAAATAGAAATTAGAAAATTAGAAAACAAAAATAGAAAATAGAAAAATACAAATTACAAACCAAAAAGATCTCAATACCAAGGAATTAAAATTCAATAATTTAACTTCCTAATGATTCTTCTGCCAACATAATTAATTTTATCTACACCCACATACACCAATATGCTAATACTAAGGGCTCCAACTTGAATCAATCACGAACCAAGAAGAGGGTGGTTCCAGTGTAAAAAGGAACATCAAGAGGAAACGTCAAAACGCATTAAACAATTTTATATCTGGTACTTAACCGAGCCAGTTTCTGACGAACCGGTGAATATGACTTTATCGTGGTACGAGACAAATTGCGGGTCGAAACGAGGAAGCCATTAAACGTTTTTTCTCGTTTTTAATTACGAGGCCGAGCCGGTGTTCTGCGGACATATCCCTCCGGCTCTATTCGACGCGGACTGCTATTCAGGGTTCATTTGGTTCGGCCAGCTGATTTATACAGGCCACGGTTAAAATAATTGCTGGAACTATCAGCGGCCAGGCGGCGCGGCCGGCTTCGTAATTTTCGTTAATGAAAATTTAACGCTTCTGTTCGGTCACGCTCAAGCGTTGTTTTCGCCTCCTCCTCATCGTACTTCGCGCTAATCGTTGTGTACTCGCGGAAACATTCGCCGATTTTTCATGAATACGCTTCAATTTAAACTTTCATATATCTTTGAATAAATATCATTAATATCATAAATTTAATAATAGCTTGATACAAAATTAATTAACGTTTTTATCCATCAATTTAATCTCTTGTAACATGATCACAAATTATTGTTAAATTTTATAACATTTTATTATCCATGATATCTACCAAACTAATTTCCTTCTTTAAACAAAAATTAATTTTTCATAATAATTTTCAAGTTTAAGTTTTTCCAAAAATTATTTTTTAATCCTCCATTTCGTTTTCCATTCTCCAAGTACCATAAAAGTGCGAATTTCGTGAAAATGATAATAACCATTAATTAACATGTTAATTACGCCATAGCAGTGTATAAATTCATTTGAAAGAATGGATACTCGTCACCGGGTTTTTTATTGCAAAACAGAGGAGGCAGCAAGAATATTTATGAACTTTTATATACATTGGCCACGACACGAAATTCAACTGAGAGAGAGAAAAAAAATTCATTTTATTTGTCATAATGGCTGTTCCATTTTCAGCTACCATCATCCCGTTTAATCCAATTCGCGATGAAACCGTGACTCGACCACAGCCGAAATATTTCCATTTAAATCGGATCGTTGATACGATATCTTCGGAATCTGTGTTAATACCTGTGTTACAGCGCTGTCGAGTTATTTCCAGCCAATTTTTTTTTATTCCGTATTGTCTCGAACATTTCGGAAAATTGAACCTCTATTTGCAGCGAATCGTGTGCTTCCAGAATTCACAGTTTTGAAATTTGAACGTTAAAAGTCATACGGTGTAACTTTTATTTTGTGGTGTTGTATTAATTAAAAAATATTATTGATGAGATTGTGGTAGGAAGACAGTTTGATAAATAGTACTATTTTTTAGTGGACGCTTCAGCATTGAATTTTCAATTTTAAATGAAAAATTTTTTTATTCAAGTTATTATCAAAAGCTATTGCTGCTGGATGAAAGAAAAATGGAGAAATAAATTTAAAAAAAATTAGGATATTCAAATTTTCATATGAAGTATTATTTTATTTTCAAATTAAAATCTTAATTATGTGCTTTTCCTTTTTTTTAAATTGAAGATTTACTTTTGAAACCTTCCATACAATTAATATTAAATTATATCAATTTGCATAATTAGTAAAGGAATTTAATAAAGTCGGTCATTTAAAAGAAATAAGTACGTAATAGGATCAATTGTAATAAAATTGTGCAGCTTATAATAAAAGCTGCTTACAATAAAATTTTAAGTACCTTCGTTAACATCGATTATTAATGAATATTCATAATGACAAAGATATCAGTAATAATTATGGCATATTAATTCCTCTCTTCATCCTTTTCTTGATACTGCATTTTTTCCCCAAGTTAGTTGTAAGTAATAAAAGTTTCACTTAGAGTTTAAAACAACAATTTCGAGAATAAAAAAACGAAAAAACTTTTTTCAACGTTAAATTACAAAGTTTTGTGTAATCTTTTTAAAATTCTTGTTAAAGTTGCCTTCGTCATAAAAACTTGCAAGTGGTTATCAGAAATCTTTGATAAACTAATTTCTCATAACCGTGTTTTCTTTTTCAATTATTCATTAACTGTTATGGTTTTAATATCTCAAGAGTGTTCATCTCAGTAAATTTACTTTTTCTAAGGAACGCAGCTCTTTTATCCCCAATGGAGTTTTATTGCAAAATAAAAGAAAAGGGTAAGGCACGAAGATGTCTCTATTCCAGGAAGTAATATCGTGAAAGACTGACAGAAACTCCCCCTTTCTTTCTTTTTTCTTTTTTTCTTTTTTCAAGAGAAATGCAATCGTTTGAAACGATATGCGTTTCGATTATTTTGTCAGTGTCACGAATTGGAATGCAGTGTCCTCGTTTTTCATTCTTCAATAAATTCGCGATACGTTCGGTTTTTGTTTAACACTGAATTCTTTGTTTCATTGGTCCAACCATGAAACAATTGGTTTGTCTTTGATGAAAGCGTATTTTATTTCTTTTCTGTATCACTTTGTTTCGATTGACGAATTTTGTACAGCGTGTCTGATACAGTAAATCCATTTTTATATCACTGGTATTTGATTGTAGTAAAATGTGACAGCATTGATAGTTTGAAAAAATGTGTGACATTGATATTGACACTTTTTTGTATTCATAATTTTAAAATTGATTAAAACGAGTATACGTATTAAGAATTAAAAATAATTTTGATAAATTGAAAAGAGGGGATTTATTTTTGCAACAGCAATTCAGTTCAAAATTTGCAAATTTATAGTGAATTTCGAACTTTGGAATTTTTTTTTTATATAATAAATAGAAGGCTTATAACAGGACTTTATGCAAAATAGAGCTCGAGGCTGTAGCGCCCCTTAGACCACCCCCTAATCCATTGCTGTTCTGGCACATGCAAAAATACAATTATTCAATTAAGTTGCCTTCCTTTCATTTCTTTACATTTTTGTGAAAATATTACAAAACTGCTTCAACACTTTTATAGAGATTTACGTTTTCAAAATAAAAACTTATTCAATTTATCACGCTCCTCACTTTCAATTACACGAAACCGTAATTTTATTAAAAAGTGATACCATGACTTTTCATGTCAAGTTTAAATGAAATTGAAATAATTAAAATCCCATAGATTCTCCACTTCTCCAGTTAACACGGTTTCCTCGTGCATTTCAACTGAACTTGCAAAATAGTAGGTTAAAATTCAATTAAAACAGCACTCCATCCCTTTTTCTCCATCCTGCTCTATCGCGATTTTCTCGCGAAAATGTTCTTCGTATTCGAGCAGCGACGCGAAAATTTGATTTTCAGCGATTCGTCACGGGCGTCGCTGGTCGTCGCGGCGCCACGCTCGATTTACGAGGATTACAGACCGCTTATTGCCGTGCACACCCCCTTGTATGGCAGTGCAAACGAGCGTGGCCCAATTCGACCCGTTGTCGTCGTATTAACGCTTTCCGACTGGACGTCGTCGTCTCGACCAACAGGATAGCCGAAATGTCGTAAAACTGTATCACTCGTTCTATCGTCTGTTCAATTACATTTGTAGCTTCTCGATATACAAGATTTCAGTCGCTTGTAATTATTACATTATCTATTAAGATCATTTTTGTTTAGTATTTTAATACGTTGATTGCCATATCAATCGGATAATTATAAAATAAAATTTGTATTGCGTTTTAAATAAAACTCTTAAGCTTTTCAGAAACTATTTTTCATAACTATTTTCTTTTCTTTTTCCTGAATTTTTCTAAATTTGCTTTCTTTTTTAAACGAGCCAAAATACCTTTTAAATTATTAATAGATTCAAATAATAACTAAATGATAATTTTTTTCTTTGTCTAGAAAAATTGAAATATAATTGAAACTTACCGTTTTCTTCAGACGAGATATAGGGGACATGTTCAGGCCAGCAATGATTGCCATCAAAGAATTGAAATTACCAATGTTGAAGCATTCTCTAGCTGTTTCGATCCAGTATTCAACCACACGAACGCGTTGCTTCTTTTTTGCATGCTGTAAAATAAACAACAAGATTTCTAATCTTTAGTGCTTGTCATTAACACTAGATTCCTTAATAATGAACTATGGAATGAATTCCGATAAAAATTTGCAACATTTTTTTTTTACTAAAGGGATATATATTTTTGTTGAAGGATATATATTTTCATTTTCAAAATGAAAGATATATTCTTCTGTTAAAATTACCTTGCACACTTCGGTTGCTACGAAATAGCTCAGTCTATTAAACCATTGGACGTACGATTCGAGATTACGCGTTTTCTTCATGTCCTTAAAGGATGTTTCTAGGTGTGGAGATTCCTGTGCAAATGAAAAAATAAAAATTTATCATTAGTTTGAAAGTTATAGATATACTTTACTAGGAAACCCTAATTAACAATAGAAACATGAAATTCCTCCATTTCATAGGAAAAGGTCTAAAAGCATAATCACACAGTCAGATGATTAGATCGACTGAAAATAAAAAAAACAGGAACACGTACCTTGGCGAATGCTTGGACGAATTCTTCAGGGCCGATGTAAGAGAGCCTCTCGAGTTCCACGTGGGTCAATTGCTGTGCCAGAACCGTGGCCGAGGGACAGAGCTCGGTGATGTCCACCTGAAAAACGAGGTGACAGTTCCATTCGGTTAAAGCGTCGAAGAAAGCTTCCTCGGGAAATCGTACAAGGAAGAGGCCGTAGGAAAGAGAATGACGAGGGGTTACAAGAAGGGAGGAGGATGGGGGGAGGTGAAAACGATGGAACGAGACGTCAACGGGGAACTCGATTCATGGGAAACGCGTGGAAGACAGAAAACGGAAGTAGAGAACGTGCGGGGCGTCGCGACGCCTCTTCTTTTCCTTTCCAATTTCACGTTCTCGTGCTTCGTCGAGCAAATTCAAGCGGGTTCTTATCTGCGTCGACCGCAGTTTCAAAGTGGTTCGGGCAGCGTCGCGACGCCCTTGGACGCGTCGATAAAGATCTGGTGACTGGCATTATGTACGGTATCGTCTCGTTCATGAATTCACCTCGACATGAAATGGCATACACGCTCGTAACGCCAACGATACCCTGCCATGATTTTCTATGATCTTTATTTCCTTCCTCGAGATTCCCTCCTATTTATTGCTCAGAAAGCCTTTCATGTTTTTTTTTGCAAGATAAAATATGTATTTTGGATTTTTGAATATAATTGGAAATTTCTAAACTTAATTCAGATAAAAATTATTGAAGATAATTAGGAAACGAATAAAAATATTTTTAATATTTCTTAAATTTAAAAAATTGAGAAAAATTAAAGTATCTTAATTATTTTAATTAAATGATTAAAGTTCTGAAATAATTATATACGATAGATTTGAATTCATTCTTGATTGTTTTAATATAACGAGGATGGAATTACAGTTTGATTTTCATCGTAAGGTATATTTTACTGTTCCGAAAGGATCATTAATTATTCTATACAAGAAATTGTGACAACCACTTGGGTACACTGCATTCGATTGCATAACACGAATCGCCGGAGAATCGCGTAATATCCATTCCCAAGTTTCTTTGGACACCGCAAACATTATCATCCGCTAAACTTGAGCAATTTGGAACTTGCGAAATCTTGGTGATCGATGATTTCTTGTTTGCAGAATAGTAGATAATTGTGCGGTTACATTTCATTTAGTGGACAATGTAGAGAATCTGTTTACTCTGAACTTTCTGTATAACTTTACGATTAAGATTTATTTGCAAATTCCTAACATTATCTTCTAAGAAATTGCTTTGAGGAAACTAAGACGTAACTGATAAAATTTATCAACAAATCTAAAATAATAATATATTTGCTGATCGTGTATTTCTATTTAGAAAATATCTTATTTTCTCTTATTTTGTTTTATTTTATATCCAACTGCTACCATTCTTTCATTACAAAAAGAAAAAAAATAT